>NC_139045.1:0-610000 GCF_965140915.1 Aythya marila
CCCTTACCCTATCCCTATCCCTATCCCTATCCCTATCCCTATCCCTATCCCTATCCCTATCCTATCACTTACCCTTAACCGAACCCTAAACCTTACCCTTATCCTAACACTTACCCTTACCGTAAACCTTGACCTTTCGGCTACACTTACCCTTAGCCTAAATCTAAACCTTACACTTACCCTTAGCCTAACCCTCACCCTTACCATTACCCATACCCTTACTCTTACCCATACCCTAACCCTTCTCCTTACACTTACTGTTACCTTTAACATTACCTTTACCCTAACACTTACACTTATACTAATCCATACCCTTACCCTAATCCTTACCCTTAACCTAACCCTAAACCTTACCCTTATCCTCACACTTACCCTTACCGTAAACCTTACTCTTTTTGCTACACTTACACTTAGCCTAAATCTAAACCTTACACTTACCCTTAGCCTAACCCTCACCCTTACCATTACCCATACCCTTATTCTTACCCTTACCCTAACCCTTACCTTAACAGTTACGGTTACCATTAACCTTACCCTTACCCTAACACTTATCCTTAACCTAACCCTTAACCTAAACCTTACTCCAACCCTTACCCTGACCCTTACATTAACCCTAACCCTTACCCTAAACCTTACACTTACTCTTAACCTTAACCTTACCCTTAACATTCACCTAATACTTACGCATACGTTTTCCTGACTTTAACCCTAAAACTAACCCTAACCATTACCCTTACACTTACCCTTACCCTAACCCTAACCCTAACCCTAACCCTAACCCTTACTCTAACCCTTACCCTGACCCGTACCCTTACACTTACCCTTACCCTTATACTTACCCTAATTCTTACCCATACCATAACCCATACCCTAACACATATTTGTACCCTTAACCTTACCGTTACCCTTAACCTTACCCTTACTCTATCCGTTACCGTTACGCTTACCCTTAACATAAACCTTACCCTTGACCTTACCCTTACCATAAGCCATACAACAACACTTACATGTACACATACGCTTATACTTAACCTAGCAATTACTGGTACTATTATCCTTACCCTTAACCTAAGCCGAAACCTTAAACCTTACAGTAAACCTTACCCTTTTGGCTACACTTACCCTTAGCCTAAATCTAAACCTTACACTTACCCTTAGCCTAACCCTCACCCTTACCATTACCCATACCCTTACTCTTACCCATACCCTAACCCTTCTCCTTACACTTACTGTTACCTTTAACATTACCTTTACCCTAACACTTACACTTATCCTTATCCATACCCTTACCCTTACCCTAATCCTTACCCTTAAGCTAACCCTAACCCTAAACCTTACCCCAGCCCTTACCCTGACCCTTACATTAACCCTAACCCTTACCCTAAAACTTACACTTACTCTTAACCTTAACCTTACCCTTAACCATTACCCTAACACTTACCCTTACCTTTCCCTCACCCTAACCCTAAAATTAACCCTAACCATTACCCTAACACATACCCTTACCCTAACCCTTACTCTAACCCTTACCCTTACCATAACCCATACTTTAACACATACTTCTACCCGTACCCTTACCCTTACCGTTACCCTTACCGTTACCCTTACCGTTACCGTTACCCTTACCATTACACTTACCCTTACCCTTACCCTTACCCTTACCCTTACCCTTACCCTTACCCTTACCCTATCCCTATCCCTATCCCTATCCCTATCCCTATCACTTACCCTTAACCTAAACCTAAACCTTACCCTTATCCTAACACTTACTCTTACCGTAAACCTTGACCTTTCGGCTACACTTACCCTTAGCCTAAATCTAAACCTTACACTTACCCTTAGCCTAACCCTCACCCTTACCATTACCCATACCCTTACTCTTACCCATACCCTAACCCTTCTCCTTACACTTACTGTTACCTTTAACATTACCTTTACCCTAACACTTACACTTATCCTAATCCATACCCTTACCCTTACCCTAATCCTTACCCTTAACCTAACCCGAACCCTAAACCTTACCCCAGCCCTTACCCTGACCCTTACATTAACCCTAACCCTTACCCTAAAACTTACACTTACTCTTAACCTTAACCTTACCCTTAACCATTACCCTAACACTTACCCTTATGTATCCCTCACCCTAACCCTAAAATTAACCCTAACCATTACCCTAACACTTACCCTTACCCTAACCCTAACCCTAACCGTAACTCTAACCCTTACTCTAACCCTTACCCTGACCCGTACCCTTACACTTACCCTTACCCTAACCCTTAGCCTTACCATAACCCATACCCTAACACGTACTTGTAGCCTTAACCTTACCGTTCCCCTTACCCTTACCTTTACTGTCTCCGTTACCCTTACACTTATACTTAACATAAAACTTAACCTTAACCTTACCCTTATCATAAACCATACAACAACACTTACATGTACACTTACACTTGCACTTACCCTTGCAATTACTCGTACAATTACCCTTAACCTTACTATTAAGCTAATCCTAAACCTTACCCTTATCCTAACACTTACCCTTATCCTAAACCTTACCCTTTCTGCTACACTTACGCTTTGCCTAATTCTAAACCTTACCCTAACCCTCACCCTTACCTAAACCTAACCATTACCCTCACCCTTACTCTTACCATTATACTTACTTTTACCCTTAACCTAAACCTTACCCCAACCCTTACCCTGACCCTTACATTAACCCTAACCCTTACCCTAAACCTTACACTTACTCTTAACGTTAACCTTAGCTGTAACCTAATACTTACCCTTATGTTTCCCTCACCCTAACCCTAAAATTAACCCTAACCGTTACCCTAACACTTACCCTTACCCTAACCCTTACTCTAACCCTTACAATGACCCATACACTTACCCTTACCCTTACCCTTACTCTTACCCTTACCCTACCCCTTACCATAGCTCATACCCTAACACATAGTTCTACTTTTAACCTTACTGTTACCCTTACCCTTCCTCTAACTGTTACCTTTACACTTATCCTTAACATAAAACTTACTCTTAACCTTACCCTTACCGTAAGCCATAGAACAACACTTACATATTCACTTACGTTTCCACTTACCCTAGCAACTACTCGTACAATTAACCTTACCCTTACCAAACCATTATCCTTACCCTTAACCTAACCCTCAACCGTACCCTTATCCTAACACTTACCCTTACCTAATCCTTACCCTTTCTGCTACACTTACCCTTTGCCTAATTCTAAACCTTACCCTAAACCTCACCCTTACCCTTATCATTATGCTTACTTTAACCCTTACCCTAAAATTTACCCGACCCTTACCCTGACCCTTACATTAACCCTAACCCTTACCCTAAACCTTACACTTACTCTTAACCTTAACCTTACCCTTAACATTAACCTAGTACTTATGCATACGTTTTCCTGACTTTAACCCTAAAACTAACCCTAACCATTACCCTAACACTTAAGCTTACCCTAACCCTAACCCTAACCCTAACCCTAACCCTTACTCTAACCCTTACCCTGACCTGTACCCTTACACTTACCCTTACCCTTATACTTACCCTAATTCTTACCCATACCATAACCCATACTCTAACACATATTTGTACCCTTAACCTTACCGTTACCCTTAACCTTACCCTTACCCTTACTCTATCCGTTACCCTTACGCTTACCCTTAACATAAACCTTACCCTTGACCTTACCCTTACCATAAGCCATACAACAACACTTACATGTACACTTACGCTTACACTTACCCTAGCAATTACTCGTACAATTACCCTTAACCTTACCCTTAACCTAAGCCGAAACCTTAAACCTTACAATAAACCTTACCCTTTCTGCTACACTTCCCCTTAGCCTAAATCTAAACCTTACACTTACCCTTACTGTAACCCTCACCCTTACCGTTGCCAATACCCTTACTCTTACCCTTACCCTAACCCTTCTCCTTACACTTACTGTTACCTTTAACATTACCCTTACCCTAACACTTACACTTATCCTTATCCATACACTTACCCTTACCCTAATCCTTACCCTTAACCTAACCCTAACCCTAAACCTTACCCCAGCCCTTACCCTGACCCTTACATTAACCCTAACCCTTACCCTAAAGCTTACACTTACTCTTAACCTTAACCTTACCCTTAACCATTACCCTAACACTTACCCTTACGTTTCCCTCACCCTAACCCTTACCCTGACCTGTATCCTTACACATATCCTTACCCTTACTCTTACCCTACCCTTACCCTTACCATAGCCCATAACCTAACACATACTTATACCCTTAACCTTACTGTTACCCTTACTCTGTTACTCTTACACTTACCCTTAACATAAACCTTACTCTTAACCTTACCCTTACCATAAGCCATAGAACAACACTTACATGTTCACTTACGTTTACACTTACACTAGCAATTACTCGTATAATTACCCTTACCCTTACCCTTAGCAAACCATTACCCTTACCCTTAACCTAACCGTCAACCTTACTCTTACCATAACACTTACCCTTACCGTAACCCTTACCCTTTCTGCTCTACTTACCCTTTGCCTAATTCTAAACCCTACCCTAACCCTCACTCTTGCCCTTATCATTATGCTTACTTTAACCCTTAACCTAAACCTTACCCCAACCCTTACCCTGACCCTTACATTAATCCTAGCCTTAACCTAAACCTTACACTTACTCTTAACCTTAACCTTAGATGTAACCTAATACTTACTCTTAGTTTTCCCTCACCCTAACCCTATAATTAACCCTAACCATTACCCTAACACTTACCCTTACCCTATCCCTTTCTCTAACCCTTACAATGACCCGTACCCTTACACATACCCTTGCCCTTTCTCTTAACCTAATCCTTACCCTTACCATAACCCATAGCCTAACACATACTTCTACATCTACCCTTACCCTTAACCTTACCCTTACCCTTAACCTAAGCCTAAACCTTAACCTTATCGTAACACTTACACTTACCGTAACCCTTTCCCTTTCTGCTACACTTACCCTTAGCCTAAATCTAAACCTTACACTTACCCATACCGTAACCCTCAACCTTACCAGTACCCATACCCTTACTCTTACCCTTACCCTATCCCTTACACTTATCCTTATATATACAACTTAACCTTTCCCTAACCCTTACCCTTAACCTAACCCTAACCCTAAATCTTACCTGAACCCTTACCCTGACCCTTACATTAACCCTTACTCTTACCCTAAACCTTACACTTACTCTTAACCTTAACCTTACCCTTAAACTTAACCTAATACTTACCCTTACGTTTCCCTCACCATAATCCTAAAATTAACCCTAAACATTACCCCAACACTTACCCTTACCATAACACTTACCCTAACCCTAACCCTAACCTTAACCCTAACCCTAAAGTACAATTAATTGATTATATAGAAGCTATTGATTTGCTCCTAAAGCCAATAAGGATGATTTTTATTGGTTGTTACAGTTTCTGTACTCAGAAACTAACCCTAACCCTAACCCGAACCCAAACCCTAAACCTAACCCGAACCCAAACCCTAACCCTAACCCCTAACCCTAACCCTAACCCTAACCCTAATCCTAACCCTAACCTGAACCCTAACCCGAACCCTAATCCGAACCCGAACAGCAACCCTATCCCTAACCCTATCCCTAACCATAACCCTAACCTGAACCCAAACCTGAACCCTAACCCGAACCCTAACCCTAACCCGAACCCGAATCCGAACCCTAACCCTAACCCTAACCCTAACCCTAACCCTAACCCTAACCCTAACCCTAACCCTAACCCTAACCCTAACCCTTACCCTAACCCTAACTCTAACCCTAACCCGAACCCGAACACTAACCCTAACCCTAACCCTAAACCTAACCCTAAACTGAACCCTAATCCGAACCCTAACCCTAACCCTAACCCTAACCCTAACCCTAACCCTAACCCGAACCCTAACCCTAACCCTAACCCTAAACTGAACCCGAATCCGAACCCTCACCCTAACCCTAACCTGAGCCCGAATCCGAACCCTAACCTGAACCCGAATCCAAACCCTAACCCTTAACTGACCCTAAAACTAACCCTAACCCTAACCTGAACCCGAATCCGAACCCTAACCCTAACCCTAACCCTTAACTGACCCTAAAACTAACCCTAACCCTAAACCAACCCTAACCCTAACCTGAACCCGAATCCAAACCCTCACCCTAACCCTAAACCAACCCGAACCCTAAGACCCTAACCCTAACCCTAACCCTAAACCTAACCCTAACCCTAACCCTAAACCAACCCTAACCCTAATCCTAACCGTAACCTAACCCTAAACCTAACCCTAATCCTAACACTAACCCAACCCTAACCCTAAACCAACCCTAACCCTAATCCTAACCGTAACCCTAACCCGAACCCTAACCCTAAACCAAACCCGAACCCTAACCCTAACCCTTACCCTAACCCGAACCCAACCCCGAACCCGAACCCGAACCCTAACCCTGTAGGCTGTGGTCTCTGTTTATCAGCACTGGCATATTTGCCTACCTGAAGCCCCCCTCCATCTCATTCCCATCCATGGATCTTGTTGTGGCAGTTCTGTATTCAGTGGTACCTCCAGTAGTGAACGCTCTCATCTACAGCATGAGGAACCAGGAGCTCAAGGATGCAGTAAGGAAACTCTTTGGAAACCTGCTTTTCTGGAATCAAAAATGACTGTGAGTTCCCTGATTATTTCAGGAACTGCAAAGGAAAAATAATTGTTCCATTTCTCTAAAATATTTTCTTCAAATTATTTCTTTTGATTTAAATAATGTTATCCTTAACCTGCTACCTGATTTTTTTTTTCATTTAAAATACCCAATCTTCTAATTACCTAAAGAAGCAGGCTTACCATGTAGAGAAACACACAGAAAAAGAAAAACTAAAACAAAAACAAACATCAGAACCACATTGTTATCAGTTACCATCTCTTCCCATCTCCTCTGGAGCTGGGGGAGCAGCCCCAGCATTCAGGAGGGGCTCTGGACCAGGAGCCCTGTTGTCACATGGAGGTTGGGTCAGGGCTGCTGCTTCCCTGGAGCCAGGGCCATGGCCAGCTGCAGAACGTGGCCTTTTCAGTGCTACTCTCTTTTGGTCTCCACATTTTTTTCCTTTTCTCTTTTATTTGGATAAGCCATCAGATCTCGTGTACCTTGGTGACAGTCCTGTTGTCTCTACAGTGGCATCCCTGTGGCTGCAGGAAGCAGCAAGTACAGTGCAGCCCTGGGTCACAGCTGGCCTCCCTGCTAGCACCACAGTAACAAGATGGCCTTGCTCAGGGCAAACCCAGAAGCCCAGACGCCTCTTCCAAAGCTGCTGCCAGGAACACAGCCAAGGGGCTGAGATCATCTTAGATCATTTTCAGCATCCACATTTTTTTCTCATGAATCAAGACTCCACACTTTCATTTTACCCAGAACAAGCAGTAATAAACTGGGTATGTTTTGACTCATGATTGGAAACTAAGTCTGCGTTTATATTCACCACTTTTTATCAGCCTGTTCTTTTTAATAACATGCATCTGTTTTTGGGCTGCTGCTGCTGTTTGCTATCAACACCCCCTCCTTAGCCAGCTTAGAGAGACAGCTTCCAGCTGATTTCAGCCTGAGCCTGGAGGATGAGTTTCTCTAAGATGAATTCATCGAAGCTGTGCCCAGTGCCCACTACTCAGTCTCAGCTGGCTGCAGCACAGCTCCTCAGCTCCTGAGCAAGGACAGTTTAAGCAGTCGTCACCACCATTAGGCATGTTTCATTTTGCAGCAGCAGGACATCAGATTCACCAGTGGGTGGGGGCACGTTATGTTGACAGTTATTTGGAACTTCCCTGCATTTCTTTTGTGGCTCATTTTCTAGTTTCTTTCACTTGTCAAGAGAAAGTTTGAAATGAACTCTAGGTAAATATACTTGTTTTTTGAGCTAGAGACACAACAGAGTTTTCCGGTGTTCATGAAGGATGAAGTTCCCCCACACAGAGAGCAGACTCAAAGCCTTCATGTGGGTTACATGCCATTTGTGTGGCAGAAATTGAGCCCAGGTACAGCTGAGAGGGTCAGCTTTGTGCTGGCTTTCTGCAAAGTTGTGGGTCTTATGCACTGAGCCTTTTTAGAGGAACCTCACAGAATCACAAAATCGTAGAATAGCCTGTTGTAAGGGTCCCACAAGGATCACTGGGTCCAACTCCTGGCTCCACACAGGAACACCCAAAAATCAGACCTCTGATCATAGCTGAGAAAAAAACATATGTATGAGAATGTTGTCCAAGCACTTCCCGAACTCTGGTAGGCTCAGTGCCATGACCACATCCCTGGGGAGCCTGTCTCAGTGCCCAACCACCCTCTGGGTGCAGAACCTTTCCCTAACATCCAGCCTGACCCTCCCCTGTCCCAGCTCCATGCCATTCCCTCAGGTCCTGTCGCTGTCCCCAGAGAGCAGAACTCTGCACCTGCCCCTCCGCTCCCCTCAGGCCACCATGAGGCCTCCCCTCAGCCTGCTCTGCTCAGGGCTGAACAATGTGACCTCATACATCTTCCCATCTAGACCTTTCACTTCCTTTGGTCATTCTTTAAGATTTTTATGTTCTCCTTACATTGTGGTGCCCAAAACTACGCACAGTGCTTGAGGTGAGGCCACACCAGTGCAGAGCAGGGGGTACACAATTGTTTAGTCTGGACTCCCCCCTCGTGAACCCACTTTGTCTGAGACCAATGACTGCATTATCTTTCAGGAATTTTTCAATAACTCCCAGAAAAATCTTCTCCATAATAACCCCCACTCATACAGAATAGTGCATTCAAAAATTCTTGGTAAAAGGCAAGATAACTATTTAATGCTAGCAATTTAGGTAGTCCTGCCAACTTGGGTGAAACCCTGCAGTGAATTTTTAGATGTATTTCCTAGGCTTGTCTCTGTTCCTAAGCTTTCACAGATTTTGGAGCCAATCTTCTCTTTCTGGGGCATCTCCACAGCAGAACCTCTCAGGTGATTCAGGCCATGGGAACATGAGCCAGGAAGGCCCCTGGGCACCATGAGGATCAGTTTTACCAAATGAGTGTGAGAAGTGCTACCCTCTTTTAAGTTGAACCATGAACAACTACCACTGCTCTACCCCTGTGAAGGACAGGCCCTAGGCTACTTTCTTAGGCACTTGTCCTGAGGAAGTGCCTTATACTGTGAGAGGCCCAGTTCCTCTGCCGCCCCTCCCCGTGGGTTTCAGTGGGCAGCCACCAGCTTTGTTGTTTATCTGTCTCTGCTGACGCATTTTGCTTATCACTGCAGAACCTGCCTGCCGCGCTAAAGCTGCCGCGACCACAAGGCCCAGCATCGCATGCACAGTCATTTCCTTCCTGCATCCCCTGCAGCAAAGGGGAGCCGTGGCTGCCTGCTTACATGGGGCCAGCACAGGCCCCATGCAAACACCCTTGCACCCCTGGAGCTCTGCCCCAAACCTGGCTGGGGTGCCAGTCCTTGCTGGCCATGTGTGTGCGTGCTGCAGGGGTGCCTTCCAGCCTGCCAGCTGGTTGTTTTTTACGCTGCTCCCCTCCTATGCCACAGCCTGTTGGGGCCACCTGTTTCTTTCATATCCTTGTCCTGTTTTCATGCACCGATACAAGGGAGGAGACTGGTGGAGGTTTGGCAGCCCTGAAGTCTTCTCTCTTTCTCTTTCATGCCTGGGAAGGGATAGAGGAATGGCTCTCAGTGTGGTCAATGCTTCGTGAGTATGCCAGTGATGGGGAATCCGGAGCTCTGAAGAGACCAGGGCAGCAGAGCTGATTTATGAACAAGGCCAGGCCTGAACGCAGTAATACCCTGCCTCTGGCAGCCTATGCCAGAGGCTCAGACACCATAACAAACCTCCTGGACCTCAGGTTCGTCTCCCACCCTGAGATCCCCCAGTGCTGCAGGGGTCTTCAGCCTGCTCCTGCCACACCGGGCCTCCCCTTGCAAGCTCCTCAGCTGGGATGGCAGCCCACAGAGGTGCAGGCTGTGCCTCACAGGCTGGTTTAGGTTACATCTATTGATCACCTAGTTGTGGTTAGGTGAGATCCATATTGTGTCCTGTTGGAACCAGGCTCAGGTTCCCTGGGCATGATCCAGATTTTTTTTTCTTGCTGTCTCAAAATCTTTCAGAACCACCTTCAGTTTTTGCCCACAAAAAAAAAAGTAATTTTCTTACAGATTATAGCCCTGATTTCAGAATAATTTTGCCACTGAATACGTATGTCAGTTTTATTATCTATTTTATGATAAGACATACTTCTTGTATATAGCAGGCATCCTGGACATCAACTACAGTAGCTTGAGAAGCACTTAGCTTTACACTTAATTTCCAGTAGCTATCAATATCCTCTTCTAACAATGTCAGAAGCCCATGAGTCTGTGCATTTTCCTTACAGTCTGTTCCTACCAAGGGGACACAGCAGGGGCTGGTGCTCCAGAGAGGACAGGCAGACCCTTGCTGCCCGCAGCATGCAGCACGCTGCGCAAGTAGCAGACAGGGTATCCAGCATAAGGCAGCGAGATTGATTTCCCCCTTGTTCATTGTGCTAATTTAAGCAGTGACTTACTGAACTTCTGGTGGTAGAGTCCCAACGCATCAGACAAACAAGACATAAAACAAAACATAAACTAATCATTCTGTGCGTGCATTAATTTTTAGTGTCATAACAAATGTACTCATGAGGAACACATCTATGCTAGCATCACTTTCGCTCACTGCCAGGGACGCACACCCATGCAGGTACTAGCACGTACCATGCTGGTTAGAGACCTGAAAACTAAAACCAATGTATTTACAGTAACTTGACTGAATACATTATTCTGAATGTTATCAGAACAGGATAGCCCATAATTGAAAGATAAAGCAGTTACTAAACTACGTAATTGACTCAGTTGAATGGCCAGAAGGAAAACAAACTCAGACAAAAGAACAAAATCCAAAAGTAGAACAGAATTTTAAAAGATGGCCTAATTTTATGCTATGGTTCAATACACACCAACGAGTAAAATTAAATTAAAGCACCGCTACCCATACTGTATACACCATTTCACTGAAATTACACATTGATAGCTACATTATCTACACTAAGTGCAGAGAGGCACTGGACATCATGCTTCAACAAAATGTCAAAACTGGTATAAATAAGGTTTTACAAATATTAGTGACTCACTTAACTCTATTCTACCTGCAGTTCCTATTAAGATAATACCTGGTAAAACTGATTTAAAATACAAGAAAGAGATTAAAATACAAGGGTACATCAACACACTTCCTACATGTATATCTACCAGAAATTTAGTCTCCAAAACCTCAGCACAATAACACACACCACAGATTTCTGAATAGGTGAAGAGATGCCCAGTTATCAGTCACACTGGGATAGCAATATTTGCTGTTCAATATTTTCTTCATTTTTAATCATGATCAAGGAACTTGTTGACCATAAGGGAACCTTTCTGTGATGTGTTATTAATATTTATATTAAGTCATGTTTATTCCTCTCCAAACAGTACTTTGTTCATTAAATAAAATTATTATAGCCATGGCCTTAATGCCAACAGGTATTTGCTTAATGGGAACAGACGACCATAAAAGAGAAGCAACCTTTACTTGTCCTGGTCAAAAAAATAGTCTTTGATCTCTTTAAAATACATAAGAATGCAGGAGGTATTTGTACAGATGCTACCCAATTGCAGTGGTCCCATGGTGGTTCTGTTGGTCCCCTTTCAAGAAGGCAAAGCTTGGTGGCCAAGTCATGAAGTCTTTCTGCAGGCTAAACTCAAGTACATTACATTATAGCAAGATGGACTAGGTAACTGACAACCTATCTTTTGCCTACCCAGATTTCCAATTTTCTTTCATCAGCAGTCTGAGTGAGTCAATTACACATGATCAGGTCCTAAGAAAGAACTGCAAGATTTGGCAAAGGTAATACCAGGAAAAATGACAAAAATGAGGGGCAATTGCCCAAGGCAGTCAATCTAGAAGATTGTTCAGGTTATTATAACATTGTTCTATAATGAACTGCAGCATTTAAGGACATCTTGAAATTCCTATTTGCTTCTTGCGTTTTGTGCTTTGTTTATAATTCATCACTAAACATAACACAGAAACATTTCATTGATCCTAAATGCTATGAGAAAACTGGTTTTGTTCTAAGGTACAGATCACCTTTAAAGGCCTATCCCCCTATCTTATATGGTCATATAGAAAATATTATATGAAAATATGAGTGTCTGTAAATTACAGATACTAGGCAATTTAGTTCAGTCTAAACTGTAGTTTCCAGAGAATAAGTACAACCCCCTAAAACCTATATTAATAACTACATCAGGATTGAGCATATCATATTTATATTAATTTATGTGCAGTGTTTTCTCATGCATTCTACACGCTACAGCTCACACTGGACCATGGGAAATGGGATATATTTAAGAAGGGCACAGGATATGTTGGATGGAAGCATATGCAATTGTTTTTAAGAAGGAAGGACAACCTGTAACACACAAGGACTCACAAGCCCATACAAAACACCAAAATGGACATGCGATAATCTACAATACTGACAGCAAAACCAATTTGTAAACACAGTTTGCATACAGTCTTTGAAAAACTGTAGAAAAGAAATAGAAAAGAACGATACAAAAATCCGTGCAAACTCTTCTATTTATGTACAAAACACTGTACAGGTACTAGACAACGCAGGTTGTGTGATGCTGCCTATGGCACTTTCCCTTCGTGTAAAAGTGTATGCCACAGAGCACCATTAAAAACAATTGTGGGGATCCTGAATTTTGAAAAATCAAACTAGAAGGATTTGACACTCCAGCATCAATCAGCATTGGCTCTGCAGCAGAACACAGACATAAAAGGGGATCAAAGGTTGGTTGAGAAATCTCACTGGTCTTTATGCCTTCCCAAATCCTGTCTTAGCTTAGTTATTTCCATCCTGGACCAGCAGAGACCCATTCGATGGCTCACTCATATGCTCTAGGTTTTTTTTTTTTAAAAAAAACCAAAAAACTAGCTGCAAAAGCACAACCACCTTATCCATGAGGATTTGTATCAGCTTGGTAGTGGGAAGCCACCAGGCTTCCCCAAAACATGGAAGAAGTCTCTGGGATGGTGGGCAACACAACCCCATGGTTACAATGGCAACACAACCCCATGATTGCCATGGCAACACTGTAATGGTCCCTATAGCAATGTGGCCTTGTGTTGCCATAGCAACAATGGCATGTTAACATGGGGTGGTGACACTGTAGTGCCATAGGGAACACAAGGCCATGTTACTATAGGAAGTGTAAGATTGTTGCCATGGCAACCATGGGGTTGTGTTGCCATGGCAACCATGAGTTTGTGTTGCCATGGAACAATGGGCTTGTGTTGCCATGGTAACCATGGGGTTGTGTTGCCATGGCAACCATGGGGTTGTGTTGCCATGGTAACCATGGGGTTGTGTTGCCATGGCAACCATGGGGTGTTGCAATACGGTGGTGACACCGTACTGCCATAGGCAACACAAGGCCATGTTACTATAGGAAGTGTAATATTGTTGCCATGGCAATGATATGGTTCTGTTGCCATGGTAACCATAGGGTTGTGTTGCCATGGCGACGATTGGGTGTTGCCATGGGATGGTGACACCGTGGATCAATAGGCAATACAAGGCCACATTGCTACAGGGAACATTATAGTGTTGCCATGGCCGCCATGGGATATTGTTGCCATGATAACCATGGGGTTGTGTTGTCATGGCAACCATTTGCATGTGTTGCCATGCCAACAATGGGGTTATGTTGCCATGGCAACCATGGGGTTGTGTTGCCATGGTAAGGATGGGGTTGTGTTGCCAGGGCAACCAGGGCGTTGGGGGTGCCATGGTAACTATGGAGTAGTGTTGCCATGGCGACCATGGGGTTGTGTTGCCATGGCAACCATGCGGTGTTGCCATGGGGTAGTGACACCGTAGTGCCATAGGCAACACAAGGCCATGTTACTATAGGAAGTGTAAGATTGTTGCCATGGCAACCATAGGGTTGTATTGCCATGACAACCATGGGGTGTTGCCATGGGGTGGTGACACCGTAGTGCCATAGGCAACACAAGGCCGTGTTACTATAGGAAGTGTAAGATTGTTGCCATGGCAACCATGGGGTTGTGTTGCCATGACAACCATGGGGTGTTGCCATGGGGTGGTGACACCGTAGTGCCATAGGCAACACAAGGCCATGTTACTGTAGGAAGTGTAAGACTGTTGCCATGGTAACCGTGTGGTTGTGTTGCCATGGCAACCATGGGGTTATGTTGCCATGGTAACCATGGGGTTGTGTTGCCATGGTAAAACTGGGGTGTTGCCATGTTGTGGTGACATTGTAGTGCGATAGGAAACACAAGGTCATGTTACTATAGGAAGTGTAAGATTGTTGCCATGGTAACCATGGCTTTGTGTTGCCATGGCAACCAGGGTTTTGTGTTGCCATGGCAACCATGGTGTTGTGGTTTTCATTGTAACCATGGTGTTGTGTTTCCATGGTAAGCATGGGGTTCTGTTGCCATGGTAACCAAGGGGTTGTGTTGCCATGGCAACCTTGGGGTTGTGTTGCCATAGTAAACATGGGGTGGTGTTGCCATGGTGACCATGCGGTTCTGTTGCCATGGCGACGATTGGGTGTTGCCATGGGGTGGTGACACTGTGGTTCTATAGGCAATACAAGGCCACATTGCTACAAGGAACATTATAGTGTTGCCATGGCCGCCATGGGATATTGTTGCCATGAAAACCATGGGGTTGTGTTTCTATGGCAAACATTTGCATGTGTTGCCATGACAACAATGGGGTTGTGTTGCCATGGCGACCATGGGGTTGTGTTGCCATGATAACCGTGGGGTTGTCTTGGCATGGTAACCATGGGATTGTGTTGCCATGGTAACCATGGTGTTGTGGTTGCCGTGGCAAACATGGGGTTTTGTTGCCATGGCAACCATGGGGTTGTGTTGCCATGGCAACCATGGGCTTGGGTTGCCATGGCAACCATCGGCTTGGGTTGCCATGGTAACCATGACGTTTTGTTGCCATAGCAACAATTGCGTTGTGTTGCCATGGTAACCATGGGATTGTGTTGCCATGGCAACCATGGGGGTGTGTTGCCATGGTAACTATGGGGTTGGGTTGCCATGGAAACTATGGGGTTTAGTTGCCATGGCAACCATGGTGTTGAGTTGTCGTGGTAACCATGCGGTTGGGTTGCCATGGTAACCATGCGGTTGTGTTGCCATGGTAACCATGAAGTTGTGTTGCCATGGCAACCATGGGGTTGTGTTGCCATGGTAACCATGGACTTGTGTTGCCATGGTAACAATGGGGTTCTGTTCCCATGGTAACCATGAGGTTGTGTTGCCATGGCAACCATGCGGTTTTTTTGCCATGCCAACTATGGGGTTTAGTTTGATGGCAACCATGGTGTTCTGTTGCCATGGTAACCATGGGGATGGGTTGCCATGGTAACCATGCGGTTGTGATGGCATGGTAACAATGGGGTTCTGTTGCCATGGTAGCCATGGTTTTTTTTTTTTTGATATTGTAACCATGGGGTTGTGTTTCCATGGCAGCAGTGGGGTTCTGTTGCCCTGGTAACCATGGGGTTTTGTTGCCATGGAAACCATGGGGTTGTGTTGCCATGGTAACCATGGGTTTGTGTTGCCATGGTAACCATGGGGTTGTGTTGTCATGGGAATTATAAAGTTGTGTTTTCATGGCAACCATGGGGTTGTGTTGCCATGATAACCATGGGGTTGTGTTGCCATGGGAACCATTGTTTTGTGTTGCCATGGCAACCATAGGGTTGTGTTTTTATGGGAAGCATGGGCTTATGTTGCCATGGTAACAATGTGGGTTGGGATGCCATGGCAACCATGGGGTTGTGTTGCCATGGAAACCATGGTGTAGTGTTGCTATGATAACCATGGTGTTGTGGTTACCATGGTAACCGTGGGGTTGTGTTGCCATGGCAACTGTGGGGTTGTGTTGCCATGGTGACCATGGGGTTGTGTTGCCATGGTAAGCATGGTGTTGTGTTGCCATGGTAACCGTGGGCTTGGGTTGCCATTGCAACCATGGGCTTTGTTGCCATGGCAAACATGGGGTTGTGTTCCATGGCAACCATGGGGTTGTGTTCCCATGGCAACCATGGGGTTGTGTTGCCATGGCAACCATGGGGTTGTGTTGCCATGGGAACCATGGGGTTGTGTTGCCATGGTAAGAATTTGGTTGGGTTGCAATGGTAACCAGGCGGTTCTGTTGGAATGGCAACCATGGGGTTGTGTTGCCATGGTAACCATGGGGTTGCGTTGTCATGGTAACAATTGGGTTGGGTTGCAATGGTAACCAGGCGGTTCTGTTGAAAAGGCAGCCATGGGGTTGTGTTGCCATGGCAACCGTGGGGTTGTGTTGCCATGGTGTCGTGGTTCCGCTCGAGTGGGCAGCCGAGCTCCACCACAGCCGCTCTCTCACTCCCCCTCCTCAAAGAGGAATGGGGAGAAAATATGTGAAAAGGGCTCAAGGGTTGAGATAAGGATGAGAAAATCACGCAATAATTATTGTAACGGGCAAAACAGACTCGGCATAAGGAGATAGTAAGATTTATTGCCTACAACTAACAAGCGAGAGAAGTGAGAAAACAAAGGGAAAAAAAAAAACAAAAGCACCTTCCCCCCAACCACCCTCTTCCACCTCCTCCCCCCGAGCGGCGCAGGGGAACGGGGGAATGGGGGTTATGGTCAGTCTACAGCACTTCTTCTCTTCCGCTCCTTCTCGGTCACTCTCGTCCCCTGTGCTGTGGGGTCCCACCCACGGGATGCAGTCCTTGATGAACTGATCCGGCGTGGGCTTCCCACAGGCAGCAGCTCTTCCAGAACTGCTCCAGATATGGGTCTGTACGACGGGGTCCATCCCTCAGGAGAAAACTGCTCCAACCTGGCTCCCCTACGGGCAGCAGCTCCTGCCGGGTCACCTGCTCCTGCGTGGTCTCCTCTCCACGGGCTACAGGTCCGGCCCGGAATCTGCTCCGGCAGGGGTCTTCCACAGGCGGCAGCCTCCGTCGGTGCAGGGCCACCTGCTCCACCGTGGTCTCCTCCACGGGCTGCAGTGTGGAACCCTGCTCCACCGTGGTACTCCATGGGCTGCATGGGGACATCCTGCTTCACCATGGTCCTCACCACAGGCCGCAGGGGACTTCTGCTCGGGCGCCTGGAGCACCTCTCCCCCTCCCTCTACACTGACCTTGGCACCTGCAAGGCTGTTTTCTCACTCCCTTGACTCTCCCAGCTGCTGTCTGAGGCAGCGTTTTTTCCCTGTCTTAAATAGGCTGTCACAGAGGCGCAAAACAACATCACTTATTGGCTCAGATCTGGAAAACAATGGGGCCCTTCCCAAAAATGGGGCAGCTTCTAGATCTTTCTCACAGAAACCACCCCTATGGCTCCCTGCTACCAAAACCTTGCCACATAAACCCACTACACATGGTAACCATGGGGTTGGGTTGCCATGGTAACCATGGGGTTGTGTTGCCGTGGCAACCATGGGGTTGTGTTGCCATGGTAACCATGGGGTTCTGTTGCCATGGTAACTATGGGGTAGTGTTGCCATGGCAACCATGGGGTAGTGTTGCCATGGCAACCATGGGGTTGTGTTGCCATGGTAACTATGGGGTTGGGTTGCCATGGAAACTATGGGGTTTAGTTGCCATGGCAACCATGGTGTTGAGTTCCCGTGGTAAACATGCGGTTGTGTTGCCGTGGTAACCATGGGGTTGGGTTTCCAGGGCAACCATGGGGATGTGTTGCCATGGTAACCATGGGGTTGGTTTGCCATGGCAACCATGGCGTTTTCTTGCCAGGTAAATATGGTGTTGAGTTGCCATGGCAACCTTGGGGTTTTGTTGCCATGGTAACCATGGGGTTGGGCTGCCATGGCAACCATGGTGTTTTGTTGCCATGGAAACATGAGGTTGTGTTGCCATGGTGACCATGTTTTTTTTTTGGCATGGTAACCATGGGTTTGTGTTGCCATGGTAACAATGGGGTTCTATTCCCATGGTAACCATGGGATTGTGTTTCCATGGCAACCATGGGGTTTTGTTACAATGGCAACCATGGGTTTGTATTGCCGTGGCAACCGTGAGATAGTATTGCCATGGTAACCATGGGGTTGTGTTGCCATGGCAACAATGGGGTTCGGTTGCCACGGTAAACATGGGGTTGTGTTGCCATGGTAACAATGGGGTTGCGTTGCAATGGTAACCATGGCGTTGTTTTGCCATGGTAACAATGTGGTTGTGTTGCCATGGTAACCATGGGGTTGCGTTGCCATGGCAACCAGGCGTGTTGGTGCCATGGCATCTATAGGGTTTAGTTGCCATGGGAACGATGGTGTTCTGTTGCCATGGTAACCATGGGGATGGGTTGCCAGGGTAACAATGAGGTTGGGTTGCAATGGTAACCAGGCGGTTCTGTTGGAATGGCAACCATGGGGTAGTGTTGCCATGGTAACCATGGCGCTTTGTTGCCATGGCAACCATAGGGTTGTGTTGCCATGGCAACATTGGGTTTCTGTTGCCCTGGTAACCATAGGGTTGGGTTGCCATGGCAACCATGGTTTTTTGTTGCCATGGCAAACATGAGGTTGTGTTGCCATGGTGACCATGGTTTTTTTTTTATTATGGTAACCATGGGGTTGTGTTGCCATGGTAACAATGGGGTTCTGTTCCCATGGTAACCATGGGATTGTGTTCCCATGGTAACCATGGGGTTTTGTTACAATGGCAACCATGGGTTTGTATTGCCGTGGCAACCGTGAGATAGTATTGCCATTGTAACCATGTGGTTGTGTTGCCATGGCAACCATGGGGTTGTGTTGCCATGGCAACCGTGAGGTTCTGTTGCCATGGTAACCATGTGGTTGTTGTGCCATGGCAACCATGGGGTCTTGCCATGGGGTGGTGACACCATAGTGCCATAGGCAACAAAAGGCCATGTTACTATAGGAAGTGTAAGATTGTTGCCATGGTAACCATGGGTTTGAGTTGCCATGGGAAGCATGGGGTTTTGTTGCCATGGTAACCATGGGGTTCTTTTGCCATGGAAGCATGGCGATGTGTTGGAAAGGTAACCATGGGGATGGGTTGCCATGGACACCATGGGGTTTTGTTGCCATTGCAACCATGGGGTTGTGTTGCCAAGGTAACCATGGGGTTGTTTTGTCATGGGAATTATGAGGTTATGTTTTCATGGCAACCATGGGGTTGTGTTACCATGGTAACCATGGAGATGGGTTGCCATGGCAACCACGTGGTTTTGTTGCCATGGTAACCATGGTGTTGAGTTGCGGTGTTAAATATGCAGTTGGGTTGCCGTGGTAACCATGCGGTTGTGTTGCCGTGGAAACCATGCGGTTGTGTTGCCATGGTGACCATGGGGTTGGGTTTCCATGGCAACCATGGGGATGTGTTGCCATGGCAACCATGGGGTTGTTTTGCCATGGTAACCATGGAGTTGTGTTGCCATGGCAACCATGGGGTTGGGTTGCCATGGTAACTATATGGTTGGGTTGCCATGGAAACTATGGGGTTTAGTTGCCATGGCAACCATGGTGTTGAGTTGCCGTGGTAAACATGCGGTTGGGTTGCCATGGTAACCATGCGGTTGTGTTTCCATGGCAACCATGGGGCTGTGTTGTCATGGTAACCATAAGGTTGGGTTGCCATGGCAATCATGGTGTTTTCGTTTCCATGGTAACCATGGGGTGGTGTTGTCATGGCAACAATGGGGTTCTGTTGCCATGGTAACCATGGGTTTGTTTTCCCATGGCAACCATGGGGTTGTGTTGCCATAGCAACCATGTGGTTTTGCTAACATGGCAACCATGGGGTTGTGTTTTCATGGCAACCATGGGGTTGTGTTACCATGGTAACCATGGAGATGGGTTGCCATGGCAACCACGTGGTTTTGTTGCCATGGTAACCATGGTGTTGAGTTGCCGTGGTAATCAGGCGGTTGGGTTGCCGTGGTAAACATGTGGTTGTGTTGCCATGGTAACCACGGGGTTGGGTTTCCATGGCAACCATGGGGATGTGTTGCCATGGTAACCATAAGGTTGGGTTGCCATGGCAATCATGGGGTTTTGTTTCCATGGTAACCATGGGATTGTGTTGCCATGGTAACCATGGTGTTGTGGTTGCCGTGGCAAACATGGGGTTTTGTTGCCATGGCAACCATGGGGTTGTGTTGCCATGGCAACCATGGGCTTGGGTTGCCATGGCAACCATCGGCTTGGGTTGCCATGGTAACCATGACGTTTTGTTGCCATAGCAACAATTGCGTTGTGTTGCCATGGTAACCATGGGATTGTGTTGCCATGGCAACCATGGGGGTGTGTTGCCATGGTAACTATGGGGTTGGGTTGCCATGGAAACTATGGGGTTTAGTTGCCATGGCAACCATGGTGTTGAGTTGTCGTGGTAACCATGCGGTTGGGTTGCCATGGTAACCATGCGGTTGTGTTGCCATGGTAACCATGAAGTTGTGTTGCCATGGCAACCATGGGGTTGTGTTGCCATGGTAACCATGGACTTGTGTTGCCATGGTAACAATGGGGTTCTGTTCCCATGGTAACCATGAGGTTGTGTTGCCATGGCAACCATGCGGTTTTTTTTGCCATGCCAACTATGGGGTTTAGTTTGATGGCAACCATGGTGTTCTGTTGCCATGGTAACCATGGGGATGGGTTGCCATGGTAACCATGCGGTTGTGATGGCATGGTAACAATGGGGTTCTGTTGCCATGGTAGCCATGGTTTTTTTTTTTTTGATATTGTAACCATGGGGTTGTGTTTCCATGGCAGCAGTGGGGTTCTGTTGCCCTGGTAACCATGGGGTTTTGTTGCCATGGAAACCATGGGGTTGTGTTGCCATGGTAACCATGGGTTTGTGTTGCCATGGTAACCATGGGGTTGTGTTGTCATGGGAATTATAAAGTTGTGTTTTCATGGCAACCATGGGGTTGTGTTGCCATGATAACCATGGGGTTGTGTTGCCATGGGAACCATTGTTTTGTGTTGCCATGGCAACCATAGGGTTGTGTTTTTATGGGAAGCATGGGCTTATGTTGCCATGGTAACAATGTGGGTTGGGATGCCATGGCAACCATGGGGTTGTGTTGCCATGGAAACCATGGTGTAGTGTTGCTATGATAACCATGGTGTTGTGGTTACCATGGTAACCGTGGGGTTGTGTTGCCATGGCAACTGTGGGGTTGTGTTGCCATGGTGACCATGGGGTTGTGTTGCCATGGTAAGCATGGTGTTGTGTTGCCATGGTAACCGTGGGCTTGGGTTGCCATTGCAACCATGGGCTTTGTTGCCATGGCAAACATGGGGTTGTGTTCCATGGCAACCATGGGGTTGTGTTCCCATGGCAACCATGGGGTTGTGTTGCCATGGGAACCATGGGGTTGTGTTGCCATGGTAAGAATTTGGTTGGGTTGCAATGGTAACCAGGCGGTTCTGTTGGAATGGCAACCATGGGGTTGTGTTGCCATGGTAACCATGGGGTTGCGTTGTCATGGTAACAATTGGGTTGGGTTGCAATGGTAACCAGGCGGTTCTGTTGA
Organism: Aythya marila; assembly: GCF_965140915.1. Classification (NCBI taxonomy): domain Eukaryota; kingdom Metazoa; phylum Chordata; class Aves; order Anseriformes; family Anatidae; genus Aythya; species Aythya marila. The sequence goes on from NC_139045.1 coordinate 21,717, forward strand.
AAAGGCAGCCATGGGGTTGTGTTGCCATGGCAACCGTGGGGTTGTGTTGCCATGGTGTCGTGGTTCCGCTCGAGTGGGCAGCCGAGCTCCACCACAGCCGCTCTCTCACTCCCCCTCCTCAAAGAGGAATGGGGAGAAAATATGTGAAAAGGGCTCAAGGGTTGAGATAAGGATGAGAAAATCACGCAATAATTATTGTAACGGGCAAAACAGACTCGGCATAAGGAGATAGTAAGATTTATTGCCTACAACTAACAAGCGAGAGAAGTGAGAAAACAAAGGGAAAAAAAAAAACAAAAGCACCTTCCCCCCAACCACCCTCTTCCACCTCCTCCCCCCGAGCGGCGCAGGGGAACGGGGGAATGGGGGTTATGGTCAGTCTACAGCACTTCTTCTCTTCCGCTCCTTCTCGGTCACTCTCGTCCCCTGTGCTGTGGGGTCCCACCCACGGGATGCAGTCCTTGATGAACTGATCCGGCGTGGGCTTCCCACAGGCAGCAGCTCTTCCAGAACTGCTCCAGATATGGGTCTGTACGACGGGGTCCATCCCTCAGGAGAAAACTGCTCCAACCTGGCTCCCCTACGGGCAGCAGCTCCTGCCGGGTCACCTGCTCCTGCGTGGTCTCCTCTCCACGGGCTACAGGTCCGGCCCGGAATCTGCTCCGGCAGGGGTCTTCCACAGGCGGCAGCCTCCGTCGGTGCAGGGCCACCTGCTCCACCGTGGTCTCCTCCACGGGCTGCAGTGTGGAACCCTGCTCCACCGTGGTACTCCATGGGCTGCATGGGGACATCCTGCTTCACCATGGTCCTCACCACAGGCCGCAGGGGACTTCTGCTCGGGCGCCTGGAGCACCTCTCCCCCTCCCTCTACACTGACCTTGGCACCTGCAAGGCTGTTTTCTCACTCCCTTGACTCTCCCAGCTGCTGTCTGAGGCAGCGTTTTTTCCCTGTCTTAAATAGGCTGTCACAGAGGCGCAAAACAACATCACTTATTGGCTCAGATCTGGAAAACAATGGGGCCCTTCCCAAAAATGGGGCAGCTTCTAGATCTTTCTCACAGAAACCACCCCTATGGCTCCCTGCTACCAAAACCTTGCCACATAAACCCACTACACATGGTAACCATGGGGTTGGGTTGCCATGGTAACCATGGGGTTGTGTTGCCGTGGCAACCATGGGGTTGTGTTGCCATGGTAACCATGGGGTTCTGTTGCCATGGTAACTATGGGGTAGTGTTGCCATGGCAACCATGGGGTAGTGTTGCCATGGCAACCATGGGGTTGTGTTGCCATGGTAACTATGGGGTTGGGTTGCCATGGAAACTATGGGGTTTAGTTGCCATGGCAACCATGGTGTTGAGTTCCCGTGGTAAACATGCGGTTGTGTTGCCGTGGTAACCATGGGGTTGGGTTTCCAGGGCAACCATGGGGATGTGTTGCCATGGTAACCATGGGGTTGGTTTGCCATGGCAACCATGGCGTTTTCTTGCCAGGTAAATATGGTGTTGAGTTGCCATGGCAACCTTGGGGTTTTGTTGCCATGGTAACCATGGGGTTGGGCTGCCATGGCAACCATGGTGTTTTGTTGCCATGGAAACATGAGGTTGTGTTGCCATGGTGACCATGTTTTTTTTTTGGCATGGTAACCATGGGTTTGTGTTGCCATGGTAACAATGGGGTTCTATTCCCATGGTAACCATGGGATTGTGTTTCCATGGCAACCATGGGGTTTTGTTACAATGGCAACCATGGGTTTGTATTGCCGTGGCAACCGTGAGATAGTATTGCCATGGTAACCATGGGGTTGTGTTGCCATGGCAACAATGGGGTTCGGTTGCCACGGTAAACATGGGGTTGTGTTGCCATGGTAACAATGGGGTTGCGTTGCAATGGTAACCATGGCGTTGTTTTGCCATGGTAACAATGTGGTTGTGTTCCCATGGTAACCATGGGGTTGCGTTGCCATGGCAACCAGGCGTGTTGGTGCCATGGCATCTATAGGGTTTAGTTGCCATGGGAACGATGGTGTTCTGTTGCCATGGTAACCATGGGGATGGGTTGCCAGGGTAACAATGAGGTTGGGTTGCAATGGTAACCAGGCGGTTCTGTTGGAATGGCAACCATGGGGTAGTGTTGCCATGGCAACATTGGGTTTCTGTTGCCCTGGTAACCATAGGGTTGGGTTGCCATGGCAACCATGGTTTTTTGTTGCCATGGCAAACATGAGGTTGTGTTGCCATGGTGACCATGGTTTTTTTTTTATTATGGTAACCATGGGGTTGTGTTGCCATGGTAACAATGGGGTTCTGTTCCCATGGTAACCATGGGATTGTGTTCCCATGGTAACCATGGGGTTTTGTTACAATGGCAACCATGGGTTTGTATTGCCGTGGCAACCGTGAGATAGTATTGCCATTGTAACCATGTGGTTGTGTTGCCATGGCAACCATGGGGTTGTGTTGCCATGGTAACCATGGGGTTGTGTTGCCATGGCAACCGTGAGGTTCTGTTGCCATGGTAACCATGTGGTTGTTGTGCCATGGCAACCATGGGGTCTTGCCATGGGGTGGTGACACCGTAGTGCCATAGGCAACAAAAGGCCATGTTACTATAGGAAGTGTAAGATTGTTGCCATGGTAACCATGGGTTTGAGTTGCCATGGGAAGCATGGGGTTTTGTTGCCATGGTAACCATGGGGTTCTTTTGCCATGGAAGCATGGCGATGTGTTGGAAAGGTAACCATGGGGATGGGTTGCCATGGACACCATGGGGTTTTGTTGCCATTGCAACCATGGGGTTGTGTTGCCAAGGTAACCATGGGGTTGTTTTGTCATGGGAATTATGAGGTTATGTTTTCATGGCAACCATGGGGTTGTGTTACCATGGTAACCATGGAGATGGGTTGCCATGGCAACCACGTGGTTTTGTTGCCATGGTAACCATGGTGTTGAGTTGCGGTGTTAAATATGCAGTTGGGTTGCCGTGGTAACCATGCGGTTGTGTTGCCGTGGAAACCATGCGGTTGTGTTGCCATGGTGACCATGGGGTTGGGTTTCCATGGCAACCATGGGGATGTGTTGCCATGGCAACCATGGGGTTGTTTTGCCATGGTAACCATGGAGTTGTGTTGCCATGGTAACAATGGGGTTGGGTTGCAATGGTAACCAGGCGGTTTTGTTGGAATGGGAACCATGGGGTTGTGTTGCCATGGTAACCATGGGGTTGTGTTGCCATGGCAACCATGGGGTTGGGTTGCCATGGTAACTATGGGGTTGGGTTGCCATGGAAACTATGGGGTTTAGTTGCCATGGCAACCATGGTGTTGAGTTGCCGTGGTAAACATGCGGTTGGGTTGCCATGGTAACCATGCGGTTGTGTTTCCATGGCAACCATGGGGCTGTGTTGTCATGGTAACCATAAGGTTGGGTTGCCATGGCAATCATGGTGTTTTCGTTTCCATGGTAACCATGGGGTGGTGTTGTCATGGCAACAATGGGGTTCTGTTGCCATGGTAACCATGGGTTTGTTTTCCCATGGCAACCATTGGGTTGTGTTGCCATAGCAACCATGTGGTTTTGCTACCATGGAAACCATGGGGTTGGGTTGCCATGGCAACCATGGTGTTTTGTTGCAAGGTATATGTGGTGTTGAGTTGCCATGGCAACCATGGTGTTTTGTTGCAAGGTATATATGGTGTTGAGTTCCATGGCAACCATGGGGTTCTGTTGCCATGGTAACCATGGAGTAGTGTTGCCATGGAAACCATGCGGTTGTGTTACCGTGGTAACCATGGGTTTGTGTTGCCATGGCAACCATGGGGTTGTGTTGCCATGGGAACTGTGGGGTTGGGTTGCCATGGAAACTATGGGGTTTAGTTGCCATGGAAACCATGGGGTTGAGTTTCCGTGGTAAACATGTGTTCGGTTGCCGTAGTAACCATGCGGTTGTGTTGTTGTGGTAACCATGGGATTGTGTTGCCATGGTAACCATGGGGTTGGGATGCCATGGCAACCACGGGGTTTTGTTGTTATGGTAACCATGGGGTTTTTTTGCCATGGCAACCATGGGGTTCTGTTGCCATGGTAACCATGGGTTTGGGTTTCCATGGTAACCATGGCGTTTTTTTTGCCATGGCTACATGGGGTTGTGTTGCCATGGTAACAATGTGGTTCTGTTCCCATGGTAACCATGGGGTTGCGTTGCCATGGCAACCAGTCGTGTTGTTGCCATGGCATCTATAGGGTTTAGTTTCCATGGCAACCATGCTGTTCTGTTGCCATGGTAACCATGGGAATGGGTTGCCATGGTAACAATGGGGTTGCGTTGCAATGGCAACCAGGCGGTTCTGTTGGAATGGCAACCATGGGGTTGGATTGCCATGGAAACTATGGGGTTTAGTTGCCATGGCAACCATGGTGTTGAGTTGCCGTGGTAAACATGCGGTTGGGTTGCCGTGGTAACCATGCGGTTGTGTTGCCATGGTAACAATGGAGTTGGGTTGCAATGGTAACCAGGCAGTTCTCTTGGAATGGCAACCATGGGGTTGTGTTGCCATTGTAACCATGCAGTTGTGTTGCCATGGCAACCATGGGGTTGTGTTGCCATGGCAACCGTGAGGTTCTGTTGCCATGGTAACCATGTGGTTGTTGTGCCATGGCAACCATGGGGTCTTGCCATGGGGTGGTGACACCGTAGTGCCATAGGCAACAAAAGGCCATGTTACTATAGGAAGTGTAAGATTGTTGCCATGGTAACCATGGGTTTGAGTTGCCATGGGAAGCATGGGGTTTTGTTGCCATGGCAACCATTGGGTTGTGTTGCCATGGTAACCATGGGTTTTTGTTGCTATGGTAACCATGGGGTTCTTTTGCCATGGAAGCATGGCGATGTGTTGGAAAGGTAACCATGGGGATGGGTTGCCATGGTAACCATGCGGTTGTGATGGCATGGTAACAATGGGGTTCTGTTGACATGGCAGCCATGGGATTGTGTTTCCATGGCAACCATGGGGTTTTGTTACAATGGCAACCATGGGGTTTTGTTACAATGGCAACCATGGGGTTCGGTTGCCACGGTAAACATGGGGTCTAGTTGCCATGGGAACGATGGTGTTCTGTTGCCATGGTAACCATGGCGTTGTTTTGCCATGGTAACAATGTGGTTGTGTTCCCATGGTAACCATAGGGTTGCGTTGCCATGGTAACTATGGGGCTGGGTTGCTATGGAAACTATGGGGTTCTGTTGCCATGGCAACCATGGTGTTGAGATGCCATGGTAAACATGCAGTTGGGTTGCCGTGGTAACCATGCGGTTGTGTTGTTGTGGTAACCATGCGGTTGTGTTGCCATGGTAACCATGGGGTTGGGTTGCCATGGCAACCACGGGGTTTGGTTGCTATGGTAACCATGGGTTTCTGTTGCCATGGTAACCATGGGGTTGGGTTGCCATGGTAACCATGGGGTTGGGTTACCATGGTAACCATGGCGTTTTGTTGCCATGACAACATGGAGTTGTGTTGCCATGGTAACTATGGGGTTGGGTTCCCATGGAAACTATGGGGTTTAGTTGCCATGGCAACCATGGTGTTGAGTTGCCGTGGTAAACATGCGGTTGGGTTGCCGTGGTAACCATGCGGTTGTGTTGCCATGGTAACAATGGGTTTGGCTTGCAATGGTTATCAGGCGGTTCTTTTGGAATGGCAACCATGGGGTAGTGTTGCCATGGTAACCAGGGGGTTGGGTTACCATGGTAACCATGGGGTTGTGTTGACATGGGAACCATGGGGTTGTGTTGCCATGGAAACTATGGGGTTTAGTTTCCATGGCAACCATGGTGTTGTGTTTCCATGGTAATCATGGTATTGGGTTATCGTGGTAACAATGCGGTTGTGTTGCCATGGTAACCATGGGGTTGTATTGCCATGGTAACAAAGTGGTTCTGTTCCCATGGTAACCATGGGGTTGCGTTGCCATGGCAACCAGGTGTGTTGTTGCCATGGCATCTATAGGGTTTAGTTGCCATGGGAACCATGGTGTTCTGTTGCCATGGTAACCATGCGGATGGGTTGCCATTGCAACAATGGGTTTCTGTTGCCATGGTAACCATAGGGTTGGGTTGCCATGGCAACCATGGTTTTTTTTTGCCATGGCAAACATGAGGTTGTGTTGCCATGGTAACAATGGGGTTCTGTTCCAATGGTAACCATGGGATTGTTTTGCCATGGTAACCATGGGGTTTTGTTACAATGGCAACCATGGGTTTGTATTGCCGTGGGAACCGTGAGATAGTATTGCCATGGTAACCATGGGGTTGTGTTGCCATGGCAACAATGGGTTTGTGTTGCTATGGTAACCATGAGGTGGGTTGCCATGGCAAATATGGCGTTGTGTTGCCATGGTAACGATGGGGTTGTGTTGCTTTTGTAACCATGGGGTTGGGTTGCCATGGCAAACATGGGATTTTGTTGCCATGGCAACCATGGTGTTGTGTTCCATGTTAACCATGGGTTTGTTTTCCCATGGCAACCATGGGGTTGTGTTGCCATGGTAACAATGTGGTTCTGTTCCCATGGAAACCATGGGGTTGTGTTTCCATGGCAACCATGTGTTGTGTTGCCATGGCATCTATAGGGTTTAGTTGCCATGGGAACCATGGCGTTGGGTTGCAATGGCAAACATGGGGTTGTGTTGCCATGGTAACCATGGTATTGGGTTGTCGTGGTAACAATGCGGTTGTGTTGCCATGGTAACCATGGGGTTGTCTTGCCATGGTAACCATGTGGTTCTGTTCCCATGGAAACCATGGGGTTGTATTTCCATGGCAACCATGTGTTGTGTGTCCATGGCATCTATAGGGTTTAGTTGCCATGGGAACCATGGTGTTCTGTTGCCATGGTAACCATGGGGATGGGTTGCCATGGTAACCATGCCGTTTTCATGCCATGGTAACAATGGGGTTCTGTTGCCATGGCAAGCATCTTTTTTTTTTTTGCAATTGTAACCATGCCGTTGTGTTGCCATGGCAACCATGGGGTTGTGTTGCCATGGCAACCATGTGGTTCTTTTGCCATGGTAACCATGGAGTAGTGTTGCCATGGCAACCATGGGGTTGTGTGGCCATGGGAACCATGGGGTTGTTTTGCCATGGCAAGAATGGGGTTCGGTTGCCATGGTAACCATGGCGTGGGGTTGCAATGGCAACCATGGTGTTGTGTTGCCATGGTAACCATGGTATTGGGTTGTCGTGGTAACAATGCGGTTGTGTTGCCATGGTAACAATGGGGTTCTATTCCCATGGTAACCATGGGATTGTGTTTCCATGGCAACCATGGGGTTTTGTTACAATGGCAACCATGGGTTTGTATTGCCGTGGCAACCGTGAGATAGTATTGCCATGGTAACCATGGGGTTGTGTTGCCATGGCAACAATGGGGTTCGGTTGCCACGGTAAACATGGGGTTGTGTTGCCATGGTAACAATGGGGTTGCGTTGCAATGGTAACCATGGCGTTGTTTTGCCATGGTAACAATGTGGTTGTGTTGCCATGGTAACCATGGGGTTGCGTTGCCATGGCAACCAGGCGTGTTGGTGCCATGGCATCTATAGGGTTTAGTTGCCATGGGAACGATGGTGTTCTGTTGCCATGGTAACCATGGGGATGGGTTGCCAGGGTAACAATGAGGTTGGGTTGCAATGGTAACCAGGCGGTTCTGTTGGAATGGCAACCATGGGGTAGTGTTGCCATGGTAACCATGGCGCTTTGTTGCCATGGCAACCATAGGGTTGTGTTGCCATGGCAACATTGGGTTTCTGTTGCCCTGGTAACCATAGGGTTGGGTTGCCATGGCAACCATGGTTTTTTGTTGCCATGGCAAACATGAGGTTGTGTTGCCATGGTGACCATGGTTTTTTTTTTATTATGGTAACCATGGGGTTGTGTTGCCATGGTAACAATGGGGTTCTGTTCCCATGGTAACCATGGGATTGTGTTCCCATGGTAACCATGGGGTTTTGTTACAATGGCAACCATGGGTTTGTATTGCCGTGGCAACCGTGAGATAGTATTGCCATTGTAACCATGTGGTTGTGTTGCCATGGCAACCATGGGGTTGTGTTGCCATGGTAACCATGGGGTTGTGTTGCCATGGCAACCGTGAGGTTCTGTTGCCATGGTAACCATGTGGTTGTTGTGCCATGGCAACCATGGGGTCTTGCCATGGGGTGGTGACACCGTAGTGCCATAGGCAACAAAAGGCCATGTTACTATAGGAAGTGTAAGATTGTTGCCATGGTAACCATGGGTTTGAGTTGCCATGGGAAGCATGGGGTTTTGTTGCCATGGTAACCATGGGGTTCTTTTGCCATGGAAGCATGGCGATGTGTTGGAAAGGTAACCATGGGGATGGGTTGCCATGGACACCATGGGGTTTTGTTGCCATTGCAACCATGGGGTTGTGTTGCCAAGGTAACCATGGGGTTGTTTTGTCATGGGAATTATGAGGTTATGTTTTCATGGCAACCATGGGGTTGTGTTACCATGGTAACCATGGAGATGGGTTGCCATGGCAACCACGTGGTTTTGTTGCCATGGTAACCATGGTGTTGAGTTGCGGTGTTAAATATGCAGTTGGGTTGCCGTGGTAACCATGCGGTTGTGTTGCCGTGGAAACCATGCGGTTGTGTTGCCATGGTGACCATGGGGTTGGGTTTCCATGGCAACCATGGGGATGTGTTGCCATGGCAACCATGGGGTTGTTTTGCCATGGTAACCATGGAGTTGTGTTGCCATGGTAACAATGGGGTTGGGTTGCAATGGTAACCAGGCGGTTTTGTTGGAATGGGAACCATGGGGTTGTGTTGCCATGGTAACCATGGGGTTGTGTTGCCATGGCAACCATGGGGTTGGGTTGCCATGGTAACCATGCGGTTGTGTTTCCATGGCAACCATGGGGCTGTGTTGTCATGGTAACCATAAGGTTGGGTTGCCATGGCAATCATGGTGTTTTCGTTTCCATGGTAACCATGGGGTGGTGTTGTCATGGCAACAATGGGGTTCTGTTGCCATGGTAACCATGGGTTTGTTTTCCCATGGCAACCATGGGGTTGTGTTGCCATAGCAACCATGTGGTTTTGCTACCATGGCAACCATGGGGTTGTGTTTTCATGGCAACCATGGGGTTGTGTTACCATGGTAACCATGGAGATGGGTTGCCATGGCAACCACGTGGTTTTGTTGCCATGGTAACCATGGTGTTGAGTTGCCGTGGTAAACACGCGGTTGGGTTGCCGTGGTAAACATGTGGTTGTGTTGCCATGGTAACCACGGGGTTGGGTTTCCATGGCAACCATGGGGATGTGTTGCCATGGTAACCATAAGGTTGGGTTGCCATGGCAATCATGGGGTTTTGTTTCCATGGTAACCATGGGATGGTGTTGTCATGGCAACAATGGGGTTCTGTTGCCATGGTAACCATGGGTTTGTTTTCCCATGGCAACCATGGGGTTGTGTTGCCATAGCAACCATGTGGTTTTGCTACCATGGAAACCATGGGGTTGGGTTGCCATGGCAACCATGGTGTTTTGTTGCAAGGTATATGTGGTGTTGAGTTGCCATGGCAACCATGGTGTTTTGTTGCAAGGTATATATGGTGTTGAGTTCCATGGCAACCATGGGGTTCTGTTGCCATGGTAACCATGGAGTAGTGTTGCCATGGCAACCATGGGGTTGTGTTGCCATGGGAACTGTGGGGTTGGGTTGCCATGGAAACTATGGGGTTTAGTTGCCATGGAAACCATGGGGTTGAGTTTCCGTGGTAAACATGTGTTCGGTTGCCGTGGTAACCATGCGGTTGTGTTGTTGTGGTAACCATGGGATTGTGTTGCCATGGTAACCATGGGGTTGGGATGCCATGGCAACCACGGGGTTTTGTTGTTATGGTAACCATGGGGTTTTTTTGCCATGGCAACCATGGGGTTCTGTTGCCATGGTAACCATGGGTTTGGGTTTCCATGGTAACCATGGCGTTTTTTTTGCCATGGCTACATGGGGTTGTGTTGCCATGGTAACAATGTGGTTCTGTTCCCATGGTAACCATGGGGTTGCGTTGCCATGGCAACCAGTCGTGTTGTTGCCATGGCATCTATAGGGTTTAGTTTCCATGGCAACCATGCTGTTCTGTTGCCATGGTAACCATGGGAATGGGTTGCCATGGTAACAATGGGGTTGCGTTGCAATGGCAACCAGGCGGTTCTGTTGGAATGGCAACCATGGGGTTGGATTGCCATGGAAACTATGGGGTTTAGTTGCCATGGCAACCATGGTGTTGAGTTGCCGTGGTAAACATGCGGTTGGGTTGCCGTGGTAACCATGCGGTTGTGTTGCCATGGTAACAATGGAGTTGGGTTGCAATGGTAACCAGGCAGTTCTCTTGGAATGGCAACCATGGGGTTGTGTTGCCATGGTAACAATGGGGTTCTGTTCCCATGGTAACCATGGGATTGTGTTCCCATGGTAACCATGGGGTTTTGTTACAATGGCAACCATGGGTTTGTATTGCCGTGGCAACCGTGAGATAGTATTGCCATTGTAACCATGGGGTTGTGTTGCCATGGCAACCATGGGGTTGTGTTGCCATGGCAACCGTGAGGTTCTGTTGCCATGGTAACCATGTGGTTGTTGTGCCATGGCAACCATGGGGTCTTGCCATGGGGTGGTGACACCGTAGTGCCATAGGCAACAAAAGGCCATGTTACTATAGGAAGTGTAAGATTGTTGCCATGGTAACCATGGGTTTGAGTTGCCATGGGAAGCATGGGGTTTTGTTGCCATGGTAACCATGGGGTTCTTTTGCCATGGAAGCATGGCGATGTGTTGGAAAGGTAACCATGGGGATGGGTTGCCATGGACACCATGGGGTTTTGTTGCCATTGCAACCATGGGGTTGTGTTGCCAAGGTAACCATGGGGTTGTTTTGTCATGGGAATTATGAGGTTATGTTTTCATGGCAACCATGGGGTTGTGTTACCATGGTAACCATGGAGATGGGTTGCCATGGCAACCACGTGGTTTTGTTGCCATGGTAACCATGGTGTTGAGTTGCGGTGTTAAATATGCAGTTGGGTTGCCGTGGTAACCATGCGGTTGTGTTGCCGTGGAAACCATGCGGTTGTGTTGCCATGGTGACCATGGGGTTGGGTTTCCATGGCAACCATGGGGATGTGTTGCCATGGCAACCATGGGGTTGTTTTGCCATGGTAACCATGGAGTTGTGTTGCCATGGCAACCATGGGGTTGGGTTGCCATGGTAACTATATGGTTGGGTTGCCATGGAAACTATGGGGTTTAGTTGCCATGGCAACCATGGTGTTGAGTTGCCGTGGTAAACATGCGGTTGGGTTGCCATGGTAACCATGCGGTTGTGTTTCCATGGCAACCATGGGGCTGTGTTGTCATGGTAACCATAAGGTTGGGTTGCCATGGCAATCATGGTGTTTTCGTTTCCATGGTAACCATGGGGTGGTGTTGTCATGGCAACAATGGGGTTCTGTTGCCATGGTAACCATGGGTTTGTTTTCCCATGGCAACCATTGGGTTGTGTTGCCATAGCAACCATGTGGTTTTGCTACCATGGCAACCATGGGGTTGTGTTTTCATGGCAACCATGGGGTTGTGTTACCATGGTAACCATGGAGATGGGTTGCCATGGCAACCACGTGGTTTTGTTGCCATGGTAACCATGGTGTTGAGTTGCCGTGGTAAACACGCGGTTGGGTTGCCGTGGTAAACATGTGGTTGTGTTGCCATGGTAACCACGGGGTTGGGTTTCCATGGCAACCATGGGGATGTGTTGCCATGGTAACCATAAGGTTGGGTTGCCATGGCAATCATGGGGTTTTGTTTCCATGGTAACCATGGGATGGTGTTGTCATGGCAACAATGGGGTTCTGTTGCCATGGTAACCATGGGTTTGTTTTCCCATGGCAACCATGGGGTTGTGTTGCCATAGCAACCATGTGGTTTTGCTACCATGGAAACCATGGGGTTGGGTTGCCATGGCAACCATGGTGTTTTGTTGCAAGGTATATGTGGTGTTGAGTTGCCATGGCAACCATGGTGTTTTGTTGCAAGGTATATATGGTGTTGAGTTCCATGGCAACCATGGGGTTCTGTTGCCATGGTAACCATGGAGTAGTGTTGCCATGGAAACCATGCGGTTGTGTTACCGTGGTAACCATGGGTTTGTGTTGCCATGGCAACCATGGGGTTGTGTTGCCATGGGAACTGTGGGGTTGGGTTGCCATGGAAACTATGGGGTTTAGTTGCCATGGAAACCATGGGGTTGAGTTTCCGTGGTAAACATGTGTTCGGTTGCCGTGGTAACCATGCGGTTGTGTTGTTGTGGTAACCATGGGATTGTGTTGCCATGGTAACCATGGGGTTGGGATGCCATGGCAACCACGGGGTTTTGTTGTTATGGTAACCATGGGGTTTTTTTGCCATGGCAACCATGGGGTTCTGTTGCCATGGTAACCATGGGTTTGGGTTTCCATGGTAACCATGGCGTTTTTTTTGCCATGGCTACATGGGGTTGTGTTGCCATGGTAACAATGTGGTTCTGTTCCCATGGTAACCATGGGGTTGCGTTGCCATGGCAACCAGTCGTGTTGTTGCCATGGCATCTATAGGGTTTAGTTTCCATGGCAACCATGCTGTTCTGTTGCCATGGTAACCATGGGAATGGGTTGCCATGGTAACAATGGGGTTGCGTTGCAATGGCAACCAGGCGGTTCTGTTGGAATGGCAACCATGGGGTTGGATTGCCATGGAAACTATGGGGTTTAGTTGCCATGGCAACCATGGTGTTGAGTTGCCGTGGTAAACATGCGGTTGGGTTGCCGTGGTAACCATGCGGTTGTGTTGCCATGGTAACAATGGAGTTGGGTTGCAATGGTAACCAGGCAGTTCTCTTGGAATGGCAACCATGGGGTTGTGTTGCCATTGTAACCATGCAGTTGTGTTGCCATGGCAACCATGGGGTTGTGTTGCCATGGCAACCGTGAGGTTCTGTTGCCATGGTAACCATGTGGTTGTTGTGCCATGGCAACCATGGGGTCTTGCCATGGGGTGGTGACACCGTAGTGCCATAGGCAACAAAAGGCCATGTTACTATAGGAAGTGTAAGATTGTTGCCATGGTAACCATGGGTTTGAGTTGCCATGGGAAGCATGGGGTTTTGTTGCCATGGCAACCATTGGGTTGTGTTGCCATGGTAACCATGGGTTTTTGTTGCTATGGTAACCATGGGGTTCTTTTGCCATGGAAGCATGGCGATGTGTTGGAAAGGTAACCATGGGGATGGGTTGCCATGGTAACCATGCGGTTGTGATGGCATGGTAACAATGGGGTTCTGTTGACATGGCAGCCATGGGATTGTGTTTCCATGGCAACCATGGGGTTTTGTTACAATGGCAACCATGGGGTTCGGTTGCCACGGTAAACATGGGGTCTAGTTGCCATGGGAACGATGGTGTTCTGTTGCCATGGTAACCATGGCGTTGTTTTGCCATGGTAACAATGTGGTTGTGTTCCCATGGTAACCATAGGGTTGCGTTGCCATGGTAACTATGGGGCTGGGTTGCTATGGAAACTATGGGGTTCTGTTGCCATGGCAACCATGGTGTTGAGATGCCATGGTAAACATGCAGTTGGGTTGCCGTGGTAACCATGCGATTGTGTTGTTGTGGTAACCATGCGGTTGTGTTGCCATGGTAACCATGGGGTTGGGTTGCCATGGCAACCACGGGGTTTGGTTGCTATGGTAACCATGGGTTTCTGTTGCCATGGTAACCATGGGGTTGGGTTGCCATGGTAACCATGGGGTTGGGTTACCATGGTAACCATGGCGTTTTGTTGCCATGACAACATGGAGTTGTGTTGCCATGGTAACTATGGGGTTGGGTTCCCATGGAAACTATGGGGTTTAGTTGCCATGGCAACCATGGTGTTGAGTTGCCGTGGTAAACATGCGGTTGGGTTGCCGTGGTAACCATGCGGTTGTGTTGCCATGGTAACAATGGGTTTGGCTTGCAATGGTTATCAGGCGGTTCTTTTGGAATGGCAACCATGGGGTAGTGTTGCCATGGTAACCAGGGGGTTGGGTTACCATGGTAACCATGGGGTTGTGTTGACATGGGAACCATGGGGTTGTGTTGCCATGGAAACTATGGGGTTTAGTTTCCATGGCAACCATGGTGTTGTGTTTCCATGGTAATCATGGTATTGGGTTATCGTGGTAACAATGCGGTTGTGTTGCCATGGTAACCATGGGGTTGTATTGCCATGGTAACAAAGTGGTTCTGTTCCCATGGTAACCATGGGGTTGCGTTGCCATGGCAACCAGGTGTGTTGTTGCCATGGCATCTATAGGGTTTAGTTGCCATGGGAACCATGGTGTTCTGTTGCCATGGTAACCATGCGGATGGGTTGCCATTGCAACAATGGGTTTCTGTTGCCATGGTAACCATAGGGTTGGGTTGCCATGGCAACCATGGTTTTTTTTTGCCATGGCAAACATGAGGTTGTGTTGCCATGGTAACAATGGGGTTCTGCTCCAATGGTAACCATGGGATTGTTTTGCCATGGTAACCATGGGGTTTTGTTACAATGGCAACCATGGGTTTGTATTGCCGTGGGAACCGTGAGATAGTATTGCCATGGTAACCATGGGGTTGTGTTGCCATGGCAACAATGGGTTTGTGTTGCTATGGTAACCATGAGGTGGGTTGCCATGGCAAATATGGCGTTGTGTTGCCATGGTAACGATGGGGTTGTGTTGCTTTTGTAACCATGGGGTTGGGTTGCCATGGCAAACATGGGATTTTGTTGCCATGGCAACCATGGTGTTGTGTTCCATGTTAACCATGGGTTTGTTTTCCCATGGCAACCATGGGGTTGTGTTGCCATGGTAACAATGTGGTTCTGTTCCCATGGAAACCATGGGGTTGTGTTTCCATGGCAACCATGTGTTGTGTTGCCATGGCATCTATAGGGTTTAGTTGCCATGGGAACCATGGCGTTGGGTTGCAATGGCAAACATGGGGTTGTGTTGCCATGGTAACCATGGTATTGGGTTGTCTTGGTAACAATGCGGTTGTGTTGCCATGGTAACCATGGGGTTGTCTTGCCATGGTAACCATGTGGTTCTGTTCCCATGGAAACCATGGGGTTGTATTTCCATGGCAACCATGTGTTGTGTGTCCATGGCATCTATAGGGTTTAGTTGCCATGGGAACCATGGTGTTCTGTTGCCATGGTAACCATGGGGATGGGTTGCCATGGTAACCATGCCGTTTTCATGCCATGGTAACAATGGGGTTCTGTTGCCATGGCAAGCATCTTTTTTTTTTTTGCAATTGTAACCATGCCGTTGTGTTGCCATGGCAACCATGGGGTTGTGTTGCCATGGCAACCATGTGGTTCTTTTGCCATGGTAACCATGGAGTAGTGTTGCCATGGCAACCATGGGGTTGTGTGGCCATGGGAACCATGGGGTTGTTTTGCCATGGCAAGAATGGGGTTCGGTTGCCATGGTAACCATGGCGTGGGGTTGCAATGGCAACCATGGTGTTGTGTTGCCATGGTAACCATGGTATTGGGTTGTCGTGGTAACAATGCGGTTGTGTTGCCATGGTAACCATGGGGTTGTGTTGCCATGGTAACAATGTGGTTCTGTTCCGATGGTAACCATGGGGTTGCGTTGCCATGGCAACTAGGCGTGTTGTTGCCATGGCATCTATAGGGTTTAGTTGCCATGGGAACCATGGTGTTCTGTTGCCATGGTAACAATGGGGATGGGTTGCCATGGTAACAATGGGGTTGGGTTGTCATGGCAAACATGGAGTGTTGTTGCCATGGTAACAATGTGGTTCTGTTCACATGGTAACCATGGGGTTGTGTTTCCATGGCAACCATGCGTTGTGTTGCCATGGCATCTACAGGGTTTAGTTGCCATGGGAACCATGGTGTTCTGTTGCCATGGTAACCATGCGGATGGGTTGCCATGGTAACCATGCCGTTGTGATGCCATGGTAACAATGGGATTCTGTTGCCATGGCAACCATCTTATTTTTTGCCATTGTAACCATGGGGTTGTGTTGCCATGGCAACCATGGGGTTTTGTTGCCATGGCAAACATAGGGTTGTGTTGCCATGGTAACCATGGGGTTGTGTTGCCATGGCAACCGTGAGGTTCTGTTGCCATGGTAACCATGTGGTTGTTGTGCCATGGCAACCATGGGGTCTTGCCATGGGGTGGTGACACCATAGTGCCATAGGCAACAAAAGGCCATGTTACTATAGGAAGTGTAAGATTGTTGCCATGGTAACCTTGGGTTTGAGTTGCCATGGGAAGCATGGGGTTTTGTTGCCATGGCAACCATTGGGTTGTGTTGCCATGGTAACCATGGGTTTTTGTTGCTATTGTAACCATGCGGTTCTTTTGCCATGGAAGCATGGCGATGTGTTGGAAAGGTAACCATGGAGATGTGTTGCTATGGCAACCACGTGGTTTTGTTGCCATGGCAAACATGGGGTTGTGTTGCCATGGGAACCATGGCATTTTCTTGCCAGGTAAATATGGTGTTGAGTTGCCATGGCAACCATGGGGTTTTGTTGTCATGATAACCATGGGGTTGTGTTGCCATGGAAACCATGGGGTTGTTTTGCCATGGTAACCATGGGGTTGTGTTGCCATGGTAACAATGGGGTTGGGTTGCAATGGTAACCAGGCGGTTCTGTTGGAATGGCAACCATGGGGTAGTGTTGCCATGGTAACCATGGGGTTGGGTTGCCATGGTAACCATGGCGTTTTGTTGCCATGACAACATGGGGTTGTGTTGCCATGGTAACCATGGGGTAGTGTTGCCATGGCAACCATGGGGTCGTGTTGCCATGGTAACCATTGGGTTGTGTTTCCATGGCAACCATGGGGTTGTGTTGCCATGGTAACAATGGGGTTCTGTTCCCATGGTAACCATGGTGTTGTGTTGCCATGGGAACCATGCCTTTTGTTGCCATGGCATCTATAGGTTTTAGTTGCCATGGGAACCATGGTGTTCTGTTGCCATTGTAACCACGGGGATGGGTTGCCATGGTAACAATGTGGTTGGGTTGCAATGGTAACCAGGCGGTTCTGTTGGAATGGCAACCATGCGGTTGTGTTGCCTTGGTAACCATGGGCTTGGGTTGCAATGGTAACCATGGCGCTTTGTTGCCATGGCAACCTGTGGTGGTTTTACCGTGCTGGGCAGCTAAACCCCACAACCGCTCTCTCACTCCCCCTCCTTTAGATGAGGAGGGGGAGAAGTAAAGCAAAGAACAACTCATGGGTTGAGATAAGGATAATTTAATTAAAGGGAAATAATTATAATAATTAAATAAAGACTACCATGAACTAAACAATTTAACTAAGGGGAAACAAAAGGGAAAGGGGAAAAAAGGGAGGAAAACAAACAAACAAAATAAATGAAAGCTATATGGAAGTGCAGAGGAAAGAAATTACTCTCTACTTCCCACAAATGAGCGATGATTGACCACGTCCTTGAAGCAAGGCCTCAACGCACGCAGCCGGTGTTCGAGAGGAGGACCGATGTCTTCTCAACGAGAGCCCACCCCTCCCCTCTTCTTCCTGTTTCCACCTTTTATTGCTGAGTGTGACACCACATGGTATGGAATATCCCTTTGATTGGTTTAGGTCAGCTGCCCTAGTGATGTTTCTCTCCTCACTTTTTTGCCCACCCCCTAGGAGGGTTAGAGAAAGGCCCAATGCTGTGCCACTGCTGCTCAGCAGTAGACACAACACTGGTTCTCCTTTTAGTCCAGACTCATTTACAGTACAACCTCCACCCCTTATTCCATAACATTTGTGTCACACTCAGATCCCCATACTTTAGCATAGAAGCATTCTCATCATTATCCCCTGTCCTTTAACAGGACAAGGATTTAACAGGACAGGATTAATAGGCAGGTGTATCTTTTCATTCCATAGGTCTTTCTTGGAAAATGTTCATAAGAACTGTTGATGATTAGGTCTTCATCTGCCAAAGTGGCCACTCAAGGCAGGCAGAGTTGGATGTCTGGACACCAGCACCAGCTTAGCTCAAGTCCTTGTTGCACTGCCCAGCTCCTTGCAAAGTTGACCTGTCGTTGATCCTACAGCATCTTCCTACAACATATAACTTAGATTATAGATTAGTTTTCTCTCAATGTCAAATCTCCTTGAGGCACACACTTGATATCCCCATTCTTTTGCATGACCCACCAGGTATACCCTGGTCCTTGGGCGAAGACAATCCCACGAGTGGGTTTGCCTTTTCCCGAGGCAGGAGCAACCCACACTGCCTTCCCCATCCGCCTTCCTATATGCACTACGGGAACCTTAGCTCCTTTCACAGTGTGTAGGGGTTTTGTTTCGGCAGGACCAGCACGGCTGTCAGACCCCCTATTGTTAACTAGCCAAGTGGCTTCTGGTAGATTTGTGTCCCATTGTTTCCACGTCCCAGCACCTAATGCTCGTAACATAGTTTTTAACAGTCCATTGTACCTCTCAACCTTCCCAGAGGCTTGTGGGTGGTAAGGGATGTGGTACACCCACTCAATACCATGCCTCTTTGCCCAGGAGGTAACAAGATTGTTTTGGAAATGACTCCCATTGTCAGACTCAATTCTCTCTGGTGTACCATGACGCCACAATACTTGTCTTTCCAGGCCCAAGATAGTGTTTCGGGCTGTGGCATGGTTTACAGGGTATGTTTCCAGCCACCCAGTAGTTGCTTCTACCATGGTGAGTATGTACCGTTTGCCTTGGCGAGTTTTTGGGAGTGGTCCGATATAGTCAATTTGCCAGGCCTCACCATATTGAAACCCTAACCATCTCCCCCTGTTCCAGGGAGATTTTACCTTCATGGCTTTCTTGATTGCAGCACAGGTCTCACACTCATGGGTAACCTGTGTGATGGCCTCAATGGTCAAGTCCACCCCTCGATCACGAGCCCATCTGTAAGTGGCATCTCTCCCCAGATGTCCTGATGTTTCATGGGCCCATCGAGCTACAAACAGCTCACCCTTACGTTCCCAGTCTAGGTCCACCTGAGCCACTTCAATTTTCGAAGCTCAATCCACTTCTTTGTTGTTCTGATGTTCTTCAGTAGTGCGACTCTTGGGCATGTGGGCATCTACATGACGTACTTTAACATCCAGGGTTTCTACCCGGGCAGCAATATCTTGCCACAGGGTAGCAGCCCAGATAGGCTTACCTCTGCGCTGCCAGTTGCTCTCTTTCCATTGCTGCAGCCACCCCCACAGAGCATTTGCCACCATCCATGAGTCAGTATAAAGATACAATACTGGCCAATTTTCTCTTTCGGTGATATCTAGGGCTAGTTGTATGGCTTTTACTTCTGCATACTGACTCGACTCACCTTCCCCTTCCATGGCTTCCACAACTCGTCGTATGGGATTCCACACAGCAGCTTTCCATTTCCGATGGCTCCCTATCACACGGCAGGATCCGTCAGTAAACAACGCATACTGCTTTCTGTCTTCTGGCAACTCATTGTATGGTGGTGCCTCTTCAGCACGGGTTACCTCTTCTGTTGGCACTCCGAAATCTCTGCCTTCCGGCCAGTCCATAATCTCTTCCAGGATTCCTGGGCGATTGGGTTTTCCCATTCGAGCCCGCTGTGTAATTAACGCTATCCACTTACTCCATGTAGCATCAGTTGCATGGTGTGTAGTGGGAATTTTCTCTTTGAACATCCAGTGTAACACAGGTAGCCGCGGTGCCAAGAGGAGCTGTGCCTCTGTACCCACAACTTCTGAAGCAGCTCGAACACCCTCATATGCTGTGAGTATTTCTTTTTCAGTTGGGGTGTAATTGGCTTCTGATCCTCGATAGCCCTGACTCCGGAAGCCCAGAGGTCGACCTCGAGTTTCTTCTGGGGTTTTCTGCCAAAGGCTCCAGGTGAGCCCATGCTCCCCAGCTGCAGTGTACAGTATATTTTTCACAGCTGGTCCAGTACGGACAGGCCCAAGGGCTACTGCACGAGCTATTTCTTGTTTGATTTGTTCAAATGCCTGTTGTTGCTCAGGGCCCCACTCAAAATAGTTTCTCTTTCGAGTCACTTGATATAGAGGACTCACAAGCTGACTATAGCCTGGCACATGCATTCTCCAGAATCCCACGAGGCCTAGGAAAGCTTGCGTTTCCTTTTTGCTAGTTGGCGGAGACATTGCTGTTATTTTATTGATCACATCCATTGGAATATGGTGACGTCCATCCTGCCATTTTACCCCCAAGAACTGGATTTCCTGTGTAGGCCCCTTGACCTTGCTCTTTTTAATGGCAAAACCAGCTTTCAGGAGAATTTGGATTATTTTCTTCCCTTTCTGAAAAACTTCTTCTGCTGTGTTGCCCCACACGAGGATGTCGTCAATGTACTGAAGGTGCTCAGGAGCTCCCCCTTGCTCCAGTGCAGACTGGATCAGTCCATGGCAAATGGTAGGGCTGTGTTTCCACCCCTGGGGCAGCCGATTCCAGGTGTATTGGATGCCCCTCCAAGTGAAGGCAAACTGCGGCCTGCATGCTGCTGCCAAAGGGATGGAGAAAAATGCATTAGCAATATCAATTGTGGCGTACCACTTGGCTGCCTTTGACTCTAGTTCGTACTGAAGTTCTAGCATGTCCGGCACTGCAACACTCAGTGGTGGCGTGACTTCATTCAGGCCTCGATAGTCCACTGTTAGCCTCCACTCGCCATTAGACTTTCGTACTGGCCATATAGGACTATTAAAGGGTGAGCGAGTCTTGCTGATTACTCCCTGACTCTCCAGTCGGTGAACCAACTCATGGATGGGAATCAGGGAGTCTCGGTTGGTGCGATATTGCCGTCGGTGCACCGTTGTGGTAGCAATTGGTACCTGTTGTTCTTCAACCTTCAGCAATCCTACAACAGAAGGGTCTTCTGAAAGGCCAGGCAGGGTAGACAGCTGCCTAATCTTCTCTGTGCTCAAAGCAGCTATGCCAAAAGCCCACCGGTATCCTTTTGGATCCTTGAAGTACCCTCTCTTGAGATAGTCTATGCCAAGGATACATGGAGCCTCTGGGCCAGTCACAATGGGATGCTTTTGCCACTCATTCCCAGTTAGACTCACTTCAACTTCCAGTACAGATAGTTGTTGGGATCCCCCTGTCACTCCAGAGATACAGGTGAGTTCTGTCCCTTGGTAGCCTGATGGCATTAAGGTGTATTGTGCGCCAGTGTCCACTAAAGCTTTATATTCTTGTGGTTTTGATGTGCCAGGCCATCGGATCCACACAGTCCAATAAATCCGGTTATCCCTCTCCTCTACCTGGCCAGAGGCAGGGCCCCTCTAGTCCTGGCTGGAGTGTCTGCCACTTAATTCTTGCAAATGAGAGGTAGAGGTCCCTTCATCATGGTCAAGAATAACATTGGCTCTTCTACTGCCTCTGGGGTACTGCCCAATAGAAACTGGAGCAGCATTTCTCTTAGGAGCCCCTCTTCTTGCTGCTGTATTTCCTTTCAGTTCACGTACCCGAGCAGCTAGGGTTGAAGTAGGTACACCATCCCATTTCCTCATATCTTCCCCATGGTCACGCAGATAAAACCACAAGGTGCCATGTGGTGTACGTCTTGGGTACTCTCTCTCTTGAGCAGGCGAATGCTGATTCTTAGTGGCTGAAGTATCACTCTGTCTAGATGAGGGGGAATATACTTTCTCCACGAGCTTGTCAAGTCCTTTAGACAGTTTCTCCACAGCTGAGACACAGGACTGTAGCGGAGCAGAGAGATTGTCTTAATATTGTTGAAGCTGGCAGGACACATCATACATTGTTGGTCCCATCCCCTCGTCCCAGCGAATTGCTGCCAGGGTACTGGCATGTGCTGATGGTGCACTCCGCACAAATTTACGCCACATGGATGTTGTGCACTGGACTTCATCGGGGTCTTGAGGTGTCTGGGCATTGTCCAAATCACTATAAATCATCTCCCGCACAGCTAATTCCCGCAGATGCTGGAGACCTTTATCCACAGTGGTCCACTTGCCTATGTGATATACAATATCTTCCTTATGGGGATATCTTTCTTTGATAGCTGCCAGGAGTCGTCTCCAGAGGCTGAGGGCCTGTGCTCCTCTCCCGATTACTTTGTCGATTACCCTTTCTCTAGAGAGGGATCCCAGCTGCTTGGCTTCATTGCCTTCTAATTGTATGCTATTGGCCCCAGCATCCCAGCATCGGAGCAGCCAAGTGAGGATGTGTTCACCTGGGCGTCGACCATAATCCTTTCGTATTTCTCGCATCTCACTCAGGGATATGGATCGAGTGATTTCTGATTCCTTTATGATTTCCGTCTCATCTTCCTGCTGTTTTGGTGATGGCTCTGCTTTAGAGGTGCCTGCCAATTCCCCTTCTCCCTCCTTCTTAGGAGAGCCTTCTTCCCTTACTAAACGAGCTGACCTCCGTTTCCATTGTTTTGACTTGACTATGGGGGCGACTGATACCATAGTTGGTTGGTCCTCTGGGTCAGCCACAGCATGTGTTACTTGGTCATCAGATTCAGAGACTTCCTCCCTCTCTTCAAGTTGCTGGATGATGTTAAACAGTGTTTGATAGGAATAAGCCAGGACCCAGCACAATGCTGCAAGCTGTTGTTCTCCGGCATTATCAGGGTCAGGACATACAACTCTCAAACATTCTACCAAGTTTTTAGGATTTAGCACTTGCTCAGGGGTGAAGTTCAAAACTATTGGAGGAGACACTCGTGACAGGTATCTGCTAACATCATCCCACACACCGTGCCACTCACCACAAGACTGTTTCGGGACAGATTCCCAAATAAGTTTTCTAAACAATCGACTAATCTTAGAGAGAAAATGAAACCTGTTATTCAGAATTAGAAATAGCAATACATGGGTTACAGATGGATCTTCAAAATACTCCCAAACTGTTGTAATTAGCCCACTGTGAAAGAAGGGAAAGGTACCATTCCTGATATTATTAATAAACTGGTGTCCAGATGAGAAAAGGAAGGCAGTGTAGTTCTGAATATTCTCTGAAAGATAGTTTCCATGGGACCCAAATGATAACAGCGCAGAGCCTGAATTCCAGAGTAAAACCAAGGTCAGTGCTTGGCAGCACAACGAATTAAAAAAAGTGAACACAGATTGTAGCACTTTGTCGGATCGGATATATAGGAGAAAGGAGAATATGACACGAATTGCATGACATATGAACAAAGCCATTATTATTAACAGGGCAAGGAACATGGTTACTAGCAAGCAAGTGTGTTGGTTGTATGCGTTTAATCAATTCTATTGTTATCTCAACCCTTTGAGCCCCACGTTGGGCGCCAAAAAGGACTGTGGTGGTTTTACCGTGCTGGGCAGCTAAACCCCACAACCGCTCTCTCACTCCCCCTTCTTTAGATGAGGAGGGGGAGAAGTAAAGCAAAGAACAACTCACGGGTTGAGATAAGGATAATTTAATTAAAGGGAAATAATTATAATAATTAAATAAAGACTACCATGAACTAAACAATTTAACTAAGGGGAAACAAAAGGGAAAGGGGAAAAAAGGGAGGAAAACAAACAAACAAAATAAATGAAAGCTATATGGAAGTGCAGAGGAAAGAAATTACTCTCTACTTCCCACAAATGAGCGATGATTGACCACGTCCTTGAAGCAAGGCCTCAACGCACGCAGCCGGTGTTCGAGAGGAGGACTGATGTCTTCTCAACGAGAGCCCACCCCTCCCCTCTTCTTCCTGTTTCCACCTTTTATTGCTGAGTGTGACACCACATGGTATGGAATATCCCTTTGATTGGTTTAGGTCAGCTGCCCTAGTGATGTTTCTCTCCTCACTTTTTTGCCCACCCCCTAGGAGGGTTAGAGAAAGGCCCAATGCTGTGCCACTGCTGCTCAGCAGTAGACACAACACTGGTGTGATAACACTGCTGTTCCAGCTACAAGTACAGAGTACGGCACTGTATGGGCTGCTGCTGGGAAAGTTAACATTCCAGCTAGACCCAGTACACTGACGCACCTCGTCGGCATGCCGAAGTGCTATGAGTATTTGATTGACAGTTCTGGCACCACACTGATTCCGTTTTACACTCCCGTCTGATGTGTCCCGCAATACCACACCGAAAGCAACGGCGCTGCGGTGCCAATCCTCGGCCATTAGAACGTCCTCCGGGGGTTTGCAAAGGTGCAAGGGCGGCAAGCACTTTAGACTGCTCCTTCATATTGTCACCTAATTGTTTTACTGCTTTTACTAACATAGCCTGTGGACCTACAGGTACCTGAGACATTCTTTCCAATCCTTCCTCTATTGTCCAAGTACTCAGTAATGTAGCTAATATACTTCGAGTTGAAGGGTTACAATTTTGGAGTGCACATTGCTTTAATATAGTGCCTTTAAGATAATCGGGAACTCCCGCATCTTGTATTGCATTTGCTACTCGATCGATAAACAACCCGAATGGTTCCTCCCTACCCTGTTTAATTCCCATGTAGGACGGTATTCCCCCTGGTTCTCTAATTTGTTCTAATGCCCTTCTGGCTAGATTCATGGATACCTTAGCTTTGTCCGGTCCCAAGAGTGCCTGCGCCTCTGTTCTAAAATATGGTCCCATACCCATTAATTCGTCTAATGTAACACCATACAGGGGATCTCCAGGCGCTCGTATCATCGCTACTGCCTCTTGGCAAACACTGTCCCAATGTGCATTAAACAAAAGTTGTTGATGCTGTGTTAAGATTAATTTCATTATGCTGCGAATATCTCCTGGGAGTAAAATATTTGTTCCCCAAATATAGTCTAACATTTGACGAGTAGGTTCTCCTTTTAGTCCAGACTCATTTACTGTAGATCGTAATTGTGTTAATAATTTCCAATCCAAATTAGTCAACTGAGCCTGTACATTTCCCCGTGCATCTGGAGGTGAGTACACCACCGGGAAGGCTGTTGTTATCTGTGCTGCTATCTCAATATTCCCGTCCTTCATTGCCTCATGAGCTATTCTTTTCCATGTCTCCTCCCTATCCTGTAAATTGGATTTAAATGGATTTGTTGAAAATGAATTTGTTCCCGATTCCCCACCCACCCTTTCTCCATTCTCTAATTGTGCGGGTGGGGCTGTCGGTGGCTGTGAAGATTCTTCTTCCCCTGATATGGGTACAGACGTTTCCCAGCCACCCGAGGTCCCCTGTGGAATTATAACTGTTCTATATGATGGTGGAGAGGGGTAAGACTGTTCCTCAGCTCTTTGTTGAGTAGAGGAAGCAGCAGAAGTCCCCCCATTCTGACTGGATGATCCTAATCGCTCTGTTGCGGCAGCAGCTATTTTTTGTTCAGCTTGGTGTGTTGCTAATGCATTAGTCACCGCCCTCCATGGCTTCATTAATTTTCTCGCTATCTTGTTATCGCTAATCACCTCATCAAATAGTTTGTCCCCGAACTTCCTCCACTCTGCTTGTTCAAACACCATATCAGGATTTAAAAAACAACCCTTAGCTACCCCATAAGCTAATAACTCTGGCAATTCCTTTTTACAATGTATACCCTGTGTGCCCCGCTTTTCTAAAAAGCATTTGAGCAAATCATACGCCGCTTGTCTCTCCATACCTTTATGTGCGTCGGCACCGTTGCAGCCTTTGCAAAGACCTCGGCGGCGCTTTCCGGCGGGACCCTCTATGGGGTCGTCCCGGGTGCGAGGACTCCCTTTCCGAGCTGCGGGTGCGGGGATTTCAAGTTTTCGTCCCTTTCGCCTTTCAGGCCTCGGGTGCGGGGATTCGAAAATTTTGTAATCCTTTTCACCTCCTGAGCTGCGTTGCAGGACCGGTTCCCGTATTCCGTCGAACACGTGGCCCAGGATCACTGCCAGCAGTGTCCAAATCCCATTCAGACCGGTCCCTGTTCGGGCGCCATTTGTTGTCGACGGAAGGAAGACACAGACGCTCAATATGAGTGAACAGTGAACTTCAACTTTAATGGATAGCTCAGTCGCCTTTTATCTAGTTCGAACTCATACATATTCCTAAACTAAACTCAGGATTGGCTAACATTTCCCGCGCTTTGCAGTTGCTACCGTCCTGCCCCAGGGGGCCTTCCCGATCGCCCAAGGGCATCGTGTCCTTGATCCTGATTGGCTCTCAGCCAGCTGTGTACGTGCCCAGACCCATGTAAGCTAAGTACGGTACTTCACTAGCCCATTACCCCCCAGCTGCCCAACATCCACATGTCCTATTTCACTTAACCATTCCTCCACAGGAGGGGGTGAGGGCGTGGGAGCTGCTTGTGGGCAGTTGGGCTCTGCATCTGGGTGTGGTTGGTGCCTGCTTCTGTTGGCAGTTTGGGGTCTGCTTGTAGACTTCTGCAGCCCGGGTTTGGGGGCTTTACTGTAACATTCGGGGGCTGCATTTTTGCTCTGGGATGCATCTTGAGCTTTTGAGGCCTAGCAGTAGCATTCGGGGCCTGTGTCTGGGGCTTTTCTGTAGCGTTTTGGTCACATGTTTGTGATTTGGGGCCTGTATCCAGGGTTTTGCCTTTTTTGTAGTTTCCATCTTTGTGTCTGTGTGTTTCGTTGTTGGTTGTCTGGGGTTAGGGGCAGTTTGGGGTTTGGATTAAGGGCAGTGTCATTAGTGGGTTGATAATAAGGGTTAGGGTTGTGGTTAGAGTTGTTAGGTTTAAGGGAAATAAGGATTTCAGGGTAAGGGGATCAAGGTTATGGGAATAAAAATGTTGTTTTTGCGCAGTTACATCCTTTTAGAGGGAATTAAGGTGGTATTGAGATATGCTTGCAGTGATAAGAGTGCTTAACAGTATGAAATGTGTTCATCTGATTCGTGTCAATATGGAACAATGCTAGGGCCACATGATATGATGAAATGTGACCACCTGTCTTACATACCCTTGTATAACCACAAGTCTAAGAAAACCAGAGTGGTTAACGTATATAGTTCTTGTATCTTGCAAAGGAATTCGGGTCAAGAGGGGATAAGAGAACAAAGGGGTTTCAGAATAACTGCTAGCTATTACGACTGTTGCATGGGACACCATGCAAGTCTCTGACATCCAGCCAAGATGGACAAAGGAGAAGGACAAGGGAAAAGCCTGGGAGGAAGACTATGAGCTTTCAGCACGAGAGACCCCCAGAGGGACCACCCGAGACTGATAACGCATGCACCAGTGGGAGGGTTTGGATTCCGGGTATCTAAATTCTAAAAAAAAACCCCTCTCTATTCTAAAAATTCTAAAATTTTTAAATTAGTTCTAAATTTTAAAATTAGTTATAAAACTAATTGCCATAACCTTGCCATTTCTAGAAGTAGTAATGAATATGTGTTAGCCTAGGAGCATAAAAACCAGTTGCCTGATGTAACTGGTGTGTGTCTTGGTGGAGCAGAGACTCCTGGTGCACCCAGTGCTGTTTGCTTACCTCTATTCGTTTAATGAATTATAAACTTTGATTGTAATCCTATTTGGGAGTTTTATTTTTTATAATAACAGACAACCTTGTAAAACGCAGACAACCAGAATTCTTACAGCAATTAGGTGGAAATCATGGCATAAGAAACATTACCCCCTCTGTTATAAATTAGACCACACAATTTACTGGTCTATTGAAATTATTTTATTAATCAAGTAAGCAGACACAAGCAAAACAGCGCTGGGCGGCTGGGGAGTCTCCGCTCCGCAACAGCACACACCTTCCCTTTTCAGTGTTGCTGTTTTATAGCAGTTGAATTCCAGCTTATCAGGACTTGTTGAACTGGCTGAGGCTGCGCAGTCTATTGTTGAGAGGGGGGTCGTTGTTCCTCTGCTTCGTGTTCAGGTGGGGGAAGTGAGGCGGCAAAAAGGATGTCTTGTGGTAAGGAGTTTTACAGAGTCTGGTTTTACTCAAGGATGCTCACCCAACACCCCCTCCTGGTATCTGCTTAATCGTCCCCCTTTATCGAGGCCATTCAATTGTACAACCTTATCTCCTCAGCAGATTCTCCAAATTCCCCCACTAGTTTATCACACTGGTATCTGCTTAATCGTCCCCCTTTATCGAGGCCATTCAATTGTACAACCTTATCTCCTCAGCAGATTCTTCAAATTCCTCAAAGACAATGAACAAACCCCCCACTAATTTATCACAATTCCCCCCCCCTTTTTTTTTTTATACTCCATTTTGTTCATTGAACCTTTGTAACATTCGTTTACTGAGAGCGAAGTCACCAGCATCTTTCATTTCTTGTTCGAGTGGTTCATATTTTGCACGTATTAGCATGAGATGAGCTGCCTCTAATCGGCTCTTTACTATGGCTACCACTCGATTGAATATACATGGTCCAAATGTAAGTACAATTATAAGCAGTATCAAAGGTCCCGCGATAGTAGACAACAAAGTAGTAAGCCAAGGTGAGTAATTGAACAAGGATTCATACCAATTTTGACGATCATCATTTTCCCTTTTTCGTTTTTCTAATCCTTCCCGCAATTTGGTCATGGTATCTCTTACCACCCCAGTATGATCTGCATATACACAACATTCTTCTCGTAGGGCTGCACACAGCCCTCCTTGTTGTAAGAAAATTAAATCCAATCCCCTGCGGTTTTGGAGTACCACTTCAGACAATGACCTAACCGATTTTTCCAAAGCCGTTATTGATTGCTCTATGCGGGCCAGATCCTCATCTACAGCAATACGCAGGGAAGTAAATTCCTGACTTTGTTTTATTAGGGAAGCAATTCCAGTCCCTGCTCCTGCAGCCCCAAGAGTCATCAAAGTAGCTATAGTAATAGCTGTAACTGGTTCCCTTTTTATCAAGTGGTATGCTGCCACAGTATGGTGTGTGTACATATACTCTTCAGAGTGGTATAGAATCCTTGGTACAATTACTACTTGCACACAAAAATCATGAGATGCATTAAACAATTTCAAAGATAAACACGGTGTTGCCCCGATCGATGAACACACCCATCTGGTATTATTAGCTGGGATTAACCACTGATGTATCTGGTTTATTTCTTGGGTATCACTACATAATTCCTTCCTGTCTTTTGGGATCGTTCCCACGCATTTTCCTTTCCCTTTCACTTGTGTTAATGTTATACCTATTTCCTGGCCCCAGCTACATTCAGAAGGATTTGATTCATTCGAATATTCAGACTCTCCTATATCCCCGATAGCTTCATAATACGGGGGCTTGATACTCACGCACAACCAGCACCTCTCAGTCATTTCTGGGTTTATCTGATTCAGTACTTGGAAGCTGGCACTTATAACTCCCCACATGCTATTATCGGGGTCTTTTACCTTTTCCCTTTTTACATCTGGAAGTAACATGCGTATTGGTGTTTCAGTTATACCCCTGGACCACATTATAGTAGGTGTAACCACAGGCCTCTGTGTAGCTATACTTGGCTCTTTCTCGAGCAATGTTTTATTAGGTCTGATCACCATGGGGGTCTCTGGTAACTCTTTCTTTATAAATATGAGCCCCCCTCTATCAGCCCCCTTCTCGTAATATCTTATTCCCCATTTCCTTCCCGTGAACCACCCCTGATCACTTGGGTTAGTAACATTTATCCATAAATATTTACATTTTCCATTTGCTAAGGTTTCAGCTCCTACATGGTAGTTCGGCAGACGACCTCGGATATCGCATCTCTCAGGCCCAAACTGTACGGCAAGATGCTTGTCCCTGCCTGCCCCTGGATTCCATGCTGAAGCGATGGTCTCACATCCCCAATATGGACAGTAATAATCATTAGGGTAGTTGCAGTAGCCCCTCCCCGGGTTTGAGGCTGGACACATATAAAAGTCTGATCGATTGTTACAACTCCTTCCCACAATTGTTAGACTACAAAGATCAGTCTTAAAGTTAGGGGCACCAGCCGTGGTAATTTGCTGTACTATGGTGGTATCCTCCCATCTCATCAGACTCCATTGGAAAGGCTGATGAGGATGATGTTGAGTCGCGATGCAGAACGAGGCTATTATGAGAACCCACAAGTACCTATGGGGCTGATCCAGGCCCATATCTCTCCCCACCATTTCACTACTCTGCCTCGCTCGTCAGTTGGATTGCAGCCAACTACGAGGTTGTTAGTTCTTCTCGGCAGCAGTAATGCTCTTCGGGGGGGGACCTTTTACCCAGACCCAAGGTACTTATCGAGTTTGCCGTAGGGTAAGTTTCAGTTCTGCGTTTCCCGGTGCGATTTCCCACTTCTCGTCGTGGATAGGCCCTTTGATGCGGCTGGCATGTGTCCACCCCTTTTCTGCGGTCCGGACAGCTGTTTCTGTGGTGAGTAAAACAACATAGGGTCCTTCCCAATGAGGGGTTAGTACACGATCCTTCCAAGTTCTGATTAACACTTTGTCTCCGGGTTTTATACTATGTATTGCCATATCTAAGGGAGGTCGCTGTACCACTAAGCCCCTCTTCTGCATCTCTTTTCGTCGGTTCATCAGTTGCACTAAGTACGAATTCAGCTGTATATCCTGTAATTGTGGGTGATCAGAGGGAATCTGTTGCAGGAAGCACGGTCGAAAGCACGACAGACACACAGTAGAGTCAGATCATGCTCCATTTTATTGCCCGAATAGCCTAACTTTTATAGAGAACTTAACAGGGGTGGACAGTGTTTCACACAAGATTATTGGTCAAAAGCACTCAGACAAACAGCTACAAGAAAACAACCCCACCTGCAAGAAAACAACCCCCTTGTGATTAGCAGTCACATAGACCTTGTCCTTGAGGCCAGCTACTGGTAACAATATTTTCCTGAATTCCTCAATTGGGCGATGTGGGAACACTGTCATGGGAACTTCTCATAGTTGCCCTGGTAGCTTGGTTTGCTCAGCTACAGCAAGCCATGGGATTTTTGCTGTTTCAAGAAATCCCTCAACAATTCCCCCTTCTTCTTTTGAGCAAACCAAGCCTGACACAGCAGTTTTACAAGTAACTCTTTAGCTATACTTACAACACACAACGATGATTACCACCACCATAAACCAAATCCTTAATCCCCTTGTGATTAAACCCAGCAACCATCTACACTTTGTTTCAAACAAGTCAGTGAACCATTGATTGAAAGGATTGATACCATATTGAATCTTTCTCATGTGCTCTTTCAGGAAAGTAATGGATTTGTGAATTGACACATTATGATCAAAAAGGTTTAAACAGTACATTCCCTTAAAGTCCTCACACCCATTCCTTTGAGCCAAAAGCAAGATGTCAATAGCAGCTTGATCCTGTAAAAGCAGATGTTGCAGACTATTTTGATCTGGTAACATCTCCTCAAGTATCTCTGTCGTGGCATAGGCTTGCCTCTCGGCCCAGCATACCAATTTTTCTAAGTTGTTACATGCGGCCGCAGATGCCACTCCAGGCACTGAAATTGCTAATGCCGCTCTAGCTGCAACCCCACACAATTCAACATTATCATTGCAATCCAATGCAAGCAATGTCCATTTATGTCTGGTGATCTCACGCAACTGTAACAAGCTAGGAGCAAATACAATGAGTTTATCTATGTAACATGGACATCTGATAGCATTTGCAGGGATACCTTGCCAGGCCCCATCCCCACAAATCAGAAGCACATCAGGAGGTAAGGCCAAAGCTGTACAATTGTTCCAAACACTGTAGTTGTTACCCCTTGTCTCCATGCTACAAACCCCTAAACCCTGCTTAGCAGCGTCATTGCAATCACAGGTGTTATTTGTGTCTTTGTACCAGTATGACCTTTTCCAGGTTCCTGTAGCAGGAATCATCTGATATCCACGGCTACGTTCACTTTTGTAGCCACCTTTCAGGTTGATACACATTTGACTACAGATACCAAGGTTTTGACATTCATCAATGTCTCCACAGTTTCTCTTGTCTATAAACTCAAACCCAGCTGGACAGTCACATTCATTTATGATGCATTCCTTCAGGGGCTCATCACCCCAGTCCTTGCAGTCTCTCTGCTGGTTACACACTTTATTGATATCTATGCATTCTCCACTTCTGCACTTGAATTTGCCAGGTCCAGAACACTGAATAACATTGTTACAGTTTGCTTCATCAGTGCCATACAGACAGTCTCTCACACCACTGCACTGCCTACTCCCATGGACACAGTTCCCATCTTCACATCTGAAATGGTCTGGCCTGCAGGTCCGAGAAGGGCAGTTAATTTCATCACTTCCATCCTTGCAATCAGGATCTCCATCACATCGCCACTTCTTGTGGATACATTCACCTGAGCCGCACTGCACCTCACTCGTAGCACACTTCACTGGAGGTGCAGGCTGGCGGCCACACTGCTCCAAAGATTCATCCGAGTGGTTGGAGCAGTCAGCATCATCATCACACACCCAGCTGATAGGGATGCAGGTAGAACTCTTGCACTGAAACTCATGAACACCACAGGTAGGAGGTGCACACTCCAACTCATCGCTACCATCACTGCAGTCATCTTGAACATTGCAGACAAAGCTTTTGGAAATACATTGCCCACTACTGCATGTGAATTCTGCTGCACTACAAGTCACAATGCCACAACTCTCTTCATCTTCTCCACTGTCGCAGTCCTTTTCACCATCACATTTCCAGGACACTGGGATACACTGGGTTGACTGAGGACCACACCTGATTTCATTTACCCGGCATGTTCTCGTATGACACAGCTCAGCACTCTCATCAGACCCATTTTCACAGTCCGGATCCCCATCACACTGCCATCTATTTGGCACACACTGACCACTGTTGCACACAAAGTCAGATTCAGCACACGTCTTCTTCACACAAGCACTCTCATCACTGCCATCTGAGCAGTCTTCACATTTTGCTCTAGCACCGTCGGCAGCAGTGCACAGGCCGGCGAGGGCGAGCAGCAGGCAGAGTGCCCCGCAGCGCGGCAGCGCCTGCCGCCGCCCCGCACCGTCACCTGTGTCACTTATACTACTCCTATTACCCATGCTGTTAGTGTCAGTGGCATCCTCCTGGCACCGTTTCCGTCTTTGTCGCCCCTTACTCTCCCCCTTTTCTTTTTGCCACTGACCATTCACCACAAATGGATGAGACACATGATTACTAGTTAGGAAAGAGAGTGTAACGTCTGCTATACGGCTGCAGGCCGTGCCAGCTGCAACCCTAGAAGCTGTTTGTGAACGAGCCTGACGGTGGTCATTTGGCGGTGTAATCTGCGTCTCTGCTCTCCTGCCCTGCAATAGAGCTAAATCGTCATTAATAGTCTGTAGAATGTGGCAACCCCACGGAATGTTATCCAGAAACATAGTTATAACACCGATCTGGGGACGAATAGTCTTTTTTTGCATTGCAAGATAACTTCTTATAAAAAGAATGCCAGAGAGAAGCAGCACAGCCGCTGCTGCCGCTGCCTCCATGGTTACGTCAGACAGGCTGCAGAGTCCTGATCTCCGCCCCTCTGCTCTGTGCCGACTCGCCACACGGTGAGGGTCGGCCGCCATTGTCCACTGACGCCTCTGGTCTGCCGTAGCAACTCGATCTCGGATGGCCCGTATCGCACCGCGATTCCGCGTCTCTCCGCGATTCCGCGTCTCACCGCAATTCCCTTTTCCGCGTCTCTCCGCGATTCCGCGTCTCACCGCGATTCCGCGTCTCTCCGCGATTCCTTTTTCCGCGTCTCTCCGCGATTCCACGTCCCGCCGCAACTCCGTTTCCCGCGGCCCTCCGCAAATTCCACGTCCCGCCGCAACTCTAATTCCCGCGGCCCTCCGCAAATTCCACGTCCCGCCGCAACTCTAATTCCCGCGGCCCTCCGCAAATTCCACGTCCCGCCGCAACTCCGTTTCCCGCGGCCCTCCGCAAATTCCACGTCCCGCCGCAACTCTAATTCCCGCGGCCCTCCGCAAATTCCACGTCCCGCCGCAACTCCGTTTCCCGCGGCCCTCCGCAAATTCCACGTCCCGCCGCAACTCCGTTTCCCGCGGCCCTCCGCAATTCCACGTCCCGCCGCAAAACCCCGTTCCCCGCGGTTTTCCGCGTGTCTCAGCGGGAATACCACGCCTCACCGTGAGTCCTGTGTACCGTGTTTCTGGGCCGGTGTCCGGTCCGCTCAAGCGCCGGTCGGATGGGCGCTCCGAAGTCCCGACGGCGCGGCGAGGTCGCGGCGCCGCTGGTCCCGGCGCCGCTGGTCTCCTGGTCTACCTGCGTTCGGATGTGCCGGCGCCGCTGGTGTCCCGCTGCGCTGCGATGTTTGTCCCGGCGAAGCTGCGATGTTCCGTTCGGGTCCTGTTCAGGTCTCAGCCTGTTCGGGCGCCATATGTTGCAGGAAGCACGGTCGAAAGCACGACAGACACACAGTAGAGTCAGATCATGCTCCATTTTATTGCCCGAATAGCCTAACTTTTATAGAGAACTTAACAGGGGTGGACAGTGTTTCACACAAGATTATTGGTCAAAAGCACTCAGACAAACAGCTACAAGAAAACAACCCCACCTGCAAGAAAACAACCCCCTTGTGATTAGCAGTCACATAGACCTTGTCCTTGAGGCCAGCTACTGGTAACAATATTTTCCTGAATTCCTCAATTGGGCGATGTGGGAACACTGTCATGGGAACTTCTCATAGTTGCCCTGGTAGCTTGGTTTGCTCAGCTACAGCAAGCCATGGGATTTTTGCTGTTTCAAGAAATCCCTCAACAGGAATCCCTATATCATAGGGCATACCATAAAGCATTTCGAAAGGTGATATTCCTATGTCAGCTCGGGGCTTCGTACGTATATTCATTAAGGCAAGTGGCAAACACCTTATCCAGGAAGTTTTAGTTTCCAACATTAATTTTGTAAGCTGCTTTTTAATTTCCCCATTCATTCGTTCTACTTTTCCTGAGCTTTGAGGATGCCAAGGAGTATGATATTCCCATTTAATTCCCAGGCTTTGCATTATTTCCTTTAAAATCTTTGACACAAAATGCGGTCCCCTATCAGAATCTATAGTCTCTATGACCCCATAGCGAGGAATAATGTTCTCGAGTAATGTCTTTATCACTGTATTAGCCGTTGCCCTTGCCGTAGGGAATGCTTCTACAAAGTTTGTGAGATGATCAACAATTACTAGCAAATATTTGTATCTTCCTACTTTGGGAAGTTCGGTAAAATCCAATTGAATTTTCGCAAAGGGTCTGTGGGCCAGTTCACGCCCGCCTAAGACCCTCTTTCTCATATTTTTGGCATTCACCCTCCGGCAAGTTATGCATCCATTCACAATTTCTTTGGCTATATTGTATATGCCCATACACATATATTTGGCTGCAAATTGATCTACTAATGCCTGAGTACCCCAATGTGTTTGTTCGTGATACCTCCGTAGCACCCTCATAGCCAATGATTTTGGTAGCACCTCCCTCCCATCGGGTATAACCCACCGACCTTCTTTATTTTCCTGTACTCCCATTTGTGTCAGCTTCTCCTTCTCACTAGTAGTAAAACACAAGAGAGGAAAACGCCCACCAATTATGGTTTTCTGTGGTCCACACTTGAAGCAGTTCTTATAGGGCGGCTCCTCTTCCTCTGAGCAATTACATTCCACCCCATCTACCCCCCATCTTTTCCAACAAGCATAACAGGGCATCTCTTTTAAATCTTTGCCACAACTTGGGCAATCCGCTCTTTTTGTCATTTCGTATATACACATAAGAGCCACCCTTTTTGCCTCTTGGTCAGCCACATTATTCCCCCTGATCTGGGGAGTCAGACCCCGCTGATGTCCCTTCACATGCACTACTGCAATTTCTTTTGGTTTCCGGATAGCCTGCAAAACTTCCACAATTAACCCCTGATGCACTAATCCCTTCCCTTGGGAATTAATAAGGCCTCTCTCTTCCCATATTTTCCCAAATGTGTGCACAACCCCATAAGCATATTTTGAATCCGTATACACTGTACCGCTCTTGCCTTCTAGTAATCTTAAGGCTCGTAGCAAAGCATACAGCTCGCAAGCTTGTGCCGACCAGCTGGGACTTAGAGGGCCAGATTCTATTACCTTGAAAGTATTTCCATCCACCAATGCATACCCCGACCTCCTCTTCCCTTCCACTACTCGAGAGGAACCATCTACATATATTCGCTTTCCAAAAGCCAATTCTTCATCCTCCAAGTCAGGTCTCAATTTTACCTGTTCTTCTATATGTCTGAGACAATCGTGGGCTAAGGGTTCCTCTGAGTTTCCGTAAAGGAACTGAGCCGGATTTTGCACTGATGTTGTTTCTAAAGTCAGTTTTGGAGAAGAAATCAAGATTCCTTCATATTTTAACAACCTAGCGTCCGTAATCCATTTTTCGGCTTTTTGCTGTAGGACCCCACGTATGTTATGAGGGGAGATCACTTTAATTTCTCCTC
Organism: Aythya marila; assembly: GCF_965140915.1. Lineage (NCBI taxonomy): Eukaryota > Metazoa > Chordata > Aves > Anseriformes > Anatidae > Aythya > Aythya marila. The sequence continues at coordinate 58,162 of NC_139045.1, forward strand.
CAAAAGTTATCTTCTGAGCCTCCTCTACTAGTAAGGCAGCTGCTACTATTGCTTGCAAGCAGCTAGGCCATCCCCTACTAACGGGGTCTAATAATTTCGATAAGTATGCCACAGGTTTTTTGCTGCCTGCCCATTCCTGTGCAAGCACTCCATAGGCAGTGCCTTCTGAGCTATCTACAAACAAGAAAATGGGTTTCTTTAATTCGGGAAAACTGAGGACTGGAGGATTTATAAGTTCTTCTTTCAATTTCTGCAGCTGCTCCTCATCATCTTTTGTCCATTTGAGGAGCCCATCCCTATTTAGTTTATTGTATAAGAATTTGACCTTTCCACTGTAATCCTCTATCCATTGTCTGCAGTATCCGGTTAGCCCCAATAATTGCCGGACCCGTCTCTTTGTGGTTGGGGGTTTTAATTCTAAAATCCCTCGGACTCTTTCCGGATCTAACTTTTTAGTTCCTTTATTCAACAAATGACCCAAATATTTCACTTCCTCTTCTACAAACTGTAATTTAGGCTTTGAAACCTTTAATCCTTGTAAACTGAGAAAATTTAACAATTGGATACTTGCTTGTCTTACAACCTGCTCATCCCTTCCTGCTATCAATAAGTCATCTACATACTGTATCATTGTAGTTTCGGGCACTTTGTCATAGTCCTGCAAAATTTTCTCCAGAGCTTGTCCAAACAAATTGGGGGATTCTGTGAATCCCTGAGGCAGGACCGTCCACCTCAATTGCTGTTTCCTATGTGTATCAGGGTCTTCCCACTCGAAAGCAAAATAGTCCCGGCTATTTTCATCTAGGGGACATGCCCAGAATGCATCTTTTAAATCTATCACACTATACCATCTATCTTCGGGATGGAGCTGGCTTAAAAGAGTATGTGGGTTCGCTACTACAGGGAAGGTCACAGTTCTCTTATTGATTTCTCTAAGGTCATGTACTAATCGATATTTGCCATCCTTTTTCCGTACTGGCAGAATGGGAGTATTAAAAGGGGACATGCAGGGCTCCAATAAGCCTTGCTGTAATAATCTTTGAATTTCGGGCTTTAGTCCCCGTCGACCTTCCTCAGACAAAGGATATTGTTTAATTCTTATGGGTGTCTCCGGGTATTTGATTGTTATTTCAAAAAGTTTAATGTTTAATTTTCCTACACTGTTCGGGGCGTACCAGACTTCAGGATTTATTTTCTCCTCATCTTCTACCCGAAGAGGGCATAATTTGATTGTTAATTTTTCCTCAACTATTTCTAAACTAATGCCTAATTCTATTATCAAATCTCTGCCCAATAAGTTGTATTCGGCTTCGGGTACCAATAGTAAGTGTCCGATGACTCTCTTAGGACCCATTTCAATAACTACCTCTTTTATGACAGGAACCCCAAAAGGTTCCCCCTTTGCACCAATTACTTGTACCTTATCCCCTGAGGTCTGACAACCCGACGGCAAGGTCTGGACTGTAGATCTCTCGGCACCTGTATCAATGAGGAACTCCATTTCCTCGCGCTGAGGACCCACTCTTAACTTTATCAAGGGCTCGTTATTTCTTCGGGTCCCCAGCAGATAGAGCCCCTGACACCCCTATTCATTTTTAAACATTCTCTCGTCCTCCTTTCTCTGTCGACAAGTCGCTCTCAGGTGACCCTTTCTGTTACAGTAAAAACAGGTCACATCTCTTTTCCTCTGATCATTATTTCTCTCTTCTCTATCTCTTCCTGATTTCCACCTTTGTTCCTTTACTCTTAATCCCTCTTGCACTGCAGCTACCATAATTCGTACCTGTTTTCTCTCCCTTTCATCTTCCCTTCTCACATACACTTTCTGAGCTTCTCTTAACAGCTCATCTAGTCCTCTGTCCTGCCAATCCTCTATCTTTTCCAACTTCTTCCTAATATCTGTCCAGGATTTTGCCACAAATTGTGTTTTAAGCAAGGCCTCCCCTACAGGGGTTCAGACCACTATATAACTGCAGACTTTTTCGCAGTCTTTCCAACCACTCTGTTGGAGTTTCATCTTTTTTTTGTTGTTCATTAAAGGCCTTATTTATATTCTGCCCCCTGGGGACGGATTCTCAAATACCATGAATGATAATAGTTCTTAAGTCTTGCATATGACCCCGGTGTACTGGGTCCTGATTATTCCAATTTGGCGGCTGCATTGGCCATTTAATATCAGCAGCCGGCCCTTGTTGATGTTGCTGATCCCAAATCCGCATTCCCGATCTCCTGATCATACCTCTTTCTTCTGATGTAAAAAGTATTCCCAGGATTGACTGTAGTTCTTCCCACGTATATATATTTGGTCCCAGGAATTGGTCTACTCGCTCTGCCACCCCTAATGGGTCTTCTAATAGACTTCCCATTTCCTTTTAAAAATCTCTTACATCTCCCGAATTAATGGGAACTACCACGTATCCCATTCCTGGCTGAGGACCTCCCATTGCTATTTCTCGCAAAGGGTATAATCCCTGTCGAGGAGCCAGTTCTCGGTTTCTAGCTCGGCTCCTAGTTGTAGGTCCCCGTGGCTCCTGATCAGAGTCTGACTCTGAATCACTATGTACATTCAGAGCGGGAGCCGTGGGCTCGGGGGGAGGACTATAGGGCGGAGGTATTATCGGAGTTTCCAGATCTTCTCTCCTCTTTTTGCGCCCCTCTTTTTCCTTTAGAGGATATAAGCGCGTCCTCGTATCTGTGTTTATCCAGAGGTGCGCATATTCACTTTCCTCTGAGCTGTAAGGTTCCTTCGAGTTTACATAAATATTTAGGGCCTGGCATATCCAATCTTCGAAGGAGCCAAACGGGGGCCAGAAGACACTGTCCCCTTTAATGGGTTTATTGCCCCACACTTCCACACAATAATGAATCATTTTAATTTTACTCTTTCCCCGCCTAGAAGGGGAATCATTCCAATTTTTAATCATTATTCCCAGAGGACTATTGGGGGGAATGGAGGACATATCCTTACCACTATTTCCCCCACCCATGGAACCAGAAAGCTTACTCTTTTTCTGGCCCATCTTCCAGAGTGCCCTCACACACACACACACACACGCTCCCCCTTTTCGTGGCCCAGTCCCTCGCGGGATGTGGGAACCGCACTACCGAGGGGTCCGCTCTTGCTTCGTCCGCAATTGGACGTCTCAGTTGTCACACTCTGGGAAACCCAACCCCAACCGAACGGAATACCGGCCTATCGTTTTTTACTCACTCCTCCTCTGAGTCTTCGTTCGGTCTTCGTGCACAAAGGTTGCCTGAGGTTTACCGGTTTTATTTGCTTGTGTCTAATTTAGGGTTCGTCGGTAAAAGGTCCCGAGTGAGGCCTGCGTTCTCAGAGGCCGCCGAACTCGGTGGGGCGCCTCCCCTGAAATGCGCCTCAGTCTGATGCCTTTATCCGAGTCACGGCACCAAATTGTTATAAATTAGACCACACAATTTACTGGTCTATTGAAATTATTTTATTAATCAAGTAAGCAGACACAAGCAAAACAGCGCTGGGCGGCTGGGGAGTCTCCGCTCCGCAACAGCACACACCTTCCCTTTTCAGTGTTGCTGTTTTATAGCAGTTGAATTCCAGCTTATCAGGACTTGTTGAACTGGCTGAGGCTGCGCAGTCTATTGTTGAGAGGGGGGTCGTTGTTCCTCTGCTTCGTGTTCAGGTGGGGGAAGTGAGGCGGCAAAAAGGATGTCTTGTGGTAAGGAGTTTTACAGAGTCTGGTTTTACTCAAGGATGCTCACCCAACACCCCCTCCTGGTATCTGCTTAATCGTCCCCCTTTATCGAGGCCATTCAATTGTACAACCTTATCTCCTCAGCAGATTCTCCAAATTCCCCCACTAGTTTATCACACTGGTATCTGCTTAATCGTCCCCCTTTATCGAGGCCATTCAATTGTACAACCTTATCTCCTCAGCAGATTCTTCAAATTCCTCAAAGACAATGAACAAACCCCCCACTAATTTATCACACCCTCAAAGAGTAAAAACCTCAAATGTGACTTGTAACAGGCCAGCAGCTGTGTATTTTCTGTGAAGCACCAGATCAATTATGAACCTTGAATAGCACAGTTAATGGGGAAACAGGGGAGGGTCCCGGTCCTTAGCAGAAAAAAAAGTGTATATAAACTGTATATGGAATTAGTAGGCACCCTCCTGCTTGCGGGATGCCTGCCATTGTAATATCGAATAAAAATGCTACTGTACTGAGATCCTCGACTCAGCCTATGTTATTTTCCAAAGATTGATTCAGGGTTTTAAGGTTTCAGGGATTGGGCACTAGGGTTGGGTTTCAGGGTAAGGTTTTTCAGGGTTTATGTTTAGGATTTTAAGGTTTTTAGGGTTGGAGTTTTAACGGATAGCATTTTGAGGATTTGGGGGTTAGAGTTTTAAGGGTTTCAGGGTTATCGTGTTAGGGTTTTAGAATTTTTGGGGTTGCAGTGTTGATACATTTTTTAGGGTTAGGGTCTTAGGGCTTTATTTTTGGTCAGATATTTACAGTTAGGGTTTTAAGATCTTAATTTTTCTTTTCAGGTTAGGTTCTCCAGGGCTAGGGTTCTCCAGGGTTAGAGTATCCTAATTTTGGGGGTTTGGGCTTGGCGCGGCCTAGTATCTCGGGAGAGGGCTTGGACTGGCCTACGCTTTCGGAAGAGGGTTTGGAAAGGCCTACGCTTTCGGGATAGGGTTTGGTGCGTCCTACGTTTTCGGGATAGGGTTTGGTGCGTCCTACGTTTTCGGGATAAGGTTTCGAGCAGTCCTACGTTTTCGGGATAGGGTTTGGTGCGTCCTACGTTTTCGGGATAGGGTTTGGTGCGTCCTACGTTTTCGGGATAAGGTTTCGAGCAGTCCTACGTTTTCGGGATAGGGTTTGGTGCGTTCTAGGTTTTCGGGATAGGGTTTGGACAGTCCTAAGCTTTCAGGATTGCGTTTGGACCATCCTAAGCTTTTGGGATCGGGTTTGGACTGTCCTAATTTTTAAGGAGGTTGTAGAGGAGGAGGGCTAAAAAAATGAAGAAAAAAAGAGGAGGAGTTGGTAGAGGGGAGGCCTTAGAAAATAAAAAAATAAAGGAAGGGGTGCTGCGGGAGGCGGCCAAAAAAAACAACAAAAAAAAATGTCTGGAAGAGGTGGTGGAGGAGGAGACCTAAAAACATAAAAAAAGAAAAAAGAGTTAGAGGTGGTTGAGGAGGAGGCAAAAAAAAAAAAAAAAAAGAAATCCAGAAATCCATAGACTCCAGCCTGCCTAAAGAACCCTGCAACTGACTGAAGGAAAAACAAAACACTTACCCCAAAGAGCAGCCCAGGCAGAAAGAGCTCTCTGATGGCATGCCTGGGGCTCATATACCACTTGGCCCCGCCCAGCACCCAAACCCAATCACCTGGGAAAGGGGAGGGGCAAAGCACATGAAAGTAGGAAGAGAGCAGGACCAGCTGTTTTTTGTTTTGTTTTGTTTTGGTTTATTTCTTTCTTTTTTTCTTTTTAAATCTGCTTTACTGGAACAACATGCACAGAGCAGACAAGACACCTGGGGAGTTTCTAGAAGCAACAATCGCGATGCTTTTGCTGCAGCTTTTAATGCTGAAAGGACAATACGACCTGGCAAGTAACTGGAACTTTTTCAAATAGAATTAGCTCAAACAGGTTCATTATCACCTGCAGAAACAGAGAACCAGCATTCACTAGCATGCCAGCCCTGACACTCACCTCCTCCACAACGCTGACTACTACTGATGCAACATACCTTTGTGCAATACCTCTCTGTTCCCAGCTCCTTTACCTCAGCTGCTCACTAGCTTTACCTGAGAAATGTGCCTGGGCGGCGCCGTGCTAAAATGTGAACAGACTTATTCTTTAGAGATGAAGAAGGTGACCCTGATCACTCTCTTCGCAGTACTGCACTTATGCAGTCAAGGAACTTTACCCCATTATTTCCCCAAAACAACGTACCTGGCAACCCCTCATAATCATACTTCTGATATGTAAATTCAAGGACATAAAGACTAGAAGGCTGCAGGGTCTAAAGACTCGACAGACAGCAAAACCACAGGCAAAAGCTCCAGAAATATAACAAACTGTCCCTAAACCTGAAACAGACTACCCCTTACATGCCCACTGCTGCTATCCCAAAAAACAGTGAGTCAGCAACCTCTACTAAATATCCCTCTGTTAAATGAATTCCCAGCACTTAAAATCCAGAAATCCATAGACTCCAGCCTGCCTAAAGAACCCTGCAACTGACGAAGAACTTGAAGAACCGGAGCCCAAATACCACAACTCCCGGCATGCTGCGGGGGCACGAATCATGGCAATTGCTACAGCGCATGCGCATCCTCTCCGCCTGCAGTGACTCCCTCTCGCCAGCAGGTGGCAGCAGAGAGCGACGAGCCGTGCAGCGCCTCTTCGCCTACAACACCGCTCGCTGTTCGGCCGCCAGGTGGCACCAGGCGCCGTCGCGCCATCCGGCTCCGTGCATGGGTGGAAGCAGAGCGGCAGGCACGGCTTCCCGGAGCAGCGCTGATGTGCGAGCTAAAAAAAAACAAAAAACAAACCTCCACTCACAGTTTTATGCGCTTACACAACTTAGGGCAGAGGTTGCCCCTGTGTTGCCTTTTTTTTAAAAAAACTTTTTGTGTTTTTTTTTTTTTTTTTTTTTTTAATTATTAAGAAGGTCCGGGTATGCTTGGTCCTCATTGCATATTGCAAGAGGAACAGGAACACCTCCTCCGGAGGCTGGAATTGCTCAAAAATTTGTTCTGGAACTTGCCCAAATAAATTCGGTGGCCCTGAGGTAAAACTGTCCATCTCTGTTGTTCCTTCCACCCCATTTCAGAGTCTTTCCAAAATGAGTGTATCATTGCTCTCAGGGTCTGAGTGCACCCCATAGCACTGTTATTCCACTGGAAATCAGTCTCAGTTATGTACAAGAACAACCAAGTTCCCATCTCGTCACAGAGCCTAGCCACAGCACCTCCACTCTGCTCTGCACTCCATACTGCTGTTCCTCTTGGAGTCAGCATGCCAGGTTCCCCGGTGTGATCAACATCTAAGATTGGAGACCTTGAGGTCTTTTGTGTAGTGCAACTACACTTCACCCTGGAAGCTTCTTCAGCGCTATACTGACTTGTGGAAAATGGACTACACAATCAATAAGATTGTAAAGTAGGTATGTTTATTCAGCACTGGGCAGCACAGGGGGTAGTCATGCACACCTGACACAGCAATTTGCCTTGGTAAGAGTTACATATGCATGACTTTTCACAATACATGTATACATATTCATAACCTGTCCCCACTTCATATTAAAATTAGTTCCAAGGAGTCGTTTCCATAAACTCCTCCCATCTGCGCTTGCGCAGTGTATTCTGGTGGTGGCCGTGGGGAGTCATGGGGATGAAGATTGATGACTCTTCCTCATCACCACTAGTTGACCTCTTGTCTTTGCGCAGACTCAGTTGTTCCTTGGCTCTTGTCCATCCGCAGGACCAGTTTCTTAAGACAGGTTCATACTCTTATTAGGAGACTGACCTTGGTAAGGGGCTTCTTGCTTTAGTTAATTTGCACAATGCACCATAGTTAGCAAAGACACTGAGTAGCATCCTAGTTTAATGCTGTCAGTGCTCTATCTCTACTTGATAAGATTCTCCTAACTCCCTCTCTCGGTACCTTTTCTTTAAAACATTAATATCAGTTTAATTTTCAGGTCACCCAAGGCAATTATTGCCCACAGCAGGGACTATGAATGCTAAGTAGAGGAGAAAATGAGTGTTAAGGGCCTCAACCATGCCCAAAGAGCATAAGGAGGGCTCCTGAGAGGACAGGGAAACAAAGGGAATGCTGCTTACCTCTGAGAAGCCATCCTTGATCGTGCCACGGATGTTTGTCTTGTACCTTTGGAATACATGTACAAGTTTGGGGTCCCTGTATGTTTGAAGGCTTCTTACCTCTGAGAAGACCCCCTGGGCTTTCTTCTGCCAGATGATGGCTTTCCTGGGGACTCGCCACCCCGCATGGAGAGATCCCTGCCCAAGCAGCTCACGGACTGCGACGCCACACACGTGCAGCTGTTCTCAGGAAGACACGCGTGCAGCTTTACAGACTGAATGGCAAATGGCAAGCGTTTCCTTGGGGCCAGTTTTCCATCATTATCTCCCTCCGTAGGAAAAGGAAATGTCGTCCTGTCAGCTGCTCCTCTTCTCTTAACATTCCTAACAACCCACCACCCCCCGCCCCGATCCCACCTTCCCCTGCTGATTTTGCTGCTCTTGGGTCATTGCCTGCCTCCACCTTGCAGAGCAGCTCCTTCTCATCGAGTTCTCCTCCTGCATCCTGTCACCAGCTGCTCCCATACCACGGTACTCTTGACAGCAACATTAGCTGTTGCTTGGATCTCCTTCCCACTCAGTACCTGCTCTGCAGCTATCCCTATCATGTGAATGGCAGACAACCCTGCAGGTCATCCATATCCAACGGGCTGAAGGATCCATTTACCCGGAAAGTTTTGATGAGAGACTACAGAAAAAGAGTCGCACCTCTGTGCAACGCATCCCCCTTTCCAGAGTGATGCAAAGACATCACAGGCGACCTCCCTGTAACTTTTTCAGATTTGGCAACGGTTTGCGGTGAGTATTATGAAAAATAACATTAGAAAGAGAAGACAGGTAGTCCTGACAAGTTCCCAGAATCAGGAGAACTTGCCCAATCAACCCCAAACTGTTCGCTAGAGTAACTTGTTAGTCCATTTTCTTTCGAAAGCCAAATGAGGAGGTGCGCGTTCTACTCTTTCGCATCTGCGTTCTTGTTCCAGCTTAACCCAGCAGGTGGCCAGAGCAAATGGCTGAGTGGTGCTTCAGCCCAGCTCTGAAGGTCAACACATGTGGGCTATTTCAGTCACAGCAACTCTCAGAGACATGGGTGCTTGCATTTCCTCTTCTCCCCTCTTGAATACTTGATCCAATTTTAGCTCAGGCCAGAAGCCAGAGAAGCTGCCTATCCCTCTGATTTTATTTTCTTTAGGCATCTACTGGTAGGACATGCAGAAACGATGCAGAAAGCCAGACCTCCTGCAAGCCAGGGCAGAGTGAAGGAAGTCCCCATGATGAGCACCATACTTTCAGAGGCCATGGCAGGCAGCTTTCACAAATTTTGCTGGGCCTGCCTCTCAATGCTTTAAGAAAGAAGCCTCACACAGAAGCTTTACAGCAATTAAATGGTCAGGTAACAGAGAGGTATTGTCAGGAGAAAGTTACTCCTGTGTCTGCAGCAGCAAGAACAAGCTGCTGCTTGTTCCTTGCAGCCAGGAGCAGAGAGGGAGCAGTCTAACCCCAGGATGCCAGCATGACCTGGGTATCCAGTCAGGCTCACAGCCAGATGGTGTCAAATGCTAGGGGAATGCCCTCGCTGTGAAGTGTTTTTCACCTGAATAATGTTCCTTTTAAGATCCTCAAGTCAGTTCTGCTGAAGTGGACTTGAATCCCAGATGTCCATTCCAAACAGGAAAAGCAATCTAAAATCTAAAAAAAAATAAATAACTGTAAAGCAGCGGAGAAGGGCTGAAGTGGTGCTTCTTTACATTAATGACTCTGCAAATGATTCTCCACCAGTAACCCCACTCAGAACTTTATATTCCTGCTGATCCTAAATATTCAGTAGGAGACTGAAGGATAGGATATCCAACGCCCCAGATGCCACAGGTCAATGACCAGAAAGGAATACAAGCTGTGCTCAGTTAAGAGCTGCACTTAACAGCTCTATAAAAGCAACTGCCATTCACAATCACTTTCTTTCCCTTTGAGCAGGGGTACATGGGAGTCTGAGGAAGAAAAAAGCCCTGCACCCCCCTGCAGTGGTGAGCATGGCAGGCAGCAGCACGCTTCCCACACACCCACAGCTGCAGGACAGCAAGGCACTGTGTGCAAGCCAAGCAGTGTGGCTTTTCAACGTGCATGCCTCATGCCATGCAACTGATCCACATACAGCACTATTTTCAAGCACTGCAGCCCCTAACCGGGGCTTCACAATGTAACAAGTTGCAGGGCAAATTCAGCTTGTACCACTCACACTCTATGAATGGAGAATGCCAAAGGCAGAATGCAAGCAGCTAGGAGCATCCTATCCTAACTTCCTTTATCCTGTAGGTAAGAATAGGGCATAAAAGCACAGCAATAATCTACTTCTGTTTCCCAATAAACTGCCTGAAAAATCAAAAGCCATTTAAAGTTTCAAGCATGTAAAACAAGCATTTGGTTACTAGTGATCTTTTCAGAAAAGATGGGATTGCTATGTACAGAAACATGACCTTTGCTTTAATAAACGGCTGTCTAAATCGTGTTTTTTATCTGACCTTCCCAGAATCTATACGGTGTTTAGACGCAGGATTTTATTTCTAAGCTTTACCAGTAACAGAACCAAGCTGTCCAAGATGGACGGAGGCGAGTCCTACGGTGGCTGATGCACAGTTGACGCGTCTTCTCCTAGGAAGGAAAACCGTGTCAGAGGCAGCACTGGGAACAGACCGCAGCCTGGGCGTCTGCTGAAGCCGTACCACCGCCACCCCGGCCCAGCACGCCTTCGTTCTGCATTAGCAGCACGCTAGGGATGCCACACCCCCTGCAGGAACACAGCGTACCAGCCTGAGAACCAGGCACTCAAAGGACACCAAAACGGTTTCTCCCTTCCCGTCCTTTTTCTGTTCGGATCTCCTTCAGCTGCTCACAGCCCCGCCTGGGCCGGGCGCCCGGCGCTGACACAGGCAGGGTGTGGGCGGCGGGGGGGGCTCGGCCGCCGCCGCCGCCGCCATTGGGCCGGCGAGGGGCCGGGCTGAGGGGGGCCGGGCTGCTGGGCTCGGCGGCCTCGGGGAAGGCGGTCGGGAGCAGCGCCCTGTGTTCGGATCAGGCTGGGGGAGGCGTCGTTCGTCGCCGCCGGCTGCCGGGCACGGGAGGAGGAGGTGAGCGGTGAGGCGCGGCGGGGGGCGGCAGGGGAAGCTCACCTTATTCAGGGCGTGCTGAGGGGTTCGCGTCCCGGTTTGCAAGTATTCAGCTCAGTGGGGCGCCAGGCATGCATTCTTTCTTCTTGGGTTGCGGTGTTGTTTTCCTTTTTTCTTTCATCTCGGTATGGAGACTTTCCATCTGCCGTGAAGCTGCCACCCTGCCAAAGGGGCACCATACAGCTTGAACTATGGCTTAATCATTAACCGCAATTACTGCATGTTCTAGGCTATCTAGAAAAACTATTTTTTGTAGGTTAAATAGGTGCAGACTATCAGGATCAGATGGAGCATCTACAGCCTTGCTGCATGCACTTGGGCTGTAGCACCAGCACTGCCTTTTACAATGCCTTCATCTTGTTTGTCCCCGATAGACTTGCTCAGGGTTTGGCAACGTATCCGCTAGGAAAGTACAGCCTGTGCTCCAGCCAGCTGAAAGCCTAACTATTTACATCACGGCAGTTACAGCTCCATTTCCTATTCCTTGCTTGCAGAGAAAAGCCAGCCATTGCTGTTTGTACTTGCCTGGAGAAAAAGGACTTTTGAGAGATCTGTTTGGTGGGAATAAACACATTAATTAATTATTTTGGATTAATCTTCCAAATCATGCTGTGGATACTGGGAAGTTTAAATATAGCTAGTTTTTCATGTTCTTTCAAGCTGACGGAAGTGAATCTGAGTGCGGGTTTCCTAAGTTGGCAGGCTTTGAATTTTGTCATGCTGTGCTTCACCATACTGTTGCTGTGAGTCAAGGGCAACAGAAAATAAACAGTCAAGAAAGTAAATGAGTTATTAAGCACCCGTGAGTATAGTGAAATAAGGGTGAGATATTGCAGACATCCAGGAATAAAATGGAAGATCACTTGAAATTGACATTGGTCAGTTGCACTCAGCTGGTAGCCAAGGCCAATTTCATCTGTTACAATATTGATTCCCAGCTTGTCTGATATTTATTGAGTGAACTGTTACGCTGTAAATGATAAATAAATACATATATTTCCTCACATAAGGAAGTGTATTCAAGATAAGCCAAGAGGCATCTAGAACTATATGCTTTGAGCTGTGAATGACAGGTTTACTGTAGGCCTGCAGAAAGCTCATGTCACAGCCATCTTCTAATAAAGCAACTGCTTACAAACCTACCTTTGACTGAAAATTTCTGCAAGCACAGATTTTGTGCAGGATTTAAAAAAAAATAGTTTAAACCAGTATTTCAAAACCACAGCTGCAATTGCTGTCTGGAATACAACAGCAGGCTGCTCCAGCCCTGAATAACTGTGTTTCAGGAGTACATGTATTGCTTGCTCTTTGCCGCTGGATTACATCAGGTATTTGTGCCATTTGATGCATTAGCGTTCATCACAAGCCTGTTTATTTTTAATCCCTTCATTACAGTATAGAACATCTTTCACTTGTAATTCTGCCCTCGATAACTACCCAACACACCCACAAACATCTAGCAATAACAAGAGCAATTCCTGGCTGAAAACCTAGCAAGCTTAGTTTCAGGGATCTGGTGGTCCAGTTCAAACTTATCTGGTGCAACAATGTGGACTTATTACCCAAGGCACCCCAGCTTGTTTGACTTTCATCATGTTAAGCATTATTCTGCAAATGGTTAAATAAGATGATCTCTGTATTTTTCAGCATCCTAGATGAATAAGCATTAATCAGTTTCTAGCTGTGCTAAGCCAGCTGGTGCGTTTAATGCATCTGGACCAGAAAAGACATCCAAATAAAAGTCAGTGGAAGAACTTGGTCTCCTTGTTTCCCAAGGGATCCCATTTCAGGGTTGGGTCTGAGTAGAGAACATCAGGCCAGACAGAAAGCTCAGAGCTGCATGGGCTCCATTTTGTGAAGTTCAAGTGAGTAATTGTACATGTCTATGGATACACTCTTAGTGGTTCCTGGCCTGAAAAAAAATAAAAATCACAATTCACTTCCCGAGTCTGTTTTGACAAGTAAAATGCAAGTACTAATGAAATGAAACAGAACGTAATGTCATGTCTCTTATGCAGGAAGTCAGCTCTTGGAACAAAGTCATTATCACTCTCACTAGCTCCATCACAACCTTAGCTACCTCTGAAAATACAGGCTATCCTGATGGAGGATTCCTTACTTCGATTTATCTGCAGCATTCCTTATTAGAACTGTAGATGTCAGCTGATCTGTGTAGGATTGTTTCTCGATGAGTCATGCAGATCGTTCTGTAGTCTCTTCTAGGCAGTGCTGTGCCATGCATGATTAGCAACCTCTGACTGTGAAATTGTTTCCTGAATGATATAACTGAAAATCCCCCTTCCTGTGCTGCTTCTTTCTTGATGGATTCTCTCTTTGTTCTTAGACATTCCAGCCACTGTCTTTTATTGCTGAACGTTTGTTCGTTCCTACGATTCTCTGTGAAGACAAGTTATGTCAACAGCTGCTTTAATCCATTTGGTAAGAAACGGAGGGTATCAAGTACGGAGAGCCCTTCTGACGTCCCGCCTCTTGCAAGACGAGAAGCGTCCAACGGTTGAGTGCTACAGTTCCACCTCTGAACGTCGTGCATCCCGCTTCGATCCAGATGGGAGTGGGCGACCTGCCACATGGGACACATTTGGCATCTGGGACAATCGCATTGACGAACCTATTCTCCTCCCACCAAGCATAAAGTATGGGACGCCAATTCCCAAAGTCAGCCTGAGCAATGTGGGCTGTGCTAGTCATATTGGCAAGCGGAAGGAAAACGAAGACCGCTTTGATTATGCTCAGCTGACAGAGGATGTCCTGTACTTTGCAGTTTATGATGGACATGGCGGGGTGGCGGCAGCAGACTTCTGTGCTAAGAACATGGAAAAATATATCAAGTAAGCGTGGGTTGAGTGAACATGTGGCAAATGACTTACCGTAGAGCTTCCTTCTTTAGGGCCAAAAACGAACTGTGGATGACACGCTGCTGCTAGTCATCCTCTGTTATACAGCCACTTAGTCCGAAAGGGGCAGCAGAAACACCAGATGGTGAACACTTCCCTTAACAACAGACATGGCATCGAGTACTTCTCTGTGTACTCCCTGCCCCATGGAACAAACCTGCAAAAATGAGAAAAGAGAATGTGATTGTATCCACCTTCCAGGAAAGGGCTGGAAACACAGAGCATGTGAATTGTCCCTTGTCAGGTGGGGGGCACTGCAATTGCTGACCTGCACAGCTTGTTGATGCTCCTCTGGAGCTCCATGTCACATGCGTGGGTGTTGGAAGAAGCACTTGATCTATTTACAAAATTACAAGATGGTGCTTCCAGTGCAAGTTGTTAATAAAACAGTATTACCTTTTCAGTGTAATCCAGCATTAATCAGGGAGGAAAGAAGTCTACAGAAGAGATCGGTTAAGGTGAATATTTCTCATAAAAAAACAGTAATTCTTTTGTTTGTTTCCAGAGAATTTCTTGCTCAGGAGGAAAACTTGGAAAACGTTTTGAACAATGCTTTTCTAGAAATAAACAATGCATATGAAAGGCATGCTCATCTGTCTGCTGACGGTAGGTAAAAAATACTCTGTTCTCTTAGAGGTGTGGGGTAAGACTATTTTCTTACCTGCTCAATAGTTTTGAACTAAGACATCCTAAAAACCTCTTGAAAACAGTTTTATTTAACATATCTTTTTTCTCTATTCACTTACTGCAAACGAAACAATTATGCTTTACCTGCCTAAAAATGAAAAAGCTGTAAGAAGTCTAGGTCAAATTTACTGGGGAAGTTATTAATCTGAGTTTCGGTATAATCTTAACTGATTTTTTGTTACTATGATTCTGTCCAGAAAAGCATTTCTCAAGTTAGCAAGCAGTGATTTAAATTAGCAAGCAGCATAACTTTCCTGGGTGATAATTTTTTCATATATTTTTTGTCCCTGTTGAAGAGCTGTTATTCCCTTGAGCTGAAAGGAACACTGTCAAAAGTTCCCCTTTCTGACTTGGCCGTTGCAGTCAAGGAGGAATGTAAGCCACAATTAATACAACCAGTACTGCTTCTGCACAGAGAGAATCAACAGAGTAGCTGAGTATGAAAGGGAAAACAGCAGTCAAGAGGAAAACAAGGTTGGCTGTGGTAAAGCCAGCACTAGCACTTTTAGATTTCTTAGTCCTGGCTGTTCATCAAGTTCTCCTGTATATGTCTAGAGACTACACACGTCTGAAGTTCCAGTTAAAGCTCCTGGGGCTTATCAGGAGTAATTTGGGAAGGTCCTTGTCCCATTTCTGTCACAAGAGTTTCCTCTGCAATACGATACTACTTCAAGAGTTAGTTCACCCACTATGTAAAAAAAAAAAAAAAAAAAACAACACCACAACAAAACAAACAAAAATCCAAACAACCAACCAAAAAACAAAAACCACCACCAACAACAAAGTGTCGCAGAGAGCTGCTGCAGATGCTAGTGATACAGCAGGTGGTTCTATAAGAGCATAAATGGGAAAAGCTTTCTGTCCAAGAAAGACATAAAACCAACAAGTCCTTTAGGAACTAAAGTTATACCATGTTTTTGGGCTACTTCTTTAAGCAAGTGAAAATAATCTATTATTGGAGTGGTTTCCTGCACTTAAAGTTCTACACAAACCTACTTAGACTTAAACATCTACTGGCAGGGCAGGAAGCGTGGCTGTTGCAGCACTATGAGGGAAGTACATCCTTCCTCTTACCTGATGCAAACTAACGTACCAGGAAAAGAAGTCCCAGGTTCTGAAATGCAGCCCTTAAAAAGGGTGGAATTTTATCTGTCAAGTTATTTTCTCCATTATATTATATTTTATAGTCAAGACAATCTCTATTATTAAAAAAATGTGGTAAAGAATCCCAAATGATTTTTGACCTATCAAGTCAGTTTCTGCAGAGCTAATGCGAGGCTTATCAGTAGAGCCAATAAGCTTTTGCATCCAAGAGTTTCCTTCCACATTATATTGGAAGCCCATTTTCAAGAAAACATCTGAATACAAGCTTATGTGCTTCACTGGATTGGGACCTTTCTGTTTTTAGTAACATGGTAATTAGTTTTATTTGTACTCCACCCCAGCCCTTCGTTATTAAGACAGCTCTTGGTTTTCCTCATTCCTGTGACCATTGTCAAGTTTCAGAGCAACTCCTTGACAAGGATGTTTGGCAACCATACTGAGTATACTATACTTTGTTGTTCTGAACACAGTTTCTGATTATAGCATTTTGTAGTTGAGACTTGAAGAAATGAACAAAGAAAATATTTGACATACAAGTTGTGCAGCAAGCTGAGCATTTTGGAACTACTTGTTGCATTTTATCATACCATTTAACTCGCTAAGTAGGGCCCCTTACTGAAACAACGCAAATGCCAGCAAATTTATATAACAGCTATCAAGACATCAAACAAACCCTCTTTATTAAAAAAAGTTCGAGGTTCAAAAACATGAAGGGGAAAAACGATCATTTAACATCTGCTGTGGCCGTGTTCTGCAAAGTACTCAGCGTTTCTTAGGTAGACTGAATGCCTGCATGCTCTCACAGGAGCCAGCAGGATCTGGAAGTGCCCAGTGCTCTCGGACGGTTGCCCAGCTGGAAATCAAGCTATAAGGGAAAGAGTGGAGCAGCACTGTGCACAGACAAGTGCAGATTTATGAACAAGGCATGCTTTTTGTTTATCTTCATAAAAAGTTCAATACTCTGATGACTATTTGGTGGTTATGTTTTTGTTGCTGCTTCTGTTTTTAAAGTTACATAAGATTCAATGCTTTGCATATATCCTTGTTAGAAGACTAATTCCAAACTGATTTAGTTTCCTGGCAAAAAATCCGAATAACCGTGGCTATTCTAGAAGTGATGTTCAAGAGAGTTGCCCAAGTTTTTTGAAAATGGTGGTTGGTTGCATAACACCAGGTATCTGGGATACGCTGGATGCTCATCAAGACCAACCTCTTTATGAATCTCTGCCAGAGCTCATCAAGTGCAAAAAATAGCTTAGTCTTGTTTCCACTGATATGCCTGCCAGAGTTTGTACGCTCCTTTTCACTGCATCTGTGAAAGATACAGCACTTGGTCATGATCTTTACTCTGCTTTGAAAACATCTAACATGTGCCTGGCTGTTACAAGGACCATGATTCCCAGGACAAACCTCTAGAGCCAAAATTGCATGGATTTTGGCTAGCACAACGTTTATAATAATATTTTGGGGGGGGGGGGAGAACATTTGGCACACATGTAATAGGACTAGAGACATGTGTTGTCAGAAAATTTAGCTCTGTGTTCAAGAACACTGCTGCTTGAAGTTATTTGCAATTATAATTGGAAAATATGTACAGTAATACTTTCTTTGAGCTTTCAATAAAAAATACAGGTGTACGTATGCGTTCCAATATTGCTGCTGTGCTTGGCATGCAGGTTAACTCGTGCAGCTGGACTGCTATACTGACCTGCAGACCGTTCCAGTATCCCCTCTGACAGTTTTAGACAAAAGCATAAGGAACTTCCTCTGGCATATCAGGGATAAGCTGTCCCCCACATAAATCATTTCTCATAATTAAGAGCTCAGAGATATGCCTGAGCCTTGAAGCACAGTGTTTGATATCTTATTGGAAACTCCCTTTATTTCACTTCCACACATTCAAATATATCCAGTCACTGGTAAATCCCAGCTTATTTAACATACAGTATACAGTAAAGAGAGTTCACAATGAACAACCATATCATTATCCATGTGACAACCACTAACAGAGATGGACAGAGTTTTCTGTTACTTTTGACTGGTAGTAAAAAAAAAAAAAAAAAAAAAAAAACGTAAAAGCTGAATAGCTTTCCTGAGCAGGGACAGAAATAAACAAGTGAACCATGTGCTCGAGGCAGTTAGAACATCATTCTGGAGAAACAGGAAACAAACCCTGTCCCAGCCTAATACGGTCCTTTAAGGTACTGCAACTGCTTCTGTTGACTGCAGGCACAATCCCCCATGCAAAGAAAACAACAGGCCAGCATGCTTTCCATCGCCCTCCACATTCAGTGCACCCAACTCTAATCACATTGCTAGTCACTTCTGGAATAGCCATCTTAATAAAACTTAGTCAGGTATTTTCTGATGATTCTATATTTGAAAGGCACTCCTGCAACTTACTGAGTAAACAGCGTGCTGAGTAAACAGCGAAAGTCTTAAAAAAGAATTAAATTTAAAAAGTAGTTTTTTGTTTTATAATTCAAGCACGTGATTATTCTTTCTTTTAATATGTTAACCTGCAACACTGAGGAAAAGGGAGAGCTGCAGAAATTTTGCTTAAGTATTGCATAACATCAACAACACAAAGACAGCTTTTTTAGCCAAGGGTTAAAACTCTTATCTAATCGAGGTAGAAGATGCAAATTACAATATTACAGGGGTGTTTCTTTGCATTTTGGCCAAAGGTCAGAATAAGTCATTCAGCACCCTTCATTAAAATGGCTCCATTTTAGTTGGTACTGGTCTGAACTCTCCATTTTTGTTTGATATTTATTTTTATTAGAAAACTACCTTGAGAAAACAGATTGGGCTGTATTTTGTTCTGAAAATTTTCTGTACAGTGGCTGCTGTTACCATACATGAGACAGCTACATCTTACACCAATGTATTTGTTTGGTTGACTTAGCAATTGGTTACTTACCAACATCCCCCCCCGCCAAAAAAAAAAAAAAAAAAAAAAAAAAAAAAAAAAAAAAAGCTTTGTTTTGGACTGAAGAACAACTGGTTTTGACACACAGTTTTAGTGACAAAGCAAGAGTGGCAGCAATTCCCATCCCTGGGCAAAATGCATGTGTAAGTCTCAAATATGGCCAAACTGGACTTCACACAGCTCATCAGGACTTCCTGTATACCCTGCAAAAGACCGCGTGGGTAAACCCAAAGTCACTACCCTCCCCTGTTTTGCAGCCCTTATTCTTTCATCTCCAGTGTTGCAGGTTTATTTTGTTTGAACAAAGTCCCTGGGTCAATTTCCTATTTGCCTCTGTGTACGTGTTATTTGTGGCAGACACTGTACCTGGTCAGCAGCTCTAGAACTGGAGGCCCTGGACACTATATGCTGGGCTTCAGTGGAAAGAGAGATCTGCTGAATTTTGTCCCAGGTGAAGGAGTCTGGCGGTTCCTAGCCTGGACTACTGGAAGGTTCACACATCCTATTTGTCACATTAGTTGAGATGACTTGCAGTAAAAAATGTCCAGTGAGTGTTAAAAACCTATTGAAAGATCTTAGTTTTATAGTGATACTGTTAGGTAAACAAGATAAACCCTTTAATTTTAAAAAATGGTAGACGTGCTGATGCAATATATTTTTGTGTTATTAAATAACCTTGCAGCAGTCATAGTAAAGCATTAGAAACGTTACCCCATCCTCACTCCTTTGTTTTGGAACTGTGCAAGAGATCACATAATCCCTTTAGTCTAATTAGATCCATGTTCTTCAACCTTACTCAGATCGTGAATTGGTCCCAGAGAAGTGAGCAGGAGTGGCATTTATTTTTCTCAAAGAGCCATTTAGCTCGTACACATTTCTAAGGAATGAGTCGCTATGACCATTACTGCAATTCTGTATGGTATCTTCGATTGCTCTCAAGTACCATCCCTCTGCTTCCTCATAGCAGCTCTTTTGGCTTTGATAGTTGGCACTGTAAAGATGCAGATTCACCTGAATGACCAAATATTTGCAGTCAATCATGAATGAACGACTATGGATGGTAACCATTTCTGAAACCATATGTGTTTGTCAGCATACTTCCAAAATAAGTAATGAGATGGGAGACTAGCAGCATTAATTTTGATGTCTATATAAAATCTATTTTCTTTGAAATAAACAAGGTCGTTTTATGTAGGTTCTTCATGTCGCTTCTTTTTGCTGTTGGCTAAAACAGGTATTTTACTGTATCTACAAAAATTTCTGATTACACTGCTACTTGTTATTACCTTATTTTCATAATATGCCTCAAAGTGAGCCTGTACCAGACTAGTCCTTGCTTCCAATTAGAAGCAAGATGTCAGTGCTGACCTGAATACTCAGATGCTACGGCCATTTGCATGGTTTTGAATACAGTAGTCTGCATCGCAACTATAACGTAGTCCAAGATGTGTTCTATGCCACCATGGTGGATGTTTACCATCAACTTGTTGCTTAAGTTGGTTAACCAAGCCATCGCAGCAGTAATAATACCTGTTTTAAGTAATAACACAAGCTTAGTTTATATGGTTTTGAGAGGTTGTTTTGTTTCATGAGCTCTCTGCTTTCACCTTACAACAAGGCTCCATGCATCTCTCAGGGCCTTGTATGGTCCTATCTCAGGTTCATGCCACCACCCTGGGGGCCAGTGCTGCAGGGCCAGGGGCAGGAGGAGCGCACATGGTTGCAGCCGAGTTCTACAGAAGCAGTGGTGGGAACACCTTCAACCATTACTCATGTGAAAGTAGGAATATAAACCAGGGATTTTCATTCCTAAATTAACACAAAAATTCTCTGTGCAATGGGCTAGCTTTTAAAACCAATTTCTAGAAAACGCCAGACTACAAGAGGCTTACAGAGGGCTTTCCAAAGGGATTTGCATTGTGAATTTGTGGCAATTGCTGTTCCCAGCCAGGTGTTTTACTTACAGAGCTCAAGTCAGCAGGACTTCGTGTTCTCCAGCCAGCTCTCCCTAGCCAGCGTTGCATGTGATACTAGCTGCAAAAGTGCACTTCCCTTCAAAAAACATTGAAGTCCAAAATGAGAGCTAGGCAGTTCTTCTGGCATTTCATTCACCGCAGATAAAACCTCACATCTATTCTGAAATTAGGCAGACTGGTATTTTCTAGTTTAAGCATGTTCTTCCCCCACATCCTCACCCCTTGTAAGAAATTGCAACAAGAAAGTTTGCATTCAACAGTTAATCCAACCTGGTCGCTGAACACAGATAAGATCACTTCCTTGCCCTGTCAGAAGAGGAAGACAGCAGCTAGAGCTCTGGCTTGCCCTCTAGGCAGCAAAAATCCAAGTGATCCCACCTGTGCTGAGGGCAGATTGCCCAGAGGCAATCACCACTGCCAGGCGACCACACTTGTTTGCAATGTAAAGAAAGCAGAATGCAGCTCTGGCTTAGTACTGTGACCTCCGACAAATCTGTGTGGTCTGAAGAGAGCTGAGTCCCTTTCTCAAAAAAGCCAGTGCCTGCTGGCTGAACCCTTTGTCTCCTGTCAAACCTGGGGTAACTAGAAGTAGATTATTAATAATTCTGACAGCAACTGGAGAACCCTACAGACTGCAGTAGGGAATGATCTGGAGGTTCTCTTCTGGTGAACAACATGCAGCTACAATCACAATTACTCAGTTGCCCACTTTACCACCTAACAGAAGGAAAGAACTGTCAGCTTTATGGTGGGCTATCCATGCAGTCACTGTGTCCAGGGATAAAGACAATAATCCTGTATCTGGAGAAGAACCAGTGGAAAGTAAAACCTATTTGCTACAGGCTGAAAAGAAGCCACTGCACCTTATACTGCTTTTACTCCACTAGCCCTCTTTACATGGAGCCATGTTGTTGCACAGAAATACTTATCTTTTCCACTTCCTCTCTCTCTCCCCTACCTAAATCCTATATGCATGTTTACTCACTGTATTTTTAATAGATATATAGCTTTAGTTAAAAGCAGTTACTTACTGGTAACGTAGAGCACAAGTCTTTGGTTTAACCAATTGGCACTGTTACTGTCTTGTAAATGCTCCCATGCTTTAAGGCAGTGTTAAAACCTCTCTCTCTCTGATGTTTGTAGCAACTCTGATGAACTCTGGGACCACTGCAACAGTGGCCCTGCTCCAGGATGGTATTCAATTGGTTGTGGCAAGTGTGGGAGACAGCCGTGCCCTGCTGTGTCGAAAAGGAAAGGCTATGAAACTCACTATTGACCATACGCCAGAAAGGAAGGAGGAGAAGGAAAGGTACCTGGTGGATGATATTGTGGCTTCTTGGGGAAGGGCTTCAGTCAGTCTGTGCTGCTGCCAGGTTGGACCTGGGAAAAAGACTGGAGATGAACATAACACTCCAAGCTAAAGAGAAAGTGGCACAGCCTCTGTTACGTCATTTGCTTCCATTTAGGGGACTGGGTATTTGTAAAGTCCTATGCGAACAAAAACTGTCACAGCAGTAAGATCAGCATGGCTAGGACTGGGTACCGAGCCATGACCACACAGTTCAAAGACTTGTGCAAGAGTGCCAAGTGAAAGCCAAGACCTGAAGAACATACTGTGGTTCTCAGGTCAGGACAAAGCCTTCTCATTCCTTCTGTGGAACCCTTCAAACAGAAGAAAACAAATCTCAGTCTTTCCACTCAGGTCCTCAGTACCCCATCCTGCATTAGCAGAGAGTGGCAGAAACTGCAGCTAACAGACGGGGGAATCAGTAACTCAGTCTGAATCAGTAACTCACATTTGCTTTCTCTTTTGTGCCTCTGGACAGGATCAGGAAGTCTGGTGGTTTCGTTGCCTGGAACAGTTTGGGACAACCACACGTGAATGGTAGACTTGCAATGACGCGGAGCATAGGAGATTTGGATCTTAAGAACAGTGGTGTGATAGCCCAGCCAGAAACAAAAAGGGTTCAGGTAAAAGAAGGCCTGGTTAACAGGGACAGCAACATTTGGATTAAGGGGCAACATAGATATTTAAAGCATGTAGTGGTAACCACTCAGTGTACACAGGTGGAACCAATCTTTGATTTTTTTTTAGTGGTAAAGTAATGCAAGACTCATTCTAATTAAGTTATTTCAGATTAACACTTAAAGGCAGAAGACAATTTGGACCTAGTAGTAAATTCAACCAGGAACCAGGTTAACTTCTAAATCCCAATTATCACAATATAATATAGGATAAGTGAAGAAAGACCATGTGTGATATCCATTACTGAAATACCAAGGTGTCAAATGGTTTGGAGCTTGCGGTCAGATACCTAATTTTGAGGATAATACTGATACAAAGTCATCACTGAGAACAGTGCAATATGTAAAGGGTCATACACCTGGGAGGAAAGGAAGAGGGAAGGGCAGTTACGTGCGTCTTAACATAGCTCTACAATTGTCCAGAAAACAGGTTAACAACTAGGTATTCAGCACAGCTGCATTCATGTTTGCATGAAGAAAAAAACAAGGCTCTCATCTTAGGTCATATTCTTTTTCATATTTTTCCCCAATGCCCATCCTGGGGCATGAGGAACTTTGTGTTCATTTGCTCTCAGTCCAACACAAAGCAGTGGCTTGAGGGGCTTAGGAGATGACCGCAGCACTTAATGTGTCTTTACTGAAATCCTTAGTTTAAGGAAGCATTTTGTTTACTGAGCAATGTATATAGCATTGGACTTTTGGCCTCAGTGTATTGGGAGGGCTGCTTCTTAGAACAGTTAGTTCTCATGCACAAAGAACAGGCAGAACTCCCAGAAAAATTGCTTTGCAACAGAAGGTAAAAAACAAAACAAACGCAAAAAAAACAACCAACCAAAATCAACCGAAAAAAATCAAGGCAACGGTTTTACCTTGCAGCACTCTCTCTACTGTTGTGCATACTTTGTGCCTTTATTTCAGTTACATCATGCAGATGACAGCTTCCTGGTCCTTACTACAGATGGTATTAACTTCATGGTGAACAGTCAGGAGATCTGTGACTTCATTAACCAGTGCCATGATCCTGCTGAAGCTGCCCATGTTGTTACTGAGCAGGTAATGCCAGGGTTTCTCGAAGCACCAAAGCTCTGCTGCAAAGGTAATGCAGCTGACTGATGACACAGACTGCAGGTGCTCAGTGTGCTCCGTTGGGTCCTTTTCAGCACATGGCAAAGACAAAAGCAGAAAACTAAGCTATGAAGAAATGGTTGTTTGCTCTTGGTGCACTTGTTTTTTTTTTTTTTTTTTTTTTTTTTTCTTTTTGTATTTCAAAGAGAAAAAAAACACAACCATGCATTCAGTAGTGAATTGAACTATTCTGGTTTACATGGCCAGTAGTCTAGTTGTCTGGCCTTTCCTTCCCAGAGTCTTGCCATATTCTTGCCAGAAACATACAGACATTTCAATTGATGCACTTAGTTCATGAGCCACAGAACTGTGCTGGACAGTAACTGCAGTTTACTGCAGTGCTGAATGTCATCAGCACAGACAGAAATGGTCAGTTTCTCACTAAGGTTCTGAATGGTGGCATATCCCATGGAAAGCTCTGAGGTATACAAGAACCTGCAGCATTAGAGATGGGAAGAAGCAAGGAAGTGTCAGGTCTGAGAGCATGCTGTCCCATGTGTCAGATACTAGTTTCCCTTTCTAAGCAAGATGATGATGCTAACAACTTGTTTCTTCTCTCAGGCAATGCAATTTGGCACTGAGGACAACAGCACGGTTGTCATAGTGCCTTTTGGAGCATGGGGAAAGTATAAAAACGGCGAGATCAACTTCTCCTTCAGCCGCAGTTTTGCCTCCAGTGGGAGGTGGGCATGAAGTCCTGCCACAGCTATCCTTTCCTGCAATAATCTGGACACAGTGTGCTACAAGAGAGCACATCCATCTGTTCATAAACTGGCTGAATGTCTTGTTCATCTCTCCTGTCTTCAGTGTTACGAAAGATGCCACCGCTCCCTCGGTGCGTAATGTCACATTACTGCTTGCAGTTGATTGCATTTTACTGTGCTTGTTTATTCAGATTGGCATTGAGGCAGCTATTTCTTTGGGTTTCTAGTCCCAGCAGCTCTTCACACCTCTTGGTTCACATAGACAAGTCTCTAGGCCTCCACCTGAGGCTGGAGCTATTGCACATTTGTTGCACACCAACCTGTATTACCTAGGACTCTTAGTTACCTGGCAGCTGTGAAAGTCTGAGACTGAGCCATGCACCATCTTCTTTGTACATTAATCCACAGGGGAACAAGCACACAGTTTTCCTAGCGAGACAAAAAGAGGTTTTGTTGTTTTCCTCTGCCGTACAGCCACCCAGAACTCCCCGTGTTTCCAGAAGGAGGTGAAACACAAGGGGGAGGTTTCAGAAGCAATTAGTCTGTGGTTATATTCTGGTGCCAGTGGCATTCAGTGTTCCTGAACAACATCCTAAGACAGTGCTGCTTTGCAGGGCTTTAGGCTCTCACTGATGTTATCTGCCATCCTTCAGCTCCCAAGAGACAGAGCAGGCTACAGCCATGTGCTGTTGGACAGAGAGGAAAGTCTCTCAATTGGGTCTAAAGCCTGTACCATCTCTGTGGACCATGCAGCAACCCCTTGCACCGCATTGTCTTTGGTGTGCCAGTGGCTTAACAGAAGCGTGTAGGAGGGAAAAAGCAGCACATTTTTTGAATTGCTGAGACTCCCATCAATTTCAATGTCCCTTTTTTTTTTTTTTTCTGTTCTCCTTTTTTCCCCCTAAGAAAAAAAGAAACATTTCAAAGAGTTTTCTATTCAAGATTCCTTAGATGTCTAAGAAATGAGTTTGTTTATTATTTCTTCATAAATATATGAGCATTTTCCTGCCCTCTGCTGAAGTTTTTTTTCAGTTAGTCAGGATGTCCTGGGTCTCCTCGTGGTATACAGAGAGGTGTAAAATGCTCAAAGCAAGAAAGCTAGAGAAATGAGTGAGCATTTTAATAACGTACAGTAATCTTTGTAAGTTTGGGGGATTTGTTTCTAGTGGGTGTCAGATATTGGGACACCAAAAGGTAGTTTTGTACTTAAAGGAAATGTATCTGCTTCCCTTTCTGTTGGGAGTCTGTGTCCAGCAAGGCCAGAGCTCTGAGCCAGCTCAGCTCGCCACTGTGACAAGACTGCAGGTGACGTGTCAGTGTGTTGGCAGCAGGCGAAGAGCTGTCCCAGCATGGCTCTGTCAGACCTCATTCTTCCTCTGCTCAAAATCAGGCATGCAATTCCTGTGGCATCTGAATCACCCTGCTGTAAGGAAATAAGGGCAGAGGAAAAATCAGGCTCTTCCCACATTTGCAACAGTAGATTTTAGCTGTTTCCAACCATGCCATTTTACATACCAAACAAACCAGCCAAACAAAATGAACAGAAGTGAGCAAAATTGCCTGATACTAAACCACCTTACAACAAGGAAAAATATTTCTGAGATGCCTGGTCTGATTCTCATTTTTGAGTGTGACATAGGCATCTTCATTATTTTTAGCCCTTTGCAGGTCCAGGGTTACAACACAGATAGTCATTCCACATGTTCTTCCTCGCCTCTGGCTGCAGGCCTAGGAGCACCCTGCAGAGCTCAGCGTTGTACCGACAGCATTAATTCTCTGTGTTTAAAGAGTATGCTCATTTTGTCCCATTGCTTGGTGTATTGTATGGTATGTATAGTGTCAATATTCGGTTCATAAGTATAAAAAACTCATGAATCAGTATTTGTAAATCTCTGTTGTATTTGTTGCTGTTGCCCAGGCATCTTGAATGAGTGTGTCATTGGTTTACAATTATAATCCCTTCTCTCTCCCCAGAATTGCCCCAGCACTGGGGTTCAGTCTTCACCTGAGATCAACATGTTTCATCCTGGGCTCAGCCTTGTTTGCGTGAGGCAAAAGGTCACTTTTGATTGAGAACTTCTAGTTCCCAGCCTGTGGTAGGTTTGAAAATCGCCACAGCCTGTTTGTAGTAAAACCAGCAAGAGACAGCCTCTCCTGATCCTGAGCACTTGCAGAGAGGAAACACCTAACAGAGGTTTGGAGAGCTGTGCTGGCAATGTGGTTTTGACCCATTTGCACTGCAACCTGAACTGGTGACTCCCACTGAGGAGCTAACCTGCTGAAATAGCAAGTGCTATAGCTCTCAGCTGAGGGTTAGCCACAGCATGTAGCCATCTTACTCTGGGCAGAGGAAGGGTTAGAGTCAGTTCTGCAGAGGGAGTTGCTGTGGAGGCAGTTTTGGTGTCAAGTGTCAGACAGGCATGAGCAGCAGCATAGGGATTTGGACAAGACCCATCAACACATTCGGTGGCAAACGCCAGTATCCAGACAGAAGATGTCAAGGGCGCCGGGGGTGTTTGTGACAAGTACGTGTTTGGTTTTTTGAGCAGTACTGGATACTTGCCAAGCTGAATGTGTAGTATGAAATGCAGGCTGGTAATGAGTAACACTGCAAATAAAGAGCAGGTGCTCTGAGGAATAGCCTGGCAGTTAAAATAACTTCCAAGCATTGACCTATATGTAAAATGAAATCATTTTTATACTAACTGGAGATTTGGGGGCAATTTTTGTTTTTTCCCTGTCTGTTAGAAAATTTCATAGATAACGAAGTTGTTGGGCACTTTTATTTCCTCTAACAGACTGGTTGTCATCTCAGAGGAAAGATCCATCCATAACTGCTTCTGTATTATAGAAAGGAAGGGATAAGACAAAGCTTTCCAAAATACGAGGTGATTAGATATTACTGCCTTTATACAATCACAGGAAAACTTTGGCTACAAAGTTTATCTAGTTCAGTGTTATCTAGTGCAGCCTCCTGCTCAAAGCAGAGCTAATTTCAGAGTTATATCCTGCTGCAAAGGGGCATCTCCCGACACTGAAACGTAGTGACTGAAAGTGGATGGGAATAAAGATTTTAGCATGCAGTGCAACCTGCCTGTTGAACCACTAAAACACATTGAAGTTGAAAGATTACCAGTAGGTGAAAAACAGGCACTTTGTATAGCTACCAGTGAATTTCACAAATCAATTAGCACATGTATCTAACAGATACTAGTTGTTTTGCTCTATGCAAAAGTTAATGAGCAACTGACAAAAGACTACAAAGATGCATTTCTTATGCACAGGTTGTTCCCTGCCTGTTCGCTCTAGTTTTCTGCATCTCATTCTAAAGTAAACAAACTACCAATTAAGACAAAATTCCTTGCCAAGTGGCACAGTATTCTGCCCAGTCCTCTCTCCATTAAGCACAGAGGCACCTTCACACTGGTTTGTGGGGATTTCTGACTTCATTTTTTGCACTGCCAGACTCTTAAGTGCCAGTCAGAATCATCATTTTGTACAGACACGCCACTACCAGGATCTTTCTCCTCAACAACATCCTTGCCTTTTCCTGCAACCATGACAGTAAACTCCCTTGGGATTTAAATGGCAACTGTGCCAAACTTTGTTTTTTTCAAGGAAATCAGGCAAAACCTGCAGTGTCCTCAGTGATGGGTTCTTCAGTCATTTGACACTTCTTACTGAAGAGTCATTCAAATAGTCCCAGCATTTCCATTTTAGTTTTGGGGCTATTTGGGCACCAATAGCACATAAACAGAGTGGGCTTCGCCAACGCCTTCAGTGGGACTCAGTGTATGGCACTGAAAATCTTTTGCATGGACTATGAAAGTTGGAAGAATCAAGTTATGTCATGGTAAACACAACTGTCTTGTCGTCGTGGCACCAGGGGATCAAATTAGCAGCACCCTGGATAATACCCAGCAAAGGAACCTCTCAGCACCTGGTCCCCCACCAGAAATACGTACTGATCTGCTCTAATGAAGGTGTGCTTGTATTTTTTTTTCCTCCCTAGTCAGCAGGCCTCCTGCTACTTACAGCAGCTCTACAAATTATCAGATTGAAGCCACAAAAACATGCAAAATTATCTTGCCTAGTAGAGGGTTTCTTTTAACCTGAGGGAATAAAAGCTAATTGTCTACAACAAAAAAGCTAATTATCTACTGTCTACAACAATAGTTGCCTATCAAAAGGGTTTATTATTGCAGGATCTACTTGTATCTTAAATTATGAATGAAATTCAACAGAATCTCAATTTGCTCTCTAGCTCTCTTTCAACTGTTGTATCAATTAAAAGAATGATTTTTTTTTCTTAAATTGTAAGCTCAACTGAACATTAAAGGTTACCTACTGAACAAACCACAGCAAGTTTTTTTTTTTTTATTTTTTCCTGCCTTTTTTGAGCTGGATTCTGAACTCTGTGAGATCTATCTAGTAAGCATTATTTTCTTGCCTGAACACTCCTCCTGGAACAGTGCTACTTCTCTAACATACAGGTACTGCAGGAGGGTGGTCTGCAGGTATGGAAAAGCAAAAAATGTTGTCCAGCTTGTTACTTGTTTTTATTGTGAAGACTTGGAAGGCACAGGAGGCCTGTTGGTGGAGAATTTACTAGGAGAGCTGTTCAGACTGCAACTGGAGTTGCAGCCTGGTCTCTCTACCACCCAGAAAGTGGGGTTTCATGCTTCATAGAGGGAACTCTCTACAGTAGAACCTCATTTGCAGCCATGATAGAGGAAAGCAGGTCTGTCTGGAAGGTGATGGTAGTGCAAGAAATAGAAATGAGGGTGAGCTGTAACAGCTTATTTAATGCACTGCCCTCTTTAACAACTAGTCCTGTTTTGTTTGAAAAGTTCAGGGTTGGTGAATAACCATGTAGCACTGTTTGTGGTTGAGAGTGGGGATGAGAGAGAAATTAGACATTACTGCCTTTTATGTATTTGGGGAAATGAAAATTCTGAGGAGCTGAGAATCACCACAGGATTCTACACGAATTGGGGTATCAGATGACCTTTTCTGTCTCAGCAGGCATATGTGCTGTTGTCAAAGGCATCAGGGTTTCTAGCTAAGGCAGTTGCACAAAACAGTAGTTAAACTGGTATAATAGTCATTTCTGTTAAGGAAGATCACTTATGCACTTATAGGTCCATTGATCACGTACCGAACCAGATGAACATACATTGTAGCAACTCCCCAGCTTGGTTCTGAAGCTGCTGTTTTTAATGCACAAATACCCACTGGAGTTCCCCCTTTACCCAGCACATCAAATGCTTGGGCAGTGGCGTGTGTCATAACTTTCTACAGACAAGTAGAATTGCATATGTTCATTTCACAGTTTGCCTTAGGACTGTCTGTAATTCCTGAGGTTTGATGTTTATGTTTGGTGTAATCATTGTCCATGATTAATCTACTTCATTTTATTGAAATAATAATTTCCCTTCCCCCACCTCCCTCATTATTTGATTTTTTTTTAAACAACATCTGTCTTCAAATTTGTAACTCATATACTCAAATGTACAGTGGGACAGAAAGGCTGTACTGGAATGCTTGAAAAAGATCTTTAAATAAAGAATTTGCTTCCAGAGTTGTATCACCACAAATGTAATATTCTTTTCCCCACCATACACTGCCAACTATTTGTTTTGTTTTTCAAGCTCTGTTGTGACTGTCATGATAACCCCAAGCCTTAACCTCTGCCATAAAAAGCTTTTGATAAGCAAAGCTATGCCTACAAAGGCATTCAGCCAGCAACAGCCCGTGCAAAGGCCGTGCAAAACATCTCTGTGCTGTCAGCATCCTCTGCCGGCTTTATTTTGTCAGGGCCAGTCCTTTTCAAAACAACTTTTCATTGGTCAAACAACTTTGCATATAACAGCAACAGCAAACACCCAGAAACTTCCATGCCTTAATGGCTGGAGAACAAGCAACCCCAGACGGCATGGAGTCTCCTGAATCACCCTTCTTTGTTCCCTCTAAACTCTTCACATTCCTGATGGCCTCATCGTTAAGAGTCTAATGTTATCTCAACCACGGGGCTTTCCAACCCCCATGGCCACATTCCCAAAATCTCCCCCTTTTTTTATTAATATCAACCATTTTCTCGACACGAATTACCACTCCATATATAACAGTAGTAAGGGTCTTGTAATCACTGCTTCAAGTAAATTTTGGAGACAGGGTGTTGAGAAACCTGGTGGACAGTTTTGCCCTTTCCTCATACCTGCCCTTTTGAAGTAGTTGCGAAATGGCTGCCAGGTTAGTCTGTAATCAGAGCATTTGTCCCATAATGAGTGTCCCTGTGACCTGCTGGTTAATTTACACCATCTGGAGAGGAAGGAGGTGGCTGTGTTCCAGCAGCACCATGGCAGTTCCCTGCCCAACCTCACCAAGATAGTAGTGGGAGAGCAAAAAAGCAGTGCTTGCTCTGGCATGGCACATTCAGAGAAGCTGGGCCGCTGGGAAGGGCTGGAAGCTTTTCACAGGAGCAGAGGGCAGCCTGCATCAACGTACTCTCCATAGCCCACCTGCACAAGGGGTCGTGGCTGATGACACATGGGTTTCCTCACTGCTGTTGGGCAAGAGCCTTGCTCTGTGTGCAAGCACAGACATACATCAATATTTGCATTCGTAACCTATGCTCCCCCAGAAGATGTTACCTGTCATGCAGCACTTTAACCTCTCTGCAGCTCTCCCTTGAACTGAATCCCTGCCCCTGGGAGGTCCCTCTGCCCCACAGAGCTGCAATGGAGCCCAAGGCAGGCATGATTGCAGCGAGCTGTCATGTCTCTCACCAACTGTGATCTTGTGCTGGAGAACTGGATGCTGGATGCCTGTTGAGGATTTTATGGCTCCAACACCAGCATTTGAGCTGCCCTCAATCTTGCAAGACACTATTCTCACGGACCCAGGTTTACAGTGGAGAGTTCACAGAAGGCTGTGGCTTTGCTATTGCATCCTTAGCAGGGCTTTTGTACACCACAGCCCCAGAGCTGCCCCCTGTGCCACACAGGATGTTGCCTTGTAGGTCTGCTCGACCCATGCCACAAGCCAGTCTCTCTCAGCCCGCCCCCCTACCCCCAACTCCCAGTACCCCTCAAGCCCCCAAACACAGCAGGAACCACATCACTGCTCCCCACATGGATGTGCTGCTTGGATGGATAAGGCTCCTTCCACCCTTCTGCCCTTGCATCCCAGAAGAGAACTGATTTAAGCAAAATAGGTTTCAGTGCCTTCCCTCTCTCCCCCAAACCCCCCCAGGAATGAAAGATGAGGCTCTAAGAGAATCACTCGGCTCCAAGACAACTTGCCACATCTATTCCTGTCCCAGCAGCTATCCTTCTCACCCAGACAGTACCCCTCTTGCCAAAACAGCTACTTGTCACCTCTCTGCACTATACAGTCACAATCACTTTTAATACTACTCTAGCTGTAAGGGCAATAATTAATAACACAACATTTTCTGAAAAGAGTAGCATCCATTTCTTTCTGCAGCCTAAGAGCGGTATTTGGTTATACTGAAACCTGCCTGATACAATGAAAAATCCAACTTAAGCCATCTCCTCCATCCCATCGTGAACTTACATTGCTGAATCCCAGACTAAAGCTTTTTGGATAGACCTGTGCGGTGCCAGGAGTTAGACTTGATGATCCTTATGGGTCCCTTCCAACTGTTATAAATGAAGTCTCAACTCAATCTGAATTTTGTAATATTTATACTTATAAAAGGTATAGAAGGCAAGTAAACAGCGCGGAGTGTGCGGGGAGTCTACACTCCACCAACACGCACACACAAACATCAAACATTCTAAATATACAGAACATTGTTTTACATACTAAACCTGAGTATGCCTATACATACATACAACCAGGAAAGGTAACAAACAATCCTTTAAGTTCCATGACTTAACAGTCTCCATTTTCCATTCCTTTTGAGCAGTATGTCTTGCTTTAAGTTGTCAAGCAACTCAGCCTTCAGGCCTTACGTATCCCGTTCTTCCCAGATCGAAGAAAAGCGTATCCATCTCCTTTTCAAGGCCATCGAGGCCTGGGTCAAAAGGCACGTCCAGGTCACCAGGGGGTGTAACAGCAAAGGCCTGCGATGGCAGTAGCGGTGGGGGGGGGGTGATGGTGTAGCAGTCAGATCAGTAAAGGAGCCCGCAGCTCCCTCACTGTCTGGCAAACCACACGTTTGTGATTGTGGCCTCACACGGCTCTTTAAGGCCTCAGAGACTGCTCGCCAGGTGCCGAGCAATTCCATTGCAACCTTGTCGGTTTTAGTTGCAGAGTCCCACACCTTGACATTATTTTGGTCCCATATTTCAGGATCATAAGCTGTCTGATTGTTAATAAGGAGAATAAACTGTAAGGTTACCAGGACAGTCTTTGTTTCTAAGGACGTATGATTCCCCATAATGCGCAGCTGCTTACCAGCGAGGGGCAGTTGTGTGCATGGCTCCACTTCTCTCAGCGTGAGCTTCTTCCCAGCTCCGCTGCGCCCATTTCCAGCAACTTTCAGTACGAGCTTCTCTGAGCAGTTTGCCGAGTTTGGCCAAACCGATCTTCATGAGGTGATCAATGTGCCTGTTCCCATCCTGGTCTCCGTTCCGCTAGCCTGTTCCTTTTCATTCCTTCTTTCTGCCTCCCCATTGACGACATAGCTTCATTACATCGCGTTGCCTTTTTTTTTTTTTTTTTTGTCTTGAGGACAGGCTCCTCTCTTATACCCTTCTCTCCACAGCAGTTCTTTTCAAAACAACTTTTCATTGGTCAAACAACTTTGCATAAAACAGCAACAGCAAACACCCAGAAACTTCCATGCCTTAATGGCTGGAGAACAAGCAACCCCAGACGGCATGGAGTCTCCTGAATCACCCTTCTTTGTTCCCTCTAAACTCTTCACATTCCTGATGGCCTCATTGTTAAGAGTCTGATGTTATCATTAACCACAGGGCTTTCCAACCCCCATGGCCACATTCCCAAATCTCCCCCTTTTTTATTAATATCAACCATTTTCTCAACACGACTTACCACTCCATATGTAACACAACTTGGGATATTCTATGATTCCCACTCACTTTGAAACCAGACGGGGGCTGGCTTTGCCAAACCCTTCTCCGTGCACAGTAGCAGTCAATATCAGCATCCTTCACTTCCTCTCCCTGGTCACCAACACATGACTACAGCCATTTTTTGACAGGACCGGGTGGCCCTGGAAGACAGAAAGCGGGCTGAACTAACAGCTACCTGGCCAGTGTTCTGGCTCATGCTCAAACTCAGTTTGCTTTTACCACTTGCAGACCTTTCTCTGCTCTTTACCGTAAGCTGACCAGAGCAACCTGAGATGAATTTCACTGCAGTCAGGAGAAAAAAACCAATACATTCAAAGCCCACAGCATTTGCAGACTGAACTTCCTGTGAGCTTCATGCAACAGGAGCCCGGTAGTTCAAAGCCCTGCTTTCCCACTCCACCTTTGGTGGCGTTACACACAGCCTGGGACCAGCAGGAGATAGTGCAGCCCTAGCAGCGGGAGGCTGACCTGAAAACTGAGAAGAGGGACCCTTCAGCAAGGTGGGGAGCACCATCACTGTCTAAACTGAGATAGGGAAGAAATTAAACACAACCTGCACATGCTTTCCCTCTCTTCAGACTATGCCTCAACAGGACTTTGACTCTTTATCAGAGAAATGCAAAGTTTTCAACTATTAGGACAGTGGATGTTGTCCATTGCAAATCTTGATTCCCTTTGAAAAACGTTTTTCACTTTCTTTTTTCTTGAAGAAAAAAAAAAAAAAAAAAGCCTGTTACACATAGCTACGTGCTTGCTTTCCATGAAAGCCACTGGAGGTCCCCAACAGAAGCTAGGGAGCGTGGCAAGCCGTACGGTGAAGTCTTCCCAAGGTCTGTGGGTTGGTGGGTGTGAGCATCAGAGCTGCTCTTGCCCAAGCCACACACCCTGAGGCCACCCAGCACAGGCAAAGACAGGGCTGGGACCCTAACCCTCCAGAAATAATGCCCAGTGCACTCCCCAGCAAACACAAGTGACCACCCACATTGCCTCTGTCATTTTTTGGCTAAAAGGAAAAAAAGATCCCACAAGCACATAGTAATGTGTATTTTCTGTAGGTTCTGTGAAAGACAAAGTGCTCACTGTAAATAAACAGCCAAACTCCACTTCTGGCTTGACACAACTTCTTGGAAGACCAAGAGACTGCATTTGAACTCCCTTTGGGTTTATGTCCTACGCAAGTAGCCTTAAAGGCATCTGCTGATGGATGATCAGACTAGTGGTTGTCCTCATGAGGATTTTATGGGCTGCCCAGCATCAGCAGGACTGCAACTCATCATGCCTCAATCCCAGCAGTAATGCAAATCCGCATCCCAATGGAAGGACACCGCCTGGTTCAGTCCCCTACCAGCTGGCTGTTCAGCATACGCTAGCAGACTGTCCACCACAATGAGCTGAAGTGCCAAGGGAAATAGAAATTCAGTTATTAATCGAATGGGCACGGCTCAGACTAACCCCTTCCAGCTGACTGCAGGCAAGTGCAAAGGAATGCTAATCCCCCTGGTCACAGAGGAAGGCCTGCTGCATTTCCTTACACTAATAAGGACCTTCCAAAGCAGGTGTTAGCTCACCTTCATTTATCCTTGCATGTTGCTCAGCCCTACCACTGAAGTTACGGTTACGAGGGCCCTTTTTTAGGCAAACTGCAGAAGTATCTACTGAATTTTGATCAGAGGAGCTTGATTTTTTCACTAACTTTTCAGTCCGGTGCATCTTATCAGTTTCAATTTAAGGTCAAAAAAGAAGTTTACAACAGATTTCACACAACACTTCTTTCCCACAGCTAGAAAAAAGTATCTATTATAATGCACTGAACCTTTCTCAAGCCTTTCTTCTTATTTAATTTACTTTGAAATCAGATTATGTAGCCAGTTCAAATAACAATATTCACACAGAGAAGACTACAAATTAGACAGCTGTGTGGCTGTGCTCCAGTATTATCTCTCACTCCTACCACCGCTTACTCCACCAGACACTCAAGCCAGCCAGGTTCAAGATGAAGACTTTCAGCACCCAAAGCCTCATCTTATGAGCAGGGTTTCACCAAGTTATCACACAGCCATCAGTAAAAGCTTTCAAAAGAATTCATCTCCACCAGCAACAAACAAAACAGAGACTATCCCCAAAAGAACCCATAAGAGACTAGACTGAGTTCATAGGAACATACGTCTTGAAGACAGAAGAAAAGCTCTAAATTTTTTTTACGCAACTAACCACAAGTTCTTTGCATCAGTCAAAATGAAATCAAGCACAAGTTTTAACCAATCTATGAAGAGAGCTAACTCATTTTTGCCAGTGAGAAAAAAAGGTTTAAATATCATACAGCGAGAGGTTCTGCCACACAGACCATCCTGGAACTAAGGGTAGGAGGGCATCTCACCCTCCACGGAGAGGGCAGTGACCCCAAAAGAACCAGTACCCAAGAGCACACTTAAATACACTCTGAACACCCCCCCCCCCACACACACACCACCAAGCCTTCATGAAATGAGTTCACATTTAATGCAGTAAGCACAGACAGTTAGAATCATCAGTAGAAATGACTTTTACAGCCAAATAATACACTTACTGATAAATACCAAGAATGCAGCATGAGTTCTAGTGTTAATCAGCCAAGGAACATGGTAGATCCAACTTCATCAAAGCCTGGTTTTTAAGTAGAGAAAAAATGTTAGCAGCCAGCATTGCTATGTAAGTAACTACCACAGTGAAAACCCACCTTCTTTAGCATTACCAAGTCAGAAAATAGTTTAAAAATGGTTGAAGAATTAGTAAACATATATATTTGGGGATCTTAATCTGTATCTCACCAGATAAGGTCAAGTTCTGCTTTAGCAGTTGTCCTCTCCGTGAGGAAGATGATTTAAGTTTTTAATACTTCCTCCTCTTGCCACGTCATCATGGAGTTTGACTTTAATCATTCTTTACTGTCTGCCTTCCCTGGATCTATACGGCCTACTCTTATAAACACTGTCAAATTCTGCTGGCTTCACAAACTAAAATGACACTCATAAACCAAAACCAATTATACAGAGATTCACAATATCAACACTGCATCACTGTGGATGAATGTACTGGTGTTCAGAAAACAAAACTGTATCAAATGGTAGCAATTTACTCTTTCTGAGGATAAAGAAACATGGTACTCATCAATTACCACTCCCATTTTAAAAATGTTTATTCAGCTGCAAATGTTGCTTCTTTCCAACAAATGCAAAACAGCTTTTTGGTGGTAAATAGCAGTTATTTATTTGAAATGAAAAAAAATACTTAAGTACCTGAACTATTGCATTTAATCATGTATTGTAATTGTGTTACTCTACCTTTTTGCATTGGAGACAAATATACAATGAACATTCAGATATCACAGATTGCACACTAGATAGTAAATCGTCAGGCCTTTTACATAACCACCAAAAAACAGATATTAGATTCTACAATATAGTACAAAATTCCACACTCCAGTCTTAGCCAGTTATCTTCAATTTACTCCTGATGCTGTACAAATAAATGGTCATTTAACTAGGGCTTACAAGTTAATAACAGGACAAAAAAAATATACATTGTACTGACACAAAAAGTCAGCTCTGTTAATAGTCATGCAACAAGTAACCAAACTTGCTGAAATTAAAAATACTTTCTAAAAACAGTTGTAACTGCATAAATATTTTATACACAGTTCATTTACTGAAACAAAAGAAGTCTTTAAATGATACAGAGCAAATATAAGTATCTACCAATTTTATACATAAGAAAGTGCAAAATAACTTATCTAAAGTGTTTTGCTATTGAATTGATGACTGTAGGCTGGAGGCAGCCAACTCCTCTCATAAGCGTGACATTACAGTTGCACACTACATATGAATGTTAAGAGTACATGAGTAAATATCCTACAAAGAACAAGGCAGGTGAAGATGTGTGAGGTACTTGCAGAGATTACAGTCTACTGATGTTAGTGTACATGAGTATATTTTTGCGCAACAAATTTTTACATGGAAAACAAAGTATTTGCATTAGAACCTTGAAAAGAAAAACCACTCCCAAGTGAACAAAGCGGTTGCCCACAGCACCAGTTGCCAGAGGGAATACCAGCAGGTGTTTTGTTTTGTGTTTTTTTTTTTTTTTTTCCCTTCCACACCTCTTACTTGTGAGAATGTGTATTTGGAACAGCTCAACCAAAGAATTAAGTCAGAAAGCCGTGGTTATCAGTTTGCAAAATGCAAATTTGAACTAAACTCTATGTTACAGACTTTGCAAGGCATAACAACCTTGATTTTAGCACGCTGACAAAAGTAAAACACCCAGATCAACAACCATACAACATGCCTATGTGGTCAAACATCATCAACCATATCACCACCCACAGCCCATGATCTTCATGAGCCTGCACTAATACTATCTGTCAGATTTTTCTTTCCATGTTTAGAGTATATCAGAGTTACTGTCACAGTAGCCCTGTTTTTATTAGGGTTTAATAATGTGGGTGTAAAAGCTCTAGTCTGTGGAAATTAATTCTTCCTTAAATTTGGTTTTGATTTGAAAACTGGAGGCAGGGAGAGGGAATCTCTGAGTACTCAAAGGCATTTAGTAGTTGTTAAAATAGCCTTTTCTTCCAACAGAAAAAGTGTAGGCTACCAGCCTATCTTCTGAACTATGCTGGTTTTGCATCATTTTGTGAAGGGTCAAGGCAATGTTAGAGAGAACATCTGGATACAGACATTCAAACACTCCACACACATTTGAGGACTTCCCCCCTCTGGTTTTAACAATAAATCTGCCAAGGGAGCCATGCAATGTAGCTACTTCATCATCATCACAGTCCGGATCCAGAAGGATCTATTTGGGTCAGCTCATTTAATCAAACCTGTTTTTACTCTAGAGCCCTTGCACACTGCTGAGTAGTCTTTCTGTTCATTTAGGGACCTAGTATACATACCAAAACAGTAATTTATCTCATTTTACAGACCAGCACATACATAATAAACAAACTTGTATCAAAATACATATTTAACCTTCAGTGCATAAACATGTGATACCAGGTTAAAGAGTAAGTGGTCAGGACTAACAAATTATTCTCCCCTAGAAGCCCCAGTCAAGAGAAGACAGTGTGCCCCCTTGGCATTGGCAACCCTCTGGAAGTTGCTCATGCTACCACAGAGGATCCCATATTTTCCATGCTGCAATTCCAACAATAGCATTAACCACCTGCAGTCCAGGGACCAGAGTCCACCCAATTCACTCCAGCGAAGAACAATCTCACCATCTGGAGCAAAGACACTCAATGACATTCTAGCGGAGCCACTTGTCTTCTGTTGGCTTGGGTCATATCCTTACTGTTATTTAGAAGAACCCACTGCCAACGTACCTAGATCTATATCAGTTTATCACTCATTTACAAAATACATACATATACATTAAAGAAACAAAACAAACAAACAAACAAACAAAAAAAAACACTGTCAAGACCTCCTTTGGAGAGTAGTCCATGGGCCTATCTGATGCATGTGTTCCAATCTCAGTGGATGTCCGTGTCTCTACTTTATCCCACATGTAGTGCAAAACAAGTGAGAGTAGTAAAAAACAAACAAACAAACAAAACCTGCAATTTAATTCATATTAAAACTTTAAAAATGGTAATGGAAATCTACGGCTGTCCTCGAGTTCATGCCATTTGCTGACATGTGAAGATAGCTCTGAGAAGCATTTCTGCCAGGACCAGCACTAACCTGTTTCAGAGCAACAACTATGTTGTTCCAAACATTTTTTTGCAAATAAGCTACGGGACAGGAGGTTAAATTATATGCACAAGAAATTAATTCTGTACCTGTATGCAAGCCAATTGCTATTCATTTAAATAAGGTAAAAGCTGGTTCTTGCACTGCATGAATCAGCTGCTAATGAACATTAAGTCATTAACAAAACTTTAGCTCTGACATATGTATAAAAGAGGCCTTGTTAAATATGAACAACACGAAGTGGTAAACAATTTGGTATAAAATGCAACCGAAGTGTACAATTTTAGTTCCTGGTTATCTTACAGCTAGAATAAAATATTCCAAGTACTATTTTCAAAATTTTTTTTTCTTTTGAAAAAAACAACATGTAATCCCATGAATAGCCTTTTTTTTTTTTAAATAAAGATATTGTGGGCAACAGAAAGAACAAACATGCACAGACTGGATTTTTAACTGAAATACACATAATGCCTTTGAGTTTTCTTTTTTTGTTGTTGTTATTTAAACATTCATATTTAAGTTGATAGATGAGATAAAGATGCCACACAAAGTATAGCGGTTAATCTGAAATCCCGTGTAACAGGCAGTTAAGTTCATATTTAGATAAAAAGGCCATTATATCTATTTACATATAATATAACTGTGTATCTAACTACACAGTTGCTTGCGAAGAAGGCAGATTTACAACTATCTTCTAAAAAGCCTTCCCCTCCCCTCTCGCCCCGGTAAAGGTAACTAGCTCTACAAAAACAAGACAAGAACTGATGTTTAGGATAAGTGAGGATTTTCTTTATACCATGTCAACAGAGTTAGAGGTTGACAATTCTATTATATTTGAAGTTATCAACTATGTCTTACTGGGCCTTGCTCTCACTTAAATATGCCGTTAACCTCATCATTCACCTTCCATCAACACAAATCAATTCAGTGATCCCTTATACTTTCAGTGCTTAAAAAGCAGTATAATCTTAAGTGTAAACAGACAATATTCTAATCCCTTCTGATCACAGCACAGTACTCTCATGAACTCTTGTAGTGACTTTGGGGCTGGATGGGCTCTTCGTTTGCCGATACCCTATCAATTCCTGGGCCCCTCCTCCAAACCCCGCTCGTGCTGCAAGTTGTAGAAACAGTTCTGGCAGACTCTGACTGGAGATGAAATCTTCAGACGCTTGATTTCAGACTGAAACCGACTGCACCTGTAGAGGAAAACACTGCTGTGATCTCTGGTCCTCTCCCAGACAGACCATTTTTTTTCCCAGTTGAAAAAAAAATTATCATGACTTCAAATACCAGAACACCATTCAAACAAATTCTGATGTAGAAATAGAACGCAGCCTGGCAGAATAAGGATTTAACTTGTACGGTCACCACAGCATCAATAATATGACTCTGCACGTGAGGTAGCTTCCAAAGAATCATCCTTACTATTTTTGACTCTAAGTGTGGCTGCATAGATGAAAGTACTGTCTCCAACCCCCTGGACAAGAAAAGAGACTCCCACCTTTGCTCCTGGCTAGGGGGAGCTCATGTATATCCTGTGTTACATGCTTTGCTGTCTGAGGCTGCATGTTACTGAAATCAGCATCCTTACAGTCCTGTGCACTGTTTGCATTTTGACTGTGTTGCTTCTAGACTGACAAGATGAGCTATTTGCCGAAAAAGCTTTTTGTTTGTTTTTTTTTTTTTCCTTTGCTAAGATACTATGCCTAGAGTTCAAGACTTTGTCTCCCTAGATGGGCGACAGGGAACTTTCAAAACTGGCACCAGATTTCATTCTCAGTTGACACTTATTGTCAGCTGAAATCTTAACTGTTTTTTTTTTTTTTTTTTATAAGGGGGCTTATCTGCCTTTACCATCTCCTGCCTGGAAATTTCAAAGCACTGATGGTTTTTATTCATCAGTTCTGTTTTGGTAAGGGAGTGGAAAATGTCAGTCTGTTAGCAGAATTTGGTGGTATGCAATAACTTTAACCAGTCTAAAATTCTATATGGAAAAGAGTCTGCAAGAGACTTGTGGCTGACTTACTTTTGGCAGAAGAGCTGTCCACAGTTTCTGCAGTGGTGACGCCTCTCAGTGAGTGAAAACCGGACAGCGCAGCCGGAACAGCTGTCTCCCCCCTCGTCCTTCACCCAGTGATCAGCTGCAGATCGGCCTGGCTGATCGCTCACAGACCAGCTGAACACTCTGCCACGACCATCACCAATAAGAATTCTGCTGTGATCCCTGCAAGAAAAAAGAAAAGCATTCCCTTAACAACTAGAGCTTACAGACATAAACAGTTGATTTTAGATGTCAGAATATTAAATGACATTTTATGACCAAGATATCAACTACTGCTCTAACCTAAAGAACCATAGAACAGCATTATGCCAAGAATGCTGTCTGCTTCATACTACATCTCCCAACAATGCCAAAAAAAGCGTCAGGTAATCTTTTGAGAGATACTCACTTAGAGATGCCGAGTGCGGTGATTTCCGCTGGATGTGCATTGTCTTTGCGATCAAATGCTGTGTGCATAGTTAGTTTGCTTCTAAACACTAGCTGACGCTCCCATCTGTATCCTAGAAGTGAGCAGGAAGTAGAAGGTGAAAAAAAGCAAATTTGCTTATTCTCGTTTTTGTTACCCCCTTCCTCCCCAACATAACCAGACATGTGACTCTGGAGAAAGGAATAATCTTTCTCTCTCCAGAGACTGACAACTCTCTGAGACTCAAGTTTCACTCAGGGAAAACAGCTGCTCCTTGATGCATGCACAAAAGTAGAGAACACAACATAAAGCCAACAGCTTCACATTTCCCCAGGTCCAGCTGGTAGTTGCAAAGAAGGTGACATATACAGTGAAACCCAGACACAAAGCCTGACAGGACAGAGTGTTTTACCTGCAATAGCCCAGATTAATATTTCTGCCTGTGGTTCATTTTTTTTCATAACAGCCCATATCGTGCTGTGCTTTGGTTATATGACTAAAATAGCATTGAAGAAACACCAGTGTTTTGGTTACTGCTGAGCAGTACTTGCACAGTGCTAAGGTTTTCTCTTTTTTCCCCATTCTTCCTCCTCCCACCATATAGTGTACTCCCACCAATAGTCTGGGGGTATGCAAGAAGCTGGGAGGGAACAAACACTCAGCAGCTGACCCCAATGGACCAAAGGGATACTGCATGTCAGGTAACACCATGCTCAGCCATAGAACTGAGCGGAGGGCACTTTTTAGTAAAGCAGCCATTTGCTCTGGGACTGGTCAGGCATCAGTCTTCTTGTGGGAGGTGGCAAGTGCCTTTGTACCACTTGTTCTGTTTTTTCTTCCTCTTTACTTTACTTATTATACTATCCATAGCTTGACCCATGAATTTCTTTGCTTTTGCTCTTACTATTCTGTCCCCACATCCTGCTGCAGGGATGGTGAGTGAGCAGCTTAGCTGCCAGCTAGGGCAAATCCACCGAAGTTTTGCAGGGGAAAAAAAAAATCAAACAAAATGCAGCCTCAGTAAATAAACTTTTCTCTTCATTGATCCTTTTGTAATTCATCAGCCAACACTGCTCAAAGCTGCAGAGACACTGCCTTTTAGGTCAATGCTGACAGCATATTTTTCTGACCAAGGAAGCATGCCCAATTTGTTTTACCTGGTTTAAGCTTGCTATAGTGCCGTGCTTCAGCATAGCTGGGGTGCGGGTGGTTAACCTGAGCATGGGGATGCATTTTTCCTTGTCCCTCAGAATAATTCACAAAGATAAAGCCATCTTTCTCATCCAAGCTGAGCTGGTCTGACCAACGCCTGGAGTCGTCAGAGCCACTGTCTGCTGACCATGCTGCTGCCACTCTATTTGATGATGACCTAGGTCTGTGGCTGGTGCTGCCTGGTTGACTCTGGCTCTCTTGAGCTTTCACATCCTGGTCGATGCACGGATCATCTGCGTCGGAGTCGCTGCTGTCCTCTTCGTGGGCTTCCTGCCCTGGATTCATGCAACAGTAGAGACGATGTTGTTAGCAGGACTGCTTATAAAGTGAGCTTTTATCCTGTTCTGCTGCTCCACTACAGACAACCCAACAGGTGCCACTACAGCACGACCAGAGGGAAACCACATGCTGAAATCTCATAGCCTTTGCAAGAGATCAGTCTCCCACCACTGTAAATACCAGCAGGAACCACTATGCTGTTCATCATTTTTTTGCACTGGTCTGTCAGAATACAGCATTCCTTAGCTGTAGGTAGTTACTACAATAGTTCTTCTGCAGTACGCTATGAAAGAAACAACGAGCAAAACTTTCAAAACTACTTAAGTTAGGAAAAAAGGTCCTCCTGCTACTAAGGAAACTTTACACAAGTAAACATCAATAGAGAGACTTGGGTTGACTGAAAACCATCATGCAGACATATTAACAACAAGCTTTGCTTGTAAAAATGCAACTGTCCCAGATGCTGATATTCCCAGTGACACTGAACATCTGAGCTTTATTTATATAACAATTACTAATGAGTATCATAGGATCCACATCCAGATCATATCCTCAACATGAAGACGAAAAGAGAAAGATGAGTTAAACCAATGTCCATAAAGCACAGATCAAGTTCTTAAGCTCACAGAAGCCAGCATTATTTGTCTGATCTACTGACAGAACATTGTGTTGTTCTTAACTCTGCTGTTGTGCTATCGTTTTATTTCAAGATAAAGAAATGTATAGCTTTGAGACGATGGCAACATACATCCACTGGGTTCGCTGACAGAGAAATAATCCAAGAAAGGACCTTACCCCCCCCCCCCCCCCCCCCCCCGAAAATAAAATAAAGGGCATGATGGCCATGATTTTCCTTACTCATTACAATATGAAGCCACCATAAGAAAGGTGGTGAATGAAAACTCCGATTGTCTGTTATGCCTAAAGGACTTATATTCTCCACTGAGAGAAAAACATCTATCATCTGTTCTGCACTACATAGGATTTTACCTACATATAGAAGTGATCAGTTAAGAAGGAAATACGAAACTGTGGGTAGGAGACGTACCTATCTGTGCTTCCTGACAATCCTCTTGCATTTCCAGCACCTCTGCAGGCTCTGGAGCTGGTGTTTCTGGTACTTGCAAAAACTCCATCCGCCAGAACTGGAGGGACAGAGGATAAGGCAACTGACACATACTGAACTCTTAAGAGTTCTTCCTAGCTACTTCTAGAGTTAAGAGGAATTATGAGAATCAAACACTGGTAGCACAACAGGCAGGTCACATCACCATTTTAAGTCCTGTTTTCAAGGGGGTATAGGAAGACATCTATGCACGTGCATGAACTGTACAGGTGGAGCATACCAGTATAGGAGGACTACTTTTGATACTAGCCAAGACCCTGTCTTGGATAGACGTGACTTACCTATTTACTATTACAAAGGCATAAATTTATTTTTCCAAACAGTGATTCCTGGTACCTACCCTGACAACTCCATCTGA
This sequence comes from Aythya marila, assembly GCF_965140915.1. NCBI lineage: Eukaryota > Metazoa > Chordata > Aves > Anseriformes > Anatidae > Aythya > Aythya marila. The sequence continues at coordinate 102,849 of NC_139045.1, forward strand.
ATGTCCCGTCACTATGACATTCTGGGTATCCCACTCATTCATCTCTGACACAAAGCAACACATGATTTGCTGGCTTCGACCAGTGAAAGTGTTCACACTTGCGGTAGGGCTGCCGTTAATACTCCATACATGGATATAAGTGCCAGCACATGATACGATATCCCCCTAAAAAGACCAGTAACATCTTCATATTTCAATACAAGTCTTGGGTTTTAATTAAGCAAAAATATAAGCTGAATTTATTTATTAAAGCATCTCACCAGGAACTTTTCAGTAGTTCCTGAGTTTGACCACCTAAAAAAACCTTGAGAACAATATGCATTTTTGAAAACTGTTTGTACAAAAGCAGACCTAGTTACAACCAGGCCATTGTATTTACAGCATATAATGAATAGACCAATTCCTCCATTTTTCATAGCAGAAGCAGCCAACAGTATATTTTAAGTACTTGCCATTCCCAATTAAATGACCTAGCTCATGGTGCCTTCACTCTTTTTCACTGATACATACTGCCTTTAATTTAATTTGTTTCTCTATTGGAAGAAGAGCAAAAGAAGGCCCAACTTCAACTAGTGCAAAAGGAATATGGTAGCTGTGGTTTACTATACTGGCAACACTACAGCAATGATGAGCAGCTAATAAACTGTACCTCTTGCTACCCCCCTCTTGGCATTTCAGCACCATTTTATCTAGATTTCATCCATTAGATTGTTCCAGATGAAGCATGGTCCATCCAGATCAGATGGACCAACTAAGAAAGGTTTCATCACAGGCAAATGTTTTGATGCTCATGGGCACTGGATAAATGGCAAAATGCAACTTATAGGAGTTTCAGAGAGAGGAGCTCTTAGGATATGTCTGTTTCTGCTATAATTGTCACCACAGCTTCATCTAATTCACCTTCTGCTTCCTTTAAATTAAGCCTAAGAGAGCAGAAATCACTCAAGGTCACATATAATAGTCTCCTCGCTCCCATGACAGGTTTGACAAACCACTCTGAACACTGCATTAGTTACACTGCTGCCAGCACTGTTAATAAGCTCTGCCAAGCTTAAGTCGCTCTGCATGGAACAAACCCATGTGCTCCTCTGGACAAAAGATGCAGATTATTCCCTAAACCAGGTCATTCATTTTAACGTGAATTATCAAGTTTCCCCATATTAACGGAATAGCCTAGTCTGCTTTTCTTCATGTTAATAATTTCTGACTCTTGCCTACTGCTCCCACCACACTTGGGTGAATGGTGCTTGTTTCTTACCGTTAATTCATTTATACAGAGTGCTGAAACTGGAGCCCTGTGACCTCGAAGCTGCGTTAGAAATGAGAGTTTATTCAAATCCCAAATGATGCAGGTGCGATCCCGTGATCCACTCACAATTATGTGATAAGCTAGCGATGCTGTTAAGCATGTGACAGTGTCAGTATGACCCAGTAATGCCTGCAAAACAGAACCAAGGAGGAATGTAGTGCAATCAGGAGAGAGCACAAAAATGACTACATTACACCTGAAGAGATTCAGGTAAAGTAAACATTAATAACCTATCAGAAGATCCAACTGGACTGAGACTGGAAGTATTTAGTTGCAACTACTTCCATAATTGAAATTAATAGGAGTCATTTTCTGAAAACAGGATTTCACTGTAAATATCAAAAGGCTCCTATTTAAACATCTGTTGATGTTTGAGAGAAGACGAAGGAAGAGAAGCCAAAATTATAATCAAAAAGTCAAGGTTAATTGCAAGGAGGAGAAAGTTACAAGCAGCTGCTTTGAGAAGACTCATCTTTTAGATTTTAGGCCTCAACTAACCATTGAAACAGGAGTCTGGAATACAGTTGGATTTTTCGCATTTATCAAGTTACAAGTCATCAGATAAGCTGCAGCGACCAGTCTTGCATTTACTCTGACCCCACTGCTGCAAGAAGATGAAAGCAAAGCAACTTAATTACACTACCCTGAAACTCAGGTTATGATGTTTTATCTTGCATAAGCAAAAAGCTTTGGAAACACAGCTTTGGACAGTCATTGTTGTAGACTACTGTTGGGAAGTTCGTTAAAAATTCTCTAAATTTCTTCTGATTAGTTTGAGCTGAAGCTTTCCACTAGGAAAAAAAAAAATCCTATTTTTAAGATGCTACCAGGAACAATAGCTCTTATAATCTGACTACATAGAACAAGGACACACACACCTAGAATACTTTGAGATTTATTTATTTTTTTGGTGGTGGTGGGTTGGTGATGTTTTTTTTTGTTTGTTTTTTTTTAATAGACACACAAGACTTCCTCTGTACCTAACTGCAACTGACAAAACCACAGGTACTTGTTTGTTGTATAAAAAGATAATGTCTTGAATTAACAAAGAAACAACAATATAAAGTTATCCTGAACAAGTATACTATGCTCAACAAATACCATATTACTGTCAGAAAGCGCAAAGTTTTGACCAAAAATGTAATTTAAACATAACAACTCCAAAAGAAAAGACAGAAGTACTTAGAAAAAGGAAAATGAACAGTTGAGACAGTCTCCTTCACTGCCATCCCTGACAGTTTTCAGATGGGGGCAGCACTACAATAACACAGATTATTTCACACAAAATACATCTTTATACTGTTGTTAACATTGCTACCCAATTCCCTGCATCTCCAAAAAGCTCATAGTGGTCAACTATCCTCAAACCAATGCAATTCTAAAGACACAGTTTGCCAATTTTCAATGCAGATCAGTACCGTGACTACTTAGATTTCCAAACGTCTACTTGATTCACTGTTCCAAAGCTTACTGAGCACACAATACTCCTTTCATACTTCCTTGGATCTTGGAACATAGTTTGCCTAATACGCAACTTCATTGTACTTTACCTGTTTTAGTGTGAGGGCTTTAGCTTTTTCTTTGGAGATGCCCATTTCCCACACACACACAGCTGTGCTTGTTCCCCCAGTGATAACTAGTTTGGGGTTGGGACAAATGGCACACAGTATCTGACCCCATTCTGACAAACATTCATAAACAATTACTGCCTGGAAGTAAAGAAAACAAAGAATTACTCGCAGAATTGGAACTTGGTAGGAAAAAATAAAAGCCCGAGTGCCACCCAATGAATGCTGGACCATTAAGTAACTAAGATATCGTTGCTGTCTCTTTTACATTTCCCACAAACAGAAGTAATTCCAGCTTCAGCCATAAAATGGCTCCTGACAGAACACAAAAGGTGAATTGGTGAATTTTACTGGCATTCTTTAATTTGATTTTTTGTTTGTTTGTTTTTCAGGCTTGTTAAAAATTATTATGAATTAGCTTATGTCATTCTGCTCATGTTCTCATGAAGACAACCAGATGGGGGCAATAAAACATACACAGTACAAGCAAATATTATTTCATTGACATGCAAACTAAGTTTCCATTCCTGGATTTCTTTCACTATTGAATAGTTGATTGCTTTCAGCACTAAAACCAATTTCAGATGACAAACCTTGTCTGACTCGTAGGTACCCAGTCTACAGCTGAGGTCTGCATAGCCCCAAGCAAAAGTTTTATTCCAAGTAGGTGGGATGAGAACCTTATTCTGTTCTACTGCCAGAATGCCTTTATCAGTACACACGATCTGTCCCACAGGCTCCTTGAGCTCTAGAAAAGAAGAGTTATCTTTTATTGAATGCAAAGACAGAAACTATCTGATCCCATTAAATACCTGATGCTCTACAAAAGCCAGAGATTATACAATTGCTCTGGTCCCACCTGCAATGCTGCATGAAGTATCCTTCAAGCTTAACATCGCACAGACATTACCTCTTTGACATTTCTCATTAGAAATGATTGCACCATTTTCAGCACAATTAAAATATTACTTTTTTTTTTTTTTTTTTTTTTTGGTATTGATGCCAACATCATTTTGGGACCCTCGCTACAAAAAGACATTGAGGCACTGCAGTGTGTCCCAAGAAGGGTAACGAGGATGGTGAAGGGTCTAGAACTAGAAAGTAAGCCTTATGAGGAGTGGCTGAGGGAGCTGGGGTTGATTAGCTTGGATAAAGGAAGGCTCAAGAAAGACCTTATGGTACTTTACCATTACCTTAAAGGATGCCATAGTGAGATGGGGATTGGGCTCTCCTCCCAACCTCCAAGGGATAAGATAGGGGGAAATAGCCTCAGGTTGCACCAGGGGTGGTTTACATTGGATATTAGGAGATATTTCCTTACTAAAATGGTTGTATGGCACTAGAAAAGGCTGCCCAGGGAAGTGGTTGAGTCACCATTCTGGGAGGTCTTTGAGAGACATGTAGATGTAGAACTTAGTAACATGGTTTAGTGGGCGACTTGACAATGCTAGGTTAGAGGTTGGACTAGATGATCTTAGAGGTCTTTTCCAGCCTAGATGATTCCATGATCTTGGACAAATATTCCCACAGTCTACATTCCTAATTACTTACCTATTTATTTATCTAATTTTGCAAATACAGGCTTCCTGTTTCCTGTCCTCAAGTATAGCCCTGCTACGTTCTGTGTAATGGTACATCCTTTTCTTTTTACACAATACACACATTCATTTAAACATCTATGACATAAAACACTGCATAGGATTTACCTACCTCATGGACAATTAACTTTTGTTCACTGCAATATCACGTATGAGGTCAAAACCCACTTTTTTGGTCTCACTGCAGCAACCAACCTTTCCTGCCGACATTCTCAGTATTTGTTGGCACTGAGAAAAACAATCCTTCTGCTATAGCAAATAAACAGTGAAGCCTCTGCTGGCCCAGAAACAAAGTACTCTGAATATCCTTCAGACACCTTTGCAATTTGCTTCAAACACTTTTTTCCACATTAAAACTTGAAAAAGGTGCTTAGGCCCCATTTTATCCGTGTCTTTTAAGAAGTTACTGCCAAATGGCACAGATTTGGCACTTTCCAAGTATACTTTAAGCTAAGTAATAATAACCTTAGACCATTGTGGTATTTTAAATTTCTTTCTCTCAAATTTACAAGCATTATGAATAAAAGTTAAAACTAAACAAAATATTGAAAAACACTCTCTCATTGAAACTCTGAAAGCTCTGTGAAAGAAACAGAAATAAGTGTTGTGGTTTGTTTTACCTTTCACTGGTGCAAGAGATGGTCGTAAGTTGTCTAAATGATGGAAAAAAATCTTGTCACTTGTGGAACCAGGGGGTACAGAGGTTCCTACAACCTCTCCATTCAGTCGGCTTCTAACACGCTTTGGAGGGTGTGGTTTTTTAAAAAGCTGAAATTCATCAAAAAATTACTTATGATCACAAATTACAGGTTTGCAAGAGCACCGTCTTAAAAAGATCAGTAGTGTCCCATTCACCTTATTAAAATTCTACAGATCAGTAAATTCTACTTAACTGCCCTCAGTGTTCATGGACTCACCACTATTCAGTGTTCATTAATAAATTATAGTAAACATTTTGATGAGACTTCACCAAATAATACAAAAAACAACTAGGATATAATGAGCAAATTATTTTTAAAGCTACCTCTAGCTGCAAAAGCAGATGACGTAAAGCAAGCAAGGATGCCAAAAGTGATTCATAAGATGATGTCGAATTCTGTTGCAGGTTTCCTCCAATAATTTCAAGTGAACTGGTCAAAATCAGGTTCTCATTTAACACCCTAACATTTGCCCTCTTGTCACTCTTATCACTACTGTACTGTTTATTTTTGCCACATTGCCTGTTCTGATATATCTTGTGGCTCCTGTGAAATCATGTGCTTCTGCTACAGTCTAGAGCTCCAAACCTGCATTTGTGTTCCCAGTGAATTGTTGAATTTATCTGTAGTTTCCACCAGGTCAAGGATTGGAAAAATTAACTCATGACATGAAAAAAATTTAACTTTTATCATTCGATAAAAGACAAATAAACAAAAAATCCTACAGCAACATCTAATTCAAGGGAAAAAAAATCCTCCCCAAAAAAATAAGAATTCAAAGTACCACTTCATTAAGTATATTAATTTAGTGTAATCTCACTTAAAGAGTACTCAAAAACTTTAAAACTGCACATAAAAGATAAATCTATGCATGAGTATTACAGGACCTTTAAGTGTCAATCCTTGTAAAGGAAATACTGAGTGCTTTTCCAACAAATTCTCTCAATAAAAGACGTGGTCAAACCCAGTATCTCCTAGAGCTGCTTTAAAAAATGTACATATAGAAATTATTTTATTACAGGATACGTCGATATACCTAAATACCAGACTTTACCTTAAAATGTTGTTTTCATTTTTCCCCTCGACATTAAGCGGTATGCTTCACAGCAGCAACGTACTCATTTTTCCCATGTCCTTTTTTTTTTTTTTTTTTTTTTTTTAAATCGAACCATAATTCATTTCACCTTTATTTTGAGAGTGCAAAATGGAAAAAAGACATTTCCATCTCATGAGCAAAGCTCAAAATTTATCTTAATTGTATCTGTTTTGGAGATGCAAATGATTCAACGTCCCTGGAAGAACATTTATGGACATACACTTCCAGGAAGTTTTGCTCCTCCTTTTCTCTTAAATATATTTCAACTCAAGCATCATCTTGCAAATAGAAATTCTGCAAATGGTGTACCTGCTTTGGTATCTGTCCGAAGTTATTAATGAATCCTATAGTAGCTGTCTCTTTTAATGGATCATTGATGTTGTATATGTCCACTTGCCCCTCATAGAAGAGATGATGAAAGACATTTACAGCTTCAACTGCTGCAGGACCTTGCTGTTTATAGCCAAAGATCAAGTCAATCCACTCATGCAGATGTGCACTCACAAAGTCGCATTCCAGAGCCTGAAATTCAAAGTGCATACATTAAAAGTAGCCATGTCAGTCATTGGTGAAGTATACTACACCTGCCACAAAGAAAGAAGCAGAATACATTGATATATTCTCTTTTTTTTTTTTTTTTTTTTTTTTGTTAAAGCTGAAGCACCTGTTGTCTCAGCTTACTCTCTAGCCAAAAATGAAGTGGAGTAAACACCAGCTCTGCAGCCATTTGTAACAAACAGCCATCAACCCAGAACACATGGACTGGCTGGTAGCTGTGACGGCATGAATCAAGCCAGGCTTCATTCACAGTGTAATGTCACAAATGACATTTTCTACTTCCATTATTAAAACTCAAATTACCTCCCGATGAACTCTGATAAATTCACGAGGGTCTCCTTTTGCCCACGGGGGAAGTATTACATCTCCAAGTTTAGTGCCATTTTGTTTGCAACCTGTAAAAAAAAAAAACAAACACAAACAAACAAAGATTTGGAGACAACCAGTGAAACCACATAGCAATAGCAACAGTTAATTAACAACAACAAAATTTAACACCTTTCCTTTATAAAGAAAGGCCTTTCAGACTTTTATTTTAAATACTGTCTAATTTTTAAACATCAGGCAGTAAAACCTGAAAAATTCTGACTTGGTTATTCAGGTGTGATAGTCAGCAAGAGTAGAAAATGAAGAACTCAAATATTCCTTGCAATGGCTTTTGATGTTGACAATACTAGTTCAGAGTATGCTCTTCAAAGCAAACAATTTTTCTAGCTTGGGGAGTTGATTAGATTACTCAGTTTTCTTAGTTTCACAACATAGAAGTCTGAACTCAAAACCTTTACATTTCCCAATGAAGTGCTCTTTGAACACAACTTCTTGTCTTAGTATTTCTAGTTAGGTACATTTCTTATTTCCTCTCCCTACCATAGGAAAGACCTACTGTAGCATGCAAAAGATCATGAAAACAGCCAGTCCTGTGGTCTTTTGTGGCCACTACACAATCTGAGTCCCATACTGCCAATTCAGCTTGCACAAAAGCAGCCAGTCCACCTACTGGAAGTTGATGCTCAAGAAGACGTCCATCTGGTGGCTACAGCAATCACTGCACCACAACTCAATGCTGGTCATTTTTTTTTGACTTGCATGTTAGAAATTGTTTCATGAGGTAGACATGAATAAACACTACAGACTGAATTTTAGTGAGGAAAAATATTCTGTACTTGGCATCTGTGTGTATACAGCAGCAAACAAGTCAACTGGGTTTATTTTAAAGGCAAATAAATCCTGTAATGAGACAGCTTAACAGCAAACTGTACTGGGAAGACTTGGTGGAGCAGCTCTTTGGCTCCAAGTTTATCTTCTTTGCAATAGAAACAATCTGCATTAAACAATGACATTGTTGTTTTACCCATGGGAATGGCTACACTATGACAGTACAGTACTCATGCACTGACCCTGTCAAGCTGCCACAAACTTTACACCCAAGGACGGTGGTCATTCCTCTTGGCATGTCCTGGACACATACATTCATCACGATCCTAGAGAGATCCCTTCCCACCCAGAATATTAAGTGGTGGCATGTTTCATTTACTGAAACCTTAGTCCTTACAACTTCCCACTCATATTCATGTGTTGTCATTTGTCACTGAGAGACAATCCCACGTTTTGTACTTGCTCAGGGCAAGCTTCCAAATTTACACAGGTGCACAAGTAGTACATTTGCCCAACAGACATTCCTTGCATAATCTAATCAGGCTTTGAATGTTTTCCTATCTCCTTGTTTGGGAGAAAGGGATTGGAAGGGGACTGGGATAATTATGAAGTAACACAAACTGAAGTCTCATGCAGGTTTTTAGCTTTACAGTAGGTCAGAACAAAGCCTGTCCTACTGTTGTTCTAAATGTTGATAGAACTTGTAGTAATCAGACATATCCACCTAAAATTAGGAGATACAGAACTAAATGAACAAGACCTCAATATTTAATGGTAATGGCCTCACCCTTCTGCCTGAAGAATACTCAGGAGATGTGTTTTGTCTTTCCCTACTTTTTTTTTTTTTTGCTTTTGGTTTTGTACATTTGCACTTCCAATCCCTAACAACATTTTGAGGCTATTGAAACACACCACCCAATTCATCTTTTTTGTTGGTATTAGATTCCCAGCAAAGAGCTGAGAGAAGCGTAAAGCTGCTGAGAAGAGTGACATAAACTCATTTATCTCCTATGGACAACGTCTGTGAAACTTGACTCGTTAAATAATTACTGTCACAGAAGTCAAGTGCCACATTACAATAAAAGCTTTGGAAATCTTTAAGAGGAAGTGAACAGTATCAAACAGATTTCCCAAAGACTAAAAATGGCATAAAGAAAATTAAGAGTACGGCAGCGTACATTTCTCAATGCTCTAACTTTCAAAACCCTGAAAAAAAGGTTATAAATATTTTTTGGGGTAATAAAAATCTTTAGTGAAACTGAGAAATGTCTTCTTGTTGTGTTTAGTTGTGTTTAGCACTTCTTAATTTTTGAACCTTTTCTTAAGGCTTTTAAACCTAGAGTTATATTATTTCCATTACCATCATAATGCACTGCAAGACTTGAGAGATTCACTTAGCAGAGATGTATTCTTTACTGGTGATTGCTCACACCATTGTACACCGTTGATCTGTTTTGCAGCTTTGTAAGCTTCACTTAGTTAAAGCAGAGGTTTAGAATTAGTTTCTTAGATTCTTGTTATTATCTGTCACCCACACTCCAAGCACTTATTTCAAACTGCTATTGAGTCTTATTTTCTTTAATGGATGAAATCTGTGAATAATAGACCATGTTTGGTCTATTTTACATATGTGAAAGTAAAGTATATCTTAAAATAAATTATCAAGATTTTAACATAATCTTCTCATAGGAAAAATGAGAGGGACTTTTGTCATGGAGTGTTTTGGCCTACCTAGATCAAAATTGTTGGAATTGAGCAGGAACTCAGGGAGGTAGAAAAATTCCGGGATGAGCTCCTTCACGTCTGCCATGTTGTGCTTTGACGCTGAATACCAGGCCTCCCGGACACTGTGAAACATTCGGTCAGCCAGGTCAAAGTGACCACCCTGTGGGACAAAGCAAGATCATCGGAGTAGCTTGGACAGATTTGCTGTGCTGCAAGAAGGCAAACCAGAACATACTCTGCCTAATAAATACATCATAAAACATAGCATGTTTCTTCCTGTAACACAAAGAATTTTAAATGCTGCATTATTTTATGCTGTGGAACACAATAATAGTGCACAAAGTATGAAGACAGATCTACCAGATTTGAAGGAGTTTCAAAGTTTACTACTTCAAAGTTTAGTCTCTTCTGGTGAAACGCTGTGCCAAAGGAAAAAAATTATACACACACACACACACACACACACACACATATATGTACATATTTTGCCTGGTGGCTTCTGTCCAGGAAAATACTGGAAACAATGTTTTGAGCCCAGTTACCTGTCAAACTGCCAAAAGATGCCAGGCTCTGCAAATTTTGGTTTACTTTAACACTCAGTACTGAATTGCATCTTGGGATAGAAGTATAGGTTTCAAATTTAGCATCTTTCAACACCTCCATAGTAAACTGAAGAACTGGTACAAGATTCTTGCAATGGCAAACAAATAAAGCACAATGAGAAGTGTATTTGTCTTTATAATAAAACCTTTGTTTTTTGTCTGGAGCTATTTTGTTCCATACATATTTCTAAATGTTTGAACAACATGACGAAATGTGAATTTCATTAAATCTATTACAAATAAACATCAAACATCCTAAAGGTTTTTGGACCTATCCCACCTGCGATCACTCAAGATATTTTTTCTAACGTATTTCATGAGATCAGCAGACTGATCACATTTTTCACGTAGGTCTCAAAAGTACAGCAGGAAAGCAACAGGAAATAAGGTCTTGTACTTCTTACCTGTAGCCGTAAAAAAATCTGTGTAAAAGGCTCCATCCGGACAAGGTAAGAAGCCACTATCATGGCAGATGAATAGTGGGTCCCATAATGGTAAGCTGGAGTTTCACCTGCCAAAAATTAAAAATCATCAACATAGAAGAAATAAAGAAGTTAAGTAACAGTAGGTGACAACAGTTACTGGTGACAGTACTAACTAGTGATGCATTGTATTTACTCTGTCACTTCAGACACATTTAAAATTGGCATTTGTAACTTTCATTCTTGGGAAATAGAAAACATTGTGTTTTGTCATGGCCACCACTTAAGTTCTAGCTGCAGTGCAGTAGCTTTAATTCAATGAGCTGTCCAGCAAGACTGCATGGTTACTCATTTTTTATTTTAAATATTTCAAATGTTCCAACAGTGATTTTTTTTTTTTTTGGTTGCTCTGGAATTAAAGGCTCAGTCAGAAATACATCTCAGAATTGTTGGCTACAGAATTTGTAGAGCTTTCACTGTCATAATTTCCTGGGAAAAAAAATCTTCATAAATACACATAGAACACGATTCATTTCTGAAAATGACCGTCTTAGCCACCTGCTGTTTGACCCAGAACAGCATTACAGTAGTTAAACAAGCTTGTGCTGCATATAAAAGCACAGAAAAATAACTATCGTGTATTATAGCTGTTTTGACAACTCACAAGTTTTATTTTCAATAGATTCAATAGATAAGGAAACTCTAAATGGAGAATACACAACTCAATTGCTTATCATTTGGAAGCATTACAAACTTAAGAACATAACAGTACATGTATTTCTTTTGGGGGGTGGGTAGCAAAGAAAAAGATGCTTCCTTAACACAAAAATATGCAGTAAACCAAGAAATGAAAAAACTACTGCCCTGATAACGCAAAAGTATTCATATTCCTCTGTACAATTTATTGTCTTACAGCAGCATTCAAACATTAGTCAAAGAGACAACTGACCGCATGCTTAGTATGTACATGCCCATATCTAACAATTAGTCAAGGTTTAACAGTTCTCAATATACAACTGTTTTCTCTTCAATTTTGTGTATAAAAACATGCCGTTCAGATTTTTAAAAAACAACAATGGAACAACAACATACATATCATCATCACCACCCCTTTGCGTCAATTTAATACTTGTTTCCAAGTCACAAAAAAAAAAAAAAAAAAACCAACCCACCCACATGGTAGAGCTCTGTATATCCAAATCCAGAACTCTTGACTTTATAATGAAAATCCATGACTCCCTCCCCATCACATGGCAGGCACGTGCCCCTCACTTTTTCCTGCAGGATATGTTGTTACTTACCATTGGGATCTTCCCAGTCTTTGTATCGTTTCTTGTACTGGGCTAACCGGTCTTCTGTTTGAGCTCCCATGGGCTTGGCCAGGTTTCTGAATGTCCTGGGATTTGTAAGGTCCAGTTCCTTTTAAAATAAAATGAACATCAATTCTATTTAAAAATGAATGCTTTCTCCATAGGCATAACATCCTTCAGGATGTAGTGCAGAAAACTACTGCAGACTTACACAAATCGCTGCAGTCTTGTACATTGTTACATGAAGGAGGAGCAATTGCCTTAGAACATGCCATGCACTTGTGCACAGCCCAATAGCAACTGTAAAATGAGGATGGGCAAGGACCCGCCTTCATGGGACAGCTAAGCACCTCTAATATCCTACTCACTGATAGCGTGGGCTGGACATTGTAAAACAGATAAAATCTAAAGACTGCAAATAAGGATAAGACTATTTTACCAAGGCAGTGCAAGCCAGCTGTAGTATTTACAAGCATCAAATGCATAAAAGTTTACTACTAAGTTGACAAGATATTTTATTTACCTCTGAATCATAGTCTGCGAGGATCCAGGGGAAGACAGGGTACTGCATAAGATCATTATATGATCTGCCCGCCAGAGTGTTTAAGTGCATCAGGTACTGAAAGTTACTGATTTCTCCTCTCTGAAGGAATACATAACAGTGTTGAACAGTTCACTTGGCAATAATCAACTAAGCTACCAGACTTTCAAGATGTTCAGCTCTCTCCAAATATATGAAACTTAATTCAATGTTACAATGCCTACTCTAAGCTTACATTTCTACGGTAGAACCATTTACTATTTGATGATGATATCATGAAATATAACCCATTAAAATACAGAGATACATTTTCTAAAGCAGTATATTCCACTTGTTCTAGCAAGAGCATGCAACTTACATGCATTAATTATGTATCGCTACAAAATGTGCAATTTAATATAAAAAGAATTTATACTTACCTCCCATCTTTGAGTAACAGATTTTTCTCCCACTAAAGTGCTAAGCAATCCAGACCTAACAGGAAGAAGAATTAAGTACATTTTCTAACTTACCAATAAGACCTGTGTTAAACCTTTACAAGACAATTCAAAGTGTAAAGATTAAAACCTGTAAATTTTTACATTTAAACAAATCAGACTTAGTTCCTTTTTGCATTAGTAGTACTTATTTTGTTTCTGAACACAGACTGACATAATAATGCACATTATCCATGCATTTCAGTGCATATACAACTAAAACTGATGGGCTGCTGTTGAGGAAAATATGTTTAAAAACTTGGACAAGCCAAATGGTTTTGGTACTCCAGTTCCTTTCAGAATGTACCTGTACACCAACAACATTAATCCTGGTAACATGTATTTATTTGTAGGAAGGTATACCAATGCTGCCAACGATATTAAAACATTTAAAGTAGCTGAACATAAAATCATTGTTTTCTTATTTATTTGGTAATGCCCAGTTTTAAATAGAGGTTGCAATACTCCCCAGGGTAACTGGACCCTAACATAAACATCATCTATTGGAAACCATTAAGCTAAAAAGCTGGTGAGGAATAGTATTGCTTACCCTTGTTCTACACTGGTATTTGGCCTCTGTCCAGACACTGACTCCGAACTGTCAGTTAGAGATGGCACCACAGCCAAAAACCTGCATCAAGAGTTAAATGGAGTTTAAGGTTAGCGTGTCTGTTCCAGGTTTGTCTCATACTTAGAACACACTTGGTACAATTAGTGATCTAATTTTGAGCAGCTACATAACATCTTCAGAAACATTGGAATAGACCTTTTCGCTCTAAACTCACATTCACTGAGTCGTATATCTCATACTAATTACGTACAGCAAGTTTGGCGTGAAGTCATTAGTGCTTCCTAGTGGCTTTTCTCTGCAAGGTACAGGATTTCGCTACAGGATTATGCAGTGTCTCACACCACTTGCAACCTACTTCTCATTGTCAGATTACTGGAGGTTCAAATATTGCTCAAAACAGATAATGGCAAATAATTCAGATTAAATATTGTAACTTTAGTTATTTTACAATACCTTTGATAAACTTTATTTCTAACCCCCTTCTGGAAAGCCAGAAGATAGTTCCGTCCATCCCCTGAGAAAACTTCAATTGCAATTGGCTGAAAACAAACAAGACAAACATATGTCACCACTAACACCTTTGCTTGTCATCTCCTGAAGGTCAGAAGTAGGCCAGTTTAGTCATACGAAGTGACACGATTCAAACTTATTGCAACACACGCTGCTTAGTGCGGCCAACCGTTCTCTTTTCAGAATGCTACAATTCACTAATTCACACAATAAACTACAGCAAGCCAAACATGGTTCAGATCAGATGCTAGGCTTAATCTCTTAAATTTCAACACAACAAACAGTTTTCACTTGCCAAATACTCATCTGATACCTATTTTACCTTGTTAAAATTCCACAGTTGGCATCTCAATTTGAATACTGTGTCCAAGTTACCTGCAAAAGGTATCTCCTTTTATGTACTTCCTTGATATCTTCATAGGCAAAAATGCTGCACGTTCTTTTGAGTTGACTTGGACCTTGCCTTGCTCCCCTAGGTATGATAGGCTCGTGCATCCTGTAGATGGGGTATATACAGGAAAGTGATTAAAAAGAACATGAATTATAAAAGTTATTTTTTTCATCTTTGTGAGAGTCAAGTTATTGAAAGAAACTTATTTCATGATACACCACACACCACATTTTGCATTTTGTGAGCAACAGAAGAAACTGCTCCTGAGATCTTCCACAATCTGTTTTTGTAGTTGACTCAAAATAAATTCATTAAACACCTGTTGTTCACCTTCTAAAGACTCATGAAACTCTTTATTAAACCACTCACTTTGGAGGCAGTGTCTCAATATCCCGTATTTCTCTGGTGGCAGTCATGGTAAATCCATCAATCACATAGAAGTGCTCTTTCCCAAAGAGAAGAAGCCCTTCGCTAGTGTCAAGGCCCTGAACTCGAGCACAGCGGTACATATGCTGAATCTAAAATGAAAAACACGCAGTGAGCAGAAGCAGGTCAGCAAGCTCAGACTCAGACCATTGCTTTGTCAGAACAAGACCTAAACAGTGCTTTATTACTTGTGGATACAACAAAAATTCTGCTATTTTTCCTGTTAATTGAGGTTGTATGTCACCTTTGTGATCATTGATTTTAAAGGTAGTTTAAATAAAGCCTCCATCATATAGAATAGATTTTTATGTTTACTGACTTTTCCACTCTCGCTTTGCTTCTTGGGCATATTTTGCAACCTGGAGCCCTTTCAACCTCGATCCCAAATCTATTTAGTGGTATACTTCAGACAGACAGTATGAAATACTAAGTAACCAGAATAGCCTTTGAACACAGTTCATGGGGATAAAACATTCACTGTCAAAATTTTTTGGTTTTAATGATTACAAGAATTACTTAAAGTCTATTGTGTGCAGTATTTACATGTTCAACATATATTTCCTTTATGGGGTCTCATTAGGTTGACGGTGTAATAATCCTTGTAATAATCACAGGATAGCTTGCAACTTTAGTTCTACAACAGGTTGAATTCTCCACAGTAGGCAGAAGCAAAGCAAGAACGTTTCCAGTACAGGGGTTTTGGGCTCAGGACCTCTTTGAACTCAAGTACACATTTGGTTTCAAGGATGCTGCAAGAAGAAGCTGATAGAATATTAAGCAGGTGCAGCTTTAGATCAGGGAAGCTATTTAGGATGTTGATTTGTGCTTGCTACATGCAGGGCAGAAATTCCAATACAGTAAGTGCTTAGTCTGTTTGCAGTACACAGTACCTTCTCTCCTTCTTCAAGAAGTCGAAGCAAAGTTGTATTGTCAGTCTTCTCCTCTTCATCAATTGAACTCCCCTCAACAACTTGATCTTGTGATTGCTCCTGGTTCTCATCATCTCCTCCATCAGGAGCAGAGCGAGATCGTTTCAGGGGAGGCTTCACTAGGCCTGGAAAAGAAGAACAAAAATGAATAAAAAAAAAAATTGCTGTGCAAAACCTTTTGAAGTCTAAAACTGCTGATCCAATGCTAAGACAGAAAATAGAGTCCCACAAGATCCTTATGTTTATTCCAACATGAATGCAAGAGAAGATATAAAGGCAGATATATTTAAAGAGAATAGTTTGGGACAAAAGAAATGATCTAACCTCTGACTCTTGCAATCGTGTCTTCTCCGTGTTCTGGCTCCTGCTGAGTGGCTTCACCCACTGTATTTTCTTCTATGGTGTCCTGGAAGACTGCAGGGTTTCCAGAAGCTAGGCGCATGTAGTACTCCTTACTGTCATAACTTATAGCCCTCCGGTAGCGAGCAGGTTTCTTAGAAATAATTGAACACAATCGCTTAGTCAGTCAACTCCTTGCTTGCTTCAGTAAACAAGCTTCAGGAACACTGTGTGCAGCACAGGGCATGCCCATGAAATGCTTTGTGCATGTTGTGGTTTAACCAGCCGGCAGATAAACACCACACGGCCGTTCGCTCACCCTCCCCCCTCCCTCTCTGGGATGGGGAGAGAAATGGGAAAGTGAAGCCTGTGAGTTGAGATAAAGACAGTTTATTAAGACACGAAAATAATAACAACAATAATAATAACAACAATAATGATGATAATAGTACTACTAGTAATAATGCGTACGAAACAAGTGATGCACAATGCAATTGCTCACCACCCACTGACCAATCGCAGAATCACAGAATTGTCTAGGTTGGAAGAAACCTCCAAGACCACCTAGTCCAACCAATGACCTAACACTAACAAGTCCTCCTCTGAACCATATCACCAAGCTCTAAATCTAAACATCTTTTAAAGACCTCCAGGAACGGTGACTCCATCACTTCCCTGGGCAGCCTGTTCCAATGCCTAACAACCCGTTCGGTAAAGAAGTTCTTCCTAATATCCAACCTAAAACTCCCCAGTGCAACTTTAGCCCATTCCCCCTTGTTCCTATCACCAGGCATGTGGGAAAACAGACCAACCCCCACCTCACTACAGCCTCCTTTAAGGTACTTATAGAGAGCGATAAGGTCACCCCTGAGCCTCCTCTTCCCCAGGCTGAACAACCCCAGCTCCCTCAGCTGCTCCTCGTAAGACTTGTTCTCCAGACCCCTCACCAGCTTCGTTGCCCTTCTCTGGACTCGCTCAAGCACCTCCATGTTCTTCTTGTAGTGAGGGGCCCAAAACTGAACACAGTACCCAAGGTGCGGCCTCACCAGAGCCAAGTACAGGGGGACGAACACTTCCCTAGAGCTGCTGGCCACACTGCTTCTGATACAAGCCAGGATGCTGTTGGCCTTCCTGGCCACCTGAGCACACTGCTGGCTCATATATTCTGCTGCCTATCAACCAATATTCCCAGGTCCTTCTCCACCAGGCAGCTCTCCAACCACTCATCTCCCAGCCTGTAGCTCTGCTTGGGGTTGTTGTGCCCCAGGTGCAGGACCCGGCACTTGGCCTTGTTGAACTTCATACAGCTGACCTCAGCCCATCGGTCCAGCCTATCCAGATCCTCCTGCAGAGCCTTCCTACCCTCGAGCAGATTGACACATGCACCTAACTTGGTGTCATCTGCAATCTTACTGAGGGTGCACTCGATCCCCTCACCCAGATCACCAATAAAGATATTAAAGAGGACCGGCCCCAGTACTGAGCCCTGGGGAATGCCACTAGTGACCGGCCTCCAGCTGGACTTGGCTCCATTTACCACAACTCTTTGGGCCCGGCTATCCAGCCAGTTTCTAACCCAACGAAGTGTGCGCCAGTCCAAGCCAAGAGCAGCCAGTTTCTCGAGGAGAATGCTGTGGGAGACAGTGTCAAAAGCCTTACTGAAGTCAAGGTAGACCACATCCACAGCCTTTCCCTCGTCCACCCAGCGCGTCACTTTGTCATAGAAGGAGATCAGGTTCGTCAGGCATGACCTGCCTTTCATAAACCCATGCTGACTGAGCCTGATCACCTGGGTGCCGCATGATGACACTCAAGATAATCTGCTCCTTGAGCTTCCCTGGAAGCTCCATGAGCTTCCCTTGACCAAAGCCCAGCCCATCTCTGAGCAGCTCCACCCCCCATCCCGGCGAGCCACCCCTATATATTGTTTAGCATGACCCCAGATGGCATGGAATATCCCTTTGGCCAGTTTGGGTCAGCTGTCCTGGGTCCGTCCCCTCCCAGCTCTTGCTGCACCCCCAGCCACCACTGGCAGGACAGAATGAGAAGCTGAAACGTGCTTGGCTTGGTGTAATCACTGCTCTGCAACAATTAAAACATCAGCGTGTTATCAGCACTCTTCTCATCCTAATCCAAAACATAGCACCCTACCAGATACTAGGAGGAATATTAACTCTGTCCTAAGTGAAACCAGGACAGTGCGTGTGCAGACATACAGCAAAACATACAAAAACAGAGACTCTTCACTAGATCCAGTAAATCATCTAATTTGCAAGGGAGCTTTTGAACCACTGAAGTAACGATGGGTTTGCAGAAATGCCTGCTGCTAAGCCTACAACACGGAGACGTATTAAGTGTGGTCAGTATGTTATCAACTGTCACAAAAGACTGCTGGGATACTTTTGCTCTAAGATTGATAGATCAAATTGCCATTTTACCACCTTTCATCACTCCCTACAGTTCATTCATTGGACAGCCAAATTCATTGCTAGGTGTAGTTTGAGTAAAAATTTTCCTCAAGACAAGATGAAAATAAGTGGAGGTTGATATGAACTAGAAGCAGCCAGAGACCTGATTTGAAGGCTCAAAAATTCTTAATTCTTTTTTTTTTTTTTTTTTAATAAAAAAATACAGATTTTAAAGGCCTGCAGGCAGGCAACTGGCACAAGAGGATTATTTTAAGTGAAGTAATTCATCAAGCATCATTTATATCCTTGGGTTATCACAATGGATTATGGTATGTTTCACTATGGTGATGGTGTGTTGTTGGCTTTCTTTTAGCAGGTTAATTCTTACATTCCTCTTTTGATTATGGAGTTAATATTAGAAATCAAAGTAACCACTAAATGAGGACAAAGTCAGCAACATCACTGGAGAGGCAGATGGGGATAAGAGCTATTACACAGCCAAGAACTTTTCCAAAATTAAAACAAACTGATGCACCTGGACAGAAGAAAACTCATTGTTTTTATACTTCAGTCAAAAATCTTCTTCTCTGAGTACTATTTAATGCCAACACCTTAACTCTAGAAAGCTCAGTTTGTGAACATGCTCAGCTCTCCATCACAAAAATAATTTGTTACTTTGTAGCAATATACCCCATGATTCTTCAAATAAGATTGAGATAATAACGGAATATCATAAATTCAGATAAATGCTTTAAATTATGTGCAACTGCAGAATATTAGTTGCCGTTTCAATTAAGATTTCTCCTTGTTCCCCTTCTGCAGTTGTAACTGCAAACACATAACATGTGATGTTCCTTTTTTTGTTGCTGTCCACCTGTTTGATGATGTAGCAGGAAACTAAGTGACCCATAAAAACAAAACAGCTTTATTACAAGTAGATGTTTGGGATGACTAAGCAATTAAGAGCAGCAACATGGAGATTCCTTATTTCAGGTCAAATTGCCTGCCCCAGAAATCCAAGATGTACAGCACTGTGATCTGATTTGCCAAGTTGGGCTCTAATAAGTCTTCACTCTTTAACACCTCTGTAGTAACGTAAAGTCTACAAAGAAAAATCCAAACTAGCACTGCTAACATAAAGAAATCAGTAACAAATTATGTTTCATTTTCTGTATAGCAATTACTTTCATTTATGTGTATTAGTTCATTGCCGAATGTAGTTCAAAATCAGTGAATGCACTGTGCACTATACTTAGTGATGGGCAAGACTAACTGCAATTTCATAGAGAAGCCTCGTAAGAGATAAATGCTTGCAGGACAGTCAGTTCCTAACAGATCTGGTACTTTTAAGGTAGGATTCATATTTTGAAACAACTGCGTACGTATCATTAACAATAAAAATGAAGACCATCAGGAATGACAAAATTGGGTTAACAAATGTGGTGCTAACAAAAATAGGCCTCTTTCAGACCGTTACGATTAGAAAGGGGAAAAACACCTGTTCACCAGGTCCCCTTTGCAAACAACATCCATTTTCCTAGCAGTGCTTCCCAATGATCATGTTGCCCATTACTAAACATGTTCCGTAGACCATTAGTTCAGACCCCAAACCACAACTCTGAACACAGTGAGAACAGTGACAGCACAGCCCAACACAGCCTGTTAGTGTGCAGCAAAGAAGTGAAGATCTACAGAAAGTTATATTAGGTGAAGGCTGAGGAGAGCACAGTAACATCTTCTAATGTGAATTCGGAAAACACCACCTTCAGGCCTGGAAATACTGAAAGAGCAAGTTGAAAGCCAAATGTAGAAGCATTGATTAAGGTTGCCGAACATGCAGGAGAAACTGTAAAAGTTGTGATTATTTTACGTTCTCTCAGTGTGTGTGTTTCTTTACCTTTTGAGGAATGCCATCATCAGATGTCTCAGGAAGTCTACTTGAGAGGTCATACTGAAAACAGGGCATTAAGTATACGCATCAGAAAAAGAACACTTTTAGAAGAAGGCATGATGATATGTTCTCCGCTTTCTGTGAACTTAACTGTTGCTAAAACTATTGTGTGTCAGGTAACAAGTAGACAAATATACCTAATGGTGTAAAATTAGCTGTACAGTATTTTTTTTGTTTGTGCTTCTTAAGTACCATGGCTTTTATTCTTGATTTGAGGAAAAAAATCCTGCACGCATACATACATGCATGCCTAAAAGACACAATAAAGACTGCTCCATTTCCTCAAGATGCTGTTCCAAAGCAAAGAGAAACGAACTGCCAAGCTTTCCAAGGCCACATACATTTCTGCCCAATTAGCCGATGTTCATATTCACAGATTATCAATGAAAGAAGTACATCCAAACAAAGGCCTATAGGCCTATTTGTTTTTTTTTTTTTTTTTTTTTTTTTTTTTTCAGATCTGTTTCAGTTGTTATGTAGCACTACGCCAAGAACTCATAGTGAAACCTCCCATCCATAGGTATGGCATTTCATAGCCTTTTGGTGCTCATGAAGACACTTCTGGTGTTCACCAGCATGCTTGCTTGGCTAATGCATACACACCATGTTTCATGCTGGAACTGGTAGAGCTTTCCAATTCACTGTTTTGAGTGGTGAGCAGGTCAGTCCCGCCCCTAAATATACTACAAAGAATAACTGAACCTTACCAAGCATTTAGGGCTAACAGGCATGTTGGTAAACCAGCAGAGTAAAATAGGCTTAAGAGAAACTTTTTATATATAAAAAAAAAGAAGTGGATTTTACAACTGGGCATGAAATTACTCATAACAAAATGCTGAATTACTTACCAGCAAGTTTGTTTCTTGCTCAGCTTCAGGCATGTAGGGATACTGAATATAAAACATGTCATTTCGAACCATCTTCTTCCTCATTCTACAGGGACCCTCTGTCATCTCCAACATCCACTTGTCAAGATGGGAACCAATGGGGGGACCCCACAAACCTCGCTCTCGTAGTAACTCATATTCAATTTGAGACCACTCTTCTGTCACATATTTTAATGCATTCTGCTGACGCTGAATACAAAGATATTTCCATATGCATTAACAGTGATGTTTTTAAGCCTACATCTGATACAAGCAAAGTCATTTTCACTACATTACAGAAAACCTTGCAATTGAAAATTACAGTAGCATTGTATTATGCACCCTAATGCACTTTCCAGTCTCAGCTACTATAAAAGCAAGATTCACATTGTATTCCTCTAAGCATAAGAGGAAAAAAACAACAAATGAACTCTGCTTTTGATTTTTACCTATAAATGAATGCATTCGTAAACAGTAAATATGAAAAAATGTAACATTAATATACTGGGGATTTTAGGAATTGAAAAAAGATAACTTCAGATGCTCTTTCTGCCTACATTTAAACAGAAGAGGGAAACTGAACAAAGCAAAGCTTATCTGGTGGATTTTTACCTGTCACTTTCAATAACTTGAACTTCTGGGAAGCTGATTTCTTAGACTTTTAGAACACACCTCAGCAAATACTTTGAACCAAAGGACTGTGGGGATGCTTGAAAGAAAATGCAGGGTGCAATGATTTTGTTCTATAAAACACAGAGCATCATTTTTCTATTGCTGCATAATGATGTGAAAAAGGTGCCTTAAAATTGTTTGTACTACTATAAAAGTAGCATTTGTACACAATGCTTTCCCATGTCTTCTGCTTTTTTTTTTTTTTTTTTTTTTCAAGAAGCCTAAGTACTCTTTTATAATAAGAATAATAAGAAAAAGGTTGAAACATGTTAGAGCATGCAGGCTGTTTAAAACAGCATGCGAAAAACTTAAGATTTAACTTAGGTACTACTGCTGCAATTAAATCAAAATTAGCTTTATTTGACTGCATTAAAGAAACACCCCTAAATAACAATAGTATCTATATATTTAAGCATTTAATCACCAACCTCCTAATATTTTATACGCCACATACTGAGAAACAGGATCTGTACAGCCTAACATGTCAAAAATATCAGTTTCAGGTAATCCTCTAAACCATACCTCCTGATATTCCTTATACTGCATATCAACCAGGTCCCGAACCACTGCAATGTGGGTAAACATCCACTGGGAAATTTCCTAATAGGAGATAAGGAGACAGACAGAACCAGACTTTATAAATCAGGCTTAGATTTAGTTTGAATTGAAAGCCCATGCATCACCTTGCTAACTTGTTCAAAAAGACTAGCTTCCTAAAATATGTTCTGGATTAATTTCAAACTAATCCATGCAAAAATATTTTTAAGGGTGTTTTATGCTTTTTGTTTTATTTTGTTTGGTTGTTTTTAAGGCAGCAAACTCACGTACAAGGACGTTATTTATGATAAACTGGCAAACAGTTGGCAAATATTGAAAGCACATGACTAATGGATCAGAAAATTCCCAAACAGCTAAAGAGAGACAGTAGATGACAAAAATTACTACTTTTCTCCATTTCCAGGTAATATTTTGTGGATGCTGCCCAATTTGATGGAAACCTTTACAGCTCTCATCATTCTGTACTGACACACACCTGTTTTCACACCCTGCTCCCTTGCCAATGTGCCTAACAACCATTCCTGTCAACTCAGTTTTTGGGTTTCTTCCTTTTCATTTTCATGTGTTTGCCAGGAAAAAGACCAAAAACACTAAGAATTCTTTATTGTAAAGAAGTCCACTGCATGACTTTCAGACCAGTAAGTGAAAAGGCAAGCTATTTTTCAACTTACACAGGACACCAATAACTCTTGATGAAGTCAACAGCAGTTACAGCATGTCTTTATGTCAGGAATACACCTGCTGTCCATGACCTAAAGTCTCCCTGCTGTTCCAAGTGCTAATTACAGTAAGAACTCCATCCTACAAAAACTTTCAGACCCGTCTTTCCTTTGTTTTCGATGCCTAAAGTATTGTATATTAACTCCTCACAATGCCCTACTAAGTACTTTCTGACAGAAATCACACAGCTTTAACCCTAGAGTCTTTTTTCTTTTAATGCAAGCAGGTTTGAAAAGCAAATGTACAATTTCACCATCACATAATGTTTTGCTGAGCTCTTTTCTGTAGTACAATAAAAATAGGGAAAAGCAGTATTTGTTTAGTCATGATACATAAAATATACTTATAAGGACTTTCAAAAAAAAAAAAAAAAAGCACATCATCTTGGCTTCCATTGAAAAAGGAAAAGCATCTATCTTGGCTTCCACTACAAAGTGGTGTGGCAAATTGAATTAGTACACAGACTAGCAAAGCAGTAAAGCATTACAGATATATAAAAGCTTAACTCTCCTTTTAAAGTTAAAGATAGACAGCTGTGCTTGCTGGATTAGGACACGCAGAAGTGAGAATGCTCAGTCTCAGTATTCAACAATGAAAAGAAACGAGCACAAGATCTTACCTAACACCCTGAAAGATCATTTATATTGCAATATTTACCATAATCTCTGAACATACAATGCTGGATTTTAGATTGCATTTTACTAAGTGACATTACCTGTGTAGAAAGATTGTGTTTATTGAGCCCGCTCTCCTTCCGGTTTCTCCTGGAACCAGTTAGTTTAGAGAGGCCAAACCCACTGCTAACTCGTGAAAGTTTGGACTGTGTGGTCGGAACCAAGGCCTCCCCTCTACTGATGCACTTCTTCTCATGGGCTGAAAAACAAAGATCTTATGTTGTGGGATGGCTTTTTTTTTTTTTTTTTTCTCTCTCTCTGTTCTCACTGTCATTGCCATTTCACTAAACAGAGTAACCTTTTCTATTGTTGTTTCTTTTTTTTTTTGTGTGTTTTTGTTTGTTTGTTTGTTTACTTGTTTTTCTTGTGGTTCTGGTGCGTGGTGGTTTTTTTTTCAGTTTTGGTTTTGAAGGAAAGATTCCCAAGAGAAAATCGTGTTTTAGTTTTTTTGTTTGTTTGGTTGGTTTTGTTTTTAATTTTGAAAGGAAACATGAGGAGCAGATTTATGATTCCTTTCACTGATTATCAAAACCAGGGCCTAAGAGCTGTGAGTGCTGTCCTCATCTGAATAAGTGAAAAATTGGTACATAGAACAAAGTTGTCACCTCCCTTTCCCTCCACACCCCAACCAATTTCCATGTTGCTGAATTACATCCCTTAAAGACCAAGAGAGCAGTCAAAAGAAGGAAGACAATGTCAGATGAAACAGTTTCTTTCAAAACAGTTACAAAATAAAGAAATCTATACTATTTGTTATTAATGGCAGACACAAATGAAAAGTAACCCAGTTGAGCATGTCATCATTGCGCCCCTCCCTACACCCAAAAAGGGGCTGCATCATAACACTGCTATCTAGTCTGTCAGCATAAGTATGCCATTTTGAGAGGAAGTTAGGTGGGCTAGTGCACCTTTTTGTGAACATACAGCCATTCCAGTTGATTGTCAAGTCCAGAAACACTAGCATGTTTACTTTAAAACTTTAGTAAAAATCACAGATTAGTTTGGCTCTCAGAATTTTCATGTTCTCCCCACACTCATCTAATGGAACTCACTGTATATCCGTTAAATTTGATTGAAAAAAAAAATACTTCCATTATTTTCTTCTTTTAAATCCACTACTACTTTCTCAAACCAATATATTCTCCAAAGATCCTCAACTCTGCTAAAAACATTTTATTTTTTTTTAAATACTGACTATTAGCTAGATAGTGGAAATGCAAGCAAAATTCAGCCAGGGACAAAGCATATCTAGAAATACATGGACCACAAAACCAAGTGCTGTATATTTCCAACAATGCTTTCTGTATATCCAGATTAACCTCAATTACAGAATCATTTAGGTTGGAAGAGACCTCCAAGACCACCTAGTCCAACCAATGACCTAACACTAACAAGTCCTCCTCTGAACCATATCACCAAGCTCTAAATCTAAACATCTTTTAAAGACCTCCAGGAACGGTGACTCCATCACTTCCCTGGGCAGCCTGTTCCAATGCCTAACAACCCGTTCGGTAAAGAAGTTCTTCCTAATATCCAACCTAAAACTCCCCAGTGCAACTTTAGCCCATTCCCCCTTGTTCCTATCACCAGGCATGTGGAAAAACAGACCAACCCCCACCTCGCTACAGCCTCCTTTAAGGTACTTATAGAGAGCGATAAGGTCACCCCTGAGCCTCCTCTTCCCCAGGCTGAACAACCCCAGCTCCCTCAGCTGCTCCTCGTAAGACTTGTTCTCCAGACCCCTCACCAGCTTCGTTGCCCTTCTCTGGACTCGCTCAAGCACCTCCATGTTCTTCTTGTAGTGAGGGGCCCAAAACTGAACACAGTACCCAAGGTGCGGCCTCACCAGAGCCAAGTACAGGGGGACGAACACTTCCCTAGAGCTGCTGGCCACACTGCTTCTGATACAAGCCAGGATGCTGTTGGCCTTCCTGGCCACCTGAGCACACTGCTGGCTCATATATTCTGCTGCCTATCAACCAATATTCCCAGGTCCTTCTCCACCAGGCAGCTCTCCAACCACTCATCTCCCAGCCTGTAGCTCTGCTTGGGGTTGTTGTGCCCCAGGTGCAGGACCCGGCACTTGGCCTTGTTGAACTTCATACAGCTGACCTCAGCCCATCGGTCCAGCCTATCCAGATCCTCCTGCAGAGCCTTCCTACCCTCGAGCAGATTGACACATGCACCTAACTTGGTGTCATCTGCAAACTTACTGAGGGTGCACTCGATCCCCTCACCCAGATCATCAATAAAGATATTAAAAAGAACTGGCCCCAGTACTGAGCCCTGGGGAATGCCACTAGTGACCGGTCTCCAACTGGGTTTGACTCCATTCACCACAACTCTTTGGGCCTGGCTACTCAGCCAGTTTATAAGCCAACGAAGTGTACAGCAGTCCAAGCCACGAGCAGCCAGTTTCTTTAGGAGAATGTTGTGCAAAACAGTGTCAAAAGCCTTACTGAAGTCAAGGTAGACCACATCCACAGTCTTTCCCATGTCCACTTAGCACGTCACTTTGTCATAGAAGGAGATCAGGTTCATCAAACAGGACCTGCCTTTCATAAACCCATGCTGACTGGGCCTTCGTCTTCCATGCCAGCTCGTCTTTGGGCACATGGGGACAGACCACTCCTAAGCCTTTAAGATTTCCTTCTTGAGGTGTTCTCAGCCTTCCTGGACTCCTCTGCCCTTCAGGACTGCCTCTTAAGGGACTCTGCCAACCAGTGTCCTGAACAGCTCAAAGTCAGCCCTACAGAAGTCCAAGACAGCAGTTTTACTGGTCCCCCTCCTGACTTTGCCAAGAATAGGGAACTCTACCATTTCGTGGTCACTCTGCCCAAGACAGCTCCCAACCACCACATCTCCCACTAGTCCTCTCATTTGTGAACCGAAGGTCCAGAGGGGCACCTCCCCTGGTAGGCTCACTAACCAGCTGCATCATGAAGCTATCTTCCATGCTCTCCAGGAACCTCCTAGACTGCTTTCTCTGAACTGTATTGTATTCCAGCAAATTACTTCAGAACCATTCCATTGTAAAAGGAACACGTCCACTCAATTTTAGATGAACTTTGAGTATCTGCTGTCTGAAATCATACTAATCATTCCAACAACAGTTGGCCTTTTAATATAGGCACACAGCTAATGAGCTTAACTTGTCCACCAGGTCCTTTTCCTGTAAAGCTGCTTCCAATGTTGAACTGACTTCACTGCCAAGGAAAAGTCCGAGCATTGCTGCTGCCATAGAAGTGATGTTTGGTAACACATTTCCAATTTCGTCAACCATGGGGATAGTTTGTAGGCTGCACCCGGACATGTTCAAGATGGGTTCCCTTCCTGCCTGGCACATCCAAATCTCAGTAAGGTCTAATAGGTCACAGAATCACAGAATTTTCTAGGTTGGAAGAGACCTCAAGATCATCGAGTCCAACCTCTGACCTAACACTAACAGTCCCCACTAAACCATTTCCCTAAGCTCTACATCTAAACGTCTTTTGAAGACTTCCAGGGATGGTGACTCCACCACCTCCCTGGGCAGCCTGTTCCAGTGCCTCACAACTCTTTCAGTGAAGAAGTTCTTCCTAACATCTAACCTAAAACTCCCCTGGCTCAACTTTAGCCCACTCCCCCTCGTCCTGTCACCAGGCACGTGGGAGAACAGGCCAACCCCCACCTCACTACAGCCTCCCTTGAGGTACCCATAGAGAGCGATAAGGTCGCCCCTGAGCCTCCTCTTCTCCAGGCTGAACAAGCCCAGCTCCCTCAGCCGCTCCTCACAGGACTTGTTCTCCAGGCCCCTCACCAGCTTCGTCGCCCTTCTCTGTACCCGCTCAAACACCTCCATGTCCTTCTTGTAGCGAGGGGCCCAAAACTGAACACAGTACTCGAGGTGCGGCCTCACCAGAGCTGAGTACAGGGGGACGATCACCTCCCTAACCCTGCTGGTCACACTGTTCCTGATACAAGCCAGGATGCTGTTCGCCTTCTTGGCCACCTGAGCACACTGCTGGCTCATATTCAGCCGACTATCCACCATCACTCCCAGGTCCTTCTCTGCCTGGCAGCTCTCCAACCATTCCTCTCCCAGCCTGTAGCTCTGCTTGGGGTTATTGCGCCCCAGGTGCAGGACCCGGCACTTGGCCTTGTTGAACTTCATGCAGTTGACCTCAGCACATCGGTCCAGCCTATCCAGATCCTCCTGCAGAGCTTTCCTACCCTCAAGCAGATCGACACACGCACCAAACTTGGTGTCATCTGCGAACCTACTGAGGGTGCACTCGATGCCCTCGTCCAGATCATCGATGAAGATATTAAAGAGGACCGGCCCCAACACTGAGCCCTGGGGGACGCCACTAGTGACTGGCCTCCAACTGGACTTGGCTCCATTCACCACGACTCTTTGGGCCCGGCTATCCAGCCAGTTTCTAACCCAACGAAGCGTGCGCCAGTCCAAGCCAAGAGCAGCCAGTTTCTTGAGGAGAATGCTGTGGGAGACGGTGTCAAAAGCCTTGCTGAAGTCAAGGTAGACCACATCCACAGCCTTTCCCTTGTCCACCCAGCGCGTCACTTTGTCATAGAAGGAGATCAGGTTCGTCAGGCATGACCTGCCTTTCATAAACCCATGCTGACTGGGCCTGATCGCCTGCTTCCCCTGCAAGTGCTGCATGATGACTCTCAGGAGGATCTGCTCCATGAGCTTTCCTGGCACTGAGGTCAAACTGACAGGCCTGTAGTTTCCCGGGTCTGCCCTCCGGCCCTTCTTGTATATGGGCGTCACGTTTGCTAGCCGCCAGTCGATTGGGACCTCCCCCGATAGCCAGGACTGCTGATAAATGATGGATAGTGGCTTGGCCAGCTCCTCTGCCAGTTCCCTCAGTACCCTTGGGTGGATCCCATCCGGCCCCATCGACTTGTGCACATCTAAGTGCCGTAGCAGGTCACCAACCAGTTCTTCATGGATAATGAGGTCACCACAAGGCAAGTGCTCATGAAAAGGTGCTAAATAAAACAGTCCTCTGCCACTGTAATTCACAGGATGCTATTTGGTACACACTGACACACAAACACAGGAAGCTGCTGAGATCAGCAAAACTGTTGACTAAAGGCCCTCTGTATGGCAGAGTAAATATATCCCATACCCGGTACGATTTCACAGATGTTCAGCTATAACAGGTTAAAGTATTTACACATACTCAAGAGGTAAGTCCATACTGTAATATCCAATGCACATGGTTCCCTTTGGGAAAATCTAACATCTGGGACAGGTAAATCCTCAGTTGCACTTACCCAAATGATTTTGCCAACACTTTAAACTTGCTTCCTCAATTAAAGGTCTTGCAACAGTTATATCCACTTGGCCACGATCATTGACAGGTAGCATCACTTTGAAAACTTCTTCTAGCACCTGTTTCTTACTGTGAATCAACTCTGTCCATACTCTGTTTATAGCTTTTAAAAGAAGCTGGCGACCTGTGTTAAGTACAAGACCATAAACAGTACGTTTTCTAAGCTGCTTATTGAATTTGTATTTTTATAGTAGCAAAATGAATAGATCAAGCAATTACACTCCACATTCTTCCCTTCTTGTAGGACTTGTGAAATGCATTTTAACAACCTGTCTTTTTTATCATTTGTACACTATTCGTACACATCTAGAATTTTAAAATTCTTTCCTCTGCGAATCTGAAACACTGGCTCTAATTAGTTGCAATTCTTCTCCCATACCCATGCGTACATTAACTACACTAGATAAATACAAATCTTACAGATATACACAGTCTATATAAAAACATACAATTCCAAACACAAATAACAAATGTATTTTTTATATCTGTATACACTGATAGACACGTACGTAAATATTAAATGTATACATATAAGAAGAGCAAAACCACGATCCTTTCTTCTACCAGCTAGTTCATAAGTTTCTCTTAAGAGGAAGATCCTAATGGTTCCAGTAAGTAATAATTCAACATCTTATAACAGTTACGTCTTAACTATGCTCCTGTAAGATTTGTCAGATAGAGAAGCATGGCACACACTTAAAAGCATCCATTTACATTGCATTCAACTCAGTACACATCAAGGAATCTAATTCTAGTTCATGTCCAGTAAGAAAAATGAAGTCCACTTGCTGTATTAACAAAACACTAGCTTATTTTGAATGTATCTGTTTTGGCGTTTCAAGTGTTTTGTTTGTTTTTAGTGTTTATACACACACATACACTCCTGCCCGAAGTGTAACTAGGGTAAAAGACTACTGAATACAATAAAGCAGCATCATTAGCAGACATCTGTGGATTCATCACTCAGATTACCTTCACTGACATCTTGATTGTAGACTCCATCTGGCTCTATATCAGAGGGGATCATGATGTGCCAAGTAGTCATCCTGGCTTCTGCTTCCAATCCAAACCCATCAACATTGCTACAAATACACAATGAACGAACAACCACCAGAAACAAATAAAAGCGCTACAAAGAGTAACGTGTACTGCTACAGCAACTATTCATTTCTGTCCACTTGATTTCTGATGATCTGCAGTCACAAGTCAAACTGAAGGTTTTTAAAAAAGGACATGACATGGACATTAACGTTGCTGGAGGAAGCAGAAATATTTCAGGAAACACCAGTGTGGCCAAAGCCATGAATGGCAAACACTAGAGTTTTTGTGGATCATGTTTCCCAACTGTCTTGGGATAAAACCCAAGTCCTAAAACTCTTTGGAAAGAAAAATGAAAATGCCAGTCAGGCTTTTGTAGCAATGCAGACAAGCAGGTGTTACCAGCATTTGTCATGTCCATCCAATTTAATTCTTGACTTATTCGAATACATCCAATTACTAAGATACCGAATACATATTCAATAGACCCTAGGTCTAGTGACTGATCCCTTTAACTATTAATTATTTCACACCAGAGCTTCCTTGTACTTAAAAATATTTCACACTGTCAAAGCATAGTAATATAATGGTTGATCAGCACTTGTGTTAGTACTGTAAAATACCTGTTTAACAGGAGGTAAGACTGTTCTCTAAACTGAGGCTCTTCAAACCTCATTTTATTTCAAAATGTATCACTACAGCTTGCTTCCATTTCACTGACTTGAAAGTTATAAACAGTTGTCAGGAATTTGCTGACTTATTCACAAGGTGTCAGAGCTGAGAGGGAACAGGTGATTTTTATGTCACTATCCTGATTCTGGAACAAACTTCTGTCTGAGAGACTTACCTTCCCACATGCAAGTTAATCAAGCAGTGAGCTAGACAGCTGATGAACTCTTGATCATGATTTCCAGGTCCCAAAATTAAGTTTCTGTTCACAGTAAGGACCCTCAGAGAATCAAGGAGAGCCACTTGCTGAGGAACAGTTTTGTGGGCTCTTGAGAACTGATACAAGATGGTCCTGTTCAGGCAGTGATAAATAGCATCCAGTGATAGTCCCTGAGATCTTCTTTTTGACTAATAGAAAAAAAAACAAACAAAAAGCCCACGCATCATCAGATGTCAGCTGAAAAAATTTACAGGCAGATAATCTTTGCACAAATTGATCCATGCTGTTTTTTCAAAATAGGTAGTGTCAATTCCAGGGATTTCAAGGGCCAAATTGACACTAATAGATGCTGATGCACTTAAAATTTGAACATCTATAATAATCAGCCTATTTTCATTCCCTCTCATTTCGAGCAGCAGAAGTCTTCAACAGTCTCCAATAAAAGACCACAAAGAAGCTTTCCAAAAATCTCCTGAGGTGAATTTAGGAAGCTTTCCAGGATTTTAGAAAAATAATTTCATCTAAAAGCAGTTTTAACTCAACTGTCCCATAATAAAGCATTCCACACTGACAAGATATGCTAGGAAAGCTCATTAAAAAGTGAAAGAGAAGAAAAAAAAAAAAAGGCATACTTATGAGCTAACCAAAGACAGGCCACCAGCACGTGAACAATTACAATCTTGGAGTGTTAGCTACCCAGACTGCACAATTAGCAAAAGGCGGAATCCAAGTAGTACACAGGCTGCTAAGTGACATCACTCCATGGATTTTATCATAAATAGTGAAAATGTTTTTTCAAGTAGGCTAATAGGAGAACACTGTTACCTGTGCAATGAGTTGGATTATGAATTCCACAAGAAGTTTGGATTCTTTGTTGAACATGCCCTGCCAAAGCTTATCAACCACACGCTGTGTAAAATAAAACACATTGTTCACCAGAACGTGGTAGCTTCCTCCACTTGTTATAGGCAGAGATGCATCTTCACCTACGTAACAGCAAAATAAAGCTTCTTCAGTAAAAAGAAATAAGTATATTGGCATTAGTCTATGCTTTCTACTTCTGTAAAAGAGAAGAGTCAGACAGTCAAGCTAAAGCCTAGTCAAAAAGCTAAAGCCTTGTCATAGAATCATAGAATGGTTTGGGCTGGAAGGGACCTTTCAAATGATCTACTTCCAAATCCCACTGCAATAGGAAGGGACACCTTACACCAGACCAGGGTGCTCAAAACCCCATCCACCCCAGCCTTCAACACTTAGAGGGATGGGGCACCCACAACTTCTCTGGACAGCCTTTTTTAGTGCCTCACCACCTTCAGAGTAAAGATTTTCTTCCTTATATCCAATCTAAATCTACCTTCTTTTAGTTTAAAGCTGTTACACCTTGTCCTATCACTACAGTCCCTGATGAAAGGAGACTACAAAAGGTTTTCTGTAGTCCCCTTTAGACACTGGGAGGATGCTATAAGGTCTCCCTCGAGCCTTCTCCTCTCCAGGGTGAACAACCCCAGTTCCCTCAGCCTGTCTTTACTAGGAAAGGTACTCTAGGCCCTTGATAATCTCTGTGGCCTCCTCTGAACTTGTTTTAATACATCCATATCCTTATTGTGCTGGGTCCCCAAAGCTGACCATAGTACCACTCCAGATGGGGGTCTCACAAGAGAAGGGCAGAGGGAAACGATCACCTCCCTCATCCTGCTGACCAAGCTTCTTTTGGCGCAGCCCAGGGCATGGGTGACTCTGGGCTGCAAGCTCACATTGCTGGGTTATGTTGAGCTTCTTGTCAACCAACATTTCCAGCTCCTTCTCCTCAAGGCTGCTTTCAATCCATTCTCCGCACAGCCTGTATTCGTGGTTGTCACTTACCTATGCTGATCTTTGATGGTAAGTAATCACTGGAAATTGACAGTGAAAAGACCAAAACGAGAGGGACAGGTAACACACCAAACACCCTAGAAAATACATTGCGCAGCTTTACACTTACCTAACTTTTTGCACCTATCTAAAAGGAAAATATTTGACATAGAATTAAAACCCAACCTGCTTACTGAAACTAGTAATATCTTGTGCAAACCAGGGTGAAATATAAAAATCTCTGTGGATATTGCTACTGGCTCTTGTTTACCATTTGGAGAGGTATATTAACCATCAACATTCTCAAATGTTTCTTTTCTGGATTCATGTCTGACAGAGGACTAAACATCACCTGAGACTGTTCAAGGTAGACTGTACTTTGTGTGCGAGTACACTCAATTCACAACTTGAGACTCACCGCTTGGATTACTGCTTTCACAGAAGGATGCCAGAGAAGTCTGCTCCACATTATTTCTCACAGAAAAGCAGCAGGTACTGATTTTGCCTGAGGTTCACTTAGATTTATTAATTTCTGGCACTACTTGCACACAAAGTGGCTGATTGCATCATACATGGAAGAAGCTAGACAAAACTTGGAAGAAGAAACACCAAGGGAAACCAAAATTGTGCTCCTAGTGTACATAAAGTACTAACAAGGACTTCTATGATGAATACAGAGCAGACTGATAGCTCCTGGCAAGTCCAGCAGGCCACCATGAAATCAAAGCAGGCACCTGAGCAGAGATACTCCAACAGGCCACCTCACAATCATCTATACCCATGCTCTGCTGGGTCAGCCCATCCTACTGACATCTAGCTTAAAAGCTTTTCAAACTCTTCCTGAGCATTTCTTTGGTAGGTGGTTCAATGAAGTACTAATCCCAGACAACTTTTCTGGGCTGCTTCTACAAAAGGAAGAAAAGAAAACTGAGGTGACTTTTAAAAACCTACGTCCCACCCATAAGAAATTGACAAAAGCTCCAGATCATCTGCCAAGGCAAGAAGGACAAGAGAGATAATTCTGAGATAACAAGACTCAGTTGCATTTCTTTCTGACACGACTCAAATTTGTCAGGTTTCCATATCCAAAAGATTCACCTAATGCAATTTCTTTTTAGAAACTCTTGTTTTATAGCTTTGGCACAATTGAGACTCAGAGCGAACATGTAATTGTAGCAGTGCCATTTACACATCAAAGGAAAGAAAAAGGGCAGAAAAAAAATATGAAGGCATTAAATTTCTAACAAATTAGGTAATTAATAAAGAAAAAATAAAATTAATATATATATCAAAAAACTTTCCCTCAAGTCAGACAGACTGATAATTAAGCATTGCCATATTACCCAATAAAACATCAGCTGCAAGTAAGTGGTCCATCACGCTATCCAAAACATACGTCTGAAACTCCTTCTGCTGTGTTCGTGTTGATCTTTCAGGGGAAGCCTGATTCAAGAGACACAGTGAAAAAATAATGAGCATCTCTGAGAGAGCAAAAAGGAAGAGGAGGTGTTATAGGTGAATTTTTGTTCTTCTTAAGTCTCATGAACTATCATTTATTTTTTCCACAGTAATTTATCTCCAGTAAGTCTTGGCTCTATCTAAAAACTTAGGGATGGACATCAGGTATACATCAGCTGTATGCAGTCTTACAGTGAGCGTTACTCCAATTTCTACCCAGTATATTTATTTTCTGCCCATCTAGACCAGTAACTAACATTGAAAAACTGTGACAGATTAAAATAGCAGCAAAGCAACTGAAACAGAATGACCATGGTCTCAAATATGCTTCCCAATGTCCATGTATAAATGCATCTCTTGAAAGTTTATTTATTTATTTATTTATTTAGCTTTATGACAGCAAAGAGACACCTAGCTAACTCAGGAACTTTTAAGATTATGTATAAGCATGCTCTAAAATTCCTGCAGCTATTGAAGAAGCCAGGGAGACACATAACAAAGCATAACAAAGAGCTAAGTCATAGGAGAACATGGACTCCTGAACTGAACATTTCAAAAGACAGTCTGAAGAAGGTGTGGATACAGTAGTGCAGTTAAGCAGCAATTGAACTCCTCATTGCCAGCCTAAGCATTACGAGAATGCTGCTTTCCACACGCGTCACCAAATTTAACAGAGAGTTTAACAGAAAGATTATGTAGTAACTCCGTGAATTTTTATAGCGTATGACACCAGATGTCCTGGCACTTGTTTTTCTCTAACACAAATAAAACTGAGACATTAATATTTCTTTAGGGATTGGTAGGGATTTTATATTTTGAGCAAAACTAATACAGCTGTCCCAGGCTAATGGAAGTAAAACAAATGAATCATACTCTGCAAGAATAAAACTTGAGGAAAGCTGCAACTTTTCATGCTGCACTGTTGAACATCGACTGTTGCAACCCACTTCCTGCATTTCCAGACAAATGGAGTTAGTGACTAAGATGACAAAACAATAGCTCCAAAAAGAGCACAAAATATAAACCAAACCTTGACACAGCGTACTCAGTTACATGCGTGGCAACTAACAGAGCCATTTGACTACCCAAATGAAAGCTACGGAGTCCACAAACATAACTGATAGTAGGACTCATGTGGAGGGAAGAACACAGCGTAGAAAGAAAAAAAAAAAAAAAACAACAAATGTCTGCTCAAAAAAAAAAAAAATTGTCTGCTCAATCATTTCAGGTTGTCACCAATACATGCAAATGCCAGGAGGAAGAAAAAAAGTCCAGAAAGCATTCTGAAAGCAAGGCTGAGAAAAACAAACAAAAACCTCTGGTGTTTGCTTTCTTAGGTTTTCCAAAGTATTGACAACAGCAAGCAAACTTATTTATGAGCCAAGAGCGTTCCAATTTTCTAACTCTTACTTCATGACTGTTTTTAAGATTCCATTGAATGGTAAGGTGAAGATAAATAGAAATATTGAGGAGAAAAAAGGGTTACACTAAGTTCAAATCATAAAAATCAGATTTACCTCTAGCAAAAGATCTACCAGTGGAGTCTGTTTGCTGGCTGGTGTGAGACATAAGTTATCAATGATCAGTACCCGCATGAAGTCAAACACAAACTTCTTGGCAGGATGGTTAGTTAGGTACGTCTTGGTGCCAACATTGCAGTATTCTGACTGGCTCCTGTTCATGCCAGAATCAGTTGCAAAGGCTTTGAACTCTTCAGCTGGGGACCCAACTTCATCATCAAGATCAGACACCTGTGAAAAACAGTATGTCAAAACTCCAGAGCTCAACAGATTAGCAGCAGTGCTTTTGCTCTTCTATCCTTTACATGTCTTTCTATGGCCATTCACTTCATATTTGGTTTCCTAATAAACCTTTTTCAGCAAGATTATGTTCAGTATCAGGTGCCCAATATACAACATGCAAAACATTCAAATTCTAGTTTCTAATTGACGAGGAAAAAATAAATCAGTAAAGGCTCACACAAGTTACCTGAACCAGAAATCACATATCACATGGGAGATGCTTACCAACAAGAACTTCTGGAGCAATTTCTAATTTCTACGCAAGAATACAGATTCTCATAGCAAAAAGACAGAAGTTCTGAAACAGTTAGCAGCTAAAGCAGTGAACAAAAAACCACGATAGAAGCTGACTGAAAAAGGCTATCAAGTTTGTGTGATAGAGTAGCAAAAGCAAACTCACCCTTTTTTTAATGCAGTACCTTCATCAGAGTGCAATAATGAGTAAAAGCTACTTTCCCAGTACTGAAGATGATCATGTCCAAAAGAAATTAAAAGGAGAAAGTATTTTTATGTAATGCCTTCCTCCAGATACAAGAGGAGACAATGACTTCCCTGAAAAAGACTTATTGCATCACCAGCTTCCATACAAAGTAACCAAATGTTCTGAATTTTTGTCTGCTTCAGAATGAGAAAATTCCCAAGAAATGAAGAAAAACCCAAAGATGTAGACTTTCTGGATTTAATGGCACATCTGAGAAAGGCTGGAAGATCAATCAAGAATTTTCTCTCAATGCTGAACTTAGGTTAACGTGTTTTGTTGCTATACTTAGCATTTATTTCATATGGAATTGAATAGTCTACCTCATTTGGATAGACAAATGCTGGAGAAGCAAAAAGATTTGGAGTCAGGAAAGCCTTCAAATGGTAGAGTTCAAATTGTCAGACAGACAGACGAAGTTTCACCTGTGCACTTAGTACTGAAAGGACTAAAAAACTACTTGGAGATATGCAAGACTGTTCTAAATTCTTTACACAGGTCAATGCCAAGTCAGCATTACAAGCTTGAAAATGGCACTTTCCTTTCTTTTTTTTTTTTTTTCCTCTAAGAACTCCTATCATCTACTTCAAGTGCAAAAATCAATAATCTTATAAGACTCTTCGACATATATCTGTAAAAACTGATCATCTGTTTCTATTCATAATAGAAAAGACAGTATTTCAGCAATAAATATTTTCTACAGTATTTTATCATTATCTTCCCTAGTTATAGCATTTGCTAACCAGTCAGCTATCTGTCTTAGTGCATGGATGCTCTTAGTGCATGGATTACTTTTAGATGCCAGCTAACAATAACAGTTTATTTCTTTCCCCTTCATGGTCTAGAAATAGCAGCGCTTTTCAATAACACTTAAAGTATATGTAAATTAATAACCTGTAATAGTTCTGCTTAAAGCGGCAATGCAATCAAAGATGAACTCACACCCTTTTAGCTTGAACTCAGCAGTTACAGGTCAGATAGGAATATTTTTATTGGATAAGCCCCCAACAGAAGTAGGAGGAGAAAGCATTTTTCAATTTTATCGCATCTTCCAAAATAGAGAGGAGAAAGACAAGCTGACTCTGTCATTTTCCTTCTGTAAATCTGAGCTAATTTGATTCCTGTATATGAAAAAAATGGCCTACTAGAAAAAAAGAAATGGTATACATTCCCCCTAAAATGAAGTTTCAGGTATCATTGTGCAACAACAGTTGAGCATGCACCCTCTCAGTTTCAAAACCCAAGTACAAAATTTCCAGCCCAGCCTTTAAGACCACCCTTTTCTGCATGGCAACTAGAGCTTTATCTTCACATGACTATTAATTGGTCTATCTTCAAAAATAGCATCCAAGGGAAAAGAAAGGGAAAAAAAAAAAAACACAACTCACTGCATTTCCTACCATCTCAGAGTAAGGTCTTATGTTGAAAGGAAACACAGTTGCTGCCAATGCACACAGGAACTCTGGGCTCATCCATAAGGAAACGAGGTCCGGCACATTGTGATACAAATAGCGAAAGAACTGCATCAAGGTGACAGGATATTCTCGAAGCCAAGAGCCTTCTTCCTCAGACTGCCAAGGCTGGGTTGAAAAACAAACAGCACGTTAACATAGATGGCGTTAATCGAAGAATACTCATTTCAGAAGAGAGACATGGGAGGACGACTGGTAGGATCAAGTATGCCAAACACATTGTCAAACATGCAGTTAAACACATCATCAGAGATGGGATGAAATGTGATCAAACATGGTCAAGTGCTTGTTCAAAGAGAGCAGAAATGTGTCTGGTTGCCTGCTCAGTCACATGTCAGTGTCCAAAACCAGAACATGTCAAACATACCAGAGAATGTGTCACAACACATGGCCAAACAGCTGCCTAGAAGACATGACTGAAGACATGCTGTTCAGACACCTGAAGTGATGTCTGATCAAACATGAACAGACTATATGCCTGTGCATCTAACCAACATGTGACAAATGAGTTGCTAACTGTGACAAAACACTTGTCTGGGCACATCACTGTATGATAAACACCTGACCACATGTGACCAAGCATACGTATACAGTTTTTAACACATGAGCTTGCAGAAGCCATGCAAACCGCTTTTCAAGAACATATGTCCAAGCCTGTCAGACATGTCACCGTGTCATGAAATCATAAGAAGCAGAAGTGAATGACAAATGTGACAAGAAAAATGTAATGAAACAGGCCAGAACAGGTTGCTACCACATGAAGAAATGTAATCAAACATGACTAAATGTGATAAACACACGGCAGGAACACATGGCAGCCCAACACTTGACAGTAACCTCTACCTCAGCATGTATTCAAGCATGTCACAAGGAGGAGACTGAACACATCTATGTGGCTAAGAACACGTGTTCTAGGGTGATGACTCAAAATACGTTGCTAAGCATGATCTGAATCGTATCAAACAAAAACCCAACAGCACATCTAAACATATATCAACTGGTACAGAGCAACACAGCAGGGCAAGAGACAGCATGTCTCTGAGCAGGTCAAGAGCATCTGCAAAGTGGAGGACCAAAAAGGACAGAACAGGTTGCCAGCAGGACACAGAACAAGTGTCAATAGCAATGTGTACCCCCAGCACATCATTAGATATGCTTTCTACATGTGTGTACTGGTCACACCTGGATATGACAATACATGAGCAGCAAGTAGTCAATGCTTCCCAGAGGGTTTCACAAATGTGATGACCAAGCAGGTAACATCTAAACAGGTACTACTTGGGAAATGTTTCATGAGATCTTTTTCAGCAAATCAATGCTCTAGTTCCCACATAATACAAAATTTTCCTACTGAGAAACTAACTTTGACTACATTGACACTAGATTTAAAAAACAAAAAGAACACACATTTTTCTGGCAGTTAGTTCATTTCCTCCAGCATGTGGCTATTAATAGTCAGGGGACTTCTCAAGCACAAAAAAATCAGCATCTCGCATTGCTCTGAGCAGATGGGACAGTGAGTCTAAAACATTCCCCTGTGATGTTAATCAGGGAAGTAATTCAGTCATCTCTGCCAAGCATTTTTATCCTTCTGATGCCTTGTCTTGCTTTACTTGCAGCAAAACGTAAAGCTTAGCCTTTTTGTGAAAAGCACTGCTAATTTTATGGTCAGTAATATTTCCACAGATAATGAAAAACAAAATAAGATAAGAATAACCTCATTACAATGTTTTCTTTTTACACACGTATTATGAGTAACTCCCAGATGGGTTGGTTATGATAGTAACAAAAAATTCACATTTCTAATTTGGCTTCTGACCACATGGCAGACCCAAGCAATTCCATATATACAAATATGTACAAAAATTCTATTCTTACAGAATTCAGCATGCTCCTCAGCATTCCCAATAACAAGAAGGCAGCTTCTGTGCAAACACTATGTACTGAAGAGGTAATGGTGCCACACGAGGCAGGAACTCCAAATATAAATGTCCAAATAGAGTCTAAGTCAAACTGTAAAGGATGAAACAGAAAAGACAAACACTTTCTGTAGTGCAATTTGATACTGCTTTTTATTACATCTATAACACATTCATTTGACAGTGTCTAAACAGTAAAGGTTAGAGGATGTGAAAAAATTCAGCCCCTACAACTTTATGGAGAGATCACGTGTCATGAGGCACTGAAGAACTTCCTTTCAACCATGGACAAACTTAACTGCAGCTCTCACCTTCTCAAGGTATTTAAGCCTTCTGAAACAAGAAGCGACCTGTCAGCACAAATGCTGCACCATCAATACTTGCCTTTGGCACATCTACTAACAAAACCCACATGGTGTCCCACAGGAAAAAACATGAATGAAACAAATACACTACACTGTATTTTTCAGTAATTAAACAACAACAACAAAAAGCCATTAGATGTAAGAAAAGGAAAAACTGCCAATCTCTAGCATTAACAGCTATATATTAACTGCTATATATTTTAGGTAGTTGCATTTGATTTCAATTTAGCATTGCTGTACTTCAAACACTATAAGCAGAAGATGACCTTCATGACTCTGCTTTCCCACAGCACAGTGTTGCCTGTGCTGTCTAGTTCCTCTTGAGAAAATAAGCAGGCAGAATACTTTCTGGTCTATAGTTTTCACCTTCCCTTTACCACCAAAAAACAGATGTTAGCACTGTTAGTATCTGTTCTAAACAGGTACACTGTAAACCTGGAGTGTGGCTTTTCTCCATAAAAGACTACACTAAGGCTTCCTAGGTTTCTGTTGAAGACTATTTATTTACATACAATTAAAACAAGTTCAAAATCAACCTACACAAAATGCTAATACACTTTTATTTTTCCACTGAGAACTAAGATGTCTCCCTTAAACCTTTCTGTAATAAGTACCCTGTTTTTTTCTGTAACCTTGTGAACACTCCTTAATACAGTAACTCCCTTCTCTTAATAAATAAATAAATGCTCCCTTCCATGTCACCCTGGCTCCAGATCAGACCAGAAAGAAACTAGCTTCATCTATGCCATACCAGGCTGGCTTCCACGTACTCCCACCATATCTTGTCCTCCCACTCCTGCACAGGGCAGCACAAAACAAGTTGTACTGACTTCTGTGTCAGCTGCTGGGGACTGGGGTTGTTAATCCATAATTTCTTAGATGACAGACAGAATTACACTTACATCTTACTAGATAATCCCTACCTGGGACCCCTGATTACACTGGCTGCTGATGACAGGTGCACTGACCTGCAGGTTTTCAGGCAGTTCAGTGACTGGCTGCTGCAGGAAAAGGGCCATGAGGAGGAAGTAGAGTGCAGGTACATTAGTATGCTTAGGGAGAAGGGACTGCAGGACAGGAAAGCCCGGGAAATGACATGCATCCCGGTTAATCTCCCGGACTGTTGATCTGCCACCAGCGCTCCTGCCAACATTGAACCCTGAAATAAAAAGACAAAGAGCCAACAATGTTAATAGAAAAATGCTTGCGAAGCTCATTCTTAAATCAAGTATTGAGCTCAAGAGGGTACCTCCACATAAATCTAACACTGTAACAATGGAAAACTTGCATACTGGTTATCATACATATACTATGCAATTCACTTCAGGTATCTAATTATTTAATTACTACGACAGGAAAAAATTGCCTTCCAGTACCACACCACGTAGATAACCCTGCACTATGAAGACTGCTTAATTCTGTTCCAGACACACTCAGATTCATTTGTTGACCGCTACCAGAAACTCAAGATTTTTAAGATACTTCAGCTTCTGAA
Source organism: Aythya marila (assembly GCF_965140915.1). Taxonomy (NCBI): domain Eukaryota; kingdom Metazoa; phylum Chordata; class Aves; order Anseriformes; family Anatidae; genus Aythya; species Aythya marila. Next base: position 145,031 of record NC_139045.1, read on the forward strand.
AAAAAAGTTATTTCACTAGCTGAGAGGAAAATCACACCTTAATCTCTGGAATTGAGTAGTTCATTTAGGTTAACAACCAGCAATCCCACAGCTGATTTAAGTAAATGGGCTGCTGAATGATTTCCATGCACGCTTCACAGGGATCTTGCTTTAGCTGCTTTGTTACTGATCAACCAGTATGAAGCACCAAATGCTCTTATTTTTATCTTAAGTGTTGCCAGAAACACAAAACACCTTTTGTGACCCTTTTGTACTCAGTCATTTCGTTTCCCCTTTGAACATCACATAGAAAGTGCAGAAGTGCTCATTTTGCAGTAAGTACAGAGGCAGGAAGATAACAGTCTCTGGGTCAATGCAGACCGCCAGATATTTTTTTCTGATGTTGCCAGAGGTAAGGTTGGTCAGGCTGTTTTTGTGAGGCTCTAATACAGAGATGGTTCTCAGCAGAAACTGACTACTTAAAAGAATATATATGAATTAAATTCTTGCCACAAAGCCACACTTAACTCTATCAGTAAGCTTAAACAAAAATGGCTCTCAGATGGTTTCAGGAGAAGTCTCAGAGCCAATGTTTTGCAAGGCAATAAAAAAAAAAAAAAAGAGCATAAAGATTAGGTAATCAGATAAGTCATTGGCATTTGATGAGATACAGTTTTAGAATTATCTTGTTCATCACAGTCTAGCCTGGCATCAGTTAAATTGATGTTATAATACAAAACCAAAAAGGACGACTACACACATTCTTCAACTGTGATTGCACATCTAATTTAGAAAGATTCTGTGGACTGAAGAAAATTATGTTATGGGACATTTGAAACAAATCTCAAATAAAAAAATAAAAAAGTCAGTGTCCTAAAGTATCAGTGGGATTAAAATTTTAAGACATGTGCATGCAAACTGAGAAGCATTTGTAAGATTTAAGACCTGAATCGGTAGCTAAACAACAGTTGCTACAGTATGTTAACAATACATCTTTGCACACATAATATGGTTTCATAAAAAACTCTGCTGAAACTTTTGTAGTTCATTATTGATGCAGAGAATCATGATATATTGCTTAATACCCTGAGAGATATATTATGGAAAACCAGTGCAAAGAGACTGACTTCCTACAAAGGTCTAATAACCTAATAATAATGCTCTAAGAATCCACAAAGAAAATCCTTAATAAGGGCCAAGGGGGCCAACATGAGCCCAGGAAATCACGAGAGCAAGCTAGGCAGAGGAAATGAAGGACTGAGATGATGCTTTGCACACACAAATTCCCAAGGAAGAACAAATCCCAACTGGTGTATCTACTGGCACAGAATTCACTAGACAAAGCAGCACAGATTTAAAACTGCATGATACTATGACTAATGTAACAATTACATTTTTCTTAATTAGTTTGCGTGTAGCACCTTGCAACAACACGTGTGATGCTATGCTGCCTTAGCATTTAGGTCGTTATGTGCCTGCCCATGGGGCTTACTTAACTATACATTGATGGTGACATGACACCAATTGCAGTTCAGCTATGCAGGCTTTGTGCAGACAAAAAGCTAAGACTGAACTGTAACAATATCTGTGCAATGTCAGCTGAAGGGCAGTTGCTCTCTTTTGCTTAGCAAATCTAACTCTTAATTCTAAGGAAAATGAAGGGCAACATCATCTGATCAGAGCAGAAACAACAGTAACAGAAAGGATGTATCCATCTGAGAGTTTTCATACTGTACCTAGCACAGTACCAATCTTATTGGTCAAGACTGAATCCGTCTGATCAAGCCAGCCTCCACCACTGAGACCTTCCTTAAATTTAATAAGGATGGACTGATTACTCAACAAGACCACAAGAATTCGCATGGCAGCTGTGACCGTGGTGGAATGCAGATGTTCTTCCATGAACATCATAATCCAATCAAAACCCAGGGTCTTGACCAGTTCTTCACAAGCCCTAATAAAGGGGAAAAAAAAAAATCTGTGTAAATGCTTCAACAGTTCCTATGAAATTACACAATTTAACTAGTGAATAGAGTGTGGACCGTATAATTCTCTCCTTTGAAATTAAAAACATAATATCGTTTCTAGATCTAAAGTTTTTTGTACTTACTGCAAATTAACAGCTGTCTTCTCTTTAGATGTATATAGAAGTTTCAGGAGTATATCTAAAAGCCTGTTCCGCAGGAGAATAAGGTTAGCTGAAACAAGTCCTCCAAAATCATCTTCTGTTCCTAGACATCAAGTACAAAAAAAGTTAAGCAAAATTAATGTGAATTAAAAAAAAAGAATTAAGCAAAAAATTTTTTTTTTAGAACTCCAACCATTTAAATGCTATTCATAAATTCCATACACAAGTAAACTCGATATGTTCCTACTCAGGTCAAGAAAAAGCCATGCTCTATTGTGGACAGCTTGCTATGCTTGACCTGGCGCACACTGCCAAGGAATGTTTGGTGCCCCATTATCGTTGTCACACAGCATTTGGTCGATTTGAAAGATGGGCAGAAGGATAGCACAGACAGTTATCTAAACTGAGGCGGTCCACATTAGCTAAGCCAGTTGGTTCCTGGCAGGCAGATGCATAAAAACTGACAAAGGAAAGGGTGTGGAAAAAAGGGGATTCATAAAAACTCCAAACAGTTGGCTAAACATTATGCAATCTGGGATAAAATAAAATAAAATAAAATAAAATAAAATAATAAAATAAAATAAAATAAAATAAAATAAAATATAAATAAAAAAATAAAAAATAAATAAAATAAAATAAAATAAAATAAAATAAAAAATAAATAAAAAAATAAAAAATAAATAAAATAAAATAAAATAAAATAAAATAAAATAAAGCTAACATTTTCTGGCTTATACAAAATGTAAGAAATGGAAGAACAATTAATTTCCTTTTCAATCAAGTCAGAACCCGAAACCCCTTATCAGTCAAACACACTTCTTCCAAAATGTGCTAATACACACAGCTCAAGGTTAACTTCACTGCTATTCTTTAAATCCCTCTACTAGTACCTTACTTTATGTAAGGAGGAGCAGGTTTTCCACAATGTTAAAAAAAAAATTACTACTCAAGCGGAAACACGCAAAAAAGGAAGACAGATAAATGGACACATACTGGGCCAGAGATCTGTGCCTAAGTCACAGACAAGAAAACAAAGCATCTTCAAAGGCAGCAATACAGCATAACTGATCAAGACCAATAACCTATAAATCTACTGTCCTTTGCCTCAAGCTTCCCTTAGCACTCCTGACACAGTGTGCCTTTCTCCCCATGGTTCTCTAGTGTCCCTGGTAGACAAAAAGCAGCACAAGCTCTGCTTAGCTTAGAAAAAAAAAATAATATGGCCAGCCTGTAGAGGGAACATGAATTTGGATCTCTCTCCTATACCCAAGACATTGTTTTTTACTGAAGAAGTTGTTGGAATTTCATCATCTCTGAGAATGCAATGACAGAAAGTGTTCAGAAAAAGGAGAGACATGTGAATGATAAATGTGCAGATCACCTAACCTTGTTCTTCAGGAAACAACATGAATCAAGCTAACTGTGCAACAGAAACCCTGTTCTTCTCTCTGGTCCCTGCCTACCTGCATTGCAAGAGATGCAGAAACTTAGCATCTTAGAGCACCCACTTGAGTTATTTGGTTCAAATCCACTGCTGGGTTAAATCATTTGGACTAGGGGAGACTAATCAAATCCACAACTGTAAAAGCTTCTTTCCCTTAAAGAAAAAGGTTAGAAATGTTCTCAAAAAATAAACAGAAATACTCTTGAAGTACGGATATATATACATACATATTATATATATATATATATTTAAGGAGGAAAAAAACACCTTACACTGCGTGAATTGTTTTTCCCATTTCTCCACATGTGGAGGGCACACCTACCAGATGCACCTACCAAACCATTCTCTTTTCTTTTTTTCCCTCCCCATAACAAAACTGAGATGCAAAACTGATAGGAAAGAACAAGTGGGTGAAGCAGAAGGACAACATTCAGTATTAAGTGAAGGAAAACAAATAAGAGCGCATTAGTTTTGCACCGCTTTGCATGCAATACACAAATCTCAAGTTCCACAGTTAACCTGGCAGCCATATTATAACTAAAATGCATTGCTGTTAATGATACTGTTGTACATTTTAAGTATTTAAGTACAGAAGAGATCATAAACTATTTCTCTTCTACTGCTTCTAAGGCATGCAATGACTTACCGCTGTCAAACTTTTCTTCATTGTTTATTTCCATGACTACAAACTTCTCACAGACTGCAAACGTAGGTAAAGTGGAAGAGATGAACTGTCCAAACCTTGACACACACAGAAATAACATCATGCATTGATATGACAGATGAACTCATATCTATGAATAATTTCCATCTAATGTAAAATCACAACACTAGTGAAAGGGCATTATCCAAAAACATCAACTTTCCAACACCTAAAAGCTGATAAAAATAGCCTCAGTCTAAAGTTACTCGCCCAAAACTGAAGTAATGTACAGTAATTAATAGAGTCTTGGCAGACAAGTCTGTAGTTACAGGACTTGACAACTCTGAAATTCAAGAAAGCAAATGTGGAGATACCTCCAAGTCCTAGTAAAATGAACACCACAAGTTAAAGAACAGAACAAAACATTGTTCTTCAACTTTTACAGCCGAACAAGTATTACATCCCAAAAAATCATTCATCTGGTATAACATTCACGTCTACAGCTACAGGTGATATAACAAGGTCATGGTTTTCAAGAACAAGATGATGATATACTATGAAAAGAAAGGAGACTGAATACATTCCTCTTTGTTCTGGAAAAATCCTCAACACGTCCTTAGTTACGGTAACTTATCTCAAGTTGTAAAATATGTTTCATTTTTATTTCCAGGAAGCAAAAGAAGTTATGTCAGAACACTCAGATTTGTATTGTAGAATCTATTCCATCGTAGTTTAAGCACAACATCTACACTGTTTATTCTTGAATTACTCTCTGATGCTTTCAAAAACCTTTAATTGTACTTAACATAAGAACCTGAAATTATGACCCATTCATACACAAGGAGTATCTAAGCCTGGCAATATTTTATTCATTTCCATTATAATCAAACAGGAGATGAAAAAATTAAGTTATCAATGAGTTTAACTTGTTTAAAAGGAATTCAAATACTCCTGTGTGTATGAGTTGCAACTATTAATGTAATTTTCAGTCATAATTAATAGTACTATAACTGACAATCTTAAATATTTTTCTGTAGTCATAATTTAGAAAAAACATCTTTAAATTAGCCTTTAGTGAGAGAGAGTAATCAAAACTGCATTTTAACTGAAGTATTCTCATATTCCACCTGAAATAAAAATCAGTATTTAAAAGTGTTCAGTATGTCACACCAACAATGGATAGCATTAATGCTACCTGCCTGAAAAACACTACGCCAGTTTAATCATTCAGTTGTATTAGTTGAGATATAAACTGAATTTAATAGAGAAATCAAGGCATTACCAAAACTATTATACCTATGCACTCAGTCACTTAAAATAAAATATTCAGTACATAAACATTTGACATTAGGTACTCCACAATAGTATTGTCGCTAAGTACTTTTAACCAAGGTCAGCAACATAGTAAGAACACATAAGCCAGAATTAACATAGGTGTGGGCTACCTGAGCAAGTCGTAGCTGCTGGGGAAGCCTTGAAGCAAAAAGCTCAGCACATTACTAATTGCAGCAATAGTAGGCTGGGACAGAGACGTATCTCGAAGAGTCAAGAGCAGTCTTGGGATAAGTTGGAATTCCCTCATTAACTTAGCATTCTTCGCTGCTTCACTGAAGGAAGGAAGGAAGGAAGGAGGTGTCATTTGAAAACTAGAGCTCCCTCTAAATATTACCTAATCCTGGAAATCTCACCAGTACACCGGCATCAACTTATACCTGGACTCTGTGAGAAGTTCGATGAAGTGCTCAAATAATGACAGATGAAGCTCATAGGGTGCATGAAGCCAGACCTGAAATAAATAAACAACATTAAGTTTGGCACACAAATCCAGTTCAAAATTCAGAGGTGACATTTGAGCTTCATACAGTGAAAGTTATGAAAAGCTTGAATAGAGTAAAACTTGTTGCCTATGTTACTATTTACCTGGCCTGATTGCAAGCCTCTCAATTGTTCCTTCTTCAAATTCACTTGTCTGTTAAACATACTAGCAAAGACTAAAGAAACACACATCGGTACCCATTGATAGTCTCCATAAATTTATTACAGTAGAATGTTAGAGTTATAGACAAAAATGTTTATCACTTTCTGGAATTCTTCTTTAAAGAGGTGGTACAATGCCACTAGCTCCAAAGGAATTATTAGAGATTTACAGCACTGATGTGAAATGCTGAATGGGACCAATATGATGATTTGGCTGAAGCAAAGATTCTCTTTGTGAAATTGACTGTCTTCTGCCAGCACTGAACTCAAGGCGTTCCCTGATTTTTGTTTTGTGTGGTGTTTTGTTTCATCCATTTTAATCTTTACCCAGAAATTTCTGCACAGCATTTTCAACAATTTAGATCTACTAGCAAAAAAAAAAAAAAAACAAAAAAAACAACACACACACACAAAGAAAAAAACAGCACCCCAAACTATTATTCAAAAGTAGTAATAAAATACATCAAGTCAGAAAACGCCAAGTTATAATTTAAAATCTTAAAATTGGCTTGCTATTGAAGAAAGTATAATTAATATTTGTGTTCAGGTGTGTAAGATAGTCTGAAATGAAAGTTTCCTTGCTTTTGCCGTTCTTTAAATATTATCTAAAATGATCAAAACAATCTTTCCTTTACCATGCTTAGCATAAGATTAAGAACACCTAATTTATCCAATTTTAATGAAATGTTTGGTTCACTGCTTTCTAAATACATAAAATTGAAAAATGGGAATTATAAAAACACAAGTCAGAAAGTGTGACTTCCTGATGCTTCTCAAAAAAATCTTCCTAATGAATCACAGACATATGACTTGCCTTAACGTGTGTGTGTGTGTGTTCTCTCTCCTAAACTGTTCATCCAACTTAACACCTCTACCACAAATACTACATCAGGTACATGTAAGAACTTCTACTAGATGTACATTTACTTCTGCTCATTAATAGCAAGCACAAAGAAACCATTGTTATTTAAAAGATTTGTTTAAGAATAGTTTTTTGTTTTTTTTTTTTTTAATACTGAAGAATTATTGTTTAAACAGCATTAACTTATTTCTAGTTTCAATGTTCTTTATCAAAAAAAAGAAGAAACTTGAGCAGTTTTCATTTCCTGATTTTTATGCTGTAATTGTAGTGTATTACCAATCTTGGCAATAGTTTTTTCAGTTGTGTTCAAGTCTTCTAAACTCTCAAAGTTAACAAGGCCATTTGATTTTGTTAATATGAAGGCTATACTAGATGGCAGGCATTTTTTCAGAGGGAGGACACTTTAAAGACTCCAGGAGTGCTTTTACATACTTAAATGCATATATAAAAACAGTAAAATAAATAATCCCGCGTTTTAGAGCCATTTGTGAAAAATGGACACGTGTCATTAATATCTTGTAGTTGTATCTTTTGTTTATTTGAAGTGTATGAGAATCACAACAGTTTCACTCAGTCTGTGTCAGATACAGATAATAAAAAAGGGACAAACATCAAATGGTGAGTTCTCTGCATTAACACTGTCAATCAGCCTCTTTTACACTAGCATTTCATTTTGAACTTGTCTACTTTCCCCAGTTTAAAACAAGAACACTTCAATATTTCAATAGGCTGTGCAAGCAGATTTTTAACTACCTTATTATTAACATTGCAGGAGACACATGATGAAGTGATTCCCATGTGCTATTTTGAAAAATCTACCTCCTACTGTTACTTTCAGTGCATCTTTCACACCTTAATGTATTTACTGCAGTAGAACACACAGTTAAAGGAAATTACTGTGGAATAGAAAACTAAAAAACGTCTAGAACAACAAAAAACATGAACATGCTTGGTACACATTAATGGCTTGTAGAATGACTCAAGCCATTTCAGCAAGAAAAATTACCAATAATCTTGCTGCTGAGCTTCTGTTCTGTACAATATACAGAATAGTAAGTTTGCAGGATAACAACCTCATCTGCTGTTGCTCAGTATTTAATGCATGTTGTCAGTTTACTCAAGTACTCATTAGCCAGTATCATGAGGACTTCTCTGCATAGCTTCACATACCTCAAAATCACAGAGCAGATCCTGGAAGGCAATAGAATTTGGAATAATGGAGGTCTCATGCCCACTGTCAACAGTTCCCACCAAGGAAAAGGTGAGATGAAGTATGTGACTGTTCAGAAGGGATCGTTTCTTCTTTAACAGCATCGCCAGCAACTTGAACAAATAAACAGATACGGAACTATTACCCTATTAAATTGCAAGCACGTAATCTACGCATAATGAAGCATGGGTGGAATGGCTGCATCTCTTTTGAGAAGGCCCATAAATTACCTCTGATGCTTGAAATTTTTGGTGAAAAAGCTTGAAAATGGCATTACAGTTGATTAGAACAAGAGTGTACCCAGGATCCCCTCCAGGTCATGATAAAGTTTCTGTTCTAAACTGCAGATGGTATCTAGGCCCTGATAGTTAGGCACATGCACCTATCAGCTCTCTGGTAGTTACCCACAGCTTAAGGCAGCATGTGATACAGGCTCACATGTGTGTTCCTGGAAAGCAAGACACATGCGGATACGGCAGTCTTCAATAGACCAGTCTGCACCTCTGGAGCACCATAAATACAAATGAGAGGTACTCTGTCACTGAAGAAAAGTATCCATCACTAGATAGATCTGAATAACCCCAACTTTCTGTCCCATTAAGCGACACACTAGAAAAACAAAACAGAACAAAACTCAGATCCTTGCTACTTGTCAAAAAAGCCAAGGGCATGAGCTAAATGCTGGCTTGCTCTGCTCAACTTCACCATCCACTTCAAAACAACAAGTAAAAAACATACAATTTTCCATGACTCTTCCCCAGACTGTGCTATTTGCTGAGGTCAATAGAAGCAGAATATAAGTTTTGTGATGATCCACAGATCATTTACTATGCAAGAAACATTGTCTAGATTTTTTTGTTCAAAGTCAAGGTCCACAACAGGCTAAACAGAATATTAGGTTTCAACATAACTATATGTAGCCATTAGCATTACAAAGTTTGTAAATATGCTGCCTAAACCACACGACAAATTTTCACTTTCAATAAAGTCATCTTCATGAGAAACAAAGTTCACTGGTCATGAGAACACCTTTTTCAAGTCAGTTGAATAACTCTTTTGCATAACTGAATGTACTTTCTTCACCCCAATGGAGATTTAACAGGTGTTAAGTTGGCAAGTGAACACCACCACTAATTATGAAGTCTGTGCAATCTCCTCAGAATAACAATTCTAGGAGTCTGCTTGTTTGGTTTCCTTGATGTGTCCAAATCCTTCTCTCTTGCTGGTAGACCACTGAGACAGAAGCTCCAAAGGCTTGGAGCTGCGGGCTCACATTAACAGGGTAGTACCATTAAGTTGTGCTCTTCCTTGCTATTAATGAAGAGTCAGATTCAGCAGAGCAGCTCAATAGACACAGATACATAGAAAAACTTTCCACCCTGTTCCTTGAACGCTATCCTAAATAACTCATCTATGTTCTGAGCCGAGACCTCAGCAAACTTAAGAGCAGAAACTCAGGTTACCATGACACATTCCAATGGGACTTGAGAGCACAGACAATGAAATTCAATTAGCCTGGTCTGTTTAAAGACATTTCTTACATACCTGATAACCTCTGATTCTTTCCATTTCTTTGCTGGCTAGTGGATTGCTTTTTACCACGCAGACTAATGCCTTCACAGCTGCATACAATCCTTCTACATCTGAAGCCATGGCTACAAGTCCTAAAATAGCAGCAGCTCCACCAATGTACTGCAGTATAGTGGCAACAGGCTTGGGGACAAATGTTCTTACTCCTGAGCACAGGCAGTGGAAATATATTAATTAAAATCAAGTCTTATTCTGGTATAAATTAATTGGGAGTTCAAGCAAATACTTTGCAGTCTACCCCGCTTAATTTATTAAAACAATATCACTGTATCATGACACCTCAGAAGGAGAGGTGATGGAAATTTTACATTGGAAAATAATTTATGAACTAAAATCAATTAAGTGCATTTCCACAACAGTACTTACATAAACAGAAACAAGCATCCCATATCAGTAAAAAGAAAAAAGATGAACGGTATGTCAATAAAGTATAAAAATGTAAAATCAATTTAACAATGTACCAGAAGAATCACATTGATCATTTACATGATTCATCTTCTGGTACTAAGTTCTTATTGACAAGTACTTAATGATGTTTAAACCTAATAATTCTCAGATACTCAACTCACCCAAATATCCTATCAAAGCTGCACCAATGGAGCGTGCAGGTCCATTCAAGTGCCCTGCTGAGTTATGTACCAGCTTCACAGGTGTGGCATTTTCATGAGAAGAAATTGCCAGCTTTAATGAATAAGAAAAAAAAAAAAAAAAGGAGGATGAAGGAAAGATTTTTTTCCTGTATGAGCCTGAACTCAACCTATTTTCTTCCTGTGATAGAGTGAGTAACACAAAATAGAATTAAACTATGCTGTAGTCATTAGTACATTCTCTACAGTGAAATCCGGACTCTCCAAAGTTTAAGGATGATTAATCTAATTAAAATAAAAAATCCAGATGGTTCCTTACTTAAACGAAAAACATAAACCAACACAGAGATTTCCAAAACTGAATCACAGTCGGAAGACTAAGCTATCAGTTTTGTTCATCTGCAACTGCAGTTCAGTAAGTATTGTTCAACTATATCATCTTAGTACCTGCTATCTACATTAAAAAGACGTAACACCTCCAAAAGAAGGCAAGCTACATCACTACTAGTAATTTGAAGAACAAGAATACATCTACAATCTCACCACTCTGCCCCCCACTTCTTTTTAAAGATTTAAGTCATTGTAGGCAACTCTGACAAGTACATCACTTTTCCTAGTTTCTATGAGTAAACTGACTTGAAAAGTCATACACCAACCAACTCATTTTCCAACGTACCTGTTTAGCAATGGCTTTACTATCCAACTTGTTGTAAACTTTCCTTATTTTTGCAACTGTAAATGAAGAAACCGAGAGAGCATAGAGACCAAAAGAGACCTTCTCTTCAGGTACTAAAGATACTGGAGATGGGTTGTTTCCCTCACATTTGGAATCTTTGCCTTAAAGACAGAATAAAAACTCATTTTAAAAAAGGAACTTATTTTCAGTTTTAACAGTAAAATTTGGAAGTTACATTTCAGAACATGCACAGAAGAGAGCTTTTATAGACATCTGAGATTTGATACTGCTTTTGTGTATTTGTTCACCACAGGCAAAACTAACATGATGGCGTTCAAGTCTGCTGATGGCATACATGTCTACTATTAAAGTTAAAAGACAACATAAAAAAACCTTCTCCTTTCAATAAGTTCTTCTATACTAACACATAATGGCAACTGGCAGCTTGTGGCTTGGCCAAGAAGTAAAAGACACAACTCTTCCTCATCTGAATTTTTGGCAACATTACTCCTATTCTAGATTAGTGTCCAGCCTAAGGGCTGCTTACTTTGCCATTCTTCAGGTGGAAGTGAAAGGGACTACTCAATAAACATGATATTATTTGGTCCATTTGCGTGTGACAACAGGCTTTATACAATGATTTGCTAAGCAAACTGCATATAGAAAATGGTACAAGAGATACAAGAGTGAATAAAGATCAAAAGGATCAGGCATTGCAGAGAGGTATAACCCTATCTTTTTTTTTCTTTTTAAATCTACTGCTCCCAGACCGAAGGCTTCTTGTGAGGCACTGCAAATACTACAAGCGACGGTGGTGTACAATACTTAGTGCATATGACATAGCACCAGAAAGCTTCACAAAGAGATTTGCTTGCTTCTACATCATCATTCCAAGTCAAAAGGTGTCTCCAACACCAGTGAAATATATTAATAAAATTGAAAAAGCGTGAAGTTTCCTCATCTAACACCAAAATAAGTGACAAAAATGGGGGTCTACACAATTTTTCAATACTTTTCGCATCTCTGTTAAGTCTCACTTGAGTGAATTCCAAATGTCTCAGTTTCCTAAAAAATGAAATCCTAATAAAATCTTCTGTTCACAGGGATGCCCTGAGAACACTGCCGCATTTCAGCAAACAAATGAAGTAATCTATTCTCCTGAACTAACTGCTCTTTGAAGGCTCTTTACAAGGCCTGACGAGTATTGGCTTTTTAACTTCTTAGTTTAAAGACAAAAGAAATTCTCAGAAGATGGCAATCTTGCTTACTGAAATAGGGGAGAGAACTTTTGAAACAAGTACAGCACAGGCAACTAGGAAGTCAGATATAATTTCCTTGGAAAGTGGACAGGGAGCAGAATGTGGCTCTCAATCCACGATGAAATGGTTGGTGACCTGCTACAGCACTTGAATGTATGCATGTCGATGGGGCTGGATAGGATCCACCTGAGGGTACTGCGAGAACTGGGGGAAGAGTTGGCCAAGCCACTCTCCATCATTTATCAACAGTCCTGGCTATTGGGGGAGGTCCCAGTCGACTGGCGGCTAGCAAACGAGATGCCCATCTACAAGAAGGGCCAGAGGGTATACACAGGAAACTATAGGCCTGTCAGTTTGATATCAGTGCCAGGGAAGCTCATGGAGCAGATTATCTTGAGTGTCATCACGCAGCACTTGCAGGGCAACCAGGCAATCAGGCCCAGTCAGCATGGGTTTATGAAAGGCAGGTCCTGTTTGATGAACCTGATCTCCTTCTATGACAAAGTGACGCGCTTAGTGGATGTGGGAAAGGCTGTGGATGTGGTCTACCTTGACTTCAGTAAGGCTTTTGACACCGTTTTGCACAACATTCTCCTAAAGAAATTAGCTGCTTGTTGCTTGGACTGCCGTACGCTTCGTTGGGTTAGAAACTGGCTGGGTAGCCGGGCCCAAAGAGTTGTGGTGAATGGAGTCAAATCCAGTTGGAGACCGGTCACTAGTGGCATTCCCCAGGGCTCAGTACTGGGGCCAGTTCTTTTTAATATCTTTATTGATGATCTGGGTGAGGGGATCGAGTGCACCCTCAGTAAGATTGCAGATGACACCAAGTTAGGTGCATGTGTCGATCTGCTCGAGGGTAGGAAGGCTCTGCAGGAGGATCTGGGTAGGCTGCACCGATGGGCTGAGGTCAGCTGTATGAAGTTCAACAAGGCCAAGTGCCGGGTCCTGCACCTGGGGCACAACAACCCCAAGCAGAGCTACAGGCTGGGAGATGAGTGGTTGGAGAGCTGCCTGGCAGAGAAGGACCTGGGAATATTGGTTGATAGTCGGCTGAATATGAGCCAGCAGTGTGCTCAGGTGGCCAGGAAGGCCAACAGCATCCTGGCTTGTATCAGAAGCAGTGTGGCCAGCAGGTCTAGGAAAGCAATTGTCCACCTGTACTCAGCTCTGGTGAGGCCGCACCTCGAGTACTGTGTTCAGTTTTGGGCCCCTCGCTACAAGAAGGACATGGAGGTGTTTGAGCGAGTCCAGAGAAGGGCAACGAAGCTGGTGAGGGGTCTGGAGAACAAGTCTTACGAGGAGGGGCTGAGGGAGCTGGGGTTGTTCAGCCTGGTGAAGAGGAGGCTCAGGGGTGACCTTATTGCTCTCTACAGGTACCTTAAAGGAGGCTCCTTTGGTGTGTTCTCCCACGTGCCCAGTGATAGGAACAAGAGGGAATGGGCTAAAGTTGTGCTACAGAAGATTTAGGTTGGATATTAGGAAGAACTTCTTTACCGAGAGGGTTGTTAGGCATTGGGATGGGCTGCCCAGGGAAGCGGTTCAGTCACCATTCCTGGAGGTCTTTAAAAGACGTTTAGATGTAGAGCTTAGTGATGTGGTTTGCTAATTACAACTTGCACAGATCCAATGTGCATTCTGGGAGAAATAGTAAACGACTAGCAGGTAAGTAAACCCAGACTTACTTGGTAGGTTTGACTATCTGTCAAAAAAGCCAGCGCAAACACAAATCTGCACACAACTTAATGCCATTCCCACACTTTCTGATTCAGGATATGCAAGGAGAACCATCTACTTGTCCTGAATACTTTGGTCTTTCGCTGCCTCAACACTATCTATACTTGCAATTTTTTTCCATCACCACTCTGAGGAAAACATTCACCATTAATGCTACAACTGTGTGTTCTCTTGACATACTTTGTTTCTTAGCACTCTGCACTTCCTTCCTTGAGTTGGGGATGGTTTCTCACTGGAAGAGCTAGAAAGCATGAAGGTGCTCAAAGGAAAACACAACCCAAAAACAAGACAACTTGATATGTTCCCCTTTTCTGTGTCTCCATTAAAGGTCTAGTGATATCTACATAAAGCAATGAATGTATACTGATATTGGTGAGGAGAAAAATGTCAACTGCACAGAAAGACAGGGAACACTACAGAACAGGAAAATCTTGATTGTGACAGCTCATCTTACCAGAGTCATTCAAGAATCTATTGCCCCAGTTGCACATTTCCATACCTTTTTGCATTACAATACCTTAAGTTTCAAATAAGAATACTTACAAATTGTAATGAAATCAACCAGAATTTTTCCAAATACATGATTTAAGATTATCTGCTGCACTATAATCCCTCCTGTTTCTTTTTCCCCTCACCCCTCAGTTGACTGATCTAGGCCCTACAAACAATTTATTTCAAGACAGCTGTGTTTAAAGCACAGAACAATTGGCAGATGTGTAAATAAGCATGAGTGCTATAATAAAAACTGACAAGTTCAAATGCCTTTCCAATTTCACTTTTTTACAGATAAATACAATATAGAGCATGAATAATAACAGTGTTTAAGTTTTCTAACTAGTTTAAAACCCAGGTGAGGAATACCAGCACTTCTATCATACCTCAGTATCAGAACCACCAGAAAAGTATGTTACAATGGTAATTTGGATTTATATCATCCCCTTCAATAACAGCTAATCTTCTTCACATGAACAGCTTTGCCTCTCTGCTATTGCGTATTCTTTTTTCTCACTTCTTCTGTCAATATGCATGCAAAAGACTTAACTAAGTTGGATCAAGTTACATGTTACCATTGTACTTACACGGTACGTATACTGCTTGAAAGCTTCCAACATAATTTGGTCCCAGCTCATAAATGGTGCTAACACCTGGGGCAGGCAAAACATCCTCCAGGAAATGTGTAGGGCCCAAACGCCACACCAACGAAGAGAGCTGGCGCTGTGCAGGTGGTGTGCCAATATAGGCATAGACAGTGCTGACTACAGGAGGATTAGCAGAACCAGAGCCACTAGGACTACTATGAATATAGTGAAGCTGTAAGGGATAAAAATTCAGAAAATCTTAGTGAAGTCACTGAGAGTGCCGGGGTACCATCAAAAGCAAGCAGATAGATTAGAAATTCAGGCAAGCAATTTGCAAACCAGGGACATACAAATGATTGGTATGTAATGCATAGTAGCCTGACACCATATGGTAAAAGTTAGTGAAGAGCACTATCCAGAAGGTAAATGCAAAGATCAGAAGTGGCTTTCAAACATGAAGGTGTATATAGAAATACCAGACGAGAATGTGCGAGTTCTATGCTTAAAAACACTGAACAATAAGGCTGCCTCATTCTTCTAAAACCATGGTCCTTTCTGACTGTCACTGTTGTGTTTTTTTTTGTTGTTGTTTGTTTTTTTAAATCAATACTGCTACCTCAAAACCTGGTGTCCTTTCCCCCTCCTTCTTCAGCTTGTGAAAATATGCCTCAGACTATTAATTAATGCTGTTTTGTTCTCAAGTGGATACCCAATGAATTCAAATCAGTAAGATTGTCAGACAACACTTAGACAAATGTATGGATAAAATGTACATATGGATAAGATGCTGGCATATATATATATAATGGTAGCAAGAATTGTATGGGCATTTTCTATCTACCATGTTAGAATTCTATTACCAGCTATTGAATGTAGTCACATAGAGCCAGATATAATTAGTATATTATAGCAAGTAGCCTAACATTTAATATAATGCTCTATTAAGCAATTAATATAATGCTATATTGAGGTATACAAAAAAGCAAAATTTGCACGGCAAAGTATCATTCTATGTATAGCAGCACGCTAAACTACCTAATTTGCACCCCATCACAGGATTAGCTTACTCCCTCCATAGTGGCCAGGTGCCAAAAACTCTTGTAGTTATCAGTTACAGGTCATGAATACAGAGCAACTGGTGGAGAGGACCAGTGCTATTCCATGATTTGTGGATGTGGCCTCCTAGTTTGTTCCAGCTAATAATGAAATACTGACCTGTACAACTGTATTTCATCCACAGTCAACTAGTAACAACATTAAACATCTCAGTGGCAATCAATTGACAAGGGCATGCTATCTCTGGGGTTGCAAGACGGTTGGGAAAGGAACAACAAGGAGAAATTTTAAAATGTCTCTTACTTTGTAATCTCCCCCTCATTTGAAAGCTATGTATCTACCAGGTGGTCCTGGAATGTGTCCTTTTTAGCTTTTTGTTGTTGTTCTAACCTAGTCGTCAGCATAGCCATGCCATACTTGCTTCACATGCAATGCACCATGCCTGCTTCCCCTGAGCACTGCACTGCTCATTCAGTATCGTGTTCATTATGTTCCCCTGTTAACACGACTATGGCTGGGTCAAAGCTGTGTAGTGAGCAAAGATTTCTTTTTGCAAGGCTCCTCTTGTTTTGCACACAAATATATATGCTCAGAGACGAGATCACTCCAACAAGTAAAAATGATCATGTCAGGATTTATTTTACCTTAACAGTGTTAACGAGCTGTCCATCAAGGTAGAGCGCAGCTGTGCTGTTCTTTAGCATGCCTTTACTCATGACCAGAAGTAGGTGATGCCACTGGCCTTCTGCAATGAGCTCACCGCAGCGAAAACGGGCACAACAAGGAAGAATTTCGTAAAATGATGATTCTTCACTGAAGTCATCAACTAAAGGGAAAGTACTACTTAGTGAGCAACAGCAGAAATGTCATTAGCCTGTTTTAAGGTTTTTATGTCATCAGACTTAATTCAAAAAAATCTACAGTGACATGTTAAAGCCAAAATTTCAGAAAGTACATACATAACAAAGTCACAAAAAAACAATTAAAATCATATGAATTGATACAATTGACAAGATAGGAATAATCTCTTAAATATTGCCTTTAAAATTTCAAATACAAGAACTAATTTTTGAAAAACCATTCAGAGCACCTTATCACAGTTCAACAGGCTGAACTTCTGCAAATACTTGCATATAAGCTGACACGTATAGTTTTGCTGGTATCAACAGCATGGTTTTTACTGGTTCCGTTGGTTTTGTTTGTTTTTTTTTTTTCCTCCTATATTTTATCCAATAAAATTCTCAGGATACTTTTATACTTTTGACAATTATATTTTACTTCTCCCCTTCTACCTTCCAATTGAAATTCTACACGTAATTCCTTTACTTATGCTTTTACTAACTTTCTAATGCTACCACATTTAAGTCACAAAAAGATGTTTTAGAGAAAAAATTTACAGAAGTAGTTTGCGGGAAATAACATGCCACTCTAAACCTTCAAAGCTATTTTTCACCTAACTCACACTGTAGAGAGAAAGATACCCATACTTCTTGTACTACCTCTTCACATATTTCCCTGCTCCACCATGGCTTCCTCCATGTGTTCCTCTAAAAGGACTGCAGAGGAACCTGTGCTCTGGACCCTGGAGCATCCTCCTGCTCCAACTTTAATGTTTGCAGTTTCTCACCATTACTTTTCCTTACCCCTCACTCCATGCAGTCTTTTGCCTTTTTTTTTTTTTAAAGTGCTTTCTGGGAGGTGCCATCAGCCTGGCTAATTTGATCAGCTGTCCTGCAGTGGGGACACCATGGAGGCAGCTGTGACCATACATGGCTGGCATGGGGCAGCCTTGGCCTCTTCCCACAGAGGCCACCCCCTGGACTTTGCTTAACAGTCCCATCAGTGGTGCCTGGGCCATAGCACAGCTGATCTGAGGCGAGCAGCTCCTGCTGTGGGGCAAGGTGATGTGCATCCACCGCTCCGTCAGCTCAATCACCTACCTGTGCACCAACAGCAGGACAGGTCAGAGAGATATGCCTGCCTTTCAGCCAGAGGAACCCATTCCCAGTGTCCCAGCAGGGACTGCACATCCCACATTACTGACCACCCATCACTAATTATTCACCTACCTATACTCTTCACTATTTCCCATGTCTTTCTTCACTAATTGCTGCGGAACTATCGTCTTCTGAATATTTCAACACACTTCAGTTTTCCATACACAATTTTAAAATTTCTCTAAAACACATCCTTAGATTTCACACCAGAAGACATGATTAATTTGCAGCACTCAGGTGTGTTATTTTCTCCATTACAAACCAGAATCACCCACACTCTACTCGAAAGCAAAAAAAAAGACAAAGCTTGAAATTTCTACACTAGGGAACACTTCAACAGAAACAGAACAAAACAAAACAAAAAACAGAAAGCAGGATCTTCAGATCTCTCTTTACTCTTTCATGTTGAAGGAAAAGAATCCACTAATCCTCTTACTTCAGTAATGGAACATACCAGGAGGACACTTGTTTCTTTATAAATAGCACAAGGAAAATGATAAGAGCAGAGTACTTAGAACTTTCAGATACAAAGATAATCTTTCCTCAATTTGTTTTTCTTCAGCCAAACACCTTCAAGTGCGATTGTTGTTCGCAAAAAGAATCCTTAAAAATGCTCTCTTTATTCTCACAACAGACTGTCAGCACTTTTGATCCCACATGCTGGCGGGCCTGTTATCTCAGTTCTTCAGGTACCGACAATCTCAGGACTTGACAGTATATCACCAACTACTAGTAACCGTGACAGGGCAGCAGCCCACCACAACATAGTACCCCTTTCAATTAAAAAGGAGTCTCTGTAGTCAGAGGCCTTCAGATCTTCTATGACAAAGGCCCTTCAAACCCAATCTCCTTTCAAGTGTTAGGCGTATGGGCTTACAAACTAAAAGCATACAGTTTACTGCTCCAATGCAGGCTAAAGCAATTAATATTAATGTAAAACTATTTAATTCTTTCTTTTAAGAATTCATTTTTTTTCTGAGAAAGAAAAGCTATCTTGCTAATGTATAGTTTTAGTTATTCCCTTGTAAAATGGGTCTTCAGCTCAAGTTTAAGGTTTTGAGCAATGACTTGGAGCTTCTGCTTAGAAGAGAAGGAGAAATAATGTCCATGTCCATTGATCATGACAGGAATATTCTATAACAGCCTGCATAGGTTTTTGGACAAATTACAGTTGTCAAGAAAAATCTTTATTATTAACTATTACTCAAAAGGAAAGAACAGATGAAGTGTATTGGTCTGGTAAAGAGTTAAGCCTAAAACTCACAGGCGGCTTCTCCTCTCCCCTCAGCTCCTCCACAGTCATGACCCGTCAAAACTGACCATTTGGTTTGGGAGCTCTGAAGAAGTACAAGGCAGGACAAAGGAGATGGCTGAACCTGAAGCCCCTGATCACACTTGATAGCTCTCACTAGCAAATTCAGTGGCCTCAACAGCTTTGCTTTGCTCTTCATAGCACTTCACTTAATTTCAGTCCATCTCAGATGACAATTGAACCTACCAAATCTTTCTGCAAACTGATCACAGCATTAAAACTTAAAGCAAATGACCGATTGCCTTCAAATAGCGGGCCAGCGAAGCTAGTCAATCTGCAAGTACTATCACACACAATTTCTACACACTAGACTTCCATTTAGTCTAGAAATCAAACAATCCTAATATTGTCAGGATTAACAGATGACACAATACAACTCTTACCATAATTCTGAAGTAATTCTTCTTTAGTTGAAACAATTAGTGATCGGTCTTTTGCTGAGAGGACAATGGCAAGGCACACATAATGCTGCTCTGAGGAATTTGCACGCCGCACTACAGTAAGAAGTCTGACAGGATGGTTATTAGGAGGCGTACTAAAATGTTCAATGCAAAACCAAGTTGAGTAGCTTAAACCAGATGGTGGTGGGAAAAATCGTTCACCTGAGAACAAAAAGAAAAACTCATTATTTAGTTGGAGAAGCACTACTAAGGACACCTACATGTTCCTAATCCTTTTGTCCACAACAGTTCAGTCCCTCAGTTGATACCAGTTACAACTTCTCAAGTTTTTTGCTTTGTGGAATTCAGTGTTACTTCTTTCTTTTTCTGACTGAAGCCTGGACAAAAAAATCACATCAACCTCACTCAGAGGGGTTTCACAGAATCACGGAATTGTCTATGTTGGAAGAGACCTCAAGATCATCGAGTCCAACCTATGACTTAACACTAACAAGTCCTCCACTAAACCATATCACTAAGTTCTACATCTAAAGGTCTTTTAAAGACATCCAGGAATGGTGACTGAACCGCTTCCCTGGGCAGCCCATCCCGACCCTCTCAGTAAAGAAGTTCTTCCTAATATTCAACCTAAAACTCCCCAGTGCAACTTCAGCCCATTCCCCCTTGTTCCTATCACCAGGCACGTGAAGAATAGACCAACCCCCACCTCGCTACAGCCTCCTTTAAGGTACCTGTAGAGAGCAATAAGGTCACCCCTGAGCCTCCTCTTCACCAGGCTGAACAACCCCAGCTCCCTCAGCCCCTCCTCGTAAGACTTGTTCTCCAGACCCCTCACCAGCTTCGTTGCCCTTCTCTGGACTCGCTCAAACACCTCCATGTCCTTCTTGTAGCGAGGGGCCCAAAACTGAACACAGTACTCGAGGTGCGGCCTCACCAGAGCCAAGTACAGGGGGACAATTGCTTTCCTAGACCTGCTGGCCACACTGCTTCTGATACAAGCCAGGATGCTGTTCGCCTTCCTGGCCACCTGAGCACACTGCTGGCTCATATTCAGCTGCCTATCAACCAATATTCCCAGGTCCTTCTCTGCCAGGCAGCTCTCCAACCACTCATCTCCCAGCCTGTAGCTCTGCTTGGGGTTGTTGTGCCCCAGGTGCAGGACCCGGCACTTGGCCTTGTTGAACTTCATACAGCTGACCTCAGCCCATCGGTGCAGCCTACCCAGATCCTCCTGCAGAGCCTTCCTACCCTCGAGCAGATCGACACACGCACCTAACTTGGTGTCATCTGCAATCTTACTGAGGGTGCACTCGATCCCCTCACCCAGATCATCAATAAAGATATTAAAAAGAACTGGCCCCAGTACTGAGCCCTGGGGAATGCCACTAGTGACCGGTCTCCAACTGGATTTGACTCCATTCACCACAACTCTTTGGGCCCGGCTACCCAGCCAGTTTCTAACCCAACGAAGCGTACGGCAGTCCAAGCAACAAGCAGCTAATTTCTTTAGGAGAATGTTGTGCAAAACGGTGTCAAAAGCCTTACTGAAGTCAAGGTAGACCACATCCACAGCCTTTCCCACATCCACTAAGCGCGTCACTTTGTCATAGAAGGAGATCAGGTTCATCAAACAGGACCTGCCTTTCATAAACCCATGCTGACTGGGCCTGATTGCCTGGTTGCCCTGCAAGTGCTGCGTGATGACACTCAAGATAATCTGCTCCATGAGCTTCCCTGGCACTGATATCAAACTGACAGGCCTATAGTTTCCTGTGTATACCCTCCGGCCCTTCTTGTAGATTGGCGTCACATTTGCTAGCCGCCAGTCGACTGGGACCTCCCCCAATAGCCAGGACTGTTGATAAATGATGGAGAGTGACTTGGCCAACTCTTCCCCCAGTTCTCGCAGTACCCTCAGGTGGATCCTATCTGGCCCCATCGACGTGCATACATTCAAGTGCTGTAGCAGGTCACCAACCATTTCCTCATGGATAGTGAGGGCTGCATCCTGCTCCCCATCCCCTTCCACCAGCTCAGGGTACTGGGTATCCAGAGAACAACTGGTTTTGCGCTGAAGACTGAGGCAAAGGCATTAAGCACCTCTGACTTTTCCTCATCTCTTGTCGATATGTTTCCCCCCGCATCCAGTAAAGGATGGAGATTCTCCTTAGTCCTCTGCTTTGCGTTGATGTATTTGTAAAAAACATTTTTTGTTGTCTATAATGGCAGTAGCCAGACTGAGCTCCAGATGAGCTTTGGCTTTTCTAATTTTGTCCTTGCACTGCCTCACAACATCCTATCGTCCTCCTGAGTGGCCCACCCTCTTTTCCAAAGATTGTAAACCCTCTTTTTTCTCCTAAGCTCAAGCCACAATTCTCTGTTCAGCCAGGCTGGTCTTCTTCCATGCCAGCTTGTCTTTGGGCACGTGGGGACAGACCGCTCCTAAGCCTTTAAGATTTCCCTCTTGAAGAGTGCTTCCTGGACTCCTCTGCCCTTCCGAACTGCCTCCCAAGGGACTCTGCCAACCAGTGTCCTGAACAGCTCAAAGTCAGCCCTCCGGAAGTCCAATACAGCGGTTTTACTGGTCCCCTTCCTGGTTTCGCCAAGAATACTCTATCATTTCATGGTCACTCTGCCCAAGACAGTTTCCAACCACCACATCCTCCACCAGTCCTTCTCTGTTTGTGAAGAGAAGGTCTAGTGGGGCACCTCCCTTGGTAGGCTCACTAACCAGCTGCGTCAGAAAGCTATCTTCCACGTTCTCCAGAAACCTCCTAGACTGCTTTCTCTGGGCTGTGTTGTGCTTCCAGGATATGTCTGGGAAGTCCCCCATGAGAACAAGCGCTGATGATTTCACAACTTCTGTCAGCTGCCTGTAGAACTCCTCATCTGTCTCCTCATCCTGGTTCGGCAGTCTATAAAAGACCCCCGCCAGGATGCTTGCCTTGTTAGCCTTCCCGCCGATCCTAACCCAAAGGGACTTGACCTTATCATTCCCAGCCTCAAGTTCCACAACATCAAAACTCTCTCTGATATATAGAGAGCCACACCACCACCCCTTCCACACTGCCTGTCCCTTCTGAAGAGCCTATAGCCAGATATTGCAGCACTCCAGTCATGACAATGGTCCCACCACATCTCCATGATGGCAACCAAATCGTAGCCTGCCTGCGGCATGATGGCTTCCAGCTCCTCCTGTTTGTTACCCACGCTGCGTGCATTACAGAATCACAGATTAGTGTAGATGCGCTTCAGCTGGGGCACTGCCTTCTCCCTTGGCCTTGCCATTGTTCCACCTGGCACAGCTCCAACAAGCCTTGTTTCAGCCCCATCCCCCTTCTTACCTAGTTTAAAGGCCTCTCAATGAGCCCCACCAGCTCCTGGCCTAGGATCCGTTTTCCCCTTAGAGATAGGGACCTGTCTGTAGCCATCAGGCCAGGTGCCAAGTAAAGCGCCCCATTGTCAAAAAACAAACAAACAAACAAAAATTCTGTGTTGGCACCAGCCTCTGAGCCAAGTGTTTATCAGGTGGGCTTTCCATGTCCTCTCTGTACCCCTCCCTGCCACCACGGGGATGGACAAAAACACCACCTGTACTCCCGCTCCATCCACTAACCACCCCAGTCCCCTAAAGTCCCGTTTGATAGCCTTCAGGCTTCTTTCTTCAATGTCATTGCTGCCAGCCTGGACTATCAAAAGGGGATAATAGAGGGGTGAACCAGGTTGGGAAGCTTTCTGGCAATGTCCCTGACCCTGGCCCCAGGGAGGCAGCAGACCTCCCTATGGGTAGGGTCAGGCCGACAAATAAGGCCCTCTGTTCCCCTGAGAAGGGAGTCACCCACAACAATCACCCTTCTTTCTGTCCTGGTGGAGGCAGTCCTGAAGCATGGAGTCAACTTCCTTGCCCTAGGCATCCTCCAGGGTACACTTTCTATCTCATCCTCAGCTACCAGTCTCTCAAGCTCCAGGGCCTCAAACCTGTTGTGTAAGGGCACCTGGGAAGGTGGGGCTGGTGTGGGGGGTATCACCTGCGATGACGATCACGGACCTGTCTCCATTTCTCCTCAACTCCCAGGTCCCCTCCCTCTGCCCGACGGTGACAGGGCAGGGGGTCCACCCCCATTTGGGGTGTCTCACCCCGGTACCTTCAGGCCCTGCAGGGAGTTGCTCCACCAGTCTATCTCCCACTCACACTCCCTGATATCCCTCAACCTCTCAACCTCGTCCTTGAGTTCTGCCACCAGGCAGACCAGGTCGTCCACCTGCTTGCACCTCACGCACACAGTCTCTCTGCCTCCCACAGATGGCAGCAACAGGCTCAGGCACTCCCTGCATCCAGAGACCTGAACTGCTGCATTTTTTGAGCGGGCAGTCAGTCTGGGTGTGTACAGACTTCCTAGAGAGAGCACTGTGCCTGGTGGAGACCATTGCAGCTTAGCTAGCGGTAGACCACTTGTTCTTATGGGCTGGGGGGGGGGAAACGCTCTGCCCTTCCTGCTCGTCCTGCCTGTGCGAACTGCCACGCCCCACCCTGTCTGCCTGCCCTGATCTCCACACGCGCCCTGGGGGCAGCTTTTGAACGGCCAGGGAGGGGGCACTGCTGGCTGTGCCTACGCCTCGTTCACCTCCCTCGCAAGGGCTGCCGGGTCCTGGCGGCTCCCTCAAGTGGGCTCGATGCCGGAAAAATTAGCCCTGCCTATCTGATCCCCCGCTCCGCTGCAGAACACATCTGCCCCGGAGCCAATCGCCTCGGCAAGCGGCAGAAGTTTCTTTCAAAATGAAGTACATCAAGAATTGTATACTATTCACACCTACTCTAAAGACAAAAATCAAGTCTAAAGCTCAGAACACCCAAGTTTCAGTTTCCTAGACCAAAAAAAAAGGGGGGAAAATAGGTCAGACCCTAAGAGAGGGTTAGTATCATGATGAGATAGGTGTGTCTCAGTTAGACCCACCCACCATTCCTTGATGAACATCTCTCTCCCACATGCACCTGACCCCTTTTTGTTTCTAGGGGAGCTCCCACAGAACAACAAAGAACTCACAGAGATCAATTACTGTTGTAGGAATATAAATGTTGTTTTTACAGTTACATTGTTTAGAAGGAAGGAATGTGGTACTGAGATATGCTTACAGTGGTAAGAAAGCTTAAGCAGGCGACCTTGTAAAATGCAGACAACCAGACTCCTTAGGACAATTAGGTGAAAATCACAGTGTTAAGTCAAGTCAGATAAGTGAAGAAACATTACCACTTCAAACAGTAAAAATGGCAAAAGGGAACTGAAATTTAACAGGCCGGCTACTGAAGGCCATGCATTGTCTGTGAAGCATCAGATAGATTGTGAACCTGGATTACCCACTCAGTGGGGAGACAGGGGAAGGTCCTGTCATCAAAAAGTATATCAACTGTGTTTTGGAACTAGTAGGCGCGCTCTCCTGCTTGTGGGCACCCGCCATTGCAATCGCAAATAAAATTGCTGCTTCACTGAGATCCTTGCCTGAGCCTAAGTTATTGGCTACGGAGTGTTTCTCACACTGTGTAACACTAATTCCACTTTACTGCAGTGAAACTTTAGCTTTGTTTTTAATACTTAACACTTATTTCAATTAACAGATCACATTCAGTTAGCACCACAGCATACCATAATGTATGTAACTACATCTGTAATAAATTCAATAGAGTTCAGCAGAACTAAGCCACAAGGACAGCATTAGAACCCATCCCATGTTTCTTTTGCTCTGACCACTGGTACCTCAACTTGTTTTTAACACATCCAGATTCTTTACACACAAGCGCATGAAAACACAAGAACAAAAAGCAAAGGAGAACTGGCCACATACTCCTCTTTCTAACAATATGACCTTCTGCTCAAAGCCTTGTATTTTCAAGCCATCATACATTTGTATTTTATATTGCTTTTCATTCACTCAAGGGCAAAAATTGACAGCAACAGAAACATCAAGATACACAAAGGTCTCAACTATTAATGTGCAACATCCAACACCATAACATCACTTCTTGTCTTATGAAGAAATAAAAGAGAATTAAACATTATCAGATAGAAAATACTGCTAACAGTAACAAGACTTGAATACTTACCAGTTCCAATACCACTGACGACTGCACCATCAATAAGTCCTGTTGTGACAGCGTTATTGGTAGGTGCATTATGTGGAGCCAAACTTGGCAAAAACAGGCAGCTGTTAAATACAAGATGAGCAACAAACTAGTTTATCAAAGTCAGCATAACCAGAGTTTAATACAAACAAAATACAGCCTAGAAAAACATACCATAACCATATTATCACTCTCCTTGAATTTATATGGAAATGAATCCTCAAGATTTCTCCTTGTGAGGTAAGACTATCTTCAATACAGAGACTTTTGGCAGCATGTGTCTTTGGTGCAAAGGCACAAAGACTTATGCTTATGCTGCTCCACAGCATAAAATGTTCCGTCCTGCGGAACCATAACAACCATAACTCTCTTTGCAGCCTTCAAGATGTTCTGCTCTCTCTGAAAAACTCAGTTAGTTAAAGATTCAAAGGATTTGGGAGATGTCTAGAATGGTGTCCTTATTGTAAGTATGTTTACTCTCACAGTGAGGCCATGTTTTGCAGAACTATAGCTAAGTATGGTCGTTACAAGAGCCACCGCTGCTGCAGACACAATGGGAACAGATATAAGGAGTACCTCCCCTAGATACCAGAGGATTTTATGAGCCCAGAGGGTTTCACTGATCAGCCTACCCGTGGTGAAGTGAACTCCCATGGGAATCATCACTTTGTTGCCATATACCCTCAGTCCATTGTTCTGGTCATAGCTATCCTCATCTTGATTACAGTTCTCATCATACACTTGTTCCTTCATCCCTGAAAATGTCATTTGCAGGGCAAGTCCCCTACCATCATTGGCATTACAAGCATTGCAGGGGTCCATCAAAAAACTATTGACTCTGTTGGGCTCATGAACCACCCTGGGCACTTGAAAACAGACCAAAATATGTTTACATCTTTTGATTGATTAGGGCAGCCTTCATAGGTGACCCAGTGAAATTACAAGCGGTAACAGGTGCCTTATGTGGGTTACTTCTGGGTGTGTAAGCAGCAGATGCAAATCTCCCAGAGCAATCACAGTGGCAATTAATCTTGCAAGCCTAATTCAATTTGTCCTTAGGAGAAAAAGTTCCTCTCTTTTTGAGCAAATAGAGCAGAATTTTGACCAACATTTGTCTTGGAGATTTTGGAGTCCCAAACTACCCAGGCTAGCCTATGCTCTCACACCAGTCATCCCTAATAAACTGGAACTTCAGTACTCGGAAGCAACTGGTTCTGTCAAAGGCCATATCAGAACAGAAAAAGACACAAGAAAAAGAGTAACCTAAATACTAAATCTGGGAAGAAAATGACAAGAGAAATAATTCTGTCAGATGGTGCTGCTGCTGGCTCTATGAAACTGTAGAACAGCTCTGGAAAACAGATGATTTCTGCCTTTCCCAGAATTATCATAAAAACAGACTAAAGTGAAAAAGAGGAGCTGCTCTTCTCATATTAGAATTTGTTATGCTTTTGGGTTTCACACCATCTTCCATTATTGTTTGTTTGTACAACTAAAAACACCTTTCACTAAAATATTCTAGTCAAGATGTTTTCTCTTTTAATCAAGCTTCTGAACAATTCAGAACAATTACTTATCATTCAGGATTTCATCCTCAATCATCTGACTTGAGTGCACCTGACAACACTGAACTCTTTGAGATACTGTTTTTCCAAATCTTTTCTGCCCATCTATGGATCAGGTCACATGCAGTTAAGGAATACCTGTCTTATCATAATCTCAGCCTGAATTTCGACAGCAGGTCTGGAGATATTTAGTGCATAGCATGGGACAAAATGAGGATTTTAATTTTTTTCTTCTATGCCATTTTGGAAAATATTTGGCTTAAATATATGCTGACAAAGGTGTGATGTTTTAATCTTCTGAACAGTTGAGTTAAATCATGGTAGAAAAAGCAAGACATTAGTGACACCAGGTGCTACAATATAAAAGGAGTTAATAAGTGTTACATTTACATTACACCTCCAGTTAATTAACAATTTTTCCACTTATTGGGACTCAACATAGTTTCTGCTTGACATATCTATCTGCTTTTCCTGCTTCCCCATTTCCAAGTTCTTCAGCAATTTTAAGCAGGTTTCAGAGCACCTGGGCCATTAAGACATTGGATGGAGATTCTAGCAGCTACTGTGTGCAAGGGTATATTATCATCCCTTCATTATAAAAGGCGCACAAAATCTAGATCCAAGAGGGTACTATCAACATTTACATATGTATGGGCTTACACTTGCACACATGGCAAGCAAGTACTGGCTT
Source organism: Aythya marila (assembly GCF_965140915.1). Taxonomy (NCBI): domain Eukaryota; kingdom Metazoa; phylum Chordata; class Aves; order Anseriformes; family Anatidae; genus Aythya; species Aythya marila. Next base: position 173,339 of record NC_139045.1, read on the forward strand.
GAAGTCATTAATGACAGAATGGAAGTTTATGAAGCATCAAGTATTCCTGTCTTTTCTTTAAAGAATTGTTTTGTTTCCAGTTTGAGAATAGTTGAGAATAGTCCCTTAAAAATTACCGTGAAGGAAGAAGATAATGAAACATGGCACTGTGCCCTCTGCTCCTCGAGAGGCACGTGTTACCTTACCCGAACCCCTCAAGAGAGGTGTCAAATTCGATGAAGGCAGGAGTAAGGGATGATCCATGAAGCCTGATGTCATGTGGTGTTGTCATGGACACCAGGCACTTGACTCTTGTCAGGGGCACAGTGCTACCTTCTGCTGGCTTGAGCAGACTCTTGCTTATCCGATAGTGGCTGTCTTCATGCAAACCAAAGACGCTGTCTGAACCCAGACCTTCCATCGAGGTAACCATGCTATCTACAGTAAGAAGCCAAGAAACAAAATGTTGCAAAAAGGAGGCATTCACAGGCCACTGATTGGGACTGTTCAGGAACTGCTTCCAGTGCAGCGGCTGAACAATCAATGTCAGGTTGAGCCTCTTGGTTAGGAGATTGGGAGTTGGGAAGCACTGATCTTGTTATCAAACAATTCAGCTGACACCAAGAGAGGAACATCTCATATGATGGACAGCACAGCAAGTCAGCGGTAGTGCCAGAAACCGAGCCAACAACCCACCTCATTACCTCGCACCAGAAAGCATTCCTTCCACAAGCCTTGGAAGCATTCCTGTTACATGGCCTAACCAACAGGAAAATCTCTGCCTTGTGTTTATCAGATGTAACAGCTCTAAACTCAAAGTATCGGAGCTCACAATAAGCAGGCAGACTCAAAAAGCTGTGCCTAGTAATTTAATACGGTAACTGCTGGTATATCCAGAGAGCTAGCTTTGCCTTCCCTCCCCGGGTTAGTAACTTTTCCAGATCACACTGTCAGTTTTCACCATTTACTCCTCCCCTGCACTGTCATAATACCCTGCTAAACATAAATACAGAAATGCAGGGCTGACATAGAGACAATCTGAATCTCTCGTCTCTTTTCCTATATATACCTAACCTGATGACATCACACACACTGGAGGGAATTCAGTCACATTTTTCTACCTCAGAGATAGAAAAGAAAGTATCAGGGTTGCATACACAGTGGAGGGAAAGTACTGAGTGCTTCTAGCTTAGCACCATCCAGGACACATGCTAGTTCCTTATAAATAATCCAAACGTTTCAATTAAAGTAGTTTTAACAATGCTTTACGACTGGCTGTATGATGACCAAGACAATGTCTTATTTATCAAAATAAATATCACATGCTTTGGAAACTTAGCAATATTCTCCTAGTACTACCACCCACTGTGTCTTTCCTCTACTACATGAGTGGCTGCTCCCAACCTTTACAACAGATAGATAATAAGAGGGAAGAGCGGGTGTGAAAGAGATCAGATAGGCCAGAAGAATCCACTGATATTCAACTCAAACAGCCCATTACAGACATTCAGGACAGCTTACAAGGCTGATTCATTTAGTATCTGGAAAACAGATGTAATTATTCTAGTGCGATAATTGTAGCTGACGAGCCATTGCTGTATGAGGAATTCTATACGACAGATAGTGACAGGAAACCCCACAAAGGTATAATGAACATTTTCACAGTGCATATGCATCTATGATCTAACAATGCCTATTGAGTATCCTGTCAAAATACATTGTTAATACCTTCTCTCAAAGTTAATTACATGAGTAAAACCAAAGCTGATTTTTTTTTTCCCCAAGGATGGTGTGACTGTGCTTTCCATTAAAATCTTTACCACTCCCTTAAAGTGTAACATGGTTACCACATAATATTAAATATCTAAGTTTTAATACATTAGGGAAGTAAGCATATTGAAAACAAGCAATGAGGGAAAACATAAATATCTGTTACGAAAAAATAGTGAATGGTTAAAAAAGGGAATTGCTGAATTTTAAGTAATTCAGAGTGGATGCCCCCAATCCAACTTCTACCTCTTTTTGAGAAATCATTATGAAATTGAGATTCTGCCATGTTTTTCTTGTTGGGTTACAAAGAAATACGGAGAGTTTAAAACTCATTACTAGTGATGCTAATGATGACCCAAGTTCTAGAGCGTAGCTAAAATCAACACAGTTGTGCTTGCATGTAGCAGTTTCAGTTACTTTATTTGCCACTTTGCTGTACCTGTGAGAGAGGCTACACAGATGTCATGAAATGACGGGCACATAAAAGTATCTGAGAATATTTTTTCTTCTTACTGTTAAATAACTACAATTTCAGCATTTATTAAAGACCTAAAAAGCAATCTACTACCATGGAATCACAGAATCTGCTCAAGCAGGGCAACCTAGTACTTAGCCCAGGAGCACATCCAGGCAGCCTTTGAGTATCTGGAAGGAGTGGAACTCCACAACCTCTCTGGGCAACCTAACTTGTACCAGTGCTCCATCACCTTCCCAGTAAACAAGTGCTTCATATTTAATAGTTAACATTCATAAAATCAGAAATTATCATTACCTCACTGTATGTGTATGAAATAAATTACCATGGTCCCTCCATGTTTAATTCTAATCTAACTGTCCTGATGATTTCACATTCACACAAGGCTGGGGCAAAGTGAGGTCCTTCTCCATGTTTATCTATGCTTTTTTTTTTTTTTTTTTTTTAATATATGTAAGTATGCAACAGAGGGATATCATTGATCATTACACAAATTTCCAGTACTTTAGCACTTACTTCTCATTTCCGGTTCAAAACTCAGTGAACTTGGTTTGTGCACTCGGTACTGCTTCAACAGCTTTTTGTCCCAAGCTCCGCAATTTAAAGGATTTCCCAAGCATAAAAATTCCCTAGGAAAGAGGATTAAAAAATTACAAATTGTATCGTAAAGATTTTAACCCAGAACGGCAACAAACCAAATAAAACACCACTCAAACAAGAAGATGACAATCTCTTGTATTAAATAGATTTTTAACCAAGAAGCTGAATAAAGTAATGAATAATTCCAAGAAACACACTTGATCCATCTGGAACAACTCAAATTTTGAAGACATACTATCAAAAGTTGCCCTTATTTCAATCATTATTTCGTTACCATTATTTCAATAGTTGAACAAAGCACCCGATTTCTTGGCAATAAGGCTACCGCATTCTTAGGGGTGAGGATCAGGATGTTCCCTGTTGCATACCCAGCAAGCTGAACTCACCTATAAGTACAGGCCACAGGCTGATGTGAGAAAGCAACCTGTGCATTGGTTAACCCATCTGTCCCATTTTAGGTAGAGGATAGTTTCGCAGCTACCAACATCTGTGTTTATGTATGTCTCTAATGTCTGTATCTACAGTTATCTGTATGATCCATATCTATGGTTTGGGGAAGATGAAGTCCCTGTGATGAGATTAACAACACGCATGCTCACTGCAGTACCACAAAATGCCACTAAAGGGAACAGACAAGTTGTTCTGGCTACAGGTCAGCCACTTAGCAGCCCCCAGGAGATTATAAAATTAAATCCTTCCTTATGCTAGTTGAGATCCAGCAAGCAATTCAAAGTATCATAATGCTGCGTGTGTACTTATCAAATGCTTCCAAATACGCTCACGACAAACTTTTCAAATGTGCTTCTCTAGAAGCAGCACGGATGTAAAAACATCCAGGATGTTTTTAAAATGTTTATACATTTTTTAAAAGATGAACTTTTCAAAGCTATGCATCACTATACATCATTACAATTTATGCAAATTTTTAACCTAAAGCCACTTCTTTTACTTATTCCTTTGTCTGTTCTCAGAAAATGTTACTTCACAACAGAGTTTGTCCCAAGTAAGGCCAGACAGCACTACCAAAGTTGAAGAGGAGAGCAGCAAGCCCAACTCTTGCTACAAAGGCTTGATTTTTCCAGACATTTCTTCTATAGCAATCCTTTGTTCCCTTCACACAAAGTAAAGGGCCAAATCAAACAGCTAGCCTGAAACTTTTGTTATTTGAGATATTTAACATTGCACAGAATCTAGGAATCAATTCCCTTCTATGGCAGTATCGTTTTACATTCATCACGTTTCCTCTTCCTTACAACCTGGCCAGGAAAAGCATTTTGGATAGCTACTCATTATTTGCAGGAAGGAAAGAATTACAGAAGTTCAGTGCAACCTCTGTGGAAAAAAATAAACATATTTCCCCCCACCACACTCCTCCTTCCCCTGGTGCCCAACATCTCCAGGGGTACACAGCACTTAACAGAAGTGAGATGGTCTATTTAAGAAAATGTAAAACAGGATTCTGTGCCATCACTACCACACAAGGTCATTTATGCTTTCTAACAATCCAAGCAATTTACAGCCAGACAGCCACAATGAAGGCACAAGGACTCAGCTCTGCAGGAGTTCAACGGCATCTTTCTGACCTCAGCACCATTGGCTGCAGGGCCTGGGAAGCCAGTCTTTCAAACATCCTCTGAAGTGGGGGATGCAGAGAATGGTCCTCATCAGCCAGAGCAGCACTGCATCTTTGTAGAAGTCGTGCATGAAGCCCGGCTTCGCACATGACTTGCTGGTTTCGCTCCGTGTGTACAAGAGATTGCAGGATATTGGCCACTGCTAGCTGGAGGTCCAGCGCATGCTGAAAAAAAGGAAAAAGTGTGTTTGAGAGGACACAAACACAGAAGACAAATAGAAGGAAGCCTTTATGCATCATAACTAAAGGAAAACTACCCTTAAGCAATTGATACACAAAATATCCAGTCCTCAGATGCATGTGCATCTTGCAGGAGCGATGAACACTTCCATCATTTTTTGGAAGAGGAAAAAAAAAAAAAAATCATTGATATGAAGGACTACCACGGCCCTTGTGAAGAAAAAAAAATGGTTACTGATGGTTACTCTAACCTCTACTTTCCCCAAGAGAAGAGAGTCAGTTTAGAAGCTCTGCTTAAAGTGCACTAAATTATTTTTCTGACAGAGAAGCTATTTTTACTAACCTATCAGCATTATTATCCGTAGAAAACAAGGTATACACAACATAACAGCCAAATTAAAACCCTGAATACACAACATCTCCATGCTCATCACCAGTAGAGGACAACATAAAAGGCCTTGTAAATTCTTGTAAACTTTTCGAACTTTTTTTTAATAGAAAGTGTTCTTCAGGGAAGTCATCTCAAATATAAAACATTAAAGCAAGTTTTTTGCTAAAAACTTGCAACAAATCCTTCACATACAAACCACCAGTAGGGGTTTGGGATTGGGAGTTGTACAAAGCAGGTAGTACCATTCAGAGACAGAACTTATTCCAGCTATTTCAAACAGATCGTATGTACCAAGCTGCAATGTCCAACCCCATGTCCTCTGCATACTACACATTAGGGCAAACAGGCACTCATCACAATGCTTGGAAGCATATCTGACAGCCATTTCAGACAGTATTTTTGAACTTATATATCTTTGCCAGGCGTTTGAAAGAAATAAGCGAATCCAAGCTAACGTAAGAAAATTTCTATCAGACCTCTTCCTATATAATCAACTACATAACTTGATAATTCTGTGAAACATATTAGCTTCTTGGCATGAATTAAGTTTACACCACCTCTTTTCTACTTTCTGTAGCCATCCTTTAAACTAGTTTCTCTCAAAGCTGAAGACAGCAGATTTTTTATCTACCTCTGGGTGTGTAGTTGATCCAACAGAGGCCAGGAGATCCAGCATTGCAAGCATAGCACCAGGGTGGATAACAACTGCGTCAGAGCTTTGCACAGACGTGGAACCTGTCTGGAGTTTCACATCAGGTATGTTTTTCTGAGGGCAAACAGGAGGCGTCGAAACAGAATGATATGTGTGCCTGCAGGACAGAAAAACAAATCACCATTACAACCCCATGTATTACGAGCTTTGCATTTTATTTTATTCTTCAACAGCTGCTGTGAAGTTAGACTGGTACGCAGACATGCCTCTCCTTCTCCTTCCCTCAGGGCAACATCCCAAGCACTTTCTTCTTCTCAAACCTATTGGATGTGTTTCCCCAAAGACAACCCAGAGGACTCTTAATTTACTGCAATCAAGTGTCTTTGAGAGTCATCTGTTCCCTAGGTGCTATACAGCCTAAAGAACATAAAAGTTGCCTAATCTCTTCCTTGTTTCCACTCTACTTGCAGTGGCAGCATGCAGAAGCTACCACCCTTCCTGTTCTCTGGAAGGGATTCAGCTTGCAACATAGTAATCCCCGTTTTCTTTAACAAATACTTATAAAAGACACTAACAAACAATTGTAGGCAGCCTCAAACTAACCTACGGGAACCAAGTTTGTCTGGGTACACACTCCCGCCAGCAGCCCATGTGAAGGCTAAGAGCGTTCCAACAACTGTTACAACAATCTCGTTTTCTATCAATCTTCTATATTGCATACATAGTCCAAGTATTTATCGTATATGCTTATTCCTAAGAAGGAAAACATACATCTTATGCAACAGTTTAACTGAGAATTGATCCGGTAACTCTGTGCACAGACCAAGGTAGGAAATATTAAGTATTGCCTTGGGGGTCGGGTGATCTGGTGTATGGTAAGCCCTTGCACGGGGAAGTGTTGGCACTACATCAGGGGAATCTGGTGTACGGTAATCCTTGCACGGGGAAGTGCTTGGAATACACCAGGGAATCTGGTAAACTCATAGGTGCGCGGTAACGCTTGCACGGGGAAGTGCTTGGCGGTACACCCCCATTTTTCAGAACGTTAGTGTGTGGTACACTGCAGAAGGGAAATTTCTGTAGCAACATACTGGCGATGGCTAGGAAAAATGGGAAATATGAGTTCCAGGGGACAGGGAGATATCCCTGGGGGAGTGCCTACTAATAGTTCTTCCTGAAGAATGAAAAGAAATTGGAAACATAATCCCAAAATTAGAGGGATTGTAAAAGAAAAACAATTAAAAAAAGGTTAAATATTGTGTATCAGTATGGACAAAAGAACCAATTAAGGAAACAGCAGTATTTTGACCAAAATACAGGTCTGATGAAAATTCAGGCTTTAAATTTATGTGTAAACAATAAGATTCCTTTTTCAGAGAAGGAGCCAAGTTATGCTCCCTATAATCCTAATATTGTACCTGTGACAGCAGTAGTCACTCCAGGAAAGGAGACATGGACTGTAATTAACACTGTCCCTAAAGAAGGATCGTACTCTAGGCTCTGGCAAGAATTAGAACAAGGTAGAAGATATATTGAGAATTTTGCCTTCCCTGATACTAACAGTACTAACACTAACTATGTATCCTCTTAGATGAACTACCCCCTCCTCCTTACCAGCAGAGAGGTTAGGACTTTTAAGAAGGAGAGGAAGTCTTTATTTGAGGACCCCAACAGCCTAGCTGAACAATTAGACCAGTTCCTACGACCTGACATATTATACTCTTGGGGGAGGGAATTATGTCTGTAAGTATGTTGTTTACAGGGAAAGAAATGGGAATGATCAGGAGGAGAGCTGCTATACAAGAATGGGAAAGAGCTCATCCTCCAGGACCAGGGGTAATACCGGCACGGCAGAAATACCCACTTGCCAATCCTGGCTGGAATAATAATAGTGTGCAACACAGAAATTATATAAGAGACTTGGGGTCAGAATGAGAAAGTGCTAGGGGATGAGTCCGTATATTCACCTCTGACTGGAAAGACCCTGAAATGGGGGCGGAAGCAACAACATAGGTGGACAATTTTACCTCAGGGGTTTACAGGGCCACCTATCTATTTGGGTAAGTTCTAAAAAAGATTTTGGAGCAATTACAACCTCCCAAGGAGATATTAATGTTACAAATATGTGGATCATTTTCTATTGTCAGGACAGGAGAAAACAGTTGTAAAGGAAGCTACTAACAAGCTATTCAACTTTCTGGGAAAGCAGGGCTTGGGAGTATTGAAAAATAAATTACAATATGGAGAAAGAGAAGTCAGGTATTTAAGGCATCTAATGTCTGAGGGAAAACGAAGAATAAATCCAGAGAGGATTCAGGGAATTGTTGAAAATTAAGAAAGAACTAAAAAGTTTTAAAAGAAAGATTTTTTAAGGAATCAGGAGTCATGAAGTCTGAAGGAAAATGGATACTCCCTGATGGGAGAGAAATGCTGAATAAAGTGATAATGAGGCAAATATTAACTGTTTTACATCAGAAGAGTCATTGGGAGATGCAAGCAATGTGTGATGTTGTGCTAAGAAAGTATGTCTGTGTAGGCATATACACTGTAGTGAAGCACATATGCAGAGGATGTACCATACGTCAAAAGGTAAATAAAAAAAGTCTTCTGTAACCCATCCAGAAGGGGACGGGAGCCAGGGCTTTGACCTTTCCAAAGTATACAGGTAAACTTTACTGAGTTACTTGTTTGTCCTAATTGACCATGTGACTGGATGGGTGTAAGCTTTACTGCAAGGGTTAAAGCAGGCCTTAGAGATTGAGTGGGATTTTCACAGCCCCTGGCACCCCTCTTCTTCTGGGAAGGTGGAGCGAATGAACCAGACATTAAAGAAGCAAATAACTAAATTAGTGTTAGAAACCCAACTTCCTTGGGTAAAATGCTTACTCCTACAGGCTCAAACAGCATCAAGAAAGGATATAGGAATTTCACCACATGAGATGCTGTTCAGATTGCCCTATTTGGGCAGAAGGGATGAGATACCACAATTCAAAACAAGAGAGTTTTCTTAAGAACTGTATTCTGGGGTTGTCCTCTTCTTTGTCATCTCTCAGAACCTGTGGGTTGTTGGCTCAAACCCCACCTTTGGGATTCCCCATTCACCACCATCACCCAGGAAACCGGGTCCTGATTCGGACCTGGAACTAGTCAACTCTGGCCTGAATGGGAAGGACAATTACTAACCACTGAAACAGCCGTAAGAACTGTGGAAAAAGGTTGGACTCACTATACTCGAGTGAAGGCATCCATCGACGCTAGTACCTGGGAAGCTGTTCCTACAAAAGACTTGTTGGAAGTTGAAATTGAAGAGAAAAATCTCATAGTGGACTCTGAGCAGGATAAGAGCTTACAATTGTAAACTAACCTTTTATTTTCACAGGTAACTAACGACTGTGACTTGTGATTGAGAGAAAGGACAGACCTATAGCGAATTGCAGTGCTCCCAAGGGGGGGTTGTTACAGTAGTAGTGTACATCTTATTCTTTGTATAGATAATTATTTGGAAATATGTTTGTATATTTATTTGTATATGTATATTTGGAAATATCTTTGTATAGATAATTATTTGGAAACCTAAGGTTTGAAAATCTTTACAGGGAAAAATCGATTACTAATTTTGTTTTTAGTGATTCTAGGCCTCAGAGAAGGCCTCGGTCAATTGGCAACTTGGAAAAGGCATGACCAGATAATAGCAAAAACGGGATGCCCCATCAAAATATGGGTGACTGTGACAGAGGGTTATATACCACAAGCCGTCACGTTTGATGCTTGTGAGGTGTTAGCTTGTGGAGATTTAAATGCCCAACGACAATTGAGCAGAGAGAACAAATAACTGGGAGAGACCCAACAGCCAGATTGAGAATAGATGTACGGAAACAATCCTCTATTGCCATCAGAGAAAGGGAGAAACTCAAGGAGAAAACAGGAGAGAAAACAGGAGGCCCTCTGAAATGTGGCAGTTCAAACATTTGAGATTCAAACAGGGTATGGGGATGTGAATGCCTGGATAGAATGGGTCAAATATACCGTCCAGAGTCTCAACTGTAGCTACTGCTATGCTTGTGCCTCGGGATGACTGATTGCCCAGATAGTGCCCTTCCCATGGGGGTGGACCAAAGACTCCCAAGGGATGCGATGTATGACTGCATTGTACCAAGAAAAGACTGCCTGGGGAAATGAGGCCTGTAAGTCTCTCTTTACTGTTTCTTGCATGATAACAATATCATGGTTCCCCCTGTATCCTCCACAGCTATAGGTAACCGTACAGCTTGCCTCTCACGGCAGGGTGTGAGTGCTACCTGGCATCTGGGAGAATTTGCCTTCTGCTACCAAGGACTTGATGGGAAACTGCTCAAGACTTGAGATCCCCAGGGGAGATCTCTGGTGGTACGGTGGAGGGAAGATCTTACGGTCCACCCTACCATCTAATTGGGAAGGCACTTGTGCACTTGTTCAATTAGCTATACCCTTCACCCTGGCATTTGAAAGAGAAACATCACAAATACCCAGAAGAAGTAAAAGAGGCTTAGGAATATCATTTGATGATAGAGTATACATAGATTCTATTGGGGTACCTAGAGGAGTTCCAGATGAACATAAAACCAGAAATCAAATTTCTGCAGTGTTTGAGTCACTGTTTTGGTGGGTAACAATCAATAAAAATGTGGATTGGATTAATTATATCTATTATAATCAGCAGAGATTCATCAAATATACAAGGGATGCAATGAGACGAATTGCTGAACAACTAGATGCCACCAGCAAAATGGCTTGGGAAAACAGGATATCATTAGATATGATGCTCGCGGAGGAAGGAGGTGTGTGTGTGATACTGAGCAACCATTGTTGCACCTTTACACCCAACAATACTGTCCCAGATGGCTCAGTAACTAGAGCATTGCAAGGGCTTACCACCCTTGCCAGTGAATTGGCAGAAAAAGTAGGCATATTTACATACTTGATTGTAGTTGTTGTAGGAGTTTTGACAGCCATTGGTTGCTGTATTATCCCCTGTGTAAGAGGACTAGTACAGTGGTTAACTGAAACCGCACTATTGAAACAAATGACCATGGAGCTACCACCTTACTCAGATAAGGTGATAATGAGGAGATGGAAAGCAAAGAAAGCAAAGAAGAAGAAATCTACCAAATTACACCTTAGAAAAAGGTTTTGCAAAAATCAACAGTTTATAAAAAAAAAAGAAAAGGGAGGAAATGTGGGAATAGAAATGTTGTTTTTGCAGAGTTACATTGTTTAGAAGGAAGGAATGTGGTACTAAGATATGCTTACAGTGATAAGAAAGCTTAGCAGGCGACCTTGTAAAATGCAGACAACCAGACTCCTTAGGACAATTAGGTGAAAATCATGGTGTCAAGTCAAGTCAGATAAGTGAAGAAACATTACCACTTCAAACAGTAAAAATGGCAAAAGAAATTTGAAATTTAACAAGCTGGCAACTGAAGGCCATGCATTGTTTGTGAAGCATCAGATAGATTGTGAACCTGGATTACCCACTCAATGGGGAAACAGGGGAGGGTCCTGCCATCAAAAGGTATATAAACTGTGTTTTGGAACTAGTAGATGCGCTCTCTCCTGCTTGTGGGGCGCCCGCCACTGCAATCGCAAATAAATTACTACTCCACTGAGATCCTTGCCTGAGCCTAAGTTATTGGCTACGGACTGTTTCTCACAATTTATAGCAACAGGTTTAAGAAAAAAAAATTATCTGTACAAATCAATTTTCCCAAGTATTTCTACAAACTCTCTTCCACTAATGTTTCAAATGAACTTTGTGCTTGAAATACCAGGTAGGTAGAAGTAGTCGTGGTTTTCTCTTTGAAACTTAAATGTGATTGTTGTATATGGAGTGGTAATTCGTGTCAAGAAAATGGTTGATATTAATAAAGAAGGGGGAGATTTGGGAGTGTGGCCATGGGGGTTGGAAAGCATCGAAGGCTTTTGCTGTTATACCCCCTGGTGACCTGGACGTGCCTTCTGACCCAGGCCTATTGGCCTTGAAAAGGAGATGAATACGCTCTTCTTCGATCCAGGAAGAATGGGATACATAAGGCCTGAAGGCCGAGTTGCTTGACAACTTAAAGCAAGTCATATCTCTCAAAAGGAATGGAAAATGGAGACTGTTAAGTCATGAAACTTAAAGGATTGTTTGTTGCCTTTTCTGATTGTATAGGCACACTGAGGGTTAGTATGTAAAGCCATGTTCTGTATATTTAGAATGTTTGATGTTCATGTGTGCATGTTGGTGGAACGTAGACTCCCTGTGCAGCAAGTGCTGTTTACTTGCCTTTTATACCTTTTAGAAATATTTGTTTTATAAATATTACAAAATTCAGATTGAGTTGAGACTTCATTTATAACATGATTAAGTAGTGACAAGTTGTTCTGCTCTTCTATTACTCACAGTAAGCACCTTAACCCTTTTCACCTTCTTAATGCTGAGATGGAAATAAGGGCCATTTTTTTTCATGCATCCTAGCAGCGGTACTTGAGCAAAAATCTTCCGACCCACATCTGAACAAGAAAACTGTTGCTGCTTTACAACATCACCTTGAGAGCCTCAACACAAAATTTACAGGATACAATTCAAAAACCTGCTTGTGTTTAGCAAAGTTCTTCAGTCTAATGAAACCCCACTCCAAGATGCTCTGTAAGAACAAACTTCCATCTACTTTTAAGCATAAATTTTACTTGTACACGTCCTAACCATCACTATCACATCAACCTCATTAAATACACTTGGAAATTATAATACAGCAGTACAGGGAGATCCAAATTAAACTCCAAGTCGATACTCCCTATGATTCACAAACAAGCAGATGGTCAAACTGCCTGCCCTTCAACACTGCATACAATGACCTGGAAAGGGGATACCCATCACAACCAGACAATTTGTTTTTCTGTGAGCAATATAGCCAAAAGGTATAACCTAAAAGCAAACATTAATTGTATGTTTTGCACAGCATTTTAAAATTCACTAACTTCCCTATGTAGTTTTCCATGTAAGAAGTACTTTCATAAAAACAGGGAAAACAGTTCAAAAGCATTTCCCTAGGCAGAGAAAAGAACTCAAAATTCTGCCAAACTGTTGATCAAATGTTATCTACCAATACGTCAGCACCAACTGCAAAAAATTCATTTACCCATGCTTATACATTACTCGTATCACCCCGCTAAGGAGGGAAAGGAAGCAGTAGACAAGGTAAAAAGCCCATCTGACTGTTATGAATGAACACCCTAACAAGCCATCAACCTTCTGACTGAAAGTACCTCTTCCTGAAAAAAATTAGTTAGGGGAAAAGAAATCCTGCTCTATTACTTGATAGACTAGCCTTGTCTGAACTTTTTCAAGCTGCTCCTGATAATGTAATTTATATCTCCCTTAGACCACTTCTTATGCAGACCTTGTTCATTTTCAAACAGGAACTTAGCTCCAAGTGATTCAGGTGTATGGAGATATTTGGATATTTGGATGTCACGTATTGGCATCACTACCTACAATTTACTATGAAACATACCTTTATGTTTATTTTACCCAGGAAATATAAAAGCAAAAACATACACCTCATAAATAATAGCCACTTAGAGAAAAATGAGAATGAAGAAACAACAGTGAGAAAACAGAACTGAGATCAACTGATCTTAAAAGGTTCAGTACCTTTTCCTGGACAAAGCTGGCGTACCCCAGGGAGAGGGGAGAGAAGTCTCATTTGTCAGGCAAGGAGGGATCTGTTCTGCACGACTACAGACAAAACACACAGGGGTAGGACAGAAAGGTTAGAGAAGAAACCAGAGGCCAAAAGCTTGTTAGTTTTCCACAGCCATCACCAATGAAGTCTTTTCTAGGATCTGTTCTTCAGAAACAACACAGACGACAGAGGACGCTACTGAGCAACATGCACCAGGTGAACACGCGGACCTGCAAAAGCATATCCTTGCTGTGTGGCATGACCCTGCAGCACTTGGTCAGTATTCGCAGAGTTTATCAACATGATCACGCTTACAGAACAGAACACTTTTACATCAGACAGCAGAAATGAAGGAAAGTAAAGCCTGAGCGAGTATGATCAATGTGGTTAAGAGGTAAAAGCAACATGAACTTTACAAGAACTGAGCATCAGAAAATTGAAGAAGGGAAAAAGCAGTCACTGAAGATGACAGCAAAAGTAAAAAAGGAAATTAATGATGTAGCTTATGCCCGAGCACTATGGGATTTACTTACCCCATTGAATCCTCATACTCTACTGTTAGCCAGTATTACAATTTACTAAAGCATGTGCAATGCATTCTTAATACACATTTTTCTCCCTCAATCTGAATGTTTTAATGATCTTTCGAAATGAGAATAAGAAATTCATTTCTTTACTTGGTTGGTGATTTCTTTGTTTTGTTTTTGTCACTGTTGTTTTGTCTTTTTTAAACTACAGATGATAATTTGATACTTTGGAAGCAAATTTTGCATAAACAAAACCATTATTTTGGTATGTTACTAGTCACCTACTTGAAGAAAGCCTGACCAACCTGCAGATTTATTAGGATTTCACCATACACATTCACACCTGCCACGCTTGGAAAATCAGATCCTTGGTTTGATTCTAAATTCAATGGCACATCTTTGAGAAAATAGAGTTATGTTCATTAATTAGCTGGGGTGCAGAACCTACATATAAAGCCTATGTCTATATTTTACTTCTTAGTACCTTGTATTTTAAGTAAGAATTACCTTCAGACAAGTAAATCTTAAACACATACTTCAATATGCTTTGTTGTCATTTTTGAATCAACCTAAAAGACATGCATTACTTTTCATTCCTCATGTCAGGTGTCATTAAATTCTACCTGCTTAAATCTAGGACTGTCTCATTTTTAAAACAATCTACGACTTGTCTCATTTTTAAAACAATTTCAGGCTAGGTAGAGCTTTGTAGAACATGCCTATCCATCTAAAACAAAGTAAATTCATCATATTATCCAGTGACTTAGTTTCCAGTCTCATATATTAAAGCAAACAAAAAGTTAAGGTGTCACGTTCGACAACCAATTTTTCATTTGGCTTAATAAATGCATAAAGTTCCAGTCGTTTTATATGACAAAGCAACCAAGTAGTCTGCGTATCAACCAACGGGCTGCTTGAAGTCAGCAAATATAATCACAAACTGACATCTGTATTTTAATTGCTACCATAACAAAAACATTCAACATCAGAGGGAATATTGCATACCCTTGAGAACACCAGCAAGCTAAGTCAATATTTGGTCAGATGCAGACACCTTATTCCTCTCACTGGAGTAAAGGAACAAAGAAATAGATTAACATGGGTATATAAAAGCTTGCAATGAAGACATTTGAAGGAAACTACTTAGGGGAATACCAAGGAAAAAACAGCAAAGGTCATACCTGTCAAAAGAATCTGTTGCTACCTTGTAGAGGTAAATAAAAAGTTTGCTGCAGTGTCTTAACATAGGTGAGACAGAATCCAGGGGTATTAGGTCATCCTCCAATAGTCTTTGAAATAGTTGTGTATTTGAAGGAAAGACATTCAATGGGCTTATTTTTCTTGAGTCTGAGAAGCAGCCAAGCAAGCGAACAGCATCTGCCAGTTTTTCATACTGGATCTCTGTTTTGAAGAAATGAGAGTTGGCTGGCTCGTAGCGCATTGCTGCAGTCAATGTGCAGAACACAGTGTGGAGCAGTTCAAACACTTGATTCTGGTTTACTTTCTCCCAGCCATTCTTTGGTGGTGAGCACAAAGATTTTTCCATAGCAACTAGCAGAGACGTGACATACACAAATCCACCAACTTTTCTAAAAACAGTTCTTGTGCGGTGGCTCTCTCTTAGCACAGAGAGTAGGGCCTACAGACAAAAAAAAAACAAAAACATCAAAACAAAGAAGAAAAAAAACCCTGCAGCATTACTAATAGCTTGAAAAAAACACAGGAATATTTTCTGTTGAGATACAAGCAAAATTATTAGTATTTGTCAGAATTTGGTAATGTATCAAGTCTCCAGAGATCTTTGTAAAAGTCCATGTAATCAAGAGGTTACAAAACAAAAAGACAAAGATTGGAGGAAGAAGCAAAGCATTATCCCTAATTTAGAAATTAGATAGTAAGGACGTAAATGATCCAGCCAACAAAAAAGGCTTGACTACATCTATAATGGACCCAAAATCACCAAATAATTCTCTGCCTTACCACTAAGAGACTACAGCTGTTAGAGAGGCATCTGCTCTGCCACCATACTTCACAAACAATTTGAAACAAGAGCGGGCAAACTACTGCCTGTAGCTACAAGAAATCAAACCACTTAAAACCTTGGAGAACACTAACATAGGCTGTAAAAATATATGAAGTATAAGCACTTGGCTAGGTACTACAGGCACTCAAACACAACACAACAGCAAAGATTTAGCAAAAAAAAAAAAAAAAAAAAGCACAAAAATTCTTAGATTTAGCCTCTCTCTACAATGAAACCCATAAATCTTTGAACTGAATGAAACATAGCTTTAAAAGAGCAGTCAATCAAAAATAGCCTGAAATGGAAACAAATATGTAGAAAATGTTACTGGCTGAATGAACACAAGGCCACAGTATGCGTGATTGTAGAATAATAATAATAAAGGTATCACAGGATAATATAAATACCTCTGTGAAACCAGGGTGAATGGGGGCAGGTACAAATCTCACCCAACCAAAACAAGCCAGTTGTCATGGGAAGTTTGACCCACATGTGAATAATGAATACCAAAAAAATCCTTTCTATAAAGGATCACAGACAGTAGAAAGCCATCTCTGGTACAACAAACTAGGCTAGAAAAAAATAAGTCTTCCACGGCCCAGTGTTTATTTCTTCAGAGTCATGCTGTTTTGAGGAGTAATGAAACAGACTGTTTTTCACTCCTTTGAGGGCATTATCTAATTTTCCCTGCCAAACCTGGATAATAGTTAGGGACATATCACTGCACATTTTTGGGCTGTCAGTTCCATCACCAAAGCTTCTGAACACAGGACAGACGGCAGGCAAAAACAACAACAGGTCAGACAAAGAGTCAGGAACCTTGACATACTACCTTAAATCCAATGGGAACTGCAGTAATTTTTCTCTGCCCTTAAGTATCATGAATGAGACACACTTAAAAATTAGTGAAGACACTGATATACAAAAAATGTAAAATGACTCATTTTATTACCTTTCCTTTTTCTCTTGCAGAATAATATAAGGCTGCTCCTCAGCTAGAGCAACACTGCAGCTCCTTATAACAGAGACGAACCTAAATGTGTGAGTTCTTTCCAGTAAAATTCATTTACCTATTACTACTTGCCATAGTTTTTCTACCCTCACACAATATCATCATGTTAATTTTAAAAATAGCATTAGCTATTTTGAGAAGAAATTGTGGGTCTACATTAGCAACCAAAAAAAAACGTGTAAGAAAGAACAGTCTTCTCTTCCTCCACTCCCAGTCTTCCTTTCCAACGTTTCCACTGTTTTGCTTAAAAGTGTTTTGCTAGTTTTGTTTTTGTTCTCCCCCCCACCCCCATGAATTATCAGTTACCATGATTAACATTTATATTGATTCATACCACATTACATTAGTTCTAAATGTTTAATAACAAAGCAAGTCTGCCTCAAGAAAACACAAGCTAGTGCTGAAAAAACACTTGTGTATTACATGCTTACTTTTTTCCCCATGTATTCTCAATGTATTTAACTGAATAATACCCTGCCAGAGAAGATCATCATAGTCGGAGAACCTCATTTCCTAAGGCTGATTACAAGTGATTAGCACTAAAATCACAAATTCATTCACTAGCTTTAATATCTGTGATTCTGAAAACTGCAATGGACGGATAGAAACCAAAAAATGCATCAAATGTACTCATTTTAACACCATAACTTCAGTAGTTCAACATCATCCATCCAAATCCCCTTCTCAGTGTATTCTTTTTAAAAACAAGTATAAAAAAAGGGAATGAGTGGCTTTGGAGTAAACGTCCTAAGCAATACTTCATTTACCCTCAAGATGTCCGTTTTCAGCTGCAGTTCCATAGGTGGAGCAGAGTGCATCAGTCCCAACAAAGTGCCCATATCATCATCTCCACTAGGTGATAACACCAACTGCTGAATGATCATCAGTGCGTGCTGTCGACACTGGGGATACTTCACAATGTTGTGCACACATCTCGCACCACCAAACTCCCTGAAAATACCTATGCAGATTGGGGGTGGGGATGGGAGTGGTGTAAGGATAGGAGCATAAGCAACAACAACAACAAAAAATACAGTCAGTAACAAATAACAACAAAGAACATGAAAAGCATTTAGTTTTACTTCTTAAATTGATTGACAGGGTTTTAGTCATACAGATTTTTAACAACTTTTACTGCTGTTTGCCTCTCTCAGGCTAAACAAAACAGAACTGCAATGATACTCTTCTTGCAGTGTTTTTCACTAAGGCTGCTGAAAACAAGGGTACAGTTACAGAATCACAGAATTTCTAGGTTGGAAGAGACCTCCAAGATCATCTAGTCCAACCAATGACCTAACACTAACAAGGCCTCCACTAAACCATATCACTAAGTTGTACATCTAAACATCTTTTAAAGACCTCCAGGGATGGTGACTCCACCACTTCCCTGGGCAGCCCATTCCAATGCCTAACAACCCTTTCGGTAAAGAAGTTCTTCCTAACATCCAACCTAAAACTCCCCAGTGCAACTTTACCCATTCCCCCTCGTCCTGTCACCAGGCACATTGGAGAACAGACCAACCCCCACCTCGCTACAGCCTCCTTTAAGGTACCTGTAGAGAGCAATAAGGTCACCCCTGAGCCTCCTTTTTTTTCCCCAGGCCGAACAAGCCCAGCTCCCTCAGCCCCTCCTCGTAAGACTTGTTCTCCAGACCCCTCACCAGCTTTGTTGCTCTTCTCTGGATTCTTTCGAGCACCTCCATGTCCTTCTTGTAGCGAGGGGCCCAAAACTGAACACAGTACTCGACTTGCATCCTCACCAGAGCCGAGTAAAGTGGGAAAGGCACTTCCCCACCCCTGCTGGCCACACTGCTTATGCAAGCCAGGATGCTGTTGGCCTTCCCGGCCACCTGAGCACACTGTGGGCTCATACTCAGCCGACTATCAACCATCACTCCCAGGTCCTTCTCCGCCAGGCAGCTTTCCAACCACTCATTTCCCAGCCTGTAGCTCTGCTTGGGGTTGTTGCACCCCAGATGCAGGACCTGGCACTTGGTCTTGTCGAACTTCATACAGTTGGCCTCAGCCCAAAACATGGAGGGGGTTCAGCACCCAACCAAACCCCAAGCCCACCATGGTGCCCACCCATCCCTGTTCTAATAACCTCCTCACCGATCCTATCACTTCAACAAACATTATTCTTTTTGTGCTAGAGTTTGAAGACTCACAGACAGAAAGAACATAAAAATGCAACAAAATCTGTATCTTTAAGGAAGACTGTTGGCTATTTTGCTTAAGGATCGTGTTTGTATTACATTGTGTTCATTGCCCAAATATAACTGGGCTTCTGAAAAAGAGCAGCCAAGCTTCAAGCACTGACTGAGCACCAATTCACTTGATCCATGAGGATTGCAGGACAGTGCAGAAGTTTTCTTCTGCCACGATCCATCTCAAGAGTGATAGAGCTTAAACAAATCATTATTCTCAAGTTTACTGGATATGCAGAAGAACACGTGCAATATTAATTGAAAATCCATTCTGAAAACATAATAAACAAGAAATGGAAATTTTTACAGAACATATAACAGGTATTTAGCACAGCATTAATAGCAAGAGTAGTGGCCTGTGCAATTACTTAAGGTAAGAACAGAGTAAGCTAATGGAACGATGCTACATTATGGCATCAAAAGAGATCATTTTCTTCATAACCGTAAATTACAAAGGCAGTTTAAATTACAAAAATTATTAATGAACTAGTCAAGACATTCACTCTAATTTATATATACCAATTTGCATGATTCATTTTCAAGTTTTTGCCTCTTGCTTTCTCTTATGTTCTTTGGATGAGATACAGACTTGGACATGGCAGAAGTAGAGACCTCAAACCCCGAGGCAGTGAAGTTGGTGGCACCTCTCCATAGGGCAACTGCAGCATCTCCTGCTGGAGTTATCTTCTGAAGAGACCCCAGGAGTTGGACTTGATGACCCCTAGAGGTCCCTTCCAACCCAGGACTATCTATGATTCACAAATAGCGAGGTAACATTTTGTAATTCCCCCGCTCTCAGTATAGATTTCTGACCACCCTGTGAATCTGTCTGGGTCTGGGGACACCTAAATTCCTCATTTGAATTTCTCTCATTAGTTACTGAATATTCAAGAAACCTTAAGAGACACAAGAGTTTAAAGCCAGAAACTAAGCTTTGAGGCTTTGAGTATGGGATGAAACAGCACAAGGCTCAATAAAGCCTGTTTGTGTGACTGTGTGTGCTGACCTAAAACCTCTGCCAACCTCTGGATACGTTACCACTGTGCTCATGTCCCCATCATACTGCACTAACAACAAACACAACTTTTCTGAGTAATGGTTTCTTACCTCTTTCTCCTGTACAGCTCTATCATACTCCTGAACTTGGAGCCCCTGATCAAAATGTGGCTTTTGAACTCTGTGGTACTTAGAAACAACATCTGTAGTGCCATACCACACCTCTGATGTGTTTCATGCACTTTCTTTCACTTCTCTTGGAGTTGAACTCAGTACTGAGAAGTAGCAAAGAGGAACTGATGTTTGCTTCCAACTTCCCTGGTGAGGTCAGGATGGCTGCTTAACAGCAAAGAGAGACCTGCCACTTATGAATTACAAGGCAGTTTCAGTCCTTCAAAGATGTTATCACATATTTACACCACTTCCTCTCATTCATCTTTAGAAATTAAACTATCCTCTTTTTTTTTTTTTGTTTTAAACTCTCCTTATGTAGAAGCTCCCATACGTAACCTTCCCTTTGCATCACTCCTTTCTGATTGTTTTCCGATTCTGCCTTTTCTGTCATGGGAAAATCAAGGCTGAGCAATAAATGCAGAAGTGTATAATGGATTCACATGATTCACCTGTCATCTATGCTAATTTCTCTCTGGAACCTTATTATTTCAGCCTAATTAGCCCATTTCTTCAATCACCATTGAAAAGAGTTATAAACTAAAACAACAGTATTGTGGTTTTTTTTCCTCCCCCTTGACAGGATAACTAGTTCAGTGGGTAAAAGGAAAGCAGCCTATGCAATGTATCTCAGCTTTAGGAATGCTTCTAGTAGTGTTATCCACAGCATTCTTACAAACAACCCAACAAAATAGCCTAAATGCAACCATGACAGACTAATAACTAATTGAAACATCAGCTCAGAGTTATGCCTGCTTCTCTGCTATGCCTTTCTGATTTGACAAAGGACAAACCACTGGGGGTTATCTTGAGTGTTGTGAAAAATGCCTTTGCTGACATATTAAAGAGCATACTTATCAAGTGTGTGGACAAAGCCAAGCTTGCAGACGTAAATGTTTGGTGGACAGAATGCCAAAGCCATCTCTAAAAGTGACCTCAAACAACAAGCTTGGCAGAACTTGAAAACAAGTGCAGCAGTGAAATGGCTTAGACATGGTTTCAGAGGATTGCAAACATATTACAAGACAATTAAGTCTAAATATTGCACAGGAAGAAAAATGCAAATTAATACCACAGGATATTAAGAAGGGTGCATATTGCACCTGAGACATAGCAAGAGAATATAAATCATCCAACCTACATGTGACCATTTTAAATATATTAATGATCTGCTGCTGCCCTCCAAGAGCATCAACAATAGGATAGATGACAAAGATTTCAGCTTAACTCAAAACAGAGAATGCATTGTCTGTGAGGAAGAACATCGACAAGTGATAAATCACTAGGACCATTGAGGTAGGAACGCTGTATAAAAACCTTCTGGGTAGGTTTTTCAATAGCTACTCCGAAGATCTGCTCAGAATGACCTACACGCAGATGGTCAGCCTCTGCACAGAGCTAGACTATATGAATTCATGCCTTTCCAAAAGCAATATTGCTAATTTTGTTACACTTGGATAACTCATTCAAAATATACCCAGACAGGATTTTCACTCCTCCAGAGTACACTAACATGCAGTTATTGTTCTACTCTGAATCTCAACCACTAACCATATCGGACATGTTGTCACTCAGTTCCTGGACTGCAGCAGACAGAGGAAATGTTTTTCACTTGCTTGCACTGATAACAGTCACTCTCATCCTACCCTAGCAAGATTTCAACTCCTCTGAAGGATTTGAATAATGAGACAGAATTAAGGTATGCAAGCATTTTTACCCTTAAAACAAAGAACTATTATCTGCTGGAATTGCATTAGTCAAAAGCTAGAAGAAAGAGCTTTTCATTGCACATGTACTCTCCCATAAAACAGGAAAATTATAAATAAAGATGGGAGGAGAAAAACTGAAAACCTTTTTTTTTCTCCTGTAGGTCACAAATAACAGCTGCTATATTCTGATACGAACTCTAGATTAGCTTGCCAGAGATATAAACAAATCATGGATGGTTTCCTCAGTAAAGTCATTGTACGTTTTAGCATGTTATTTTGTACAGAAGCACATTTTAACTTTTAACTTGATTTCTTGTTTCATTGCTGAAGAAAGACCATAGGATTCAGATTAACACAAATACCTTTTCACACTTCCCTAAAAAAGGAGAGGAAGAGATGAAGCCAATTCTCCCTTGCTTTTTCTTAAAACACAAGACTCTTCCCTAGCACTTCCTTCTTAATCTGGAGCAAAGCCCTCAACTGGTCTATTAGAGCTGCAGAATCCTTCAGCAACCTTAGACTTAATAGCAAGAGACTCATTTTCTTGATGGTTCTTTAAAGTCCCTTACATCAAATCTGGTCTGTGGATTACAGGTACAGATTGATACCTTCACATAAGCTCTGAGGCACTTGAGAACATCTCCCTGCTCAAACACTCCCTTGAATTAAGAAAGAGCAAACCATCAACTCAATGGGATTTATTTATTTATTTTTTTTTTAGCAAGCCACTATGCTTTCAATGACCATCTTGTTGGATTTAATAAACAAAGCATAGCAGACACAATGCACATAACTTGCCAAAGGCAGGAAGCCAAAATCTGTCAGAAGGCTCATGGTAGCACAGAATCTCTTAAAATGTGAAAGACACCAACTAAGGCTTAAAGATGGACCCAATGGTTGGACCGACTCCCTACTGATTGCCTATTACTTTTTAATTTGTATTCCATTTTAAAGCAATACCTTATTGTAAATATTACTTTACCTTGAGAAATATTAGTTCACCCATCAGTTCTCTATTATGACCAACTGGACTGCTTTCCCAGCTGTGGTTATTCAGAAAAATCACTCAAGTATAAATTAACTCACCTGTATGAGGAAGAACATTGTGGGAGAAAAGCTTACAAATAAGAGCAAAACCTCATTTGTTACAGAAGTTTGTTCAGCAAACTAGTCCTACTTGTCTAGCAGCTATTGAACACTGAGCCTATATTTAGAGAAAATATTTTTCCCAAGCAAAAGCAGTAAGAAAAAAATTAAAAGCTTTCTGCTATTAGACCAGGAGCTATCGTTAAACAGCAAGTTGTCAGCTGAGATGGACAGCTTTCACAATTTTGTTCTTAAACACTTGTCATGGATTCTCATCTCTCCTACTTGAATGAAAGCAAACAAAACCAAGGGGTAGGAAGCAGACTAAACCAAGGGGTAGGAAGCAGCAGCCAGAACTGAGAAAAAGAAGAAATAAACTGATGAAAGAAGGATGTCTCATGGCCTCCAAAGCCAGAAACTGGTTCCTCAGGGTGGTGTCCCTTCCCTACCCCTTCTCCTTTTCTTCTTCCTCTAATACAATAGAGTAAAAGGTTTTAAGAACACCTATTACTTATATATATATATATGTATATATATATATAAAACTTTTTTTTTTTTTTTTTTTTTTTTTAAGTTCTAAGAGATAGCTTGTACTAATATGAGATAGACACATTGTCTGTGTCAATGTTACCATGCGTTGGATAATGAAATAAGGCATAAACTAATATAAATCTACCTCGTTTAGAGAAGGACGCTTGCAAGTGAGCCCTATTTTTATATATATATATATATACACTGTTTTTTTTTATATGAAATGTATACTTCTAAAAAAGGAAAAGCCATCTTCCATTAACAATGGCACACATTTTTAATCTGATTTCAGTCCACATGACATTGTCAACAGCAAATTACATGCCTAATTAAGAGCTTAAATTTTTCAAAATACTGTGTTAAAAATACAAGCTACCACAAATTATTATAGTATTGTTTGGGGAAAAATGGGGGGAGGTGTGGTTCAAGTAAAGAACTCCCAAGAATCTTAATTTAAAACAACCAACTAACCATCTGAAACTCCTTTATTTTATGCATTCCAGCTTATTCTACTGATTCTCTTATAGAAAGAACTTTGCAAGAAAAAAAGAATATTTCAGTGTGATTAACTGCCTGAAGATAGAAAATGAAGACTCTCTTGCCTGTACGCAAAGTTCTCAGTAACATTTTTATACATGACTTGCCAGTAGCATCTCCACTTACCTGCATTAGTGTTTGATCCTTGTAATAGTATCATCAGGGTCTCCATAACCAACAAAGCCAGCTGCTTTTGGTCCTCAAATGAACAGTTTCTTGAATCCCCTAAAAATAATTTCATAAGCCAAAGACAGTAAAAATCACTCTTTTCTAAGATGTTGCTTCATTTTTTTCCACAAATGCTTTCATTTTCTTTGTTTCCCCAAAGAAAACACAGACTAACCAAATTTCAAAACAAGTAATGTTTAGTCTACACATGCATCCAAGGGAAAGCTTAATTACAGATTGTTTGAAAATGCCCTTTATAAAAAAAATATAATTTTAACAAAAGCTTTTGAGCAGTGTGAGCTGAGTTGCTGACACTGCAGCTATATGTGTAGTTTCATATCCCCAACTGTTGTTGCTTCAAGCTACAATCAGTGAAGACTAAAAGTATCTGTCTTGTTCTGTACTGAGTACCTGCAAAGAGAAATTCTACACAACAACACAGAACTACGTCTGCATAATTACTTCAAATGTGCTTACGATTTGACAGGTATAACAGATGAACCAAGTTGGCACACAGTATTTTAAACACATTGTAACAGTCCAGAAAATAAATAAATAAATAAATAAAATACTAATAACTACCAAGCAACAACACAAGGGCAATGTCCACCCCAGGTAGCACCTTAACCAGATGACATCTTGGTCCATTTATTGAGAAGCACTTGAGCAACTGTGTGTTTTCCAACATAGTTGCTGGCAGCACAGTTTTCTACCTCTAATTAACAGCTACAAATCAACAGCAAAGCTTCAAACAATAAACCCAGGTGAAACAGCCAACAACTACAATTAAGAAAAATGTCACTGACACACATTAACTCTATTCCTTTTTGAGTAAAGAATAGAAAAAAAGCATACCTACACACATATGGCTTGCACTTGGCAGTGCTTGCTTTGCAGACTAAACAACTACGTGGCTTATCTCAGATGTCAAATCCTGGACATGAGAACGCCAGATTTTTTTGTTGGTGGTGGTTGGTTTTGGTGCCTTTTTTTTGTAATGCTCTTACAAAAATGTAGACCCAAAGTATAAAAAGAAGTTGTTTTATTTATATATATATTTTTTATTTTTTATTTTTAACTTGGAAACAAGTTCCTAATAAGAGCACAGATACATGCTTGATAGCACTTTTAGGTGCATTTCTGAAATGCCTAATCACATTTTTTTGAGAAAGACAACTTGGTGCACAGGAGTGAAGCAGGTAGTCTATGTATTGCTCCTTCATTTTTTCTTTTGATGTAAAAATAACTTAAATATTAGGAAAAATACATTAAAAAATCATTTAAGAAGGGAATTATAAACTTCAAATGATTTTGCATTTGCACAACCTCAAGCTTCTTGCAGGACATAAAGAAAGAGGGAATCCCAGTGTGTTTTCAGGATGGCACAGCAGTCCAAAGTAGAACTCTGCTCTTATGATACACATTCAAACTTTATTGCTTTTTTCTCTTAATCACTAGCTTCCACCATCCCCAAGAGACATGCAGTAGTAAATTGGAAGAGCACACTCTACCTTGATCGTTCAGAGCCTGAGTGGGATCTTTCAGAAGCGCTGCATATTTATGAAGAAGATTTACCATCACCTCCAAAAGTCCCACCTCCCTGAAGACATCTTTAAAGATGTAGTCATGACGGGTGAATTTCAGGAGTGTCTTCATGGCTACGATGCTACAGTGATGAGAAGTGCTGGATTTTAAAAGGATGCTCACACTGATCAGTTCTTTACAGGGTATGTAGTTCAAGCTGAAGACAACAAATTCCAGCATCTCGAAGTATTTGGTCTGTACTTCTGGAAGCTTAGAAATTTTCTCTGCAAACTGAGACAATGTGTGCTGTGATTCCAAAATGAAGTAATTGGCATTGTCAGCCATATAAATATTCATGATGGCATCGAGAATAATTTGTGCTAGATAGCTAGTTTTTGCTTTCAAAAACGCATTCTGAAGGACGGAAAATGCTTGGATATTCCTCACACTGTGACCTGAATTAGGAAACAAAGTGAGATGGGAAGAAGAAAGGAAAATGAAAGTTCTGAATTGTTATAAACAATGAGCACAGTCACTAATAATGATCCATGCGCTCTAATAAGCGTGATTAAGAATGTTATCTTTTAAAAATTAAAACAGACTCTTTAAAAAAGCATTTGCATAAGCAATTATATTGCAAATCCTATGATCTACTATTCTTTCTGATATGACATCTTCATCTCTGAAACTGTTTACGCATGCAGCTAAATGAATGATCAATTCTTTCAAATGGATGAGAAAGTTGACCTATTTTTAGTATGTGCAACAGGATACAGTCATAGAGAAAAATTAAAGCCTGCACATCATCTACATGGTTCGTAAGAAAAACACATTACAGCAATAGTCAAGCATTCTGTATTTCATAATACGGAAGGCCACTATGCCCTTCACAAGTATTAGGTAGGCTACGTTTCGAAGAACACGCATCTGATGACCCTCATTAAGCAGAGCAATAAGCAACAACACAGTCTTATCAGCTGGGTTCAAAGCTAAACTGACCAAAGCTTTAGGTCAGGAGTTGGCAGGGCTGATAGATAGGGCTTTAAACTAGAGTCGAAGGGGGAAGGGGCTAAAACCAGGCGCGCCGGTGAAGACCTAAGGGATGGTACGCTAGAATCAGAGGGGCTGTGTGCCAGTGGGGTCCTTTGGTCAGATCCACAAGGTGCTGAGTGTAAGGAGACGCACCTGAAGTGCTTTTACACAAACGCACGCAGTATGAGGAATAAAATAGATGAGCTAGAAGTCCTGGCTCAGTCCCGCAACTACGACATCATCGGCATAAGCGAAACCTGGTGGGATGAGTCCTGTGACTGGGGTGTTGCGATAGATGGTTACAGGCTCTTCAGGAGGGACAGGCAGGGTAGGCGAGGTGGTGGGGTGGCGATGTATGTGAAGCAGGGGCTGGACTGTGTGGAACTTCAGGTCGGCGATGGCAAAGTTGACAGCCTCTGGGTAAGGATCAAGGGACGAACGAATAAAGGGGATGTCGTTGTGGGAGTCTATTACAGACCGCCTGGCCAGGATGATAGCGCCGATAAATTATTCTTTACAGAACTAAGAGAGGCCTCGAGATTAACTCCCCTTGTCCTTATGGGGGACTTCAACTTGCCGGACGTTAACTGGGAGTGCCACACGGCTGACACGAGCAAGTCCAGGAGGTTCATGAAGCACCTAGATGATAACTTCTTGGTACAGGTGCTAACGGAGCCAACTAGGAAAGGTGCCCTCCTAGACCTGTTGCTAGAAAACAGAGAGGGTCTGGTGGGAGATGTGGTGATTGGTGGCCGCCTCGGTCATAGCGACCATGAAGTGGTTGAGTTCAAAATTTATGGTGACAGAAGGAAAAGTGCCACCAAAACCTCATCCCTAGATATGGGGAAAGTGGACTTCAGGCTGCTCAGGGAACTAGTCAGTAAGGTCCCCTGGGAAACTGCTCTTGAAGGCCTCGATGTCCACCAGTGCTGGTCACTCTTTAAGCGATGCCTCCTAGAAGCACAAGATAAGGCAATTCCAAAATATCGCAAGTCAGGCAGGCGGGGCAGGAGGCCGGCGTGGCTGACCAGGAACATTCTAATGGAGATTAGGCGGAAACAGAGAGTGTTTCGCTACTGGAAGGAGGGCCAGGCGTCATGGAAAGAATACAGGGATGCTGTTCGTGTTTGTAGGGAGAAAGTTCGAGTGGCCAAAGCACAGCTAGAGTTGAAGCTGGCTGTGTCTGTGAGAGAAAATAAAAAGGGTTTTTTTAGATACGTAAATGGAAAAAGGAGAACTAAAGAATACATAGGGCCGCTCCTTGATAGGGAAGGTCTCCTCACAGACGATGACGTAGGCAAAGCAGAGACGCTTAACGCCTTCTTTGCCTCTGTCTTCAATGCCGATGACGGGCTTCGGGACCCAGGGTGCCCTGAGCTGGAGGACCGGGACGGTGGGGATGACAAACTCCCAACTGACCCTGAACGTGTGCGGGATTTGCTACTCCACCTGGATCCCTACAAGTCCATGGGTCCGGATGGGATTCATCCCCGGGTGCTGAAAGAGCTGGCGGATGTCATCGCGGAACCTCTATCAATTATTTTTCAACGATCCTGGGAATTTGGAGAGGTCCCTGTAGACTGGAAGCTGGCAAATGTTGTGCCAATTTTCAAGAAGGGTCAGAAAGAAGACCCTAGCAATTACAGGCCTGTCAGTCTCACGTCAGTGCCTGGTAAAATCATGGAGAAGTTGGTTCTCGGACTCATTGAGGCGCACCTGGGGGACAAAGCAGTCATTGGTCCCAGCCAGCATGGGTTTGTGAAGGGTAGGTCCTGCCTAACTAACCTGATTTCCTTTTATGATAAGATCACCCGTATGGTAGACCAAGGGAAACCAGCTGATGTGATTTTTTTGGACTTCAGCAAGGCTTTTGACACGGTTTCCCATAGGATCCTACTGGACAAAATGTCCACCATACAGCTAAATAAAAACATCATACGATGGGTGAGCAATTGGCTAACGGGCAGGGCCCAAAGGGTTATGGTAAATGGAGCTGCGTCAGGCTGGCGGGCGGTCACCAGTGGGGTCCCTCAAGGCTCCATTTTAGGACCGGTACTTTTCAATATTTTTATAAATGATCTGGATGTAGGAATAGAGGGTATTTTGAGCAAGTTTGCTGATGACACCAAACTTGGAGGAGTTGTGGACTCAAATGAGGGCGTAAAGGCCTTGCAGAGGGATCTGGACAGGTTGGAGAGCTGGGCGATCACCAACCGCATGAAGTTCAATAAGAGCAAGTGCCGGGTCCTGCACCTGGGACGGGGAAACCCTGGCTGCATGTACAGACTGGGCGATGAGACGCTGGAGAGCAGCCTAGAAGAGAGGGATCTGGGGGTCGTGGTAGACAGCAAGTTGAATATGAGCCAGCAGTGTGCCCTGGCAGCCAGGAGGGCCAATCGTATCCTGGGGTGCATCAAGCACGGCATCACTAGTAGGTCAAGGGAGGTGATTGTCCCGCTCTACTCTGCGCTGGTGCGGCCTCACCTCGAGTACTGTGTGCAGTTCTGGGCACCACAGTATAAAAAGGACATGAAACTGTTGGAAAGTGTCCAGAGGAGGGCTACGAAGATGGTGAAAGGCCTTGAGGGGAAGACGTACGAGGAACGGCTGAGGTCACTGGGCCTGTTCAGCCTGGAGAAGAGGAGGCTGAGGGGAGACCTCATCGCAGTCTACAACTTCCTCGTAAGGGGTTGTCAAGAGGCAGGAGACCTTTTCTCCATTAACACTAGTGACAGGACCCGCGGGAACGGGGTTAAGCTGAGGCAGGGGAAATTTAGGCTGGACGTCAGGAGGGGGTTCTTCACAGAGAGGGTGGTTGCACACTGGAACAGGCTCCCCAGGGAAGTGGTCACTGCACTGAGCCTGTCTGAATTTAAGAAGAGATTGGACTGTGAACTTAGGCACATGGTCTGAACTTTTGGGTAGACCCGTGCAGTGTCGAGAGTTGGACTTGATGATCCTTAAGGGTCCCTTCCAACTCAGGATATTCTATGATTCTATGATTCTATAAACAGCATGCACAGCCTCTGAGCAATCCTGTTTCTTCCGCTCATTGGACGTCTTGTATGAGAAAAAGGAGGGGAGCTCCTTACAAAGAAACTTCACAGGGTTTTGCAAGGCCAGCAGAGGCCTTCCTTCAAGAGAGAGCATGCTCTTGCTCAGTTCTGGATTAGAAATTTTTATGTGAATAATCATACTGGAATCAGGTGACGGTGTAAGGGTGGCTGTGGCAATCAGGCCTGGGAATAAAAAAAACAAACTTTGGCAAGGTCAAGTACTGTTAACAATTCAGAAATTAAAACAAATGGGAGAAGTTGTAAAGCACAAAGCAGCCATATTATTAAAATATAAAGACCTCACATCTTTAAAAGTGGATCAAACTTCTCCTAAGTATCCTTAAGACCAATAAAATCTCATTCACGTAGCCCAAGAAGGCATCACTTATGAATGTTCCCTGGATTCCCCTATTTTTTCAGTGAGCAGAGCATATATTCCACTAGAAAGATGCTGCAAAGGTAACTTTTCCAACTTTTGCAAGAACAATACAACTCATAGTAAACCAATCCCATTATACAAGAAACACCTCATGACAAACACCCTTTAAAAAGTTATAAAAAAAACTTCTAACAATTAAACCTCATTTTCAATCAAGCTAAAATCAAACAATTAGCATAAATCAAAAACCTTTCGTAAAAGAAGAATCCCAATTTGTTGCACATGTTCTGTGGAATACTGCCTTATTCCTTTTTTATAAATTAAGTTGTTCAATTTAAAAGAAAACTCAATTATTCCAGTGTCTAGCTTCACTGCTTTCCCTGGTGTATTCCTCCAGAAAGCAACAAGAAACTTCCTTGAAGAACTACATGCAAAAATTTCACTTACTGGGAAAATACTAATGTTAAATTGCAGATCGCATTCATTTGTTTCTAAAAGCAGGCTTTTTACATGCTTTCTTAGTAATGAAACGTGTCGGAAAGTAGATATAGTGCTCAACAAATATGACAGGAACAGAGGCAGTGACCGATACAACTAGGTATGTTCTAATTAAGTATAAACAGTTCTTTCAGGCAATCAAGCAGGTTAATGAATTATCTTTGAATGTTACAAGGACCCCTGAAGAAACCAAATCTTCACCACCTCTACAGCGTTCAAAACCTAAAAAAATTTAAATAAAATCAATTAAGAAAACGTGTTAATATGTTCTCCAAAGAAAAACAACTTGTCAATAGAATGAAAAAGCAAGTAAAAGGAACTGATCGATGTCAGGACAAATGCCAGCAAATGAAATAAAAAGATTTTATTTTGAAAATCAAGAGATGGTGGTTATCTCATGCTACAGTATCAGAAATCTGATTAGCTTAGGAAAAAATCATTAAGTTAGAACATGGACAAATTCAACTCTATAACTATTATCTTCTTCCTCTGTTTAGCACAAGGAGAAAACAGTTCCCGTAAACAATGAACTTTCTCAATACCAGAGAAAGGAAGTGATTGTCCAAGTAACTGTGATATGTGAAAGAAACAGTGAAAACAAATCCATTAAATATAAATCTATAAAGCTAACTCTGTCATAAAAACTTCACAAGTGCCTCCAGTGTTATTAAAACCCCAAAGAAGCCCAAGCAGCAAGCTCACTCCACACAGTCACCTGCTCAATTCCAAAGTACTTATTTACCTACAAAATCAAATGGAATTTTAAGTGTCTAGAATCTTAAGTTGGTTTTTATAAAAACCTTTTCCTCTTCAGACTTAGTCAACCTTATCTCCTCATCAGAATTCACTGTGGTTGCAAGTACACCACAGATTATACCACTGTATATTCACTGCTGCTCAAAAAACATATTACAACTCATAAGATACACTTGCATGAGCTGATAAGAGCTCACAGAAGGCCCATCTGTGTGAAGGAAAATGAAAACAAAAACAAAAGAAGCACCACCAAAGCAGTGCATCAGCCTTCCACATCTGTTTAAGATCAGCCTAAAACACCATAAATCAATTCACTGCATCTTTCCACACTGATACTCTTTTTAAAATGTCCACACAGAAGCTATGAGCTCTGCAAACATCTCAGTAGAGATGTTTGACTTGCCCTACAGTCCTCAAAGTTAAAGTTTGTTCGCATGCTTCTGTGAGTACCAACTCCAAAGAAGAAGGACATATAGGACAAGCATATTTGATATGCAACCTTAGTAAAAGAACCTATACTCAACTATGAATGGTTTGTGTGGTATACAGTTTCTCTTATAATTAAAAAATACATGGAGGGAGAGAATGAACACTCACCTTTGCCCACAGGCTGTGGCACTGCAAATCCAGGTAGTAGGAAAGGTACTCCAGTGGTAACACCAGCTGGCTTCAACTCATTAACACCATATGTTGTTAAGGAAGTAATCAAATTAACTAAGTCCTTCAAAGCATCCTTAGATTCAGCCTCTTTTGCCTGTTCTAACCTAAAGAAAACAAGTAGCTTATGTTAGCAAAAGTCACTTGAATGACTTTAATCACACATCTCTTCCATTTTTCTTTATTAACTTCGAGAACATGCTTTTATTGCCCTGTACTGGCAATATTTTACATGTTCTCCATTAACATTTCCTACTATTAAGTCAATCCTTAGTAGGACTTAGTACTTATTTCCTGTAGACATTAACTTCATAAATCTTGCTGTGAACCCCAAAATCTGCTAAAAAGAAGCACAGATATTAAAAATTACCTTTACATTCCTCTTACAAACACAAAGCTTATAGGAAAATACGTAGATAGTCTGCCATTAAATAAATCTGCACTTAACCTCCTAGACTACATGTGCCACTTTCACAGTTCATATTTTGTGTTAACAAAGTGGTATCTGAATAGAAACATAAAGCCTAGAAGAGCACAACAAAATATCTTCTTCAGAAATACAGACCCCCCTCTCTGAATGCAAGAGGATAGGAACTGTAACGTCTGATCCTTGTCAGCATTCACTGCTAGCAAGTCAGTCACAACAGACCCTAAAAGAGGCTAGTAAAACAAACTATCCTCCTTTTCTTGGCAAGCCAACATGTGCTCCACCCCAACCCAGAGAAACCCAGATTATTCTCTTCCATCCACATCAACTGTTCACATGTCCCTGGGCTGGGGAGGGCAGCAAGTGGCAGCTGGGGCCAGTGACAGGAATGGTGCAGGCTGTTCTCCACCAACACATCAGCCTGCACAGCACAGCTGGGAACCAGCTGAACAGAATGCCCAATTTTATACAACACATTAAAACACATCTAATTGCATACTAGCTCTTAGTCTCTACAGATCTCAGGAGACAGCCAGAGACCACAATCTCCTATTTGCTCACGCAATGCAAGATGTGTTTTTCTTCCTTGATCAATGACAGTGAGAGCCTTTCGAAGCATTCTGCATCCTGTGCCTTTTCCCCACAGTGAGACGTATGGTTGAACCTTACAGAAGCATGTGGCTCATCTATTTCCATTCCATGAATCCTCTGTACACCCTGCACTTTCACATCATTGAGTTCAAAACATATGCTCTCTTCTTTGTTCTTCACAGGTCTCCAGCAGATTCTTATTAAGTCACCATCTTCACAAGTTAGTCCGTGTTACCAGCTCCCAAGCCTTTCTTCATTGTGGCTGGACTCGCAGCATCTTGCAAACGTACTGCATACCTGAAGAAGTCTCTGTCATTAGTTCTGAGCCACAACACATCCAGGGAGAATGCAGCACTATTGACGATCACTGAACAATGCCCAGGCTTCTCTGAGATGATTGCTTTTTTTGAAACAAAACTATAGTGAATTTCATGTTCGAATCACAACTTAAACAGCATGTGTGTTTTGAACTGTCTTCCATCTCCTCTACAATATACAGATTGCTAGCAAATACAACACGAATTGCTGTGCCTTGTTCATCTTCTCCCAAGTGTTCCCGTGAGGTTCTTAGCAATCAGCTCTCAAACAAGTGAGGATAAGGTATTTCTGTGATTTAACACTGTAATGATGTCAAATGACGAACTGATGTGCTGTGTGATTGTGCTCTCCTTTTTCAGAGACGCACACCCCTACTCTTCTCATACCACTGTCAGGGAATTCCCATTCTTTGGCTGAAAGGGTAAGCAAGCTCACAAGAAAGTCTGCTTAAAACACGTGATGTACAGAGGATCACTGCTGTACTTGACAATGAAATCGCTAATGATAGCATGTTCCCCAAATTCTACCTAACCTCTTGCTGTCAGTTTCTGGAAGACAACCAATTTTATGATGTGTACTGGTGTGTTTCAAGTAATATAATTCATACTCAAAATAACCATTTATACTAGAAGAAAAATAATATAGCATGTATTGTAGCAATTTTGGCACAGAAGGTAATTTATGAATCATTTTAACTGTTATTAAGAATTTCACATGCCATGTCTATGTCTGGCAACCGTAAAAAAAACAAACAAACAAAAAAAAAACATAACATCTCAAAGAACATTAAGTTCTAATACTTGGGTACCAAAAGCTAGCAACCTAGCATCCAAAATGAATGGCCAGAAAACCGGTCAGCAATGGAAGCTCATCTCAGTTATGGCTATTACAGCACTACATCTCATCATCTTTGACCCCAGTACATGATAAGATGCACACTCATCTTTCACTTCAAAGCTGGCATCTGTGTCCTGCATTTGAAAAACACACATGCGTATATCAACAGCAATGCATGCATCTTCAGAACTTCAGAAAAAAATCAGGACATATCTTAGATTTTGCACAAGTAACACAGCAAACATACTCATTTTCTCACTGTGAAAGAATAAGCGACATGTCCTTCATGAAAAAAAATAAAATCATGAGTTGTACTTCAACATTTACTTTTGGCAGGCATCACTATATTCTGTCATGTATTAGCAGGTTAGCAGTCCCTTCCATAAAAAGAACTCAAATTAAAAAAATGTGTATCCACACTGATACCCTAGTAACATGGGAGTTCTCTCCAGCACTCCGTGATGGACAAAATGGTCTCTTCTGCTTATGTACAAAATGATCTCTTCAACACCAAGTAGCATGGACGAACGTTTACGATTTTTCAGTACTTTCAATTTGTTTAAACAAAAAGGAAACAAAACCAAACCCATCAGCTGCAGTGAAAAAATATTTTTGTGAATTCTTAAAAAAAGTAGCACCAGTTGCTTTAAACACCTGCTTTCCTACAACATACAAAAAGATTGAGTAGTAAACAGTACCAATGAATAAGAAGCTAAACAATGTAATTTCATAAGAGGAGGGAAGCACATCATTTTATGTTTTGGTCCTAATGTCTTCCTTGCGTAGCAATCTCTAATAATTTATTCAGTCAAATCTATTGACCCATTCTTTAATAGGAACTCTTTTTGGAAAAAGCTCAATCATCTGTCTACATCCCTTCAAGTACTTTTGCATACCTGAGGAGGAGATCACAGAGGAAGTTGTATCCTTGCCATATCCTAAAATCATCCAATAGCGTTTGAGACACATCACTGGAATCTTTGAGAAAACAGGAAAGCCCAGCAAACATCTCAACTATTTCAAGGGGAGAAAGGTCATCAGACTGTTGCATATTCTGAACACATGTGGACAAACATTCTTTTTCTGAAAAGAAATGTGATTGAGAAATTTAGGATTTTACTGACATTAATGATTCTTTTTCTCCATTAGATAATCTTTACCTCAGGTAAGAAGGAGACTGAGAAAGCAAAACCAGATTAAAAAAAAATAATAATAGAAGTAAAGTTAAATCAGGAGAATCAGCAGAATAAAAAGAAAAATATGAACTGCTATAGTAACTCTAAAGCATCCTATTCCATACTGAAAAACAAAGTTACAGAAAGCACTGAATGGTACTATGGTACTGGTGTTAGGTAAAACTCAACACAGAAGACTTGATATGATGATTTCCTTTGGCTGCTCTTGTCAGCGATTCTTTGGCTGGCATACTTGCTTGCTGAGGAAAACGAGACAACTTGTCTCATTCTGCATCTCTCCCATGGTCCACCAATACATTCTGAAAAGCTTTCCCAAATCTGAACTCATATTTCAGGATGCAACCCTGTTTCAAAGACACTCCCTTAAATGGCTTCTTATAAATTTCCAACATTTGCCAGAGAAGTGCAAGTATCTCCAGCTAGGCCAATTACAAAAGGTCCCAGAAGATCATGTCAAAACATGAGATAATGAAAGGATGTTCCTTTGATGGGATAAAAAGCCTTAATTTTTTTCTTGAGTACATAACAAACCTCCCTGTACATGTTATCATCTCTTAAGTCAGGTTCATTTTTATCAAGAAGTGAGGGGTCATGCTGAGTGTTTTTTAAGATTTTCACTTATTTACATTATAAAGAATTTAGAGTATCTTTTGATATGCCACCCCATGTCTTTGTGGACCAAAGCAATAGGAAGCAACAATGGTAGCAGTTGCCATACATTAAATGACAGAGTCAGGATTGGGTTATTTTATTTGTTGTACTTTATAACCTTTCAAATATATATGTACACCTTCATTATAAAGTCATCAGAAGGCTGCTACAGATATATGTAAAATAACCATCACCTTTAAAATCCAATTTGAAAGTATTTAACTGATGCCTATTTTGTGCTTTTAAGAGATACTGTACATTCGCTTCTTTCTTACTGGAATTAGAAAGATGCTGCTAGGGCAAGAAAATCCACAAACTAAAATTTTCTGCCTAATATGTGGAGGCATGGTGCCGTATTTCATAAACTGACAAAAAGTTTTTGTGGAACTTTGTAAAAACTTGCTTTCCAGGGTGTGGGGAAATAGTGGTTTGGTTCTTTCTTTTTTTTTTTTTTGTCACCAATAATGCTGTACCCCTAAAATTTGTAATAAGGCTGTTAGCTCATTTAAATAAACATTCCATTTTAAAAAGGACTTATGCATTTAGATGGTGCTACAATCTGGAAGTCCTAAATACATCAGAAATATATTATACCAAATTTCACATGTCAAATTCCAAATGCCTAAACACACAACACAGCTTTAAACAGCTGCAACAACAGTATTTTCAATAACATATTTCTTCACAAAGCTCTTTCCATGGATACTATCCTCTCTGACAACAGTTGTCATCTTGCTTTGTTTTCACAAATCCTTTACTACTAACCCACATGGCAGTAGCCCTTCCTATACAAATGACAAACAGAACCTTGTGAAGATCTATTGTAAGTAAAGCATTCCTTAAGTTATCTTCCAAAACCTCTCACCACCTTCAGTTTCCATGTTCCAGACAGGATAATATTTGTCTCAATAGTGAACCTGAATGAGTCTGGC
The DNA here is from genome assembly GCF_965140915.1 of Aythya marila. Lineage (NCBI taxonomy): Eukaryota > Metazoa > Chordata > Aves > Anseriformes > Anatidae > Aythya > Aythya marila. The sequence goes on from NC_139045.1 coordinate 210,546, forward strand.
TGATTTAGTCTATTGGTGGCCGTCGCACTGGTGGCACCAGTACTTAGAGACAACTTCTGCTGGGCAAAGGACTGGGTCACTGCTGATCCAAGGCAGAAGGCTCTAGGGACAACAGCCTTTGGTTGGGAACCCCACAGGGAAGCTGGGCTGGACCATGGGGCAGGGCACAGGCAGGCTGTTCCAATACACCATCAGTAAGCACGTGGGGGCTCATGCTCAGGTGCTGCTGTGCCCACACACCAAGCTCCCTTGAGCATTTGCTACTACCTGCATTACCCAGGTTTTGCTCTTGTTGAATATTTTAACTGTGTATCCATCTGACCTGGTCTCTTCCTGGAGAAGCAAATGTCTGTGAGAAAGAACATTATCTCTGCAATCTTCCAGATTAGCTCTCCCTGGTAAGCATAACACACCAGTATTTACTACAAGGCTACTGCAGAAGCCTACTACGTGGGCTTCTGGATAGCTCAAAATGCATCAGAAGAATGCATGGAGCTGGCTCCTCTTCCTGTGGCTTCCTCAGATGTCCCGACACTTGAATTGCCAGCCAGAGCATTACCTAAACAAGCAGTCATACATGAGGCACTGCTAGCTTACCTTGCCACTGCAAGGGACTGCTGCTGCTAATCCAAACAAGACAGGAAAAAACATCTTCCCCTTAAGGGGGAAGCAAAAAATGACAGACCTATCCATCTGCCCAATGACTGCTTTTCAATACAAATATTTACTGAAGATGCCCAAATAATAGCAAGAATTAGACAGAAAGCACATCCTTTTTTTGTCATCGTAAGCTCTACAGCAAAACATTAGGGGAAGCACTGTTGTTCAGTGTTCATTTGACATGTGGATGAAGCAGACTCAACTGCAAATACAAGTGTTTTGAAATCTTACATGCATGTAAACACTTACATAGCCAAACAAAGAGCCTGTAAGTTTTCCTTGATCTGTTATTTTCATGCCTATTTTGTAACTACAAGAATAATCAAAGAAAAAAATTATAAATTAATACTGGATAAAGAAACGTACCATGAATGTATTTCACTACATTGACACTAAGGCCATGACGTGATATGGTCATCAGTACTTCCCCTGCACTCTTCCTCCAAGGCAGATTATAGGGAGGGCACCATGAAGTTATTGCACTGAATAAAAGCTGCAGATCATCCTTTTGAGCCAGTTCTTCCGCGGGGGACACATAACTGCACAGTTTTACCAAGATCTGAAACAGGAAGTCATTAAACATCCAATATTAAAATTCTACTATTGGTATTAGTGTTTCTGACTAAACTTAGCAAAACCCAAAACTTTCTTCCATTTAGCATGCATGTTAAGAGCAGCAATGTATATCCCTCTACATTGTTTCTCAATTTTAAATTCCATACAAGCTTATTTAACAAATGGATATTTCAGGTCTTGATTCTGTTAAAAATGACTAGAAAAGCATTAGCAGAAGAGTTCAAATAAATCTCTCAGGCTGACACATCATGCTTGTTTGGGTACCAGGATATTCCTTTCTTCCAGAACCTTATTTTTCGCTGATTCAGATGTTCAAATCCTGCAGCAGGGCAATGGTTATGAGAAAAAAAACGTTAAACTCCTTCCTCCTGCAGGTAAGCTAATTGATGAGTTATTGGCAGATAAACAGCCATACCTTCTCGGCCAAATGAAAACAGCTAAAAAAACATAGCAGAAAATGCTACAGCAATGCTATAGCACTACCTGAATGTCTGTCACCTGAATTTGAACTGACAAGTTACCTTAATTAGGAAAAAATGCAGTTATGCAGCCAAAGCTGCTACGCTGTGCTCCCTTCTGTGTGTGTTCTGAAGACACTTGATGTCACAGAATCATTACGGTTGGAAGACACCTTAAATATCACCTTGGCCAACCAGCACAAAAGTCCATTTTCTATCTCCTGCGGGAAGCTGAGGCTCTCTCCCAGAAAACCATAAGAATATTTCGTAAAATTGCCTGCATCTAGAGGACATTTATACGTTAAATCAAAGTAAAAGCAGAGCCCAGGAGATATGTGAAATCTCACCTGTTCCAGCTAACTCATTTGAGAACACCACCTGATGGCCCTCAATGAGGGACAAAAAAGAGCAGAGAAGCAGCATATTGTGGGGAACTGTAACTGGTAACTTTCATCAGATGTTTGCTACACAGACACTTCCAGTTTGCACTTGGAAACTGGCAGCATGACTGTCGACCCCTTTCTAAAAGTAACTCTCAGCTCCTTCTAACAGTTTAGTCACAAGAACATATGGAAATTCCTTCACAAGAACTCTACTGGAAGCTTCAGAAAGCAGGAGTCCTTGGTCTCCCTGGCAAATTGAGGGAAAACATCTGGAAAAAAGTCTGAGGGATAACTCTAAGAGGAAATGCAAGCTAAGATGGTTCATTCCCACATTTAAATTACTCATTTCAAAATGTATGGTTTACTCCGTAATTAAACAGAAATAATTACACATTACAATAATTCACAGATTATTAACAGTACTAATCATTTTTACTATGTCTATTTCTATCAATAATGGCCAAAGATACCAAACACTAACACCAGTTTGATTAAAGCAGAGTAATAGCCAACGTGTTGCTCATTTTAAGCAGATGCATGGAAGAGTTCTATTCATTTTTGTGGATTCTTGCTGAGAACTAAAAAAACACAGGAGAAATGGGAATTCAACTTCAACTGTGCTTTTAAGAAAATCCATCTTACTCTAAGATAGCAGTTTGTGAAGAATCAAGGAAGAGTGATTTCTGGAGAAGTTGGTGCCTCAACTTGAAGCACCTCCACTCTTTCTGCAAGTTGTATTTTCAATTTTACCTTGCTTACCTGTACAAAGACTTTCTGTAGTAGTGCTCGGCGCTCTGCAAGAGGTAGCTCATTCTGTGCTCCTCCAACTACCTCAGGCACATGTGGAAGGTCAAAAAACAGATATAGACATTTAACGAGTGTGGAAGGCACAGACATTGTAGTCATGCAGTCCACAGTTTTCTGGGGAGAAAGAAAACATAGCAAAAAACATAGTTCAGCATATTACTATATTTAAAAAAGTCACACTCCTGTAATCAAGTTGACTCAAATGCTGGCATTTTCTTTTTAATACCTTTCCAAGCTGTCCACATGTCAATACAGATTCACCATCTATTCCTGAACGCATATCTAAATAGTGATCTTAAGATAGCATCATCATATATTTATGTGACAATAGCATCTAGCAGCCACAGTTAAGAACAGTCACTGCACATGACAGAAACAAAAACTGACAGTCCTTGTCAATAGAAACTTACGAATTAATTACAAAACCTTCAGCCAAGCCCTCATTAACCATCTATTCTTTGCAACAGTAGAAATGGGAGTGGGAGGACAGTCCGTCAATTCATGCACTTGCATGGCAAGAAGGTACAAGTAGGTATAAGGAGCATAGCAGAAGAAAATATGAAAGCATCAGTGGGAAGAAAAGGCAAATTGGAGTGGAGGCTGGTGACATACTAAATGCATATAAGATGACGTGCTGAATTATAATGGCAAATTAGAGCAGAAAGAATAAACCACACAGCTGTTCAGTACATTGCCACAGAACGGCTCTCTGATGCAGGCAGGGGGGAACCAAAAACAGAGGCAGTAAATGTTCATAATATCATCCGCTTGTCACTGCTATTGTCTTCATTTTCCTGCAATGCCTCCTACACAAATGGGGAGCCCAAGTATTGAGACCGAGGGATTTAGGAGCTGTGTGTGACATACCTCAGAGGCCAAGCAGCAGCATGCACAAGAAGCATTTGGGGAACAGTAATAATTGTCTGTGTAATTCAAAAGAACATTCTAAATTCATGTTCCAAAAGAATGATTTTTAGGCAACTGAAACCACGAGGAGCTAAAGCAGAAGTTCTGTGGCAGTGTAACAGAACAGGGCCTTAGCACAGAAAGCAAAAGGTAGTTAGAACATATTTTAGTGTGTGTTCTCAGAGTTTATGACTGTGGTTCTTCCGTCTTTGACCCCACAACTTTTTTTAAGCCTTGTTAAGACTAACCTGTCCCGATGAAGCTAATAAATTAATTGTGGTGAGCAGCATCCAACCTCTACTTGCTTCTTCACTTTGGTTGACCTCCAGAAACTGGACAATGGCACGACTTGCAGCCTCTGCAGTGGGCAAAAAGAAACAGAAATTCAATTTCAACGTCTGCAATATGCAAAACATCTTGTCAACAGTCCATATACTAAGCAAGAAATCAGCTCTGCAGCACTGCTTGGAGAACGGAAAAATAAATAAATAAAAAATAAAAGGACTACGTTCAGGCCTATAGCCTCCTGACACACATTTCATTCTTCCACACGCACTTGTCTTTGAAGTTACAAGGCTGCTAAAAGTACATTTTTTGGTTTCATCTCATAAACCACTAGACAGGTTGTGCAACAGCACGCAGCAACTTGTCTTTAAGTATTTTGGCTTTACCAACACAATGTACTCTGTTCCAAGCGTCTTAAGTCAGCACCACTTTGGGGGGGTTGGTGAGAAAATCTTATATTCAATTTATGGAAAAAAAAACAACACTGAAAGAACAGTATGGAGGATAATAGAAAAGGATTGAAGGGAAGATGAAGAATAACAGAAGGAATAAAAAACGGAACAAAAACGAAAAAGAAGACTAAGACCAACAATTACCGTATCCCCATCTTACTTTTTTGTTTTTTTTAAATTAAGATGAAAATGCTAAAAACTTATGGCTGATTTTATGCAGATGGGACCACTTTCAGAATCAGCAGCCTTTCCATATCAATGAAAGACAAAAATAAGTGTTCTGCCTATGAAACAAATTATCAACACCAATAAAAATGTACAACTACAAACACGAATAAAAATGAAGAAAAAATGAAATCCTAACACATTGCTGTCTAAATACACGTTAAGATATCTGTAATGCCCGCCATAAGGACTGCCCATCATGCTTAAAGAAAATTTAAAATCATTTTTCATTAATAACTCCACATCAATCATCTTCAATGCTTCCTGTGTCAATCACAACAGAAAAAGAAGGTACATAATATTGTTTAAGAGTGGTGATAATGGAATTACAAAACAAGAAATAAATCTGCAATTGAAGAACCACCCATTTTTCTTCTTATTTTGTCTGCTTCGTCCACTGCAGATTTCCCACAATAGACTGGTGCACGAGTTTCTTCTAATGTAAATACATTTTATATGGCAAAGTACTTATCAAACTTTGAACATGGAACACTACAGAGATAATTTCCTGGAGAATCACATTTGCAAGCCTATGAACTAGCTGGTCCTAAAAGGCTTCTACTATTGTTGGATTTACATTTGTAACTGAAGTGTTACACAAAAGAGGCTAATACCTTTCAGGATCAAAGCCATCAGCTCCTACATCCATCAGTGAATTGATGGAATGAAAACCAGTGTGTGAAGAAACACTTGTATTAACAGAAGCACTTGGATCATTCACCAGGACCCAACATGGGAAAGACAAGGACAAGTAGGAGCTTGCTCAGCAGAGGGCCACCAAGATGTGGAAGCTGGAGCACAGGCCCAGTGAGAAGAGGCTGAGAAACCGGGGCTAGTTCAGCAGGAAAAGAGGCAGCCCCAGCATCACCCAGCAGGGAAGCTATGGAAAACCTGCAACTAGGCCCTTCGCAGCAGGAGACACGTGGCTTCAGCCAAACTGGGAGAGACTCAGGCTGCCCTACGGAGCCTCTTCCCTGCTGCATACAGCCTGGCACTGGGACAGGGCCCTGCAAGGCTGCGCTGTCTCTGCCCTTGAAGGTTTTCAAGGCCTGACCAGATGGAGGCCTGCACAAGCACAGCCCCTTCTAACAGCTGGCCTGGCTGCAAGCAGCAGGGGGCCAGAGACCCCTAAGGTTCTTTCCAACCCTTGGTCCTCTGCAATTTCCTCTTTTACAGCAGAAAGTCTAAATGATGTCTCATTCAGAAGGATTTAACATCAACTGTACTGGCATCGGTTTCATTTCCTTCTGGTGCAAATAACATGCATTTTTCCCTAAAATCTGGAAAAAAAAAAAAAACAACATATAATCATGTTCCTAGAAGAACACACAGTGAAAGAATGATTGAAGGCAAAAATGAACACTTGTTTCATGTTTATAATGGCTATTTTCCAAGTTTGTTTTGCAACCTTACTGGCTTACTTTTGTTTTTTATACAAACCACTGGGTTTTCTAAGTCTGGTATAAAATAAGAGGAGGCACCTAGTAAATCCCCTGCATGAGACTGACATAAATAAAAACAGCCTAGAATTTGCTCCATCTTGCTATTTCAGCCTTCAGAACTGTATCGCAGAAATGCAGGCGTACGAGCTGCCCAACGTGCCAACCTGCAGTACTGCCTGGGGAAGCAGTTTGTTTTCTAAAAGTCAGTCCGCAAAATTGGCTGGATAGTTGGGTACAAATAGACAAACTTAGAAAGCGCATTGGAGGTGCCACAGCTATATTTCCCACATCTAAGGTCTACCTTAGACGCCAGAATTAATGACAAAAGCCACTTTCCAAAATTCTCAGGGTCAACCGTGCCCAAAGCACATGCTGCTTCTGCAGTGGCAGTGCCCCACCACATCTGACCAGGAACGATGTGAGAGACCCATTCCTTTTCTACCTGTTCTCTTTTGACCTGAATACAGATAGAGTTATAGAGTTAGGCCACCAGTCTCTGCTTAGGGACTGATATAAAGCAAACAGGGTACAAACAGTCTCCTTAGGGCATGGTTTTCACAAACCACCAAGGCTTGTGGGCTCCTTTGGTATCTTTTAAAGTGAGACTGAGAGGTTAAGTATATGCTTCTTTAAGAGTTGTCATGCTACTGACATCCTCAATGGCATAGCAGTCAAACACTATAAATAGGTGCTTCAAAACTGTCGGACTTAATTAAGCACTGCCTAAAACACAGATGGCATTATGAGCACAGGAAGGAATTCTCTTGTCATCTGCTCTGAGCAAATTTGATAGCACTACCATTCATTTTTCTTGTAAGCACTAGCCTTATTTAGTTTCTTTGGAATTTTTCCTTGTTTTCAAGTGCTCAAGAAATCCTTTCGATATAATATCCTCTGTGACTGGCCCAGATGTCCTTAGTCCTTCACCTCCTGCAGAAGCAATGATGAAATCCAGCATTATGGATGTGATAACTATTAGAAACAGCAAACGAGCAAAGAGACAAAGAACTATAAGGTAATATCTATATACATCTATCTTAATAAGTCTGCAAGCATGCACGTGTAACATGGCTAGTGCCATACTGAGATCTTTCAACATTGATTATCTAAATAAGGAAGAGAGGCTTTGTAGAAACACAACAGCAGAAGGCTGTTCACACAGAAGAGATAGAGATGCTTTGTGTCCTGGATTTCAGAAAAGCAGCAAATGGAAAGCTACAGAATATAACCTATTCAGATCATTAGCATAAAGCAGCACTGCATTACAGGCAACGTTACTGCCTATAAACATAGCAGTAAGGACAAATTCAGCATTTAGTTAGATATTCTACTACAGTAGACAGAATTGTGTCATTGTACTTCTTTGTAGTGTATTGTTATCTTAAGTAGGATATTATGGGCAAAAGTCCAGGTAAGACTGATGGGAAAGATATCTGTGTATACACCAAAAAGCATGTGTGCGTGTGGGCAGGGGGCACAAGCCTTCTCTACACAAGCCTCCAAGAAGTCTCAACTACTGTGCATGGAGAATACCTGGAAACACAGACAGATACCTGGAGTTAGAGGAAAATAATAGTTTCAATTGTCATGCTAGTAAAAGGAACACCTACCAAAACCAAAATGGAAAGATGCCTTTGTTTAATCAGGAGCAGTGCTGTCATCACAAACAGCAGATACGAAGGGGCTGATGCCTTTGCCATGATACAGAACAGGAGGAATGCTGAGCAAAAGATAAACAACTCAACTGTGCCAGCATTTAGCCTCACTAAACCAGCTGATAAAAGAACAAGCTTTCTAGGATGTCTTGGAAAGGCACTGTATGGCACTACACTTGCCTCACATAAGGTCTGATAAATAGCATCTAAGATTAATTCCAGGTTAATAGAAAGTAACAAGATTCAGCAGCCATTGGTCAAGAATCACTCCTCAATGCTAACTGATCAGACTCTGCTTCCCCTTTGGAGCCACTTCACTAAATTCAAAATAGAAAGCTGTGTGAAGATAAGTCACCTACAGCGCAAGGGAAAAGAAATAACAGTGAAGAAAATAAACATGACCACAACAGGCTAGATCACTTCTAACCTCCTCTCCTCTCCATACACAAACAGTTACCTAACATACCACAAATTCAGGAAGCAGCCCCCAGCTCCACTGTTCTTCAGTGATAAACATCCCCAACTCTTCAAAGAGAGGCAAACATTGCAAACAATGCTACCAACAAAACTTCAGACTCCCATGTGGGAGGAGCATGAAAGGCCACTGGTATAAGATGAGCTTTCTTAAACTACCACGTTTATCTTCTACCAAATGCAAGATGCACTCGAATGACACAACACACAAAGAAATAAATCTAACGTTTGCCAAATTAAAATAAATATGAAAATAGTTCTGCTGATAGGAATAGAGGTTAACTGCAATAAAAATACAAAATAAAGGCATAGTTGATAAATTAATGGAATTTAAAAATGAAAAATAAAGGCAGATATTGTCACAGGCTGAATATAAACCACTGACGTGTTTTTCTGCAATGGTTAAATATTATGATGAATATTATCAGATTGGCATCCCAATGTGTTTTTTTAACTGAGATAATGGTAGTCTTTAAGCATATTTGTTAGAGAAATGGCTAAAGAGGTTAAAATATTTTTCACTGGCTACGCAGTATAATTAAAATGGCGGGGGGGGAAATAACAATCACACAGTATAAATAATACATGAAAAAGTTACTTCTGAAGGGAAGGAGGATTATTTGAACAGTCTAGAGGCATGGTGAGATAAGCAGATTTAGCGTGACATAGTAAATATCATGACAGATTCACATAGAGCATTCCAAATATAGAATGAAACTTGACTAATATGAAGAAAGTAAGACAAAACAAAATTGAATTTAAAAGCTGCCTAAAACAGTGTTGTACACAGAGCAGCATGCATATCGAATCATTAAAAAAAAAAAAAAAACCTTTTGAAATTGTCCTTAACAGAGGGTTGAAGTGTTCCAGCCCTACAATGAACCCTTTTCTCATTCTTCTATTTTACACCCTTCTGTGCACGTTTCACAGGTTTTCCCCACAACCACTTACATTCTGACAGGGGAAGCACTTCTCAGACTCCAGATTTCTCTTCAGTCCAGGAACCATCCTGTGACAACCAAACATTTATATTCCCTGAACACGTTAAATAACAGGAGTTCTCAGTATGTATTTTGGTGTATTTCAGATGCAGACAACGTAGGACTGACTCAGAAACCAGTTTTAGAAAACATGCAAAAAACATTCCAAGGTATCAAATCCCATGTCTGCACACCTTCCAGTGCTGAAACATGAGCAGCTGTTATCAGTCAAAGAGTACGGTACACTCTTATACTTGCCCCATTTCATGCTGTGTGTCTGAGCATCCACAACTGATGGCAGTCAGGAACACCACACCATGTTTCCCAGATTCACAGTTTGAGCTGGGGATGACAGCTCTATGCCATGATAAACGCATCAGTATCTAGAATCTCTCGGGTAGCAGGTTCAGGCATCCACTGAGACAAGAACCCGAGAAGTGCCGGGCCACTCAGCCCATGCTGCAGGGAGCAGCTCTGCCCAGCCCATGCACAGCCACCTCCATGCAGGGGATGGAGGGAACCCAGCACCAATGCTGCTGCACACCTCCAGCTTGCACCAAGTCCTGACATCTCTAACAGAGAGATGGCCCAGCCGATTTGCATTGCCATATGCTCACTTTTGCCCTGGTCATAAATTATGATAGGTCAAATACACTAGGGCACACAGCTGAAATATATACAATACACAAGTTCTGTACTTATTTTAACTTGCAGTAGGGGCGAAGAGGAACCACTTCCATCCAAGGTATGTGTTTTGTAAAATATGAAAAAAAAAAAATAAAGTGTTGCTTCCTTGCCAGCATCAGTAGCCAAAGTTGCCATTAGCAGACACATTTATTCTACCAAGATTGCAACAGTCTCTGCACTTTGTTTAAGCACTCTGTCTTTTTCAGCTGAGAGCCAGATGTACTCAATCCCAAAACCAAGGCTTATTGCAGAAGAGACTAAATTAGAAACAGATGAGTTTGACTGTCCATTCTAGCACAGTGCCATCATGATCTTTTGATTAATTTAAACATGAAATAGCATGTACTTGTTGAAAATCTGGCAGCTAAAACTCTCAACAAAATAGAGACAACTATCTTAATTATAACCTTACCATCTTACAAAACAGGCTCGGTATGACAAAGCAAAGGAAACCATCCATGTATCCTCACAGGGACACTACTCAAGTCACCTGCAAGCCATCACTGTTGTACAGCAAACACCTCAATGTGGAAGATACTCTATCAATTTTAATTTCTTCATTTTTCTTACTGCAAGGTTACATTTGCACTAGAGAAACAGTACAGTTGAAACGGTAGTTGAACACTACAATGGCAATATTAAGAGACTGTTTAAGATAGGGTGCTGGTACAGTTTCTGCTGAATCATCTCATGCTGTTCTAAGAAAACCACTACTGTTTGTCAGGAACAACTAAGACGTGTCCATGATGGCAGACATTCACATAGCTGCTAGCATAAATATTAAAAGTCCCGATAAAAAGTTGTGCTGTGCACTATTATCAAACAGTCAGAAAAAAACAGGTAACATATATAATATCACATTCCCCTCCATAAAGTGCTGACAATAGCATTTACCTCTTCAGAGATAAAAAGCAAACTCGTTTATATTTCTTGTTTTTTGTTATCTAAAAGGGAAGGTCACTTTTAATAATGATTGCAGGGAAATCTTGTCTCTTAAAAACAGGTTTGGTAATTTCATTTACTTAAAACGCAGCACTTGACACCATCAGGAATTTACACTTGGATACCAACAGAGACATTTCCTGCATAGAGCTGTTAGTGAATTTTTTCACTTATGAAAACTTTCTAGGAGATGTAATTACCTACCCTAGCTATTGAGATGCACTATAATTTTGTTTGGTAGGAAAAGGGCATTCTCAATAGGTAAGCACAATTATTTCATCTCTACCATAAAAAGTACTCTAAAACCCCTAGGTTTTCTGCTTCTGAATACTGTAGGGAACATTTGTCTAGATCTGAACGGTTTATCATGGAAGTGCACCAACAATGAATGTTAACAGCCTGTTAACTCAATGTTTACAGAGAGCAAAATGCAACTCCCTGGTCTGGCTAAGAATCACAGCACAACTTCAGTACATGGAGCAACACTAAAGCTAAAATAGTTTTATTGACTGAAGTAATAGCAATCCTGATAACCTAAGAAAAATTATTGCTTTCCTTCTAATAAAGCCATTGGTACTCATTGTATGAAATCTTATAGAAGTATCAAACTATCTTTTTAAGTCACTGTGGCTAAGTTTCCTTGTGGGGGAAGTAAAAAAAAAAAAAAAAAAAGAAAAATTAAAAAAAGAAGAAAGAAAAAATCCTCAAACACAACAACAAGAAAATTTACCTCCAACATCTGAGACTGCAAGGATTAAAATTGGGCTACCTTGGAGAAACTAGGTAGAGATATGATTTAAGTACTATCCAAAAATGGTCATTCTTAACAGAATGCAACTGGCAGGCGGAACAGATGTTCCCCAGGAAAAACAGAAGTTCAAACCAACACCACCATTCTGCCTGCTGGACATTCATTTCCCCTAAATACCCCAAAACTGCGTGCTCTTGTTCCCCCATAAAGGACAGGTTTCATCTACTTTAATCTGTTAGCCATCTGGAATGTTTCCCTGTTAGTCTCTCCACTTAAAATGGAAAAAAATAGAAATAAAACCATTTGTGACTCTTGACTTCAAGCATAATAGTTAGCACAGCCTTTTCTAGCTCACTGTTTCCTTATCTAAATCCACACTGTGAAGCCAGTAGAGAACTGAAAATCACCTAGCAGGCAAAAACTTTATACTGCTCCAAAGACCTCTCCTCTTTCCACATAATAATAATGAGATAATAATAATAATAAAAAGAGAGACAAAGAGGAAAGCCTAAGGCAACATGCCTCCTCACCTCATTGCCCTCTTTTACACAGCTCCCAGCAAGTGGTCAGGGTTCAACACAGAACCAAATCCACCCCTGCCTTTTAATAAACCGAGTGAAACAGAAGCTTAGAAACATTTTCCTAGTGTTGGGGGTGATGGTGCTCATGTGTGGCTCACCGTACTTCCACAGTTTTTTATTCTCTTCTAGGCCTACAGCTCAGTTAAATGTACTGTTTTAGAACCTTAACATATCTGAAACACAGCATCAAGAGACACCTCATGCAAGATACAGCAGCTGTCCACATGCTTTTCTGTTTCCTACTATTACAGGACTCAACCTTGCTCACTCCTCTTTGTTTTTGGCGTGTTGTCCTATTGTGGAACTTCATGTTCCAAACTCTGGGCAGGAAAATTCTAGCTGTCTACTTCTCTCTCTCAGCCCAAATCAAAAGAATGCATGGTCCCTGTGAAGAACTCTATTTCAGTGTATTCACAGTTTTTCTGGATAGCAGCACATCATATTTCCCGGAGAAAGCAGTCTAGGAGGTTTCCGGAAAGCATGGAAGATAGCTTCCTGACGCAGCTGGTTAGTGAGCCTACCAGGGGTGGCACCCCGCTAGACCTTCTCTTCACAAAAAGAGAAGGACTGGTGGAGGATGCGATTGTCGGGAGCTGTCTTGGGCAGAGTGACCACGAAATGGTGGAGTTCACTATTCTTGGCGAGGCCAGGAAGGGGACCAGTAAAACCGCTGTATTGGACTTTCGGAGGGCTGACTTTGAGCTGCTCAGGACAGTAGTTGGTGGAGTCCCTTGGGAGGCGGTTCTGAAGGGCAGAGGGGTCCAGGAAGGCTGGGTGCTCTTCAAGAGGGAAATCTTAAAGGCTCAGGAGTGGTCTGTCCCCACGTGACCAAAGACGAGCTGGCGGGGAAGAAGACCAGCCTGGCTCAACAGAGAATTGTGGCTTGAGCTTAGGAGAAAAAAAGAGGGTTTATAATCTTTGGAAAAGAGGACGGGCCACTCAGAAGGATTATAAGGATGTTGTGAGGTTGTGCGGGGACAAAATTAAAAGGGCCAAAGCTCATCTGGAGCTCAATCTGGCTACTGCCGTTAAAGAAAACAAAAAATGTTTTTATAAATACATCAACACAAAAAGGAGGACTAGGGAGAATCTCCATCCTTTACTGGATGCAGGGGGAAACTTAGTTACAAGAGATGAGGAAAAGGCGGAGGTGCTTAATGCCTTCTTCGCCTCAGACTTTAGCGGCAATACCGGTTGTTCTCTGGATACCCAGTACCCTGAGCTGGTGGAAGGGGATGGGGAGCAGGATGTGGCCCTCACTATCCATGAAGAACTGGTTGGTGACCTGGTAAGGCACTTGAATGTGTGCAAGTCGATGGGGCCAGATGGGATCCACCCGAGGCTACTGAGAGAACTGACAGAGGAGCTGGCCAAGCCACTGTCCATCATTTATCAGCAGTCCTGGCTATCGGGGGAGGTCCCAGTTGACTGGCGGCTAGCAAACCTGACGCCCATCTACAAGAAGGGCCGGAGGGCAGACCTGGGGAACTACAGGCCTGTCAGTTTGACCTCAGTGCCAGGGAAGCTCATGGAGCAGATTATCTTGAGTGTCATCACGCAGCACTTGCAGGGCAAGCAGGTGATCAGGCCCAGTCAGCATGGGTTTATGAAAGGCAGGTCCTGCTTGACGAACTTGATCTCCTTCTATGACAAAGTGACGCACTTGGTGGATGAGGGAAAGGCTGTGGATGTGGTCTACCTTGACTTCAGCAAGGCTTTTGACACCGTCTCCCACAGCATTCTCCTCAAGAAACTGGCTGCTCTTGGCTTGGACTGGCGCACGCTTCGTTGGGTTAGAAACTGGCTGGATAGCCAGGCCCAAAGAGTCGTGGTAAATGGAGTCAAGTCCAGTTGGAGGCCAGTCACTAGTGGCGTTCCCCAGGGCTCAGTGCTGGGGCCGGTCCTCTTTAATATCTTCATCGATGATCTGGGTGAGGGGATCGAGTGCACCCTCAGTAAGTTTGCAGATGACACCAAGTTAGGTGCGTGTGTCGATCTGCTCAAGGGTAGGAAGGCTCTGCAGGAGGATCTGGATAGGCTGGACCGATGGGCTGAGGTCAACTGCATGAAGTTTAACAAGGCCAAGTGCCGGGTCCTCCACCTGGGATGCAATAACCCCAAGCAGAGCTACAGGCTGGGAGATGAGTGGTTGGAGAGCTGCCTGGCAGAGAAGGACCTGGGAGTGATGGCTGATAGTCGGCTGAATATGAGCCAGCAGTGTGCTCAGGTGGCCAGGAAGGCCAACAGCATCCTGGCTTGCATAAGAAACAGTGTGACCAGCAGGGCTAGGGAAGTGATCGTCCCCCTGTACTCAGCTCTGGTGAGGCCGCACCTCGAGTACTGTGTTCAGTTTTGGGCCCCTCGCTACAAGAAGGACATGGAGGTGCTTGAGAGAATCCAGAGAAGGGCAACGAAGCTGGTGAGGGGCCTGGAGAACAAGTCCTACAAGGAGCGGCTGAGGGAGCTGGGCTTGTTCAGCCTGGAAAAAAAGGAGGCTCAGGGGTGACCTTATTGCTCTCTACAGGTACCTTAAAGGAGGCTGTAGTGAGGTGGGGGTTGGTCTGTTCTCCCACGTGCCTGGTGACAGGACGAGGGGGAATGGGCTTAAGTTGCGCTAGGGGAGTTTTAGGTTGGATGTTAGGAAGAACTTCTTTACCGAAAGGGTTGTTAGGCATTGGAACAGGCTGCCCAGGGAAGTGGTGGAGTCACCATCCCTGGAAGTCTTTAAAAGACGTTCAGATGTAGAGCTTAGCGATATGGTTTAGTGGGGACTGTTAGTGTTAGGTCAGAGGTTGGACTCGATGATCTTGAGGTCTCTTTCAACCTAGAAATTCTGTGATTCTGTGATATTCTGACCAATGTGCAATTCACACTGGACATTACACAAACCTCAAACTTGTGCCCCATGCAATACCTGTGGATTTATTTGATGCTCTCCGTCGAATCTCAGTCACCATCAGTCGTGACACTTGAGTAGTAAACTGCAGGAGATCAGAAAATTTTTCTGTCATTGTACTTGGAGGAGCATTTCCAAACACCTAAAACAAGAGGAAAACAGATCAATTAAAAAAAATTGTCCCACTTAAGTGGTTCAATATAAGCTACTACCACCACCTCACTCCCCTGCAGATAATCACTACTGAGATCACATTCTTGTTTTCCTGCTGCATTATTCATCCAGGTACTGCTTCCCACAGTGCATGATGTAAAAATATATTTATAATGGAAATCATGTCAACTTACATGAATGAAGGAGGAAGAGAGCCATGAATTTTCTTGCACGACAAAAAACCTCAAGAGTTGGAAAGAATGAGATTGCACGTAATGGACTAAGGACTAGATTGCACAGTAAATGCTCCCACATGACTTCTGTTTTTAAAAGCAAATGTTTTACTATCTGCTGGACCAAAACATCCTATGGGGTGAACTCCAAGTACAGAGCATGAAACATTCCAGAAGGAACTAGGCAGCAGAACTTCTCTGTTAAGTTTTCCTTGATAAATGGACTATACCAGGAAGCCTCAGAGGTCAGAGCCTTCACATGACCCTATTCTCCTTTCCTGAGATTCTCCTTTAACATAACAGCAGAAGTTAATTACTTGATTTTTTTTTTGATTGTCACTCAATTCTACTAACTTACTCTTTATCATTAAGTATTGATTTGATGACTTAATCATTTACTGAATCACATTTAACTCTGTGATTCAGTAAATGACTCTGAGAAATTAGTTACCTCTACGGTATTGTGCTAAGTTATAGCATGTGATGTGATCTTGAAAGGAATTGTATAGTTGTTGAGGTAATTCACTTCTCATGCAAGACAGCACACAAAAAGGAGTCTCTGCTCACCTGAGGTAGTCCTTTCACTAAAACGGTCTCAGTAAATGATGTTAGACATTAGCATGATGTTAGACATTAATTATTTAAAGAAACATGAAATGCAAATTCAGTTATCAACACTTGTATCATTGCTGAAAAAGAAGAGTAGCCTCCTGAGCACCTGAATAATCTTAATACTTCTCTGTCTGCTAATTTTTTTTCCCCTTTGTGGCTAATTGCATATCCTGCAAGAGGGTCACTGATAAGCCAGGATGTGTACTGGTTAACAATTGTTTTAAAATAAACTTTTTTTTATTAATACGTTATTCATACCTCTCAGAAAGGGAATGCAATCTACAACAGTAGATTAGGACTCAAACTGCTTCACCCTCTCCTCTTACTCTGAACCACCCAGTGTGCTACTTTTGCAATTGTGCTTCTGACACACTTGACAGAGGTCACTTAGTCTAAAGAACTCCAGGAACATACACAACATTAGAGCCTACAGGGATGCAAGGTAACTGCATCACTGAATTACTTTGGAACCACCAAATTACTGAAAAAAAGTAAAAATTGTAAGAATTTAGAAGATAGAATGACCTTTGTCTAAGTTTTACTTCTTACTCTCTTCCTTAGTGTCAGTTGCTCTGGCACATTATTGAGCAGACAAAAATATTTTTCCTGCCTACTTGCATTTCAAAGCCATGTTGAAACAGAGCCAGAAACACAAAAATAAACAGTCGCTTTCCTCACTGTAAAAATAGTTTTCACCAGAAACCAAAGTGTTTCTCACATAGGAAAATGCAATTGGCATTATCAATGAAAAAGGCCAATGGGAGCCCAGAGGCTAGAGGTGGGTGGCTGTTTCAGGCCAAGAAACCTACTGCTCACTGCAATTAAAGAGGAAGCAACGTTCCACATGGAGGCAATCCACAGAGCTCCTGTACCTTTCACAAGACTTGCTTGTATAAGCTATGAGAAGTGCAGAGGCTCCGAGGCATGCCTGTTCACCGCTATAACCTAGCTAAGACTAGCCAGACTGGAGCACACATTGGCCGCTATTAGTTTATCTTCCAAGCTCTCATACTCAGACCACAAAAACAGGTGCTTATAGGCCCACAACCTGTCCTAAGCTTCACAAGGTAGTCAACAGTTAACAGGAAATGCACAGAGCTCACAGTTGCACTGAAGCATCTGCATTGTGCATTGGTATAGTCTTCGATTAAAGGCAGTAAAAACACAGAATAGGATATGAAACGTTTTACCATTGAGTTATCTTTTTAACCACCAAAAGCATGGTTCTTCCAAGAAAAACTAAACAGCTTACCTTATTCATAGGCCACTTATTCTACATTAGAATACATAGCCTCTCCATTCTTCTGTTCACTTTTTTCATATATTGCAAAAGCTTTAGTAAGACACTGGCACCACAATGCATGACACTGCGAGCTGCTTCTGAGAACATTGTTCGCATGCGTGCAGACCTCCAAAAGGAGTCTTCTGAATACTCAAATAGAGGACAACAGAGGACAAGTATTTTCTGAATTATGTATTCATTTAGTTTTTCATTGTTTGGTGATTCAACATCTCACAAGCCTTCCTGAACAATGAGGAAACAAACCCTCTATGTACCCATTCATAAACAGAACTAGCAAGCATGTCTGAGACATGCTGTATCTATAAACAGAAGAGTGATCAAGCTCCTCTGGATTTACTGATTAATAATCCTCATAATAATCAGAGAGAACTGTATTCTACACAAACCTTCAGCCTTCTCTGCCAAATAAATAAGTAGATAGATACACAGACAGACAGAGCAAGCTTAGATGGGAAGCAAAAAAAGCATTGAAAACTCCAGGACAATATGGATATTTAATTAGCTGCCTGCTGCTGGCCATTTGGATGCCTGTGGGAAGCACACGAACTTTGGTCACCCTAACACTCTACTACATTCAGTAAAAATCAGCATTGTAGACTTGGCTTAAGGTAGTAACACACGAAGTACTCCATCTCACTTAAACCTATTAGAAGAAATCATCTACTACGCAATCATCACTACTACGCAAAGTAACTGAGGGATTCAAACTCTAAATTCAAATCAACTTATTAACTGTTAACTTTAAACGTTTGCAGCTAAGCAATATCTTTGAAAAACAAGAATGTTTTATGAAAGCAATGTCTGGCAACATTTTACCATTTCCTTTCAACACAAGTGGGTCTCACAGGAATTTAAATCTCAGAATTTAGTGTGAATCAATACTTATCAGCTTTTCCACTAAACATGTTATTATCTAAGACTTGTGAGAGAAAGAAGTATTTCTCCCCTTCTGCTTCTTTTTCCCAATCCACTTCAGAGCTTGCCTTACTGTGTCTTGTGAGTAGCTAGACTAGCACGATCATTCCAACACAATTCATACCACAGACAGCTGACACTCCAGAAAACATCAGGCTATGTAAGCCAAGAAAGCCACCACAGATCTGGTGTGTAAATCTCAAAAGAAGAAAGTAGCATTAACCAGGAACCTAAACAGGAAACCTGGAAACTGTGGAAGTCAAAATACACAATGACATTGCAATTCCTCAGCCTCTTGAACACAAGACAACAACTAAGCATTTGTACAAAAGTCAAGGAAAAAACACCCAAATAATAGGGACAGATGAAATTTGACTGACCAAGAGAAGTATTTTTTGTTTGTGCTACACTAACTGTTCACAACTGGTAACGGTTATCAGTGACTATAAAGTAAGGGAATGATTGAGCACAAATATACGAGCTTCCATCATCATGCCAAACTAGGATTCAAAATTTATATTAGTTGGAAAATGAAGTGACAATGTCTGATGAGCTTATATTTGTGCCAAGAAGGACAGCTCCTAGAAGATCAGAGATTAAAAATAGAGTTTGAGGATGGTGTTTAAGTTAAAGCCAAGTTAAAGACAAAGTTAAAGGCTGAAGCCAAATGAGGAAACAAGAAGGAAGAGGGAGAGAGACAACCACAGCTAGGATCCAAAAGCAACATATTCCTACAGAGGAACACATCTTCAGCATGAAGTTCGCCTGAGGCAAGAAGGGAACAACAGGCTGTCAAGGATTTAGAGAACTAAGAGCCCATCAACAAAATTTGGTGATGTAGGCAGTGGAGGACAGGCACAGGTAATTTGGGGAAGGAAAAAGTATGAAAAAACAGGTGTAAAATGGGACCTGCGGATTAGCCAAAATGTCCTCCTACAGATCAGAACAGCAGAAGCCATCAAAGAAGTCTAAACAGCATCTGAAACTAGTTAGGCAAGAGCTGATTTTGAGTAGAAATAAGACTTGCAGGTAATGATTTCTTTTTTCTCCAAAATGTTTGATAACAAAGCTGAATGACCAACAGTGAGCAAGAACAAACAGTACAAAGACATAAGACAACTGTAATTAAGATTCAACAGGGTCAAGAAGAAGGACAAAGTATTTCAACAAACCCAGAAACCGGTATTAAGGGTAGAAAAAAAGTGTAGTAATACAGAACAAATTAAAAGCTAAACCTGTTTTTCATCTCAAGTCTAATCAACGTCTAGAGAAAGATTGCTCTGCAGTATTTGTGCTGACTTGCTGCATTAGTTTCCCACAAACCCAGCTCTATCACACATTGTGATTTCGACAACTAAAGCACTACAGAAAATGCAACTAATTACTACTGGGGCAAGGAAAGAACACCACCTGCACCCGCAGATTACCATAGAGCACTGCAGTGCATACAGTGGGTATGCTCTTCAGAATTATCAGCCACCTGTAACCACCAGATGGAGAATTCCCAGTATAACAGCGTCCAAGTAGCATTCATGTTCTCAAGCCAAGAGAACTCCACCGTGCTAATTTGTAAAAAAAAAAAAAAAAAAAAAAAAAAAAAAAAGAGGAAGCGAGCTTACTTCTTTCACCCTGACATGCACAACAGATTACTAGCAGAACCAGCAATAAAACCTTAGGGCAACAGAATAACATTTAGGGGATTTATTCACTGTAGTATGCTGCCTAGTAGTCTGGAAATCCTATTAGTACTATGCCTTAACTAGAATTGCTTTTTCTACACAACATGAAAGTGGTTCAGTGTGCTACACCACCAAAAGCCATACGTTCAACAGAACATAAACCTTGGAAAAGAAAGCTGAATTGGCTTCCCAGGCAAGTTTTTGCCTTTATCCATGATCCCAGTTCTTCACAGTAGCATATACAACCACAATGCCATCATTCAAGAGGAGCTTGAAAAGCAAGCGTTCAGGTCACAGCAGGGAAAAAAAAAAAAAAAAAAAAAAGAAACCTACATTCATGCATTTACTGCTCTTTCAAGAGCCTAAAACCACCACTGAAGTTGTTATGCTCACTGAAGTGGCAGAACAAATGAGTGATATGTGTCAAGAGGATTTAGCTCCTCTTAATACCAATGCCAGCGGCCACAGCCCTGTCTCCAAACAAGTTCTCAGTGCCTGAGCACTAGGGGGTAGTGAAAAATGAATGTCAATGTTCATGCAGCTATTACTTCTCCCCTGAAAAAGGCCCTTGCTCAAGTAGAGCAAATCTGACTCCACATGTAGGGAAAAGGCTACAAGGACAATCAGAAGAGAGAATTTATCATGAGAGGAGATAAAAAATTGTTCAGCTTGCATAGACTTGCAAGAGTTATTTAGAGTCAAGCACAGTGTTGGCACAAAAACAAATGGGTATAAACTTGCTACAAGTAACTTCAGGATAGAAATCACAGTTAAAAGAGGAGAAAAGACCACAGCAGCAGACAACTTCAGCCTGAAAAAGGTCACAAGGGGTACTCTGTTCTCCACAGCCAAGAGATGACTATCAAAACTGCAAGCTCTGCAGAAAAGCTCTCTGGCAGTCCACTTCCTACTGTGGATTTCATCTCAGAAAAGTGAAAATAAAAGGAAATATCCTTAGATGGGTTCATCCACTTGCACAACACTACATGAAGAAAGAGTGAAACAAGTTACAGGATGCCAACAGTACATGTAACTTCTACTATGCTAGAACTGAAGGTCTTGGGAATACAAAATAAGAGCAGTCATTTCCAATAAAGCAAACACCTCTCACAGGTTCTCTAGCTTACCCTGTTGAACACTGGCAACATCATGTACAGTTTTTCCTCCTGTTCTTTCTGGGTCATATGCCGTGGAGGATGACAAAGCTCTGTAAAGAGGCGGCGCAGATGCATTAACCCCAGCGCATTATCCTGGGGGCTACACTCCTCCTGCCGAGGCCGGCCCATGATCCTCTTCACCATATTCATTTTGATTGACTTGCAGAAAGTCCCTCGTATCCTGTTCAGAAATGAAAACAAACTCGCTTAGCACAGCAGATTCAGACACAGCTCCATCAAAACCTTTAAACACATAGCATCCCCTCAGTATGAAGTACCATGCTGCAGTTAACACCATTAGGTAATTCTATATGCTAGGAAATTGATTAGTGTGTGCCTGGAAGATTTCAAGCTGACAAATTCCAGCAGGAAAACGTCCAAGACTCTTCAGCATAAAGCACAATTGATTTCTCTTTAAACATGGCAAAATGC
The DNA here is from genome assembly GCF_965140915.1 of Aythya marila. Classification (NCBI taxonomy): domain Eukaryota; kingdom Metazoa; phylum Chordata; class Aves; order Anseriformes; family Anatidae; genus Aythya; species Aythya marila. The sequence continues at coordinate 232,190 of NC_139045.1, forward strand.
TTTGGTACAGTTTATTAGAATCACTTCTGTGATTCTTCGATGCTCATTCCACAACATTTATGGAAACATTATGTGGATATTGCAAAGTACTCAAAATAACTCTAAAAATTAGTTTCATTTCTATACTTGTAATAGAACGAAACATTCCAACACTCTTGGATATCAGTCATATCAATACAAACACATGCTTCATTTTTTGCCCTAGCTTCTGCACAGTAAATAGACACAGCTGTCATATGGAGCTATCATTGATCTCACACCTCAGCTATCTGGTCTGCAGGAAAACTCCTGTCTTCTTACTCCTGAAGCACAAGAAGCTTGTTTTGAAACATCACACTGATATAATGTAGCATCTGTATGTAGCCCTGTACCGTTCTTCAAAAGAACACAGACTGAGTCTTCGGAATGTGAGGCGGAAGATCGCAAACAAGGAACTCAGAAAAGAATTGAGAGGTTCAGAGCAGGTAAATGGACTGCACACTGCGGCAAAAGGGCCTATTGTTGCACTTAGATTCAAGGGAAGGAGTAAAGGAGAACAGGAAGAAAATTTCATGTCCATACATTAAATTAGGGAGACCAACAATGAAAGGCTCAATCCACAGCCTGTGGATTCGCATATTTGATTAATCATACATACAGCACCAGAGATCACAGTGCAAGGGCACGTACTGTATGAACTTTTAATCTCAAACGTGTCCCATGGGTGAAGTAGATGGATTAGTATCATCACACGTAACCATATAATCTTACCTCTCAACCCTGTTGACAGAGCTTCAGGATCAGAATCCCCAAAGACCCGCAGAGAGTCGCGGGGCCCTGGGAGGCCTGGCTTTACATAAGCAAAGATGCAGTCACTTGTGAATTATAATGTCCACCTCTCTATGGTTAAAGACCATCAGAAACTGAAGAAGGTCAGCAAGAGCTATAAAAATTATTCAAGGGTAGAAAATGCCGTATGGTGAGAAATGTCAAGAACTTGATCTACTGAAATTATTGAAAAGAGTTTACTTTGAAGGGTCAATTATGAAAAGGAGAAGTGATGACAGCAGAGGTACTGTGATTAGAGTAGTGGAGGGAAAAGACCAATTACTAAAGAAATATTAAACTCAGAGATCAAGTCATAGGAAGAGACAGCAGTTGGGAAAAAAAAAAAAAAAAAAAAAACAGGAAAAAATACCAATTACAAACAAAGATAGTGCTTTTAATACTCAAGATAATTAATCACTGATAAGAAGTATTAACAAAAAGAAATAATTTACTTCCTTAAGCCCAGATGAAATACCCTTCTGCAATGTGTTCATAAAACAGCGTTTCACTCAAAGGAAAAACATAAAATAAACAAATCAAGGACTGACGATAAACATCTTACCATAACACAAAATACAGCTTAGGAAACACAAAAAAGAAGTTAAACTTCTCTAATATTCAAGCCAGCAACCAACAGCCCATGCTGGAAATATGCATTGACTTTTCCCATTTCAAGAGAAATGAGATGGAGCTGGCTGTCATCTTGTACTGTATTATCCCTAAGAAATAGTACAAGTAATATGCTTCAGGTCAGGAAGACTCATGCAATTAAAAATGAGGAAACCAAAACTTTTCCTAAACTCTTCAGTCAATGGATACATTATGCTGAAATTGGTGGTGCCTTAATCATTAGGCTGCCTAGTCAAAAGAAACTCGGGGAGCGGCTAATCCTGTGATGTTCGAACCCTTTGTTTGAAAGGGTGTTTGTGTTGAGTCCCTCAGAGACCAGCTCACATCCTTCTCCCCATCAGGTTCTGTCCCCCCAAAGCCGGACACCCTGGATGTAACAGCACAAACAGGAGGAGAGGATTTCGTTCTCAGGAACAGCAGCTCTCTACAGCCTCCCCTCTCCATCCTGATGCCTTCCAGCAAGCCCGCTGCTGTACAGCCATACTCTTCACTACACGGCCCCAACGAGTTCCCCAAATAGATGCTCTGCTTGCAAAGACCCATTGAGTTTGACAGTCTGGCTGTCAAAGTCTTTGACTTCCTTAACATGAGTAATAAGTTGAAGCTAATTTTGAAAGAGCAAACCAAAAAAGCAGAGGCTTCATCACTCAGCATCACATTGATGGGCAGATGGCTTAATCAGGAGGGTTTGAAACAGTTCAACCCACTATACAGACCTTTTGTCACTCCAGCTAAAAGACTATTGCACGTGCATAGCATCATGCTCTCTGTGGGCCAAAATAAGAAACCTGATCAGTAGATTTCTAATATGCACAGAAAAAACAACAATAAAAGTACTGTTCTTGTAAACCACCTGTTTTCTCACAGTGCTAGGAGAAAACTCTCCCATGAGGAGAAATCAAGTGTGCAGTAACACCCCAGCCTGAGAATACTTGAACAACCCGTCCAGTTTCTGCCATTGGCTGTGAGACAGCAGCATGTTTTCATACAAGCAAAGCAGGGCTGACACATCTGAGAAGCCCTCGTGTAGGCCCGTTCGTGATGTTCTTCACTTTTCTCTTGTAAATGTACATGGGAATCATACAAGATGAGCTCATGAGGGTCTCAAGAAGCTTCACTCGAGTTAATGCAAGAGATACCTTGTACCATTCAAAATAGTTTTTCAGTGTTTTCTACTGTTAGCAGAAACTGTTGGACAAGCAGTTGAATAGTAGGCTACATAAGTCATCAACAACTTCCAAAGCATGAAGACTGACACTGTAAGAAAACCAGTATACACAAACATGCAGGATCATGAACACAAGCCCGGGTATGATAATGTACAGGTACCACTATTAGAGCTATCAAAACATTTGTGAAGGAACAAAGTAGACAAACAGAAGCTGCATGAAACGCAGACTTATTTTCACAGTAGTTATTAGAGGTCCCAGCTATGCATCTAGTTCCAAAAGGGTGTTATTTAAATAAGCAGCTAGGTAATTATCTGCTTTGTTATTACAGTCACAAACATTTCTCCAAGCTTTACAGTGGTATTACATCAGTAGCTTAAAAGCATAACAGAAATCAACTGATTTCTTTATAGATTACTATGGGAGGCCCACATAAATTCACACAATCTATCTCAAGGAGGAGAAGCTGAAGGTAAGTCTTGGTGCCAACCATCACAGAAATCCATTATGATCTATCATTTCCATACCTATTATTTCCCTCCACACTCCACCTGCTACTTCTTTCCTCATTTTAAGATTGCCTACCAGCACAGTCGATATTAACGTTCTGAAGATGAATACATACACTGTTACATACACTATTAAAAATGACCTTTTTTGGCCTTTGAAAGAAACAGTGAAGAGGTGTTATAGGCTGGGTACACATTCTTTCAATAGGAACTGAATTGGAATAATAAATCTTCTTTGCATAAAAAAAAGCATTAGCAAAGGGGAAATGAGAAACAGAACTACCTCCCCCTTCTCCGCCCCCCCCCCAAACCAAGTTAGGACACCACAAGGAAAATGATGCACAAGAAAACTGTGTTGCTGATAAGGGGGCCATCAACTCTCCCCAAGCAGCCTGGACTGGCATGCATTCATCTCAGGAATACTGCCTGATGCCTGCTGAACAGGACTTGGCACAAAGCCAGCATGCCAACCCAGTAATAAACATGCTCATTCCTTCACTAAGCTTCTCTTGTTAATCAACTAGTCATGTGATTACAAGAGCAACTTTTTTATTGAGAAATCCTTCTAAAAGGAAAATACCCTCAAACCCCACTCCAGTTTTTTATACTGTAAAGTATTATTAAAAACTGTTCAGGCAAGGATTTGCAAGAACACACTATCATTTCAGGAATTGTTGTTTCTTTTTTTTTTTCCCCTTTTGTACCTAAGTATTTTAAAACGTATCTCCTGCAACATTATGTTATCATGAGAAAGCTGACATTTATGTAAAAAAGCATATTAGGTGCTGAATCCAACCTGAGGAAACACTGTTCTTTTTCTGCAGGTGAAAGAGATCATTTCAGTTCAGGGGTAGTGACCAAACTAGAGAATTCAATGCAGTTTTCTGTTCCCTGAAGAAAGCTCAGATTAGTATTTAAAGATAGAATTCCTTTGTTACCTGCAACATTAAAAACACTATTTTTATAGCCAGTCCAGCCTTTATGCCTTGACATCACTGAACACAAAAATTCTCAGCACTTCAACAGACACCATGTAGAACTTGATACAACTGGTCAGTAAAAAAGACAGATACTAAACACAGACTATCAATGCTCTTTCTAGGTCCATTTCCCAAATTATTAATGATAATGATACATTATAGCAAATGCTGAGAGAATATATTTCCTGTGGTTTGTACCCTCTTGAAGGTTAATGTTTTATGTTCACTGAAAGAGAAGGGCAACAATTAAATAACAGTGATACTTCTGACCTACCCTGCAGGGATGGGGGAAAGCTGTCTCACTAAGAATAAAAATGCATGGTTTTTAGTCCGATGTTTTTTGCTTTCTTGTTTGTTCTAGCATTATTTTAAATTAAAATTAAATTTAGCTGTGTTTTTATACCTCATTTTGTTCTAATAAGAAAGTCAAGTACTCTTTTTTTTCTTTTTTCCTTTTTTTTTTTTTTTCTCTCCTGCGTAGAGCAGAAGAAAAAAAGCATATTTTTTTCCTCCTCTTCCATGAGACACAAGTGTAAGCTTATGCCCAGGAAGACTACATTATCACTGTGTATTCTTGTTCTCAATTAATAAATACAAACACCAAATGAATTCCAGAAATTTAATAAACTATTTCCAAGCTACAAAACTTTTGTTCACCACCCCAAAACATAAATCCTCATTAAGCAAAGTATTAAATGCTACCGCAGCTGAAAACACTATGGTTCTGACTCCACACCACAGCTCTGATTGCCTCAGTTGTCTTTGCTGCTATTTCTCCACACAAACGTCAGGATCTGTAGTGCAGACCCACTACCCATTTCAACACTGTGACTTCAGAAACTTCTTCAACTTGGTTTGAATTGCAAGAGGGCTGGACCAGCATTACCTAACCTGAGAGATGAGTGAAGCACATGCAGAGGCAAGGGATGTAATGAAAACATGGGATGTTGATGGACATCTGGGGATGACTTTTGCTTAATAAAAGAGGAAGGGCATGCAAGGCCATCCTACACAGAGCAAGAAGAGAGCATGAACGAGCAAATAAGCATGTGTGCTTTCCTTCCCTAACAGGAGCACAATTGTAATGTGAGCCTAAAAAAAGGAACCTGGCTTGGGCTGGATGCTGATACGCTTACAGCTGACTTCCTACTCTTGGATCTGTAACCAGAATAGGCACAATTCTTAGTGCTGCTTCTTCTCCAACAAGCTTTTAACAAGACTTAGGATGCCTGTTTTTCTGCTCAGTAATGAATTAATAATCAGGCTGAAGGATTGCAAAAGCCCACTGAACAAACTGCTGCTAAGTTCATAAACAGGCTATTTAGACTAACAACACATCACTTAGCATGTCTTCCTTTGCACTGTTTACTCTACATCCTTTTCATCAAATGAAATACCGTTTTTCACTTCCTCCTGAACTACAACAACTGACTCCAAGAGAAACGGAACTTAATCAGCTATAGGGAACACTTGAATGGGTACAACTAACATTGGTTTAAAACTGGCTTTTGAAAAAGGTCAGGAACATAGCACAAGTAATTGTCACATTTCTGATGCCAAATGGCACATAATAAATAGTACATCAACAAGCAAAAAGAGGTACAGAAAAATCTCATCTTTAAGGCATTTTCGACACACACAGTCCCTCATCTCTTCACAAACCAAGACCAAAAAATACAGCAGAGCTCTAAGACTACCTGAAATTCTCATGTAACTACCAGGTCCTACACAGCTTCATTTGCAAATTTCAGAGTGAAACATCTAAGTAGTTTATCTGCATGTAACACCACATTTGATCGCCATAATCAGTTAGGATTTGCTAGCCATGAAGAAAGCCTGAAATTCCATGCCACAAGCAGCTGCTTGTTCTAGGGCATTTCCTAAGGAGAAAATGGAAAAAAAAATTAAACCATTTATGTTTTTTTTAATTATTATTAATAATAATAATAATAATAATAATAATAATAATAATAATAATAATAATAATAAACACAATTGCCACTGCAGGGCAGAGGACCAAATGAAACTCTACACATCTAAGAGAAACCTGTCTGCTTTAGGAGGTGAGGAATGTTTTTTCCAAGAAAAAAAAAGTCATCAACACTAGTCATTGATTATAATAAAGATCAAAGTATGGACTCTGTACAGGTATTATCCTTACAGGAGAGACCAGTGTTAGCACGTTCAGTTGGCCCACTGACATCCAGGCTCAATGAAGCTTGCCCATGCTTGTGCAAAGACACTCCTGCAGCATTTTTTCCGCTCCTCTGATCTTAGGGTTACAGTACAGTCTCAGGAAGGAAAGCCAGCCCTGGCTTAGTTCAACCAAGTCTGAACTAGTGCCCTGTGCAGAAGTCCTCAGGCCCTTCCAGGAGAGCAAAGGACATTGATAGGGAAACTTAGTAACTGAAGCAACAGAAACCTATACAACACAAAAATACCAGCAAGCAGAGCAAGTGCAAGCTGGCAGGAGCACAGGCACAAAAGATAATGACAAAAATAGGAGATGTTTCTCTACTGCCACTTCTTTTATGGAACACTCATTTAATATTAAAATCATCCCAAATAAGGTAAAGTTTCAGGATAAAGAGTAAAAACTTATGTTTTCAGTAGTCTCATATGGGCAGATGATTAATACAGATAGCTTCTGGAAACTAGAATTTATCAGATTGGTGTTAGCAATTAGTGTTGATTCCCAGCCACACCAGCTTGATGGCAAGACAAAATAAAAACAATCTCGAATTATGCTACGAACCTCTAGAGGTACTGCTATTAACACCTACAGGTGAGAAACTCTGGAAAAGCAACTACTGAAACAACATTCTGGTTGTGAGTCTATACTCAGGGAACTGAAATATCTCAGAAACACTGGCATTTCAGCAAAGAAAAAAATCTGAACTGGAGGAATGAATAGATTGTTCAGTATCAGGACATGACACCTAAAGCATATAAAACAATTACTAAACTGCTTAAATTAACAATGCATACTATTAGTGCTTCCGTTAAGAAGATAACCAGTGGTGATAAACTTTAAGCTATGCAGTGTCAGGCAAAGTGTACTAAATATTATAATAATCAGTATATTATAATGATCAGTAACAACTGCTAAAAAAAAAAAAACTAAAACTGAATGCACTATTTGTTTTCTCAGTATTTTTGGTGGGCAAGTTTTAATTAATGAGCTCTCTCCACATTCCATAGTAAAATGTCTTGAGCATCTTTGAACACTTGTTTCTTCTGTCTTGTTTTCCAAAGCAATGAATAAACTGATTAGCATTAATTGGATGAACAGAATGCCAGTTACAGCCTGTCAGGAATAGAGCAGAACTGAAATTTTACTTTGCCAACCTGAACCGCATGGCAATAACTCAGGTGTGTTGATCAGAAGATGAAATGCTGCTAAGAAGCCCTTGAGAAGGGGTGGCAGAGTGGGAGAACAGAACAGCAACAGTGAAAAAAAAAAAAAAAACATGAGGGCAAAATAACCTGGAATTTGAAGAGAAACCTGTGTGCTTGGTTAGCATCCAGACATCAACCAAGGCACAAATGAAAAATGTTTACTGCTAATGCAAGAGCCATGCTCCACAATGGGTGAAGTAGCAAAGCCTTCCCTGAAAAGTTATTCTACCAGAATCAACAAAGAGCCGTTATTAGGAACAGGGATGAATACTCTGGCCTACTTCACTTTGCAAGCAACAGAGGGAGATGGGGAAGGAAACCTGTGAACTGCGAGCAAAGGGCAGGCTGTTACAGCTAAGCAATGAGGCCATATTCTAAACGTGGTGGTCCCATACAGCCTGTTCAGTAATCACAACAGTGAATATAACCACAGGACGGATACATTTCACTAAATAGTCCACCAGATGTTTTAAGCAGAGGAGGCTATTACACAAAATGGGCAAATTCTGTTTTCTTTCCCCCCAAGAGCAACCTAAAGCATCAACTATCTCTAGGATCCTAACAGGATTTTACATTCCAAAAGAACATTTTTTTTTCTGCCTTTAGGAAATCTTCACATGAAGGAACACCAAGTGGAAGCTTGCTGTCTGTGAAAACTGCCTTGATAAAGCTGCCTGCATCTAATAACCTGGAAAAGAGATGCAATAAAGTCATCCTACTGGCATGTGAATGACTGGTGCAACACGATTCAACTCTCTACTACAATAGTCAGAAAAAGTGCATCAGAAAGAGCAAAGCATCAAGGAGGGGGAGACAAACCCTCAGCCCTCCCAAAATCAGCATTAAAATCCTGGTCACAAACACTTGCTTATTTCTGAAGTGAGAGGAACTAAACAAAGGTGAATGACCACAGCTTCTCTTAAGCTGCATGGTCAGACCCATTTCTGAAGCCTCTTGTGGAGTGAGGAGCAAAGACCAAACAACAGGTGGCAAGTCTTTCCTTACAGAAAGCAGCTCGGGCTCCTCACAAACTCGCCAGAGCCTCTGCTGCTCCCTGACTGACAGGCTGAGCCTGTAGGAGGGATGCCAGGCTCACAGAGCGGTGCCGGGATGGAAATCACGGAATCACAGAATCATCTAGGTTGGAAGAGACCTCCAAGATCATCGAGTCCAACCTCTGACCTAACACTAACCAGATTTAGAGCTTAGCTCTAAATCTAAATGTCTTTTAAAGACCTCCAGGGATGGTGACTCAACCACTTCCCTGGCCAGCCCATTCCAATGCCTAACAACCCTTTCAGTAAAGAAGCTTTTCCTAATATGCAACCTAAACCTCCCCTGGCAGAAATTTGCAAGTTCCCCCCCGCAACAGTCTACAATTACTGGCAAATTCTCTGAACTTACAAAGGAAGAACTGATAAGCACCTTTTACTGGCATCTATCTGCTTATAACTATCAGCTTTTCTCCACTGAATAAGCATCAGGATAATATTAACATTACCCATCTCTCTATCTTTGCAAATTACAATGGAAATGCCAAACCACAAAAGTAAGACAAACCAAAATAACCTACCCCTAAACAAAACCAAACCAAAAGAAAAATACAATTGCAGATGGCTTTTCACATAGAAAGGCATGTGAGATGCCTTGCCATCTTCTGTTCATGACAACCTCCCCAAGAGTCTCCGGACTCTAATAAAGCATGAAGTGATCCAAAGTCTTATCGTTCCATGATATCATGTTCCTTAAAAAATGTAATCTGAAGACCACATTGTTCTTCCTTTAAAAAGATGACCACTGAATGATACAGAAATTTATATATGATGATGAAGATTCTTAAAATATGGGCATATTGCAGGACACGGCTCTTCTGAGCTAGTGTACCACATCAGAGCCACAAGACTCCAGTCCCCCATATGTCCAAGTGCCACCTAAGCGATTAAACAGCTACAAGTAATTAAATAATCTGCAATGCAGATTAAAAACTGCAGACCCGTAAAGCAATACTAATTGCTCAGTAAATGCATTCTTCAGGTTCTCCCCCGTTCTTCATTTGAGTACTTAGCACTGCTGAAATTGGTTTCTGGTATTCACTTGCAGACTGGCTAAATGGCAGAAGGGGACACAGATATTCTTGGGCAATAATGTTGGTCTCTCTCATACAGAGAGAAAACAGCAACATAATCTCAAAACATTCCTGCTTATCTAATTTCTTTATCACAGAATCACAGAATTTCTAGGTTGAAAGAGACCTCAAGATCATCGAGTCCAACCTCTGACCTAACACTAACAGTCCTCCACTAAACCATGTCACTAAGCTCTACATCTAAACGTCTTTTAAAGACTTCCAGGGATGGTGACTCCACCACTTCCCTGGGCAGCCTGTTCCAATGCCTAACAACCCTTTCAGTAAAGAAGTTCTTCCTAACATCCAACCTAAAACTCCCCTAGCGCAACTTAAGCCCATTCCCCCTCGTCCTGTCACCAGGCATGTGGGAGAACAGGCCAACCCCCACCTCACTACAGCCTCCCTTGAGGTACCTGTAGAGAGCAATAAGGTCACCCCTGAGCCTCCTTTTTTTCCAGGCTGAACAAGCCCAGCTCCCTCAGCCGCTCCTCGTAGGACTTGTTCTCCAGACCCCTCACCAGCTTCGTTGCCCTTCTCTGGACTCGCTTGAGCACCTCCATGTACTTCTATGCCCTTTATGCCAGCACTAATGAGTTGGTATACATACTATTTACCATAACTACTTTCAACACTATTTTTCTTATCCTCTCCTTTCCCCATGTTCTTCTCCTGGTTAGCAATAGTGCAAAAATTGGAGTTGCATTTCACAGTAAATAAATGCTTTCTTGAGAAAAGTTTAAGAAATACGCCACAAGATAAAATAGGACAGCTAAGAATCCCAAAAGAGTGAGATTCTTTTGAATAAAGAAAAAAGCAAGCCTACTGCAAGCAGATATAGACAAGTTACTATTGTAATATGATGTTTTTCTCCAACACTGTTTCATTTCTAAGAAGTGTCCAACAGAAGCTGATTACAAATCCTCACAGCAGGACTACTGCACTTGAGAACAGCAGCTTGTATTGGCTGCATTTTGAAAACTCTTCACATGACCAACTTAAAGACAGTATTTTCTTTCTGAGATAGAACACTAGGTCTAATTTACCTGTTTTTCACTTACTTCTTAACAGTCAACAGCCTAAACAGCTAAAAATTATGCACAGCTAGTTAAATATGCATCACTGTACTTGGACTGGATCTCAGCTTGTAGTTAATTTCAGTTTCTCTTTATACAAGTATGGACAACTCCAGAAGAGACTGGCAACAAGAGATAAAGCTTACCAGCAGCACTTCATGTAATTACATGTTAGTTGGGGATGAGGTGGGTATGTGGGGGGTGTTAATGCCAACAAATGCCAGTAGCTTGTATTTGTTCAGTCTTTCCCTACCTGGACTTCTTCACACTGAGCACAAGCATCTCAGCTTTGGGATCCTCTCCTCCAAAGGCATGAGGTGCAGGGGACAGGATGCTCTGCTGCGGGCCCCCCATGAGCCCCCTGGCTCATGGCTGGGTGACACCTGCCTGCGAGCACAGGGCTCTGCCACCACATAATGGGCGCTGCATGGACGGGCAGAAACAGGCTTCCTCCGCTCGCCTCCATCCTGTCATGGCCACCTTCGGGAGCAGAGGCAGCAGCAGCAGGAGCCGCACAAGGGCAGAAGGACAGCACTCCTGGCCGGGAAACACGCCGCAGATGAGAACCATGCACCACAGCTTGCAAGCCCATCTGTACGGCAGCATTGCCTCCCCTTTTCCTCATCCCCAAGTAAAGGAAAGTTACTGAAATAGCAGTTAAAATAAACTGATTTATTTTGGAAAAAATAAAACAAGTAAGATGGTGTGTAATTTCTTGTTTTGAATTCAATTTTCTATATTTATTTATGCACTTACTATTCCAGCTTGCAATACTACTTGTATGCACAGCATCAATAACTATGCAGCAGCTGATTTAGACTAACACTGACAATTTTTGTGCTTTTTAATAAAAAAAAATATTAATTCAGGTGTTATCATTTCCCAGAGAAATGCACATATCAATATGTTTACTCATGTAATGTCTCCCCACTTTACCTGCTCATTCCTCCAATAATAACCTCAGGTACAGAAAGTAAATTAGGGCAGAAGCCACAGCTTCCTGAAAACACTCTTCCAGTCACTGGATATCCATCTGTGCCACAGGAGGTACTTGGATTATTATGGATCAGAAGAGGGCTATGGCACAAAGCAGAGAGCTGCAGTCTCTTGCTGGCACTTCTGTCACCTATCATACAAGCAGTGGAGTTGATGTGTTTTTGTTTTTTTCCTTTTTCTTTTTCCTTCTCCTTCAGGTGACCTCTTAGCAATGCCAAAGAATTAACATGATTTCTTACAAACTCTCAATCTAAAACTGCAATATCGTGTTATGATATGCTATATATGCTAATGATATGTTATATCATGTTTTGTTGTTATTTCACATGGAAAAATTGCTACCCATCAGAGTTTGGCCTCCTAGCACTTGGAATAGTTATTGCTGCACCTACAGCAACATGCCTTAGAGATTTCTTCAGGCAGATTTTTGTGTTATAATGGAATCACAAAAACTCTCAAGCTAGGTTCACTGTGCTTCCAAATTGTTTTAACTAACTGGACATAAAGACTTACCCAGGTACTGCCTAAAGCTCACCCTGCACAGACTATTGCTTATCAACAGTAGCTCCTCCCATACCTTCTACTGGGGACATAAGATGCGGCACAGATCATGCACAGCATCCTCACTCTTCCAATTATCCCTCTGGTGCACAAGGTGTCTGCAGTCTATCTAACTTAATTTGCAGTTTTGCCAAGAAAACTTTTGCAAGGATACCAGAGAGAGAGAGACATATTCCAAAATGACAAATAGAACAGCAGCAGGGATTACAGAATCAGAGAGCATCATCTCCATGAGATTAACCTCAATAGAGATAATTATCCCCTCGCTGCACTTCACATCTGTAAAAGATTATGGCAGCACCAATAGACAGGAATGCGTCAGACGGTCTTTCAGGCATTAGTCCATCAGTAGCAAAAATTATTGATGCAATGTGAAATATTGCTGTTTACCTCAAAGGCAGTCAGTAAATCCATCTTCCAGCAAAAACTGACAACTGTGCAATGTGTGCTGTGTATGCAGAAGCACAGCATGCAAACGTCCCTTTCCATCACTGGGAGGTTAGGACAAAGCAGCACGCCAGACTTCTCCAGACCCATCCCATATAGAAAATGTGGAGGTTGCTATCTTATTCTATGAAAGCTCTGTAACAATACAATCGTTCCTCCCTGGTGTTACATTTTTGTTCTGTGACAGACTAAGTGAACTACTGCCAATCAATAAACGTTAGGTCAAAGTCCTATAGGCAAAAAGGCATAAGATGCTGAGTGAAGCTCTGGCAACTCCTACAGCAACCTAGCAAAAAGGATGCTTAAATCATTTTTTCCCTCACACATACATCCTCAGCTAGACAAAGAAACACATGTACCATGAGCACCCCATGCAGTTCTTCTCTCCCCTGGCTCCACCCTTCATGACCCTCCAGCAGCTGCTGGGCAGCAGTCCGGGTTCTGGACCATGCACGCAGAAACGCAAAAGGAGAAGCAAGGCTGCAGCAGCAGCCCACCCGCGGCTTCAGGAGTCAAAACAAACTGCTTGAGCTGTATTGCACAACACAAATAGAGGGAGGCAGCCCTGGCAAGCAGGCAGGAAGAACTGCCCACTGCATGGTGCCTGCCTTCTGCTCTGACACAAGAAGAAAATTCCTTGACTTCCACATGTGCATCTCTGTGATTTCCAGAATCCTCAAATTAAAATGCATAAAAGTTAACATTTAAAAAGTTAACGACATGTCGTGGTTCCGCTCGAGTGGGCAGCCGAGCTCCACCACAGCCGCTCTCTCACTCCCCCTCCTCAAAGAGGAATGGGGAGAAAATATGTGAAAAGGGGCTCAAGGGTTGAGATAAGGATGAGAAAATCACGCAATAATTATTGTAACGGGCAAAACAGACTCGGCATAAGGAAATAGTAAGATTTATTGCCTATTACTAACAAGCGAGAGAAGTGAGAAAACAAAGGAAAAAGCAAACCAAAAGCACCTTCCCCCCCATCCACCCTCTTCCACCTCCTCCCCCCGAGCGGTGCAGGGGAACGGGGGAATGGGGGTTATGGTCAGTCTACAGCACTTCTTCTCTGCCGCTCCTTCTCGGTCACTCTCATCCCCTGTGCTGTGGGGTCCCACCCACGGGATGCAGTCCCTGATGAACTGATCCAGCGTGGGCTTCCCACAGGCAGCAGCTCTTCCAGAACTGCTCCAGATATGGGTCTGTACCACGGGGTCCATCCCTCAGGAGCAAACTGCTCCAACCTGGCTCCCCTACGGGCAGCAGCTCCTGCCGGGTCACCTGCTCCTGCGTGGGCTCCTGTCCACGGGCTACAGGTCCGGCCCGGAATCTGCTCCGGCAGGGGTCTTCCACAGGCAGCAGCCTCCGTCGGTGCAGGGCCACCTGCTCCACCGTGGTCTCCTCCACGGGCTGCAGCATGGAACCCTGCTCCACTGTGGTACTCCATGGGCTGCAGGGGGACATCCTGCTTCACCATGGTCCTCACCACAGGCCGCAGGGGACTTCTGCTCCGGCGCCTGGAGCACCTCTCCCCCTCCCTCTACACTGACCTTGGCACCTGCAAGGCTGTTCTCTCACTCCCGGCTGCTGTCTGGCGCAGCGTTTTTTTTTTCCCTGTCTTAAATATGCTCTCACAGAGGCGCAAACAACATCGCTTATTGGCTCAGATCTGGAAAACAATGGGGCCCTTCCCAAACGTGGGGCAGCTTCTAGATCTTTCTCACAGAAACCACCCCTATGGCTCCCTGCTACCAAAACCTTGCCACATAAACTCACTACACGACACCACCTCCATTCAATAGTAGGTTTCAATGCTTTCTGTAATTACTAAAGGACAGCAAAGTACCATAAAAGAAAAGGACATGGGAAAAAGAGGCCATCTAACTCACTCAGCTAAATATACCTAGGTTTCAGACAGTGCCTGACTTACTGTGCTACAACAAATAAATATCAAGCGATTCAAGTCAACCAAAAACATGCAAAGACTTCTACATAAATCAACAAAAGCCTTAATTTTGGTTGAGTAGAGCAACTTTAAACCATCAGCATTCAAAGTATGCCTATATTACCTCTTTTTCTATGACAGGCAAATAAATCGGTTCATACAGAATATGTTAAAGAGTGTGACAAATTACAAATCTAAAGCCAATTTTCATGGAAGCACTTAAGCATTGCCATCACTAACCTCTACAGCATTCCTGGGATCAGGGCAAACAGCTTCAGAACAGTGCCCATTCCTTTTTGAGGTTTCTCTTCAACACCAAAGCTCTTTGTTCGCTAGAGAAAGTAAGATGAAAACAGGTTAGAATACAAATATGTCAAAGAAATCAGAGCTCTGCCATTTTGAAATCAAAGATTAGTTGCTCCTAGAACAATTGCAGTTTCACAAAGTTAAGAAATGTTTAAGTAACTCCTGGAAAAGGAACTGTAGCAAACACGAAACTGACACTAGCATTATCATCCCAGTTTCATTTAAGACATTCAAAGCACACAAACTGCTGAAAGAGTTCCTGTCAATTGCAAGGCTGGTAAGTAATGCAACAGCCACTGATCAGCAAGAGCACCCTTCTGAGCAACTAGGCGATTCCTCATCATTATAGGAAGGGAACAGGAACTAAACTGAGCAAATGTGACACTACTGAACTGAACTGACTTTCCCTTGCCTTTCCTAGTTTTTCTGCCTCATTTTGCAGAGGTATAAAATGCTTATTGGGTCATCTAGGATTTCACAAGTGGATGCACACAAACCAGCAACAGACAGAGTCTCAGCTCCTCCCTGTGTGGCTCCAGCAAGCAATCACATTGAGATGTTCCAGCTAGCCCAAGTCAGTTGATAGAGGCAGCAAATATAGCTTAATTTGCTGTTGCACCTGGCAAATAGCTGGGTACCTTGGTGATATACTGTGCCTTGGTTAACTAGCTATGTGATAGCAGACTTATTTCACCCGTGATTCCTAATCTGCTATGTTTGGCATCAGTAACACAGGTGTTTCTACATTATGGTATAATATACAATACAGACATATCCTAAATGAACAAGGAAAACTTAATAATAATTAAAAAAAAAATCTATGTCGTTAATTTTAGTTTGTATAGTAAAAATAACAGGGAAGATCATAGGGGGAAAAAAAGAGCAGTCAGAAGAAGCAAGCACACTATCACTGTACCTTAGAAAGGCTTTGCAAAAGAGGTGGCATTAATGTGACTCATTGCCTGGAGAAATCTTGTAATGCTTAATAACTACAAGTTTTTGTTACGACACTTGTATGCATCCAAAACTAAATTAACTTGCTAGCAGCCCCAAGATTTCAGCATCAACAGCCAAACCAGTCAGTTCTCTTCTAACTTAATCCTCCATCCCCATAAAACCCCTGCTACTCCTAGGATGGGAAGGGAGCACCACTTGGGACTCTTGGGAGTTTTTGAACTGTGTTTATTTCCAGGTAAGACCTGAAGCCCTTGCTTGCTGAGTAAAGCCTAGCTTTCAAAAGGGCACTTGTACTTTAATCTAGGAAAGTGGAAGAACAGACTAGAAAAAGATAGTGGCATCCACCCACCGAACAGGAAGCCAAGTGTATGAGTTTAATTTCCAGTGGGATGCATTTCAGGCACTGCATGCGCTCACCCAACAAGCATGCTCAACAGCATCCTCACAGCTTCAGATCATCTGCACCTCCCCTTCACAGCCACAGGGCAGCCACTTACAGTTACCATTTCAGGAGGTCAGCTCCAGCAAAACAGCTGCTGTTTGACACAACCTTTTTCTGCTACGGACTATGAACTACATTAAATACTATCCACATTTCTCCGACACGGTCCAGCTCAAAGCAAGTACCCTGTGGCTTTCCAAACCACTGGCCTCTGCAATGCTTGCGCCTCCCAAAAAGCAGGGCGTGAAGATGCGAAGCAGATGCCATCCTTTCAACCCAGCTGTGTATGTCTGCACTCTCCTGATAAACTAAGGCCAGCATACTGCAGATACCGCAGAACCTGGTCTTGCGTGCATCACTACATCCATGCTCCCAGTTCATGCAGTTCTCTTGGACACTTCTTCACCAGTGCCAAAGGCCAGGCTCACACCAGGCCCAGGGAGAAGTGGACATCCACAGAACCACCCAACAGTATCCTGGCCTTGTTAAAAGAGGGAAGGCCTCCCTCTTTTCATTCCACCTGTCATGCCACCGCTCACTTATATGCCACCATCTTGCAACTGTTTGTAGGAGAAACATCAATTGACAGCCTGCACCAAACACTGCATGCACATCAAGTGTGAACCTAGAAATTGGACTGCAAAACTCTGGCATGCAAGAAATAACACGAGCAATTTTATTTTTACCTCCACAGGAGCCTGTAAGTACTTAAACTAGCGGTATAAACAGTTGTCCCTTCTGTCATGGGAACAGTTACTGGGACTGGGTCAGCAATAAATCTCAACACAGATACTTCACTGCAGTTTCTATTACAGCTTCAACTGCATTTCACTCTCATGAACTTTAGTGTATCACAAATAACCTCTTAGGTTCAAAACCATAGATTTTAAAATACAGACATAGCAAATCTCCTGTATTGGCTCCAAATCAGACCAGACTACAATTATGCCAGCTTTAATTAACACTTACTATATTAGCAAATCTCAAATGACCAGTTACACTACTAGTACCCAAAAACCGCAAGCTTACTTGAGCAGAAATCAAAGGGCAGTATCAGCAATTCCTCCAGCTTAAGTTTATTAAAAAAAAAAAAAAAAGAAGAAGAAAAAAACACAGTTAGGAAGTGAAAGCATGGAGACAGCTTCTACCCCCCTTCCCCCCTTCCATATGCATTGCTTACTTGGTGTAACAGAAATAAGAAGAAATCTTGTGAGAGCACTAGGGAACCAGTCTTCTAACCAGGTCTGTGAGAACCAATCTGCCCAGTTTATGAATATTGCCCTCATACACGTGGAATATTTTCTCTCTTTAAATCTTGATTCCCCTACACTCACCCTGCTTCCATAGTATAAGTTCATCAGGGCCACAATGGCCTGAGAAACAGTTCATCACAAAATGAGACCGCTCTAACCTGCAGTCCCAAAACTCACTAGAATGGGGCAGGAGAGGCTGTGTAAACGTTGTTGACAAGAGCTAAATGCTTTCCTCGGTGCCAGAAGTAAACCACTCCTCCTTTAATTACATCAAATCATTTTGAGCACTGGCCAAGCTCAAATTCTCTCTGTTGTCATCAGCAGAATTACCAAAAATGAGTTCAAACCCAACGGTACACCCCATGTATTTTACAACAACAACAAAAGGAGCAAGGCAGCTCAGAAACTTTTCAACCTTGAGTATTCCAGGATGCTGACATCAGCAGAAGAAAGGTAACTAAGCCAAGTAACTGAAGAGCTCATTTTTCAGCCTCCTAGTCACAAACAGTGATGCTCTGCAAGTGCCTAGCAGAGTTCAAGCCACATCAGGCTCCTCACTTCCCCCCCAAAATGATGCGGCAGGCTCAGAAGCATCCCACAACATAGAGAGCAGAGTCTGAACGGGTCCTTCAACTGTACTACGCTTGGACAGGAACCGTACTGCAAACTCTGAGAAATTAGAACCATTTCTTTCCAGTCTCAATAGCATGGCCGATCTTGGTTACTTCCCACTTGATGAAACCTCCTCTGCAAAGGATAAACACCTCTGGGAAATCTAATGGCACATAAAGTGCAGAAAAGAAAACCTATCCTCTTTGTTTCTGAGAGATGTGTGTTCTCCAAACAATCAAGACCCAAGCTGACCTGTCTTACCAGATAGTTAGGGCACTCAGCCAAGAGGCCTGTGTACACCCTCCTGACCCCACATGTGGAGCACACCTCCTCTGACCACATGGTGAGCACACCAGGGGCAGCACGGTTGCTCGCCCCACCAACCGTCCCATGCACTCTCCTCCACAGCCGGGGCACAGGACAGGCCCGGGAGCTCAGGCTGCTCCAGGCAGGCGGCGAGCATACAGGCAGCTCCTCGCTTTCCCACTAGCAGCCTGCTCAGACCCCAGGTGTCCCAGAAGTTGCTGAAACCCAAAAGGGCAGAGAAGCACAGCAAAGAACCAAGGTAGCCATTTGGCACTAGGTGCCTTCTCATAACTATTTCAGAATTGTATAAATAGCTATTACATCATGAAAAACTAAGTGATGAGCAACAGGTACTGCCAAATGCCACCACATCTCCACCTGCAGTGCAAAACAAATACCTTAACGATGCCTCAGCCACCAGAACACATCTGCACTTACGTACACATACACAGTGTGCAAGTCAGCAGACACCAGCACAACCAAGAAGCCCCATAACCACGTCCTGACTCTCAGCCACTTCATTTTCATGACCCACCACTGAACCCTGGCAGCAAGCACATCCATTGTTTTCCAGACCATTCAGAAAAAAAAGCTTGAGTCACTGAAAACACCTCCACTCCCACGCCAGCCTTACATAGAGCTCCCTGCTGCACTGAAGTGCTTCTTTTAAGTTTAAAGGGTTAACGTATTTTCAACTGTCTTGCCAAAACATAATATTAGGGTGGCCAGCTTGAGCATAACTGATAAAACCTCAACCGACACTTCACAGTAATTATCACCAAATTTAACAAGTATTTTCTTTTTCAGAAGAGTCCTGACCTATGGGCATTCCTTGAAGAGTTTATATATGTAGTCTGAATTATTATGTAGGATTACAATTATTATGCAGGATTATTCCCCCCACCTGCAGCAGAGGAATAAATTTATTTCTTTATTTAAACTAGGCAATACATTGAGTCAGCATGCATTACAGTAAACACAATTTTTGTTATAAACATCTTACCTTTTGTTAAAACAAGGTGTATAGAAAATTGAACTTGAACTGCTGCACTTCCCAACATTGTTCTTTAGAATTGATGGCAGTAAGCATAAACCCATTTTTCATGATACAGAGTCAATTTCTGATTTGGATAATTTCTCTAAGCAGCCACTGCTTCCTTCCCCTTGTTCATTTAAGTACTTGGCTTGCTAAGACACAAAACATTTGTGCTCTGGCACCCCACTAAATATTCTACCCAGAGTTTTAGCTGTGTTTCTATTTTTATTTAGACTAAATATCTCAGTGCTTTCTAGACAGCATTTCTGAAGTTTCACAAATAAAATACACTTTGCTTGCTTCCCTTGCCAGACACCCTGCAAAAAGATCTGAATAAAAAAATCTCAGCAGTCTCAAATCATTTGGTTCCTGGAAAGAAGTAAATTGAGCAAATAACACCACAAAATCCACTCATGTTTCCCTCTCACTTCTTAAATAAATAAATAAATACAAACACCACAAAGGTTTCCAGCTTAGCTGCATTCCCCTCACTTAAGATATTTTGTGAATATTTCTCTGTGGAAAAGGTACGTTTAGTTTATCAAGTAGTTACGTACCATACTGGTACATATGTGCTTACGTAACGTACAATATAAAACTAAGAAAGCATCAAATTTCTTCTGTTACACACTACAGGCACTCAAGAGAAATCAATTCAGATCTCAACAGCATTTTTTCTACCTATTACCATGTTCTGCCAAGTTACACAAATGACGTACATGTTATGTCAGAGAAATGTTTTATTACACATAAACAAAGTGTTTCAGCAAGAGGTTAACAAGGCATTGATGTTGAAGCCTAAATCAGCTGCTGATAGAAATTAAATACAGCACATGAGTGCTGGTACTTCTTGTTCGAGAGAGAAAGATCTGCTTCTTACTGGAAGAAACAAAAGGGAAGACAAGCATCACATCTGATGTAAATCCAACTTTTGCCAATTATAGCAGAGGTGTGCATTCAAGCACTTGCTCCTTCACATGGTGAACCACTGGCACACTTTCAGATGCACCACCAGGGACATCAATGCAAAGCGCATCTTCAGCCAGATGAGGTGAGAGGTCAGCACCATGCGCTGCCAGCCAGAGCTGGTATCCTAATTCTCACATAATTTATTTCTTATCATTAATGAAGGTAACAATATTTTTGTGCTGTACACAGAATTTGAGAGAAGGGATGTGAATGTGAACATCACCTTCCCTATGTACCTCCAGCTCCGTTTATTTTAATAGCAGGATTAAGTTGAAAGTTATTTCCACCTGGGAAATTATTTTCCAGAGATTTCCCTCTGGGAAAGAATAGATCTTAAAAGTCCATAAGAAGGTCAGCTGTGTTAGGTAAATAACAGAGCAGTTCAGTCCCTGGCTACCTCCAAAGCCCTCGTTCTTAACGTTTTCTCATTCACTAGTGCTGCTAAACCAAACTCTGTCAGGAACATAAAGTACCTAGGTATTGCTACAGTGTTCGGCTTTTTGTTTTTAAACCCAAGTGTTTGCACTCTAGCCATACTTCCAAATGAATATATACTTCCAAATTAAGACTCCATTAACCTTCCCTTGCTCAAAAAAAGATCATAGAATCACAGAATCATCTAGGTTGAAGAGACCTCCAAGATCACCTAGTCCTAAATCTAAACATCTTTTAAAGACCTCCAGGGGTGGTGACTCAACCACTTCCCTAGGCAGCATGTTCCAATGTCTAACAACCCTTTCGGTAAAGAAGTTCTTCCTAACATCCAACCTAAAACTCCCCAGTGCAACTTAAGCCCATTCCCCCTCGTTCTGTCACCAGGCATGTGGGAGAACAGGCCAACCCCCACCTCACTACAGCCTCCTTTGAAGTACCTGTAGAGAGCAATAAAGTCACCCCTGAGCCTCCTTTTATCCAGGCTGAACAAGCCCAGCTCCCTCAGCCGCTCCTCGTAGGACTTGTTCTCCAGGCCCCTCACCAGCTTCGTTGCCCTTCTCTGGACTCGCTCAAGCACCTCCATGTCCTTCTTGTAGCGAGGGGCCCAAAACTGAACACAGTACTCGAGGTACAGCCTCACCAGAGCCGAATACAGGGGGACGATCACTTCCCTAGCCCTGCTGGCCACACTGCTTCTGATACAAGCCAAGATGCTGTTGGCCTTCCTGGCCACCTGAGCACACTGCTGGCTCATATTCAGCCGACTATCAGCCATCACTCCCAGGTCCTTCTCTGCCAGGCAGCTCTCCAACCACTCATCTCCCAGCCTGTAGCTCTGCTTGGGGTTATTGCATCCCAGGTGGAGGACCCGGCACTTGGCCTTGTTAAACTTCATGCAGTTGACCTCAGCCCATCGGTGCAGCCTATCCAGATCCTCCTGCAGAGCCTTCCTACCCTTGAGCAGATCGACACACACACCTAACTTGGTGTCATCTGCAAACTTACTGAGGGTGCACTCGATCCCCTCACCCAGATCATCGATGAAGATATTAAAGAGGACCGGCCCCAGTACTGAGCCCTGGGGAACACCACTAGTGACCGGTCTCCAGCTGGATTTGACTCCATTTATCACAACTCTTTGGGCCTGGCTACCCAGCCAGTTTATAACCCAATGAAGCATGCACCAGCCCAAGCCAAGAGCAGCCAGTTTCTTGAGGAGAATGCTGTGGAAAACAGTGTCAAAAGCCTTACTGAAGTCAAGGCCCACTGACTGGGCCTGATCTCCTGGTTGCTCCATGAGCTTCCCTGGCACTGAGGTCAAACTGACAGGCCTGTAGTTCCCCAGGTCTACCCTCCGGCCCTTCTTGTAGATGGGCGTCAGGTTTGCTAGCCGCCAGTCAACTGGGACCTCCCCCGATAGCCAGGACTGCTGATAAATGATGGACAGTGGCTTGGCCAGCTCCTCTGTCAGTTCTCTCAGTAGCCTCGGGTAGATCCCATCTGGCCCCATCGACTTGCACACATTCAAGTGCCGTACCAGGTCACCAACCAGTTCTTCATGGATAGTGAGGGCCACATCCTGCTCCCCCTCCCCTTCCACCAGCTCAGGGTACTGGGTATCCAGAGAACAACTGGTATTGCCGCTAAAGACTGAGGCGAAGAAGGCATTAAGCACCTCTGCCTTTTCCTCATCTCTTGTAACTAAGTTTCCCCCTGCATCCAGTAAAGGATGGAGATTCTCCCTAGTCCTCCTTTTTGTGTTGATGTATTTATAAAAACATTTTTTGTTTTCTTTAACGGCAGTAGCCAGATTGAGCTCCAGATGAGCTTTGGCCCTTTTAATTTTGTCCCCGCACAGCCTCACAACATCCTTATAATCCTTCTGAGTGGCCCGTCCTCTTTTCCAAAGATCATAAACCCTCTTTTTTTCTCCTAAGCTCAAGCCACAATTCTCTGTTCAGCCAGGCTGGTCTTCTTCCCCGCCAGCTCATCTTTGGGCACGTGGGGACAGACCACTCCTGAGCCTTTAAGATTTCCCTCTTGAAGAGTGCTCAGCCTTCCTGGACTCCTCTGCCCTTCAGGACTGCCTTTCAAGGGACTCTGCCAACCAGTGCCCTGAACAGCTCAAAGTCAGCCCTCCGGAAGTCCAATACAGCGGTTTTACTGGTCCCCCTCCTGACTTTGCCAAGAATAGGGAACTCCACCATTTCGTGGTCACTCTGCCCAAGACAGCTCCCGACCACCACATCTCCCACCAGTCCTCCTCTGTGAACAGAAGGTCCAGAGGGGCACCTCCCCTGGTAGGCTCACAGCTGCGTGAGGAAACTCCTCCACACTGAAGGAGGAAAATGCATCAAGGCAAACAGTTCAACTTCTCATAGATCCAGCCTACAGGTTCACATCAGGAAACAGCAAAAGTGACACAGGAGTCTATTGAAATTTACTGACACTATATTGACATTTGTTACCACAGACTGGTTAAACATTTCTTACCCAAAATTACTCTGTTCATCTTCAACTTAAAAGAGAAAATGACCCTCCATAACTTGGTGTTACACCTGCTCTTTCCAAAAGCAAGCATAACACAGAAAGCAGGGAATGCAACAAAAATGATGCCAGCTGGGGCAGGCAACAACCCTACACCCCTCAGCTAACCACCACCACCTAAAACACTGTTTTCTGTGTGTGTAAGGGGAAGATCTTAACTGTAGTGATCTACGTCACCAATGCCTCTGCTGTATGACTACATTGCCAACAACTAGTGGTTTCCAGAAGGGGGGAAAAAAGCAAGATATTCCACCCTGCATCAATATGCCAAACCCAGTGCCAACAATCAAAACATAGACACCTCCAAACTCCATGCAGATGGGAGGACTCCAACAAAAGGAATCATAACAACCAATGATTACAGCTACCTTACTAGATACAACTGCTAAGCATCGCTCCTTGCCATTGAAGTCACCCAAGAGCTAAAAGCCATTAAAATACAGAAATCTCGAGATCGTATTCTTGCAGCCAGACAGGCACTGTGACCTCCCACACCTTTGCAACATCAATTATGTCTTACCAGAAAAATTCTAGCCTTCTATGGGTTTTGCTTCAGCTAGATTTGTCTCAACACTGTAAAGCCCTGAGAAGATACATGTGAAGTGCCAACAAGTTGACTAAACGGAGCCATCACCTTACAGAAACTGCTAAATTGCAGCTGTGTTGATGTCTCCTCTAGAAGCATCCTATACACAGAGAGGCAGAACAACAGAACAACTTGAGCAGTTTGGCACAAGGTACACTTGACAAGCAGTTCAGCACCAGCAACTCAGATTGTTTTTAAAGCAAAGTGATTACAGTCATGGAAACAAACCCAGTTTTGTTCAACATAAGCAAGTTCTGTTGGAGACCTCGAGTCTAGCTTCAGTGTTAGCACAGTCATTTGGAAGAGTCAGGAAGATCTGATGCAGTCCCTCATTTCTGTGCCACTGGAAAGAAGAAACACTTCTTAAGTTGAGCATTTATGATAAGCCAAGGCCAAAATTACACTGGAAAAAGAAACAAGAAAATTTTAGTGTACACTTTAAGTTCCATTGCTCTTTAATTACTTCCTAATTAAATTTACATGCTTTGATAATATCTACTTTTACAAACTGATGCTCCAAATGGAAATAAATGCTAATTTCCCCTCAAAATGAACCATCAAAAACTTGTACATTTAAATAAGTTATTGAAGTTAATTTAAAGTTGTCTTCAGAATATTTTCATGAACTGTGTTCGATCCCCAGTTTACAAAACTCTGCCAAGGATGCATTAATCCACCATCACTCATCAACTGTCTTCTGCGCTTATTAGCAAGAAACGTGCTTCTTGAATAAATAATGCAGAATCTGTCAGTATTTAAAAAATCACCACCAGATGCTCCCTATATAGACATGTTCAACTGACTTGCACATCACTTGTAACATTAAAATAAAATTAATTACAATGCATTAAGTAAGCATTATCTTTTTATGAAGAGGTTTTCAAATTCAGTAATTAGGTCTTAAAGTTAGAGCACTGATTCATATTACGGAAATATTGGATATTCTTTACGCTTAAGTACAGAACAATATAGGCTGGAAGGCATCTATGAAGGTCATATGGTTTAACCCTCATACAGATCAGCTTAGATCAGGGTGCTCAGAGCCATGTCCAGGTGAGTTCTGAGCATCCCTAAGATGTATTACCTCTCTGAGATGCATGCTCCAGTGTTTTACTACCCTCACGCCGTTCAGTTTGGCCCTAGTTATAATTTACTTCGGTGCAGCCTCGGTCAAGTGCCTCTCACCTATCCCTGTTCCTCTTCTAGAGGCTAAGGACAGTCAAGCTTTCTACAGTGGTCCTCTCTTCTGAAATAAAGATTAGTGACATACATACTGGGAGCTGATCAGATATCTACAGACAGGCCCTTAATTAGATCAATTAAATATACATTCAAATAGCAAGTCTGTGTTATTCTTTTGCGTATGAAAGAATAAGATAAATCTTCAATGTGCTAACATTTTCCTTCATCAAATCTGAAACAAACTAGTGAAATAGGGAGGAATTCTCTCTTTATTTCAGAAAGCTAATGCCTTACTAATCCCTTAGCTCACTACAGGAATTTATACATAAACCTTTTGGATACAGAGACAAACCCTGATTATCTGAATTGCCGGTATCTACATTTCTGAAATCTTAAGGTCAGATATGTCCCCTGAGGACAGATGCTCTGGCAGACCTTTGGATTTCAGAAACTAATTTGATGATAACAGTTGTAACTCAATTTTAAGTGCTATATTAAAATGCCTTGGATCAGAGTGGTGAAGTTTTTCTTTGTTCTAGTGATAAGTGTTTAAGTTGTTCCAAATAGTACACACAAACATAAATAAAGATTTTCCCTTTTGATTAGTGTCAACACGCTAGTTTGCTCAATATAGTGACACTCGGTGGTGTTATATTACATAATGTAATCAATATATCACTCTATCATCCCAGCCATTCACTGGAAACTCATATTAGCTTTTATTTACTTTAATTAATCACAAAGTTACCATCTCCTAACAGGACTGAAGGCTGACCTATATTAAAAAGACCCAGGCTGCTGGCAAACCAAAGATGGAGCTACGCTTTTCACAGCACCACATGGTGGAAAGACAAGACAACAGACACTATTTGAAACAAAAGAGGTTAAAACTGAGTGTAAGGAGAAATTCTCTTCACAAGGATGCAGCCCTGCAAAGCGGTGCTGTCTCCAGCCTTGGAGGTTGCAATGCCCTGCACAACCCAGTCCCCTCACACAGCTGGCCCAGCCACAAGCAGGAGCTGTGACCATGGACCTGTCAAGGCTGGTTCACTTGAACCATCTTGAGATTGTCTCTTCCCCACTGCTATGTGGGGATAGTGGGTCTCATGTCCTGAGTCTGGAATTCAAGGTGCAAAGTCATTTGACTTACTGGCCTGTTTTCGAAATCTCTCAGTTTCATAATTTCTTCCATGCATAATTTCTTTCTGCAATGACTGGCTATAAGCTCTTCAGAAGGGACAGGCAGCACAGAAGGGGTGGCGGTGTGGCTCTCTATATTAGAGAGTCTTTCGATGTTGTAGAACTCGAGGTTGGGAATGACAAGGTCGAGTCCCTTTGGGTTAGGATCAGCAGGGACAACAAGGCTAGCGTCCTGGTCGAGGTCTGCTATAGACCGCCGAACCAGGATGAGGAGACGGATGAGGAGTTCTACAGGCAGCTGACAGAAGTTGCGAAATCTTCAGCGCTTGTTCTCGTGGGGGACTTCAACTTCCCTGACATACCCTGGAAGCACAACACAGCCCTGAGAAAGCAGTCTAGGAGGTTTCTGGAGAGTGTGGAAGATAGCT
This sequence comes from Aythya marila, assembly GCF_965140915.1. NCBI lineage: Eukaryota > Metazoa > Chordata > Aves > Anseriformes > Anatidae > Aythya > Aythya marila. The sequence continues at coordinate 259,027 of NC_139045.1, forward strand.
TCCTGACGCAGCTGGTTAGTGAGCCTACCAGGGGTGGCACCCCGCTAGACCTTCTCTTCACAAACAGAGAAGGACTGGTAGAGGATGCGATTGTCGGGAGCTGTCTTGAGCAGAGTGACCACGAAATGATGGAGTTCACTATTCTTGGCGAGGCCAGGAAGGGGACCAGTAAAACCACTGTATTGGACTTCCGGAGGGCTGACTTTGAGCTGTTCAGGACAGTAGTTGGTGGAGTCCCTTGAGAGACGGTTCTGAAGGGCAGAGGGGTCCAGGAAGGCTGGGTGCTCTTCAAGAGGGAAATCTTAATGGCGCAGGAGTGGTCTGTCCCCACGTGACCAAAGACGAGCTGGCGGGGAAGAAGACCAGCCTGGCTGAACAGAGAATTGTGGCTTGAGCTTAGGAGAAAAAAAGAGGGTTTATGATCTTTGGAAAAGAGGACGGGCCACTCAGAAGGATTATAAGGATGTTGTGAGGCTGTGCGGGGACAAAATTAAAAGGGCCAAAGCTCATCTGGAGCTCAATCTGGCTACTGCCGTTAAAGAAAACAAAAAATGTTTTTATAAATACATCAACACAAAAAGGAGGACTAGGGAGAATCTCCATCCTTTACTGGATGCAGGGGGAAACTTAGTTACAAGAGATGAGGAAAAGGCAGAGGTGCTTAATGCCTTCTTCGCCTCAGTCTTTAGCGGCAATACCAGTTGTTCTCTGGATACCCAGTACCCTGAGCTGGTGGAAGGGGAGGGGGGTAGGATGGGGCCCTCACTATCCATGAAGAACTGGTTGGTGACCTGGTAAGGCACTTGAATGTGTGCAAGTCGATGGGGCCAGATGGGATCCACCCGAGGCTACTGAGAGAACTGACAGAGGAGCTGGCCAAGCCACTGTCCATCATTTATCAGCAGTCCTGGCTATCGGGGGAGGTCCCAGTTGACTGGCGGCTAGCAAACCTGACGCCCATCTACAAGAAGGGCCGGAGGGTAGACCTGGGGAACTACAGGCCTGTCAGTTTGACCTCAGTGCCAGGAAAGCTCATGGAGCAGATTCTCTTGAGTGTCATCATGCGGCACTTGCAGGGCAAGCAGGCAATCAGGCCCAGTCAGCATGGGTTTATGAAAGGCAGGTCCTGCTTGACGAACCTGATCTTCTTCTATGACAAAGTGACGCGCTGGGTGGACGAGGGAAAGGCTGTGGATGTGGTCTACCTTGACTTCAGCAAGGCTTTTGACACCATCTCCCACAGCATTCTCCTCGAGAAACTGGCTGCTCTTGGCTTGGACTGGTGCACGCTTTGTTGGGTTAGAAACTGGCTGGATAGCCGGGCCCAAAGAGTCGTGGTGAATGGAGCCAAGTCCAGTTGGAGGCCAGTCACTAGTGGCGTTCCCCAGGGCTCGGTGCTGAGGCCGGTCCTCTTTAATATCTTCATCAAGGATCTGGACGAGGGCATTGAGTGCACCCTCAGTAAGTTCGCAGATGACACCAAGTTAGGTGTGTGTGTCATAGAATCATAGAATCACAGAATATCCCGAGTTGAAAGGGACCCATAAGGATCATCAAGTCCAATTCTTGACATCGCACAGGTCTACCCAAAAGTTCAGACCATGTGACTAAGTGCACAGTCCAATCTCTTCTTAAATTCAGACAGGCTCGGTGCAGTGACCACTTCCCTGGGGAGCCTGTTCCAGTGTGCAACCACCCTCTCTGTGAAGAACCCCCTCCTGACGTCAAGCCTAAATTTCCCCTGCCTCAGCTTAACCCCGTGTTCCCACGGGTCCTGTCACTGGTGTTAATGGAGAAAACATCTCCTGCCTCTCGACTCCCCCTTACGAGGAAGTTGTAGACTGTGATGAGGTCTCCCCTCAGCCTCCTCTTCTCCAGGCTGAACAGGCCCAGTGACCTCAGCCGTTCCTCGTACGTCTTCCCCTCAAGGCCTTTCACCATCTTCGTAGCCCTCCTCTGGACACTCTCCAACAGTTTCATGTCCTTTTTATACTGTGGTGCCCAGAACTGCACACAGTACTCGAGGTGAGGCCGCACCAGCGCAGAGTAGAGCGGGACAATCACCTCCCTTGACCTACTAGTGATGCCGTGCTTGATGCACCCCAGGACACGGTTGGCCCTCCTGGCTGCCAGGGCACACTGCTGGCTCATATTCAACTTGCTGTCTACCACGACCCCCAGATCCCTCTCTTCTAGGCTGCTCTCCAGCATCTCATCGCCCAGTCTGTACGTGCAGCCAGGGTTTCCCCGTCCCAGGTGCAGGACCCGGCACTTGCTCTTATTGAACTTCATGCGGTTGGTGATCGCCCAGCTCTCCAACCTATCCAGATCCCTCTGCAAGGCTTTTCCACCCTCATTCGAGTCCACAACTCCTCCAAGTTTGGTGTCATCAGCAAACTTGCTCAAAATACCTTCTATTCCTACATCCAGATTGTTTATAAAATATTGAAAAGTACCGGCCCTAAAATGGAGCCTTGAGGGACCCCACTGGTTACCGCCCACCAGCCTGACACAGCCCCATTTACCATAACCCTTTGGGCCCTGCCCGTTAGCCAATTGCTCACCCATCGTATGATGTTTTTATTTAGCTGTATGGTGGACATTTTGTCCAGTAGGATTCTATGGGAAACCGTGTCAAAAGCCTTGCTGAAGTCCAAAAAGATCACATCAGCTGGTTTCCCTTGGTTCACCATACGGGCGATCTTATCATAAAAGGAAATCAGGTTAGTTAGGCAGGACCTACCCTTCACAAACCCATGCTGGCTGGGACCAATGACTGCTTTGTCCCCCAGGTGCGCCTCAGTAAGTTCGAGAACCATCTTCTCCATGATTTTACCAGGCACTGACATGAGACTGACAGGCCTGTAATTGCTAGGGTCTTCTTTCTGACCCTTCTTGAAAATCGGCACAACATTTGCCAGCTTCCAGTCTACCGGGACCTCTCCAAATTCCCAGGATCGTTGAAAAATAATTGAGAGAGGTTCCGCGATGACGTCCGCCAGCTCTTTCAGCACCCGGGGATGAATCCCATCCGGACCCATGGACTTGTAGGGATCCAGGTGGAGTAGCAAATCCCGCACACGTTCAGGGTCGGTTGGGAGTTTGTCATCCCCACCGTCCCGGTCCTCCAGCTCAAGGCACCCTGGGTCCCGAAGCCCATCCTCGGCATTGAAGACAGAGGCAAAGAAGGCGTTAAGCGTCTCTGCTTTGCCTATGTCATTGTCTGTGAGGAGACCTTCCCTATCAAGGAGCGGCCCTATGTATTCTTTAGTTCTCCTTTTTCCATTCACATATCTAAAAAAACCCTTTTTATTTTCTCTCACAGACACAGCCAGCTTCAACTCTAGGTGTGCTTTGGCCACTCGAACTTTCTCCCTACAAACACGAACAGCATCCCTGTATTCTTTCCATGACACCTGGCCCTCCTTCCAGTAGTGAAACACTCTCTGTTTCCGCCTAATCTCCATTAGAATGTTCCTGGTCAGCCACGCCGGCCTCCTGCCCCGCCTGCCTGACTTGCGATATTTTGGAATTGCCTGATCTTGTGCTTCTAGGAGGCATCGCTTAAAGAGTGACCAGCACTGGTGGACATCGAGGCCTTCAAGAGCAGTTTCCCAGGGGACCTTGCTGACTAGTTCCCTGAGCAGCCTGAAGTCCACTTTCCCCATATCTAGGGATGAGGTTTTGGTGGCACTTTTCCTTCTGTCACCATAAATTTTGAACTCAACCACTTCATGGTCGCTATGACCGAGGCGGCCACCAATCACCACATCTCCCACCAGACCCTCTCTGTTTTCTTTCAACAGGTCTAGGAGGGCACCTTTCCTAGTTGGCTCCGTTAGCACCTGCACCAAGAAGTTATCATCTAGGTGCTTCATGAACCTCCTGGACTTGCTCGTGTCAGCCGTGTGGCACTCCCAGTTAACATCTGGCAAGTTGAAGTCCCCCATAAGGACAAGGGGAGTTAATCTCGAGGCCTCTCTTAGTTCTGTAAAGAATAATTTATCAGCGCTATCGTCCTGGCCAGGCGGTCTGTAATAGACTCCCACTACGACATCCCCTTTATTTGTTCGTCCCTTGATCCTTACCCAGAGGCTCTCAACTTTGCCATCGCCGACCTGAAGTTCGGCGCAGTCCAGCCCCTGCTTCACATACATCGCCACCCCACCACCTCGCCTACCCTGCCTGTCCCTCCTGAAGAGCCTGTAACCATCTATCGCAACACCCCAGTCACAGGACTCATCCCACCAGGTTTCGCTTATGCCGATGATGTCGTAGTTGCGGGACTGAGCCAGGACTTCTAGCTCATCCATTTTATTCCTCATACTGCGTGCGTTCGTGTAGAAGCACTTCAGGTGCGTCTCCTTACACTCAGCACCTTGTGGATCTGACCAAAGGACCTCACTGGCACACAGCCCCTCTGATTCTACCGTACCATCCCTTAGGTCTTCACCAGCATGCCTGGTTTTAGCCCCTTCCCCCTTCGACTCTAGTTTAAAGCCCTATCTATCAGCCCTGCCAACTCCTGACCAAAGATCCTTACCCCTCTCTGAGAGAGGTGCATCTGCTCAAGGGTAGGAAGGCTCTGCAGGAGGATCTGGATAGGCTGCACCGATGGGCTGAGGTCAACTGCATGAAGTTTAACAAGGCCAAGTGCCGGGTCCTCCACCTGGGATGCAATAACCCCAAGCAGAGCTACAGGCTGGGAGATGAGTGGTTGGAGAGCTGCCTGGCAGAGAAGGACCTGGGAGTGATGGCTGATAGTCGGCTGAATATGAGCCAGCAGTGTGCTCAGGTGGCCAGGAAGGCCAACAGCATCTTGGCTTGTATCAGAAGCAGTGCAGCCAGCAGGGCTAGGGAAGTGATCGTCCCCCTGTATTCGGCTCTGGTGAGGCCTCACCTCAAGTACTGTGTTCAGTTTTGGGCCCAACGCTACAAGAAGGACATGGAGGTGCTTGAGCGAGTCCAGAGAAGGGCAACGAAGCTGGTGAGGGGCCTGGAGAACAAGTCCTATGAGGAGCGGCTGAGGGAGCTGGGCTTGTTCAGCCTGGAAAAAAAGGAGGCTCAGGGGTGACCTTATTGCTCTCTACAGGTACTTCAAAGGAGGCTGTAGTGAGGTGGGGGTTAGTCTGTTCTCCCACATGCCTGGTGACAGGATGAGGGGGAATGGGGTTAAGTTGTGCTAGGGGAGTTTTAGGTTGGATGTTAGGAAGAACTTCTTTACCGAAAGGGTTGTTAGGCATTGGAACAGGCTGCCCAGGGAAGTGGTGGAGTCACCATCCCTGGAAGTCTTTAAAAGACATTCAGATGTAGAGCTTAGCGATATGGTTTAGTGGGGACTGTTAGTGTTAGGTCAGAGGTTGGACCCGATGATCTTGAGGTCTCTTCCAACCTAGAAATTCTGTGATTCCAGCTGTGATCAATATCCTTCAGCTTCCTACGCATTCTGTCAGATTTTAGGAGGAATGGTAATCAATCTTTCTACCAGTAGGCATTCCATCTGCAATGGGGATCAACTGCCCGATAGATAATGGAAAGGCAGCTGTGCTTCCAGGCCAGCAGCACTAACCTACAGGCATCCTGTGATCAGCACCCTCACGCAAAAGTCCAGAACAAGGCTTCACATCAGTCACAGTATGGAGCAGTTGGTTCAGTACTACACAGCCCTTACCCAGGTGATGCTGGGGGGAATTAATAGCTTTGCAGAGGAAGCTGGGTTGCTGGTCTGCGAGACAGGCCCTTCTGGTCAGTGACTTTTGACTAGAAGCTTTTAAGGGCATATATTCCAAGAAGTTGTTTCCTCGCTGCTAAATAAAATGCTACTCTTCTTGGAAGGTCACACCTTGTTTTGCTAGTTTTGCCAGCTCAGAGTCAAGGCAATGAACAGCCTGACCACTGATCATCACGTATGTAAATGTTCATGCATATGCTGCTGTTCAACGTTGCTTCACAGCACTGGGTGTAGAAATGGCTGCAGAAATGGCTGCAACTGAGCAAGCCGAGGGTGATGATACACACAAATCCTAAAAATAAAAGTTTCCTTACTTGTTCTACCACGTGCTACACCAGAAATCATCAGCTTTGATTTCAAAAGCACTTGTGCAGCTACACAAGGCTTCAGTTTCCCAACAAGCATCGCCAGACTAAAGCAATACCTAATACTCCAATGACCACCTAAGCCTGAAGTGTAAAATCAGAGGAGTGTCCAAGGGAGAAGGTTGTCTTTTCATTTAGCAACCCCCAAGTTGAAGACTCCTACTGCCTTTTGGGGAGGGTCAGATCTAACCATGCTACTCATTACTGGCACTCACTTTATTTTGTATTTATTTTGCCTTTTCCTTCAACCGAAGGAAACTAAGGTGCCACCTATCAAGGCCTAAAGCCAAGTAAGAACCTATGTGGAGTTGCTCTGAAAGTCATCTACAGAAACTCTATAGGATTCTATAGAATTTCTGCACAATGTGTTTCTTCCTTCTTTTATGCAAAGTAGCAGTCAGCAGTTTGAAAGTGGTAGTCTAACTTTCTGAAAAGTACTTCACTTCCCAATTGGGACATACCAAAAGAAAGCTGAGATGCTGGGCTTTGATTTGTTCAGGTACTGCAACTAACTTTTAACCATGTGCGTTTATAAAAGAGTCTCCACACAGTGGATCTCATGATGTTAAATTCATATTCAAATTTCAAACCTACTTTCCTTACTGCCTCCCCTTGACAAGCCTCATTTGTTCCTCATTTCATTCACCAGCGGCCTCCTCCCCTTTCCTCTGAGCTGTTATAAAAGACAGATTCCTGGCCCAAGTTCTAATGCACATTTTTGATCATTATTACCTTGGATCAGACTCAGACCAGTAAAAAAAAAATATCCATTTTTATTCCCCTGTTCTCTGTGTAACTCAATATATACTGCCCAGCAATCCTAAAAAGTGCAAAGCACGATAATGCAGATAACATTTAGTTTCCAATATTTATTTCTGTTAAAGCATATATTCCATACCAAGAAAACATGTTCTGCCAAGATTCCAGACATGTATGGCATAACAAAATATGGGTGAATTAAAATCTTTGCTTCAAAACACAAGATCTCTAAAAAGAGATTCAGCAAGAAGTACGTTTCAGACACAAATGGTTTCAAATGGGTACATTTTGACACAAAGAAAAAAAAAACATCACTGAATGACCCAAGTCAAGAAAACATCACCTTCCAACCTGGAATTACGATCTGTCTTCTGACATCCACTAACCTCACTACTTGAGAGGTCTGCATGGTCATCACCAAGAGAAATGTTAAGGGAAATGTACCAGCAGATGAACAGTTCAGCTTTCCACTGTTCAACAACAGCTCAAGATTTCCATTGTTATACAGTTCTCCCTGTTAACACAGACACAGAATCACATCTTAATCAGTCATTAAAGGATTTGCAGTTATAGGGTTTGTGTATGTGTGAACTTCAAGTTTGGGCCTGAAGTTTTGCTTTGGTTGGCTGGGGGGCTCCCCTCTGCATTTTTTTTTATTTTATTTTTTTTTTTTTTGCTGATGGAAGGAGAGGGGACAACTAATTCTTCAGCAGAGGAATGCAGCAGCTGACTTGGTGATACAGTTCCTTCCCCTGAATGTATTCTTACTCAACTTCCATGAAATGTATTTTGGAGAATCTGTTCCTCCTTAATCTGTGAACCCCAATCCTTTCTCTTCTTTAACAATTTCCTTCTCTACTACCCATCTGCAGTATTTAACAAATGAAAAAAAAAAAAATCCTCTGTCTCTTCTACAATGAAAAATCACCACTTTGGTTTTGTTCCTGATCAAATAATTAAGTGGAAACCAGCTTTAAGTAGCACGATCAAGTACTACTCTGATAAACAATTATTCTAACATCTATTTAACTGGTAATATGAGTGAGATTTACAAGAGAGAAGATGCAATGGACTAATACATTTGTTCAGTCCCTCTTTTAAGATAATTAACATTATGGATATGTTCTTTGTAGTTAGTTATGTAACAAATTTGAACCACGCTCCATAACAGACTGATCAATGAAGACTATTGAGTATGAATACCCTGTTCTTCATTTCCAATGTCCCTTTCACCCTAAAATCAGTGCTAATCCTTACCTGCAACTTGTCAGAAGGCTGTATACAAATACCCCTTTAATTGTCTTCAGCAGAAAATAAAATTTCTACTAACCAAACTCAACAGCACACTAAGGGTCAAGAAAAAGCAAAGATTGTGACAATTACAGCTTGGAAAATAAATCATCAGATTTGAAGAACAAAAATTAAAACATCCGTTCTCCAAGGCAGCCAAGAAGCCACTTCCTCCTGAATTGCTCAACTTCTAAGATTTCTGCCTCAACTGCTGACTATTTTGGACTCAGTATAAAAAGCAAAAAAAATAAGTTACTATTCCATATCAGACCTCATGAAGTAGATCACCATGATCAAACAGTTTTGCTCTCAAAATTACGCATGCTTTGTTGTATTCATTAAAACTGCTGTATAGTGGTTAAATCCTTACTGGGGAGCATTACCAAGAACCATAGGTAAAAGCAGACATATGGAAGCACAAAACAAACCGTATCACAACATCTTTTTTCAAATAATCATCTTTTTCTCTTGCCACAGACAAGGTAGACAGAGACTCCTTTTAAGTCACTCAACTTGAAATTTTGAAAGAAAAACTATTACTTTTTCTTTCAGTGAAGTTCTTATGCAAGTTTCTGAACCAGCAATTTTATTTCAAAGTATATCTGACATGCATCACAAGTCCAAATGAAACCATACATACCAAATTCCATTTCACTGTCCTTCAGGAGTTTGTTTTGGTAGCTGTAAACACCGTATGAACAAATTTGCCACAAAGAAGCTTTGTACAGGACCATAAGACCACACTTTGTGGCAGGTCTTTATGAGCCATCAAGTAAGTTAAAGACTGATTTTAAAATTCCTTCAATTACTGCATCAAATAAATTTTGTAACAATAATACAACTGGACTTACGGTGCTAGAATTGTGGGGTTGAGGTGTGAGTTCTAACACAGTCTTCACCAACTGCAGAAATAATGGAATATTCAAGTGACACGTGGCCATAAAAAATTGATTGAACTCACTTAGCTTGATAACTTCTTGAGAACAAGACCCTTCTCGAGAAGCAAAAGATAGAAAGCCAAAACTGATGTTTCTGCCATGAGAGATTTGGGGGTGGAAGTACAAGTGGAAAGGATTGAACAGACGTCACACACCGAGTCTTGTAGTCTCAAAAGAGAATGTCTTCTGTACATAGGGTCTCTGTAAAGCAAACTGAATCATACTTTCAGTAATTCCAACAAGACAGCTCAAGCCAAGAGGACCACCATTTCCTGAGTGGTAGCACTTGTGCAAATCCTAAGACAACTTGTCATCTACTCAAATGCTCATCCATGGTACAGACACTGAGCAATAAAACACACCCTGAGCAGTCCATGCAACTCCTTAGCAAAACACTTGCCATCTCAAAAACGTCTTTAAAGCCTTTATGCCCAAATTACTCCCTGGTATAGGGCACTAAGTGCTATAGCTGATTTATGACTGATATGGATCACATTTGCTATAGAAATATAAGAAATATAGCAAGTCAAGTGCTGTACAAATGCACCATTTTTCCTCCCCTATCAGGACCACACATGCTCTGTTGGTCTGTAAGTGGAGTCTGGTGTGATGGGTTACAAGGGCCCCTAGTCCCATCAGCCCACACCATACGGCCACATGTCCCAACACGACCCACTCATGGGCACTCCAACTCTGTGTAACCCCAAAACAGAAGCAGTATGACATAAAACTGTGAGCTGAAAATCAAGTGCAAATAGGGTGAGATTTACAGCACTTTTCCAATTCACTTAGCATGTTATTGTACTGCAGTGGTTGCATTGCCTTTATTACACCGCAAGAAGATCACCCATCTGTAAAAGCATGAGATTTACAACTACCACATCTTATGCACAGTACTACTGTACATTGTCTGGTGCTCTGAAGCAGGGCAGGAGAGAGATGTTGAAAATCAAAATATCTCCCAGACCCATCCTCTGAAGGATTAAAAAACAACAACAAAAAACACATCTACTTACTTCATTTTAATTTCATGAAGACAGGAAGTCGTAACTTTTGACCTTTGCTTAGGCAAAGGCTGTTTGCAGTAAAACTTGACTTGGATCAAAGCAAATGCCTTTATTTATTTAAATATTTCTATAAAGTATCAAGTGATTCTGTCTCATGAAAAAATAAATTTCTCTATACATTTTGTAGTTTGAATAATACAAAAGGGCAGTTGCATTTTGCAGCATACTGAACTCAAGAATAAACCCAAATGAGACACTGACACTGGGGAGAACTGGAAACAGCAACACAAGCAAGAAAATAACGAGTTCACCAAAGCACTAGGCTATGGGGGGAGAAGATGATTAAAGCAAAGAAAAAACAACAAGGCACAGCCAGAACACAAGCAGCTGGTGCCCAGGGAGTAGGAAGGACTTGGGCTCCACAATAACAGGATCAGTTGCATAATCCCTGCAGCCTGAGAAGTTACACAATGTCCACCCCTCTTCTCATCACAGAAACAAATAAGCAACCAATACATCCTTTCAGTGCACAGTGCCAAATAAATCAATTACCACATGTTAAATACTACTCAAGACAGGGGCCTCTGTAGTTTCAAATGCTACTTTTTAGCTTAGTTGAGCATAAACCATTAAATTCCATGTTACTCCTTACTAAAAATACCTTCTTTTCCCTAAAAACATGTCCTAATGCCACTGCCAAGCCACAAGAATTTACCACCGGCTTTTCAAGCCCTACTCTTGCAAGACACGTTCATGCTGCAGAAAGCTGTACACAAGGCTAGGCTGCATGGAACAAGACCTGTCCTGTCACCACAGAACTCTGTGAATTCTGTGCCTGTTGTGACATTTGCACTGAAAAATCCCAAACATTAACACACCTGTTGCACCATGGGTGGATATTGTGCAGACACTTAGAGCACAAGTAGCAAAACATTTGTAACAGAGATGAAGCAGTTTAAGAGGAAGCACACACAGACAAAAAATGACCAGTGCAGAGGTTTTCCTAAGTGATTGTGTGTTGTACAGACCTGTACACTGTGGCACTGCACACAGAATGAAAGAGAGGTTTGCCTCAAGTGTGAAAGACCCTGAATATGTAGCAAAACATTTGTAACAGAGATGAAGCAGTTTAAGAGGAAGCACACACAGACAAAAAATGACCAGTGCAGAGGTTTTCCTAAGTGATTGTGTGTTGTACAGACCTGTACACTGTGGCACTGCACACAGAATGAAAGAGAGGTTTGCCTCAAGTGTGAAAGACCCTGAATATGCTGCATGCTGATTAAAAGGCAGTAGACTTTTAGCTTGGCAGCACTGAATCAATTAAGATAATTCTGGCCTAATTACTGTTCTCTAGTTAAGGACTGGAACCAAAAGAATACAAGTTTTATCTCCCAAAATCTGCATTTCTCTATGATCATCTCTCTTCTCCTCTCAGTCTTGTCCATTTGGTTCTTCCTACTTCTGGGTCAGAAGGTTTACATCTTACCGCTGTGATATGGGCTCACAGCCCAACACTGCTGCATTGCAGAGTCAGCAAAGACATGATGCAGTGATATTTTTGAACTTCTTTGGATATGAGAATAGCTGTCATTGCTGCCAAACCCTGAGAGCCATCCAGACACAACTCAGAGACCCCACGGCACTTCAGAAAAAGTAAAAACCCACAACAAAGATGCTGAGGAGGTTGTCTCTGCCATTTCATGTCCTGTTGTTATTTTCTACTTCATGCCCTAATATCGCAGAATTCTCTGATTGTGCAAAGAGACAATCATTTGCTAGCCTGCTCATCTCTACTACCCCAGGCAACAGCCTCTGTTCAGCAAGGATGACTACCAGCAAGAATCACAGGCATCAGAAAAATGGTAGAGAAGCTATTCAAGCTCCTCTCAGAAGAGCAGACACAGACAGGCTCTGTGGGAGACACAGGATGACACGTGAAAGGAAGGACTGCCAGCACACCAACTGCCCAGAGACTATGCTGACTACAGCGAACACCCTGCTTCCAGCCAAACCATCTCCACATTCACTCCACTTTCACTTCATCACCGAGTAAGGAGAAATGGAAGTTAAGCTAAGGCCTCTCTAAACATATGGCTGTCGACTACAAGCCATGCCTGTAAATCTTCCTCTCTGCACTTCCAGAACACAAATCAACTTAAACTTGTTTGCTCGAGGTGAGTCACAGTGGTGTAGTACGATGGTCTGTTTGGCTGGACTGCCCTTGTTTTGCTTCAGCGAGTCCTCAGGGAAAGGTTCTCCCTCACTTCCCTCCACCCCGCTCTCCCAGTGTCTCACTGCACTGCTCACAGCACAGCAAGGGCTCGGTTCCATTCCTGGGAGTGCTCTGCAAGGCGCTCATGCTTGGAACCTGACCTTGTGCAACAGCTCCGAATAGGAGCTGGAGAAGACGGGGATTTGTGCTTACAGGAGGTAGCTCAGCAGCTCCTTCTCTAACCCAATAGCCTGCACACCAAAGCTGAGTGTGTCTACCAAAATAATTCCATTACAAGGTAACTAGTAGTCTGCAAGTTCTCTTCCCTCCCAAAGTGTCTCCTAACTGCATGTAATGGACACAGCAGTAAAAAGCAAGCCACCTCTCTGCCACACAACTCTCTTGTTGCTGCTACACCTGGTGCAGACTGTCCTGACCAGCTACAGTTTCAGAGGCAGTAACCATGCCTTGGTGACATTTCAGCAGCAACTAGCACCATAGCAAGGAGTAGCTCACTTAGAACTTGGCTTTTTCTTCATATAATGGATTGCTGCAGCTGGTAACAATCCAATCCTTAAACCCCCTTATCATGAATACACTACGAAGCAGCATAGGTTTGCCTGCAATATCTTGACTGTGAATTAAATAAGCCACTTATCTTCCCTAATGCTTCCCCAACAACTTGGAATTTCAGTTAAAGACCTGTTCTGCACCCAGTGCCCCTTGCACCAACAACGATCCGCAGCCCCCTCACTCCCCTCCTGGCAAACACCTCAGACACTTCCCACTTCCAGGACTTAGGCAGCAGCCAGGGCAGCCGTTCCACACATGTGGAGCAAAGCAGCTCAAGCCCACTCTTAAAACAGTTCTGTGCACTAACACTAGCGCCACTGGAACAGCTAGTGACATCTGAAGCATGATAAAACATGGACAAAAACAGGAAGATCTGATAAGCTCTGTCCTCTATTGCTCCTCTTCCTTTCTTTCTTTTTTTTTTTTTTTTTGGCTGCTAAGGAAGGAGAAAAGCCCAGAGCAGTAGTACTCTAGGACTCCAGCATTCAAAAGCTGACACACTTCATAAACTCACTTACGAGACAGATACCCGAACATGAAAAAACAAGTCAGTCAAAAATCTCACAGCTAAGCTTTCAGTATTGTTGAGTTACCCACTTCCTAAACCACAGGAAAATAGTTTACATGAAAATGCGCAGCTTACTAATAAGTGTACACATCTGAAAGACCATTAACTTAAATGACTCACTTTTTAGCTGTCAAGGGTTGTTCTGTAGTTGATAATTTCCATCTCAACAGCTTTATGCAAGTACGATCTTGGTTGCCATTCCCTTAGATGCTGGTTTTGAGTATGTGCAGAATGCCATTACTTCTTTCCCAGCACTGTAGGGCCATCCTCAACATCTGTTTTGATTTTGGACAGCTAGGTACTCTAGGCTAGATGAGATGATGCGCGCCCTGTCTGGTTTAGTTTATGAGCTGTTTATTTAAACTCAGTAGCTTACTATCAGCTATTAAATCCCACAACTCTTCAACTACCATTTTTAAATGAATAATGGGCAGAAGATTAACTTAAACTCATCACAAAGCCCCTCCTAAGCCACTGGTGTTATTGCTTTTTAAATATAAGGTTAATTTGTCTTTAGACTTTACAAATATAGTCAAAACCTGTTCTGTGTCCTAGAAAGGTTCCCAAGTCAATTAAAAATCTCCTTCTGTGAAGGGGATAGAAAGGAGCAAACCAGAGAGGAGAGAAAAAATTGTAGAGTAATTGTGAGCACAGCCATTATCAATCATGTGGAAGGAAGATAAGATTAAGATGGCAAGTTATGTATCCAGAAGAATAAAAGAAGAAACATCTGGAAGACAGACTGCAAGTTTGAGGACGCACAGGTCCAGAAAACTCATCTACTTAAATCACTAGAAGCTCAAATACACTTGTTAAATTCCAATTATTCTTGCTTTATAACCATGAAGTTTAGCATAGAAAGAGGTCCCCCAAAATAAAGCAGCACTAGCACACAGCAATAAAGGAGAGATAAAGATTTTTTTTTTCCCCTTTAAACCACTGAAAGGCTTTTGCCAGCTTTCTCAGTAGCATACTCTAGGAAATCCCAAAGCTTACTCTGTTTTAGCCTAAGAACACCACAAACATGAATGTACTATTTCCACTAAACTTGTCAAAGCTCAACCATTACTCCCCTGCCCAGCAAAATAAACAAACCTAAAACTTTCATAGAATCATAGAAACATGAGGTTGGAAAGGACCGACAAAATCATGTAGTCCAACCGTCCTCCTGTCACCAACAGGACCCACTAAGCTACCAAATCATATCTTGTAGCACCTTGTCCAGGCACTTCCTGAACACTATGAGGGACGATGGCACCATCACCTCCCTGGGCAGGCCATTCCAGTACCTGACCACTCTTTGAGAGAAAAAGTTTTTCCTGATACCTAATCTAAATCTTCACAGGTGCAACTTGTGGCCACTTCCTTGAGTCCTATCATTAGTTATCTGGGAGAAGAGGCCGATCCCCTCCTCATCACAACCTCCCTTTTGGAAGTTGCAGAGAGCAATGAGGCCTTCCTGAGCCTCCTCTCCTCCAGCCCAAACACCCCCAGCTCCCTCAGCCGCTCCTAACAGAACTTGTGCTCCAGACCCCTCACCAGTTTTGTTGCCCTTCTCTGGGCATGCTTCAAGGCCTTGATGTCTTTCTTACATCATCCCCATGACAATGATTTAAGCAAGTCCTGATTTTGTTTCCTTGGGTTACTTATCTATATAGAAAAGTGAACTTCTTGAACTTACTGATCATCCAACCTATGGGCAAAAGGAAATCGATCCAAATTCTTTTTGTCTGTAACTATTATACTGATGACAATTTACTTGTCCATGTATATACTCTGAAATAAATCTAAGGGCAAAAAGAGTTCCGTTTTAGAAAAAAAAATACGTTATTTGTAATGTCAATGCTACCCCACAGTTGGATAAACACAAATCCATCAGAAACAATTCAGAACAAAAAGAACCTAACGCTCACTGTATTTTCACTTTGCTGCATAGTGATAATTAACAAAATGTCCATATTAAAAAGGTGGGGTCGGGAGTGGTAAAGAGCATTAAGCAGGGGCTCAGCCCGTCACCTCCATGCTGTTGTCCATAGTTTCTCCCCTCCTCTGAAGCATTTCCAGGAGGAGACCAAAGAAATACCTCCACAGCAATCTTGTTCCAACCAATATTTTGGCATTACTGTAGTCCATTTGCTTTAAAACTGAAGCCCAATGTACTGTATCACCAACAGACATCTAGAAAGTCCACAGAAGTTTTGAAAAAAATATTTCTTTTAAGGGCAGATCAGGAAGGCCATATAATTGAGATTATGACAAAGACAAAAACAAACAAACAAACAAAAACAGCAGGAAAGGCAAATGAACTCCCTGACAAACCAAGACACAAGCACACAAACACATTCTCTCCCTTGCCTCATCCCTCTATCATGACCTAAGCTTTTTGAATGAGCAGAATATCTGAACAAAACAAAAAAAGGAGGTAAAAAAAAAAAAAAAACACTTGTTTTATTTCAAGCACTCCCAGGACCAACAGTACCACACATGGCAGACTTGAGGGGCACATGCCACAAGAAAAACACTAACAGGCAGAGGTTGAGTTCTCTTCCTCTTGGCAAGCTAAGACAGTCCCTTTTGCCCTTCCTGTCCAGACATGCCAGCACACCACTTGGAAGCAGCTGAACAGCTTAAAATAACGTTGATGTAGTAGAGTGTGTGTTTAGACAGCACCTGCACCTCTATCAGAAAAAACAGTTACTCTACAAAACAGCAAGATGTGCCCAAGAAGGACTGGGAAGAAGGGAACAAGGGGCAGGACACCACTGACCAGTGAGATGGACAAAGGAAACAAGAGCAGGAGCAATAACTTGGGTTAACAGAGGAGCATCAGAGGTGTAACACAAACATCCCCTTCCCCAATTCCACAGCATTTTCCTCTGATGAAATGTCAGGGGGCAAAAGCTCTGTGCAAGTCCAAATGAGGCCAACTACTACTATTTTCTAGAGTAAAATGGGGTGGGGAAAATAAAAAAGAATATTGCATGAAATCGCAACGCCATTTTCTTTGGCTCTCAGGGCACTGGCACAGTCTCTGTAAACAGCCTTCCAAGAGCTGCTCCTGCACAAATAGCACCACTCTTTTTCCACTGCCAGCTCCCTGCCTTGGTGACAACACAACAGGCAGAGTGTAAGAGAAATGCTTTGTTTCAGTACTAAGGGGACCTCATATTCCACAACTGCCTGTCGTGCTTAAATTTCCAAACACCAACAAATACCTGGAGTACTTGCCTGCCATGTAGCAACTTAGGAAACATCAACCTTGTTGAGACAAAGTTGTAGGTGACTACAATATTACTGCTTAGACAAGCTGTTTTAACTTACATTTTACAGACTTCTTTCTTGAAGACATTTTTGTTTGCTATTTCATCCACATCATTAAATTGTTTGGCTTGAGACAAACTTGGTTTCCTAACACGGATGTGTTCATTGACTACTCAAGCTGGTATGCCCTGCTCAGCATCATTAAACTGCCATCTTCAGCTCAGCAGCTTCCCTTCAATCACATGAAAGGCACACCAGGTCAATAAGCTAATGCAAACAATAAACCAGCAGAAGACAGTAACTCATGCAGTACGCTGACTTACCTGGATGGTAAGCAAACTCACTGTCAGCCTGGGAATAAGAAGCTTAGGACAGTGATGATCAGCCATGGCACATATCACTTGCCATTCAAGGCTTCTCCCTAGCACTTTCATAAGTGCATTACATCTTAAAAAAGACACTTGGATTCCACTGAAAGGTGTTGGAAGCAGTGCAGCGATGTCTTACTGTTTGTGTGGAAAGATTTCTTGCTATGAAAACTATTACAATGATCCCAAACCCACTGAAGTGCCAGATCCTTCATAAGACAGTTGTTTTTAACTAGGAAACGACAATACACAGAAGGAAAAGATGTCATATATTTCGATGATACTGCTCCAATACACATTTTTCCTCCTTCTCTGGAACTTAACATGTTCTTGGTCCCTTCCCATCTCCCTTTTCCATGTCATTTTATTGAAAACCATGTAACTTACGCTGAGCTAATTATTCTTCAAGACGCAGACCTAAGACTTCGACATGTAGATTGAGGCCTTGCACAACAAAATAGCTTATTCTTATTCTCTGTTGTAAGTGGGATATATTTTGAGACAGCATTTCATTTTTAGCATGAGCCAGCAGCCAACCCTGAAATTTAGCCATCTTCTTCCCAGCCCTGTTTAAAATACTGTTACATTTTGGGAATCCTGTCTCAGGAAGATTCATTATGAACAGTATAGAGAAGAATGAGAATCTTACTGACATCAGAATACTTGAGCATAGAAATAAAAAAAAGGCAAGGGAAGGTGAGACTACCCAGGATGTCTCTGTAAGAGACAGAATGAAGTGGCATTAACGCAACACAGAAAATCATGTACCGATGTATCCTGCCACAGACTGCCAGTTCATAAATAGAAGAGGGAGACACTGAAAATGGAATGCAGGAAGGATAAATCAGAATAAACATATGTAATGAAACTCACTACTGCTTTTGCAGGGTTTACTATCATTAGGGAAAAGCATTACTCTTTTACTGGACACAACGAATGCTGCCATACCTCCAATCAACAGCTTTAAAAACAACCATAAATCCTCACATGTTGAGGAGACAGGTTGCTTAGGCAGCAGCTTCTTCTGCGGACAATTTCACTTATCAGCCACAAAAGCTGTCCTTCCTTGATCCTGTGAACTACTTGCTAGTGGCCACTGCCAGACTAATAGCATACCATACTATATTATTTCCTTGATGTGCAAAGCCTGGAAAAGTGTACTTCTAAGCACTAAAGCTCTATTGACACTGTTCAGTCTGTCTAAGCTTTATTCTGACAGTACTTGATGAAAAAGCTGGAGGGAAACAGTAAACTGCATTTTTAACCAAGTGCTCAGAGTTACAGTCAACTGACATACATGAAAAGAGAATCCTACAGCCCTAGCATTTGCTTGCCACTCTGCATTTTTGTTCAGTTCCTACAAAAATACTTAATTGTAAATAACCAAAGAAATAGAAGGGGGGGGAGGGAGGCATCATGAGAAGGAGTTTATTCTACCATTTTTACTTTTGATTGCCAGATTTTACTTGTTAACCAGCAAACTGGTCGTGGCCATGTCAATAGTCGTTAACACAAGAGAAAGACAAAAAAGAACAATTTTACAAAATTCTTCAGTGTATCTGCACACAAACACCTCTTCCCCAGTATATGTAAGTGGTAGCAATACTTGTATTAATGGGAAAATAACAGACAAAGAATAAAGGTCTTTCTCAGGCCTCCATTTTCTATTCATGTAGACCAGGAAAATAAAGCTACAGAAATTGCTGGAGAATACTTTTCATATATGAACATGGAAATGCTGCTGCGCACCAATGGTGCTTTTTTATCTTCTGAGCTACCAAGACCCATAAATCTTGAGCAATACGTCTCTTCTAGAAACCTGGGTTATTCAGAGACTGATTTTGCCAAATGCAATCAAATGCTTCAACAAGCAAGTATTAATTCTGACTGATGTTCCTGATTGAGCCTCCACCCCCTTACTGATTAACTACATGCTCATCCCTTTGAGTGTGAACCCTGAGTAAAGTAAAAGGTTCAGAGGACACCTGGTTTATAGTTAATTTGCTTAAATTCACAAAGGCAAACACACTTGTAAGGACACCTTTATAAAGGCCACCTGTGAAAGAGAAATAACAATACTGCCTACATCCCTCTCTCTCTCTTCACACACAAAGAAACAGTGTCAAACTGGAGCAGAATCTGATACCACTTAGTACTACTTTGCACAGAAACAGTTGTGCAGACACTATTTCAATAAAGCTCCTAAAATCAACGTCCCTTCTCTCATAGACTACAGGGAACTAAAGAACAAGGGATACTTTCTGGTTTTGGACACACCCTTGGGCCCTTTATCGTAACAGTTTCAAAGGCAGGTTAACTTCTGTGGTAACCTAACATGGAGCTACTGGGAAAACGAACCCAAAGCAAAAAAACACATCCATCAACAGGGACCCTGAACTGTCTGAGGCACGGGAGTTTCCCCTCCTTCCTACTCAAAGGCAGCATTCAGAGCAGACCGCTGCAAAAGGCAGACCACAAGCAGATAATCACTTAAGGATTTCCACTTCTCCACCACAACCCTCAGCATGAAGCAAGGGGACAGACCTGACCTGAAATCCTCTCAACATGAACAGCTACTAAAGATTTCAACACTTTTTTTTTTTTTTAAACAATTGAGACAAGCTCATTCTTGTGTGTTGTGCTGTTACTGGCTTTCATCTTTTTAATTTGAAATGTCTGTCCTTATAGAAACCCACAGGCTGCAAGTTCATTGCCTAGGAAAGTGGAGGAATGAGGCTGATGTAAGAAAGCATGGGCTGGAAAGACGAGGACAGCTTTCATCTTTCAAATTGGTTCTGCCTGTGCCAGAGGAAGGTAAGGCCTCATCTTGGTATGTTGTATGCCAAATCCAAGCCAAAAGAGAAACATCAACTACTGTGATGAGATGCTGTCCAGATCTCATTTTAAAAAGAAAAACAATTTAAAGACACACACAGTTTGATTGAAAATGTTCTTCCAAGGATGTGACTCGTAAATACATACACCTCCCCTGCTTTCATAAAAAAAAAAAAAATCAGATCATTGTGTGCATTTTACGCACATACATATACACGTGTTTCACTGAAGTAAAATTGGGTTATAGCTGCCGGTGGTTTAACTGACCACTAGGTTCTGCCAATTCACACCAAGGGCCTAGGCAAAAGAACAAGGAAAGCCAGTTCTAATACAAGCATATCCAAACTTCTTTCTCCTTAAGTGTGGAGATACCCCCAGTTAAATTGCAAAGATTTCTAACAGACAGCAAGGAAATTTTTTTTTTTATTTTTTTTATTTTTTTTAACTCTGATCCAACACTGCTAGAAACACGGTTACATTCCTGGTAAGAAACTGAAAGCAAAATATTTCTGTCTCCAAAAGTTACTATGGTCAGAGTAACAAGCGTTGCCGCTCTACTTTTCAACTCTAACACTGAAAAGCTAGAAAAGAGACTCCCTGGTTACCTCATGACCCACTGAAAGCCTAAATTAAACATTCTTCACTAGCTTATCCTCCTTCACCACTCAGAGCTGTGAAAAGAACCTTTTGCAAACCTAATTAACAAGCAAATTAGCATCCTCTTAGATCATGTCCACTTGGTTTTTACATTTCTATTGTTGCTCACTACAGAACTACTGACTTAAGTACAAGCATTTGAACTGTGATACATCACTTAAATTATTTATATGCCTATTCCATGTCACTGCTTATAAAGACTGTTTACTTTTGTCTGTTCAAAGATGCATCCTTTCTTCTGCAAACCCAAAGAAACTCCCCAATAAAATGAATTTCACTTCTCCATTACTTTCTCAGATGGGAAACCAATGGTAACAAAACCATTGCCAGCTCTGACCATATCCTTCTAAATCTCATAAGTGCCACAGCCCAACTCCTAGCATTTTGCCATGAGAATATACCAAATCTGTTCTAGCTCTCAGAGTTGTGGGGAAAACTTGCGAAGACTCAAAAGACAAAAAGGAAAGTAACTTATTCCATGTTTGTGATGCTTTAAAAGCCACTGCTTAGGCAAATCTCACAACTTAGGGTCTGCACTGTGACGTACCAACTCTTAGGTTAGCAATCCAGAGAACATCAAAAGGCTAAACTTTTACAGTAAGAAATTCACTCCACTTACTTTGTCATTCTAACACATGGTACATTCTTTACTGCGTGCACTCATGCAAATACAAAGCAGGGCCTTGATCTCATCCATGGCTCTCTAATGAAGACCTGAGAACCTCCATAACATGCCATTAGAAATAAATAACTCCTGTCAAGAACACAGTTGCAGAGAGGAGGCCTAAGACCACAAGTGGCACTCTGAATGGTACAGAGGTGAGTCTTGGTGCAGAAACAGTAGAGAGCAGCTGTTCTGTTATTATCAGCCTGCAGTGAAAGCCGTCTTCTTTCCTGTTCCCAAGTCAGAACATCAAAGCCCACCCTCTCCCATTCCATCAAGTTTCAACAGCTTTTGGAACTAAAACAAACAAACAGGGGAAGAAGAAAGGTCTTATAGGATTATTCTACTGTCAGAACAGTGAGGCCCTGGTTCAACAGTAAGACAACTTGAACAGATAAACAGGCTTACAGCATGCAGACTGAGGGAACTGAAAATTCCCAGCTCCTTATTCCCATTGCTCTCCTGGCTATCCTCAGACATCTGCTTTGTTTCATTTCTGCAAAAAATAAGGATAACTTCTAAGCATGACACAGTAACAATCACCCCCACCAGTTTTCTGCACTCAGGGTGCAGAAGCAGTGTAAACCAGCACGGCCACTGAAAGACTCTCTGAATAAAGCCAAAAGAGCTTCCACCAGTGCAGTACAGAAGACCTGCTATGAACAACCCAAACAGTAGTACTGCAAACCAGTCTAAAATCACAGAATCAAAGGGGTTGGAAGGGACCTCAAAGATCATCGGGTCCAACCCCCCTGCCAACACAGGTTCCTCAGAGCAGGCTGCCCAGGTAGGCATCCAGACGGGCCTTGAATACCTCCAGAGAAGGAGACTCCACAACCTTCCTGGGCAGCCTGTCCCAGTGCTCCATCACCCTCACTGTGAAGTTCTTTCGCATGTCGGTGCGGAACTTCCTGTGCTCTATCTTGTGGCCATTACCCCTTGTCCTGTCCCTGCAAACCACTGAAAAGAGGTTGGCCAAATCCCTCTGCCTCCCACACCTCAGGTATTTATACACATTGATGTATCTTGGATGAGATCTCAGACCGGAACAGAGATGGATTCTACCTGATTTATCTTAGGTGTACCCGCTTCAGGTATTCTAAACAGTCCCTCTCCCTTTTGATATTTTCCATCATCCAAGCACTTGAAATCTCTTCTTATAAAGTTCTCCTACTAAGACAAATGGATATTTTGTCTTCTTTTTGATTGAAAAGCACGTGCAGTCTCTAGGTATGTGTTTTGCTTTCTGTTGTTGTTGTTTGTTTTTTACTTTTTTTTTTTTTTTTTTTATAATTTTTAATACCATGTGCTTTCTGCACCCTGAGCATTCTCTTAGCCCTGCAAATTCTCTTCCTCTTTCCACAATGTCAACTTATTTGAGTAAAGGATACACTTACAGTGCCAAGTAACCAAGCAGAACTTCAGAAAGCTTCTGCTGTACCAACTCCCTCCCTTTCTAATACAGTTCATCTGTTAGCTTACGTTTTGGTTCTTGGGAAGAGTTATGGCCAGCAAGCAACATCTATGTCTCACAGTGGCATTCAAATTCAGCCCACCTTCTGCAGAAACACACCGCCAGCTACTGCTTTACACAAACCAAATCAACCTGCTTTGAATTATAAAAAGATCTGTAACGGCTTCACTGGAAAAATAATACATCTGGAAAATTAAGAACATAAATCGTGATTCATTTGCACCCACAGTCCATCTGGCAAAGCGATATTGGAAGAGATATAACAGCAAGACAATCCAGGTAGAACTACCCAGGGATAAAAAATAAGTTGTACCCTCTGATACTCAATGTATTGTGATACCACTGCCTGTAGTGCAAGATGAAGCCAGAAAAACCTTTTGCTCAAGAGCTCCTCATCCACCTTCTTACTCCAGTCACTTTCCCAAAAGTGAAGAACCCTAAAAAAACATCAGAGAATAATGCAGAAATATATTCCACTGCTAGACATGTACCTAAGACTTTCCTACAAAATTATCAGTGCTGAAGGTTTTGCCTTTATGCATTGGCTAATTTGTCACAGCAGCTTTGAGTTAAGCACTGATGTTGGTAATTCTCCCCCTGCTATGAAACCCTTCAACACAAAGCTTCAGACAGATGCAAAACAGAAGCTGCAATGTCCATTTGAGAGGAAATGGATGATTCAAGAAAGGGAACAACTTTTCCCATCAGCTACGGAATTATTCTAGTAAGTTGCTGGAAAAAAATAGGCAAAAGCAAGGTCTAAAGGGTCTGACTTCTCTAAATTAGTATAACAATTGAAATAAGAACTTTAAGTTAGGCATACAACTGCTATATACCCATCCAATCTGAAAGAGTTGGACTCTTAGATACTTCTAGCGTCGTATGTAGTTTCTCTAGAGCAGGTGAGAAAGAGATGAAATAAAAATATCTGGAAAATCCACTTCTTTGACTTGTCTTTGAATTTATTATTGTCTACACACTAAGTTAGCCACTCTGCTCAGAGCTTTTTCCTTGTGTTGTAGTAAGATGCATGACATTTAAATAACAATATTTGCAGAAGTACAAGAACTATACATGCATGTCTCGTTGCTATAACTGAGATGCATTCATGTCATACCTTGCTCCTATATTCCTTAATGTTTACCCCAAAATTTAAAGCAATGTGCTTTCATACCACTCAGAATTAACTCATCATTCATTTCCTGTATGCATTTATTCTTTCCAAGCACAACAGCACACCATTGCTTTCAAAACATCGGGAAGATCCTTTTTACACGTGACAGTAAGTTCTGCAATTTGTTCCTACTCTGCAATATGACAAGAACATTTGTAGTCACATGCCTAAGACAGGCAGAAATCCTGCACAGGACACCAATGAAACACCAAAACTAAAAAAAACAACCAAAGCTAATTTCCCTTAAAAGAACCTAAAAGATGATGTCTAGCTTGCACAGGAGCAATCCACTTTCACCTAAATGCCAAGCTTTTTTTCCTCCTCCAAATCTCAATATGGACAGTCCTACTTCCACACTCAGTGTTGCTCAACATGTTGGGGAAAAAAATAATTAAAAAAGGTTCCTGCTGTTATCAAGACTCCAAGAACGCCAGCACAACTTAAAACAAACAAACAAAAAGCTATTGCACATTCCTGCTCGGAACAGAAATCAAGAAATTTTGCCCCAATGCAGTTTGTGGCAGAAAACAAGACGTGTATGAAACCATCGGTCACAAAAGACTTGAGGAAAAACAACAAACACTAAACCACATCTCCCAGACAATATTGAGCAAATTCCATAGAAAAAGAAGTGAGACCTGTTCTTCCTTCTTGGCAGGCACCGGACAAAGCTGAGCTTTGCCCCTCTTCTGCAAGCCATGGTGCGGGCCACGAGCCCCATCAGCGTGAGCCCCTTCCCTGATGGAGAGCAACACCTGAGCGAAGGTGCAGCCTCCCCACCAGCTGCTGTCTTTGAGTCCACTTTTCTAGCAACTTCTAGAGGGAAGCTTCTGATTAACCAGAGCCCTCAGGAATAGGAGGCACACTGAGCTGGGAGAGGGCAATGTCCAACAGCCCTCCAGTACCCCTTGGCTAAGTCAAAGACCAAGCAGAAAAGCCCAGCTCCTGCAGCTCATGGTTCTATGGTTTAACGCTTTAGATAATCCAATCGTAGTCCATGTGCACATGAAGGTCATTCCCCTTCAACACTCGTCAAAAATTATTTTTTATTACATGGCTCTGAAACACAACCTTCTTCACCTCTAAAACACAACAATTCTTCACCTCTAAAGCTCTGATACAGTATAATTTAGATTATAGATCAAGAAATACATGTATATGCAACAACTACACCACAGATCTTCTAGCTTCGCTTAAATCATCGTCCCCCTCATCTGATGGGTGACCCAACCGCAGACAGCCTGCAGGTACTCCATCATCTGCAAGCGTCAAGAAAGGTGGTGTACACACTGAGCTGTAACACCTCAGGAGAACAGGGGATACAGCCAACAAGCAAAAGCGTGACGTACTGCAAAGCAAAACATAGGGTCTTTGCCAGACACATGCTTGGAAGACCTGGCCACACAAAATGTATTCAGTCTCACAAAGTTTGTGGGGTCATCCCTGCACTACCACCTGAGCCAAGATGCTGCTCTCAAGCCCACACCGATGACTACAGGTAAAGAGAGACAAGTGGCTAGCAGGATTTCATGTATAGCACCGGATGCTTTTGCACAGTCACACAGGAATGCAGAAAACAGCAACACCGTCTATGTTGTCTGTGGGGCAGCTGATTAAAACAAGTATTTATAGGAGCCTTATAATTATGTCACGTATTATCCAAGTGAACAAGGTGTGAATGGCCAAGCAACAGGACATAAAATGTCAAAAAGAAGTCAACAGTAGCGATACAAGAGTGCAAATGTTTATTTCAAGATGAAAACTGCAAAACAGAGCACAAAGTTAATGAAGCCTCTTCAAGAAGATGTGCCAGGCCTACACGAGTGTGATGTACAAAGGTTTAGTTATGACTAACGTTGTAGCTCCTTCAGAATATATTTTCTGAAAGCAAGTATTTTCTGTAAACAATCAGCATTGCCAACAATTTGAAGCAATGAACACTGTAAGTATTTGTCACAAGCCGGACATTTCAAATGCTTTATTACTGCCGTTAGCAACAACACCAAAAAATAAAAAAGAAAGAAAATAAATAAAAAATGAGCAAACTAGTGAAATTAAAAGCTTTATTATAAAACTATGCAGAAATCAATTTTCTTCCCTACACACATACATGGAAGCTGTACTATGGACCAATAACACATTCAATTTACCATTTCAAAATGCAAATTTTGTTATGGTAATATTATAAAAAGAGGTTTCCACAATTCTAACTGTCAGGAAGATGAGCACTGGGAGGTACATTAAGAACAAGATAGACAGTTTCTCACAGCGAACAGCAATCCCCCCTCCTCCTCTTGAAAATATTTTTATTTTGAACAAATGATCTAAGACTTCCTTAGAGCAGGATGTCCTGTAAGTCAGAGGCCACTCCTGAGCCATTATTTCCAGTATTTTGCAATAGGAACTTCAAATCACTTACGAACAGGAACAGAACTGCTGATCAGCATCTGCACATTAGTCCTGCAGGAATTTTACAAGGGACACACTACTGGCTTTTCCTTGCATAACTCTGCTTAGCATACCTTCAGAAACCCACGTAAAACCCCGTAACCCAACCCTACAAAACACTTAACATTGATGTTTGGGAGGTGAAACACAGCTGGATCTCCAAAATTACTTAAGTCTCATGACAGTCCTAAGCATTTCAAACAGTAAGCAGACCATCTAACCCACGCTCATCATGTTCTCTGCACAGTAAGCATCCCAGAATTTTTACCCTTGAAGAAAACTAGGAAATAGTTAAAGGAAGGCTTGCAGATGTGAAATAAGTTGCTAAAGTCTTCTAATAACAACACGCATCTGTGCATCCTGAAGACAAGTTTGCCATGTATGCTATTTCTGACAGTTGCCCTCCAGTAACCCAGAGCTAAACAGACAGGCTTTCATACCTACCCAGAAGGATGTTAGGGTACTTTCTCAGCTGATACAGGCAGCAAGATGAAACAACACAATGCAGCTTCCTAAATTACATTTGTTATTTCCAGGTTGAAAATATTAAGATTTTTTTCTTAGTACCTTCTCATTGCTGTTCTCAAAGCAAGAGATAAGAGTGCTTCCTCTCCACAGTAGTGATACAACGCAATACTATAGAGTGGCTGATCTTGAAAGAGTAAACAGTCTACTAGAAAGATGAACTCTCACTTAAACCTTGAGCTAGAAATACTGTAATACATTTCTAAACGCTTGCTGAAGATATTAAGTATCACCACACCACTATGCTGACCTTGCTTCAATTTGAGTTGAGTATATCACCAGCTTGCTAAGAACTGCACTAACTGTAGCCATATAACCCAAACCACACAACACTTTTACTCCAGGCTTATCAGCTAAAAGTTGCGAACGGGAAAAGCAAACAAACAGGTCCAGCTTCTGGCCAAGACATACCAAACTATGGAACACCATTCACTGACAGATAGTCTGCTCTAGCACCTTAGGTATTTCTGGCATTCTTCTACCCCAAATATTTTACTATCAACATTATTCAGCACTGCAGAGCTGGCTCTAACGGAACTAAACAGACCCACAGCACAGGAGTGCAGATTCCCGCTCCTGATCCAAATCTGCACCCAAAATTAGATTACCAGCACTTCTTTATCAAGAACACCGAGCAAAACTTTGTATTAACACAGTTGTACGTTTCTAGTATGAAAGCCAGGAATTCCACGAAGTATTTGCTTTTATAAAGATACCTGTCTGTAGCCTAAAAACATAAGTAAGGAGTTACTCGTCTTATGGCAATTTGTCAATGCAGGTAGCAATAAACCCGTTTCATATTTTCTAGTGCTACGAGTCTACCAGAATTACATAGGATGTGAGAAATACTACAGAAACACCAGTTCATGCAAACTGTAGTCTCCGCACATAGTCAACCTCAAGGTACCACTGCTTGCATTATCTGGCACATCACCAAGAAGTGCCACAGATGCCATCATGTTGGCTTTCTGTAGAACCAGCCTAGATTCATAAGAGGCCATGAATGCAGAAACCTCACATAGCTGTACAGCTGCTCACGGGCAGTGTAGGTGATGAACCCTCTCCAACCACCACTTTTTGGAAACTGTCGTTAGGGAGGCCTGTCACACACTTGTGATGGGCACAGGGACATGCATGGGCATGTAGTGAAACAGCTCTGGCAGAGTTCACAGGTTAACCAATCATTCCTACTTAATGCAGTGTGCAAAACTGACTTCTCCTAAGAGGAAACCTACCATTTTCCATGTGAAAATTAATCTTCTAGTATGCAGAAACCTTGTCAGAATCTTACAATGACAAATAACCAAAACTCAATTAATAATAATAAAAAAAAAAAAAAAAGCCCAGAACAAACAGAATCCTTCAGAGAATCCTTGGGAGTCGCTCTCATTAACCAAAACATTGCGTTTGGGCCATTCATGAAACTACAGGTCAAAAGAAACACATTTGGCTCTCTGCGCTGTTTCTTATCTACACCTGCCTCTCTCTACACTGTCACCCACAACCACAGCAGGAAACCACGTCCCTAATCTTTCAAGGTGAACACCACGCGGGGACTCGGCACCCACAGCTACCGAGCAAACATCGCCAGCGACGCGGCTCTCCCCGAGGGGCGAACAAACGCCACGCTCGGGGGGCAGCCGGCCCCCCACGGCCGCTCGGCCCCCCGGCACCCACAGCCGGCCGCTGGGGACTGCGACTGTCGCACGGCGGGGCGCAGGGCTCGGAGACGGCCTCCAGATCAATAAATCAGAATAAAGCGAGGGGAAGGCCCGCCGCCCCCCGGCACAACAAAGGCCGCCGGAGCGGTCCGGCGCCGCCGCCGAGCTCCCTTCAGGGCCCCGCAGGCCGGAGACCCCCGCGGGCAGGGAACACGGCGACAAAAACGAAGGGAAAGGGGCCGGGGGCTGGGAGCGGGGGGCGCAGCGGCAGCCATCGGGGGCCGAGGCCACCTGCGCCCCGGCATCCCCGGGGAGCGGGCGGCCACCACGGCCTGCGGCCGGGCCGAAGGAGCCGGCAGGCGGCGGGGGGCCCACGTAGGGGCCGGCGGCGGAGCAACAAAGCGGCGGGGCCCGGGCAGCGGCGGGCACTCACCGGGCGGCGGCACGGAGCTCCGAGGGGCCCGGCCCTGCCCGCCGGGGCGGGGGGGGGGAACGGCGGGCGGCCCCTCCTCTCGTCTCCGCAGCTGCTCTCACTCACGGCGCGGCACGGGGGGCCGCGGACCGGGCCCAGAGGGCGGCTCCCCCGCTGAGGCCCGGGCGGGCTCCGGCGGGAGGCACCGCTGCAGCGCGCTGCGGCCGGGGTCGTCGCGGCCCCATCAAGGCCGCGCCGGGCGAGGCGGGGCGGGGCGGAGGGAGCGGGGCCGCTCCCCGTGGCGGCCGGTGGCCATCTTAGTCCTCCTCCTTCTCCGCGGTACCGAGTGCCCCCTCCCCGCCCGGCTGCCAGCGCTGCCTCCTCCCTCCCGCCCTCCGCTCCTCCTCCTCCTCCTGGCTGGCTGCGGCCGCTGCCGCTCCCGTGCTTGGGTTTGGTTTGGCCCGGCCGGCCCAGCAGAGGGGCTCGGTAATGGCGGGCGGAGGGAGCGGCGCCCCACGGGGCTGCCCGCGCCCACCTCGGCCGGGCGGCACCGCACCGCCCCGGCGCTGTCCCCACTCTCTCTGGGCTGTAGCTGTTTTTCAGTGTATTTGCGGACTATTAGCTCGATTTTTAGCAGCTTCGGGGGCCCGTGGAGTCAAGCGGCGAGTTACGTGCCTCCCCCTCCTCCTCAGACACCCGCCGCCCCTTGTGCCCCTCTCCTCAGCGCTACCCCCGGCGCCCAGCAGCCTGAGGTACAGAGGAAAGGCGCCTGCACGTCACCTGAAAAGAAGTAAACAGGTAAACATAAGACAGAAAGAAGTCCACTTCTATTTGGGGCTGAGGCGCTTTCCCTTAGTCTGGTCGTACGTGCACCGAGTGTCCCTGCTGTGGTACACAAAGGGGATTGTGCATTTGAGCTGTGCAAGAGAGGAAATATTTTATCCATATGACTCAGATGTTTAAACATAGATGTTAATCTGTTCTTAATTAAGCCAGAAGTTTGGTTAAATCCCTAGAGCTGAAGGACTCCTTTGTGCCAGCTAGACAAATTGTCCGTTTAAAGTTTAACTAGACACACCAACTACAGTGTCACCTGGGACCCAGAATCTACTCAGATTCCTCATGGGGAAAGGTAAAGACATGTCCACGTGTGACCACTTAGCATTCTACCTTGTTCCAGTAACTCCTCACTTCCTTCAAGATGTCAGATATTAACAGCCATTCACCTCCTAGCCGTTTACTTTTTTCATTTACAAAATCACAGAATCACCTGGGTTGAAAAGGACCTCAAAGATCATCTAGTTTCAAACCCCCTGCTCTGGGCAGGGTTGCCAACCACTAGAGCAGGCTGCCCAGAGCCACATCCAGCCTGGCTTTGAATGCCTCCAGGGATGGGGCATCCACCTCTCTGGGCAACCTGTTCCAGTGCCTCGCCACCCTCTGAGTGAAAAACTTTCTCCTAATTTCTAACCTAAATCTCCCCATCATAGTTTAAAACCATTCCCCCTTGTCCTATCACTATCAACACATGTAAACAGGCATTCCCCCTCCTATTTATACACTCCCTTCAAGTACTGGAAGGCCACAATGAGGTCTCCCCAGAGCCTTCTCCAAGCTAAACAAGCCCAGTTCCCTCAACCTTTCTTCATAGGAGAGGTGCTCCAGCCCTCTGATCATCTTAGTGGCCTCATCTTGGAGTCTTCACAGAAGGGATTAAGTAGGTACTTGGTGAATCTGGCTCCAGGGTTAAAAGCAGTAAGAAATAACACGCCAACTACCACAGACCTTTGTAGTTTATGGGTAAACAATCACAAGGAAGCAGGAAAATTGCCTCTTAACTCCACTATCATGACTTAAGTGGAACTGGGTACTCTGTTATACCTGAGGTCTGATTGAGTAAACACCATTTACCCTATCTTCCTTTTCTAACAAGTAACATAAAAAATACAATTCCACTTAACATTTTCACTGCCTTGAGGGAAGGCCAAGCTGAAAGTTGGCAGTGTTGCTACTACAATGCTTCCAAGGACAGTATCTCAGTGCATGGAAGCAACATGGATGTTTCATTTACAAGCCTTAAAAAAAGAGATCTCCTTCATTAGTGTGCCATGAAAATCTTTAAGCTAATATGCTATGCATACCACCAGACAATTTCCCCCCCCTTGGGTATATCTTCATTCTGCACTGCAGCAAGGGGAAATCACAGATTTAATCAGCTTGTTTCGACAGTAATTTCATTTACTATGCAAGATAGAGCCTACGAACAATATATAGCACTTACCCATCACAAAATAAACACATCTCTCTAATGCATGTGTAGGAGGATACTTGCATCTTTCGTATGTAAAGGATTAACACCATTTATCTTAGCCAGCTCCACTGAGTAAGAAACAAAGCTCACAAAGATGGTGCTGTTCCTAAGTCTCTACCAGCAGAGGTACCTTAGTAGGAAGTCACAAAAAATATTCCAAAAGAGCAATGGGAATTGCAAAGACAGCTGTATGCCAGATAAAAGATTTGCTGCGTGCCAAATTATATTGCTTTTTTCTTCTCGTGTACTTAATGCTACTTGCATTTCTATTTATTGTCCTTATGTTTTGGTCAGTTGTCACAGTTCCAAAATAAATAATGGCAAACTGTAATAATCCATACTGAGTGATATCAGACTTTTTTTTTTGTAAACCTTCTCAGTATCTCCTCTCCTTTCACAAAGCTCATCTTGGCTGACTGCTTTCTCTTCTCTGAGAAGGTGCTAGTAATCACAGTGGTATAATTAGACAAAAAGTATTTATTTTTCCATTTTGCAATGCAACTGTGTGCAAGGGTTTCCATTCATCATTATAAACTGTAGAGAGGTATTTTTCTCCTTTATTAGAAGGTCATTTTCATATTTATTAGAGGTCATATGTGTACACCTACAGCTGTCTTTAAGTGATGAAGTTCTGCTCAGCTTTCAAGTGAGATTCCAACATAGTTGTATTGCATTTATTTTGTACATCTTGGGCAGCCAAGTTAAATCTGTCTTGTTGGCATATAATAGCTGAAACCAATGGACAGGCAAATCCAGAACTGGAAAGAAATTGGCATGAAAAAAATACACGAATATTGAGGGAATTTTGCCCTTTTGTTAGAATATTTTAACAGAAGAAACTAGGACTGATTTCCAGGTTACATGGCTTAATGTGTTCATCATACAGGGTTCTCATGACTAGCTTTGAGAAATGCTTCTCCCTGCCTCCCTCCTTCCTGTTTATAGATAATTTTAGTATTAAATAAGAAGAGAAAGGGTGGAGTTGCAGATGGTCTACCATCCAGGCCCTGTCCTATGACACTCATACTGAATTTGGCTGAAATTTGGAAAAGTAAAAAATCCCTTGTTGCATATGTTTTTTTAGAAAAATGATTGGCTGCTTGTCAGAAGTCCATAAATTAAATAATCTGCAAATAGTCTACCAATGAGCTCATAGCATTTGTAAAGCACTAGCAGACTTACTAACCACAGCAGATACACCAGCAACCCCAAGGAGTGACAGCATACTAATGAAAAAAACAGGGCTACTCCTCCCTTAACCTCTGGGGCTCTACAATCCATCCCCTTCTTGGATAAAGAGCCTTTCTTTTCTATTGTCTGTTGAAGGCTTAGAGTCATACAGCTTAAGTGAATACACATTTGTACCATGGTGCTGCAGGTTCATAGTTCAAGGGTGGTGACTTACGAATACAACTTGTTACAGTTGACCTTAATTATTTTTCTTCTCTGACAAAAACACACTGCAAAGGCAGCATTAGATTTATAAGCAAAAACATGGGGATGAAGGGAAAAAGGAGAACCAAGGACTGTGTGACTAAAGAATTCCCAGCCCACAAAACTTCACTCCATGTCTGTAACTGTAGAAGCAAGCATAAGTTGCAAAGTTCTCAACTACAGCAATTCCTCCTCAACTCCTGCCTCAGATTACTGGGAGGGGGGGAGGGGGGAGAGCGTGCTACAGAATTTACAAGCCTAGTGATGCATAACTAGTGTACAATAAAAACGTTATTGGAAAATGTGAAAAATACAGCATTGATAGAAAAGAACATAAGAGTTACATTGTACATGCATGCGTATGGGAAAGACCTGGTAGCTAAAATGAAATCAAAATGAAAGCTACTTAATATTCTGAGAATATGCAAAGTGTAGAGCTTGGAAACAGATTTACTGTATGTTATTTTTAAAGTGCATGTATGCTACCGATTGCTATTGACTGTCAGGCCTGTACAGCCAAAAGGCCTGTATTGTTTTCAGGCCACATCAATGGGACCCCATAGCTACAATGAAAGCAGGTGATTACAGACAATGTCTGGTTCCGTGGAGGTCTTTGTGGCTTCAAGAACCTCAAAGCATGATGATCCCAGAGAGAAATCTGAGAGGATGAGATCACACTGTATGAAGGAAAATGCTGCCATCTGGTGCCTCGGGGAAAAATGAAGTTTGTCTTCATGGTATGCATCACTTGCAATCCTGTAAATGCTGCTGTGTGGGTCCTACAGATCTCAGGTTTTCTTTTTGTTATTAAAAGATGTTACCATTCTGTGCAGCATAGCATAGACTTTCTTGTGAAGCCATACACCAAATGTCATAATATAGAGGTTGAAAAGTATACTGTATGATGGTCTGACCAAAAAAGAAATATCATTATTTATTAATGTAGCCTTTAAGGCAGGAGATTTTAGCAAGAATAATCAGAGGCAACATCCCTTGGGCCCAAGAACATACACAGTTTTCAGCTAGATATTCATTTTCTCACCAAAAGATTGTATGATGCTCTTTTATATCACAAATGCCTTTTGTACATCTTTTACTGCTGTGCATGAGAAGAGACTTAGAACCAGTACATTAAATTTGAAAAAGAACCAAAAATCTGCTCTTCACTATCAGGTTTTGTGACAAATTTCAACAGAACAATGATTTCTTGTGTTTTTTTTTTTGTTTTAGTTTGCTTGTTTTGCAGAACTGACTTTGACCTTGATAGTAGGTACTAGAAGCTGTGCAATAATTGTTTTACCTTATGAGCATTGTGGAATCTCTTTCAGTCAGTACATGTCAGAGGTCCTGGAAGACACAGGACAAGGCACCTAAACTGTTCATTTTTATGGTTTGGCTCTTACACCAGCCTGTTTCTGACTGTTGTTTATACAGCCTCAAAGGATGTGCCAAATACATGCTGAGACATTCCACACTTAGGATGAGGGAGTGTTATTTTCATCTGTGATATTTTTGGTTTTGTAGGCTTTCGCAGAAAGCCATAATGGCAGCTCAGGGAGACTGAAGTGACTGATCAAATACAAAATACACTTTTCAATTCTAGAAGTAGCAGAGATAAAGATGCTCTTTCTGTGAACTTAGATTTTTTTTTCTCCCTTGACAGGGCTCAGGAAAATTCCAAAGCCTGCAAGTCAGCTTCCCACTGGAAGACAACCAAGTGAGGTAAGTTACATAATTTATTTCTTAAAAATGTGTCATTTTTGGAACAAAGCAGTCACAAAACCACAGGCATGCTATCCATTCTTCCCCATAAACAAGCTCCCACACCATCATCTATTTCCCAGGAAGATGCTCTACTGCTAGAATGACTTCAAGTGCACTGAGTAATCTACAGGCCCTGCAGCCTGACAAAGAGTCTTCCAAAGCATTTAGTATATACCTTTGCATAACAAAGAGAAGGAATATTTACAAACTAAGAAAAGCTATTTCTAAAACTATATCTAAAGGGTCTTTCTTGTAACGCCTGCCTTAAAATGTGCTCTGCTACTTCAGCTAAAGCATCCAGTTTATCAGAACTCAGTGCTTACCATTTGTCGTGGTTTAACCCGGCTGGCAGCTAAACACCACGCAGCCATTCGCTCACCCTCCCCCCTCCCTCTCTGGGACGGGGGAGAGAAATGGAAAGTGAAGCCCGTGAGTTGAGATAAAGACAGTTTAATAAGACAGGAAAATAATAATAATAATAATAATAATAATACAATGATGATAATAGTACTACTAATAATAATATGTACAAACAAGTGATGCACAATGCAATTGCTCACCACCCGCTGACCGATGCCCAGCTTAACCCCGAGCAGTCCGGCCCCCTCCCCCCGGCTAGCCACCCCTATATATTGTTTAGCATGACGTCAGATGGTATGGAATACCCCTTTGGCTAGTTTGGGTCACCTGTCCTGGGTCTGTCCCCTCCCAGCTCTTACTGCACCCCCAGCCTGCCTGTTGGCAGGACAGAGCAAAAGTCTGAGGTGTCCTTGGCTTGGTATAAGCACTGCTCTGCAACAATTAAAACATCGGGGTGTTATCAGCACTCTTCTCATCCTAAGCCAAAACACAGCATTCCACCAGCTACTAGGAAGAAAATTAATTCTGTTCTAACTGAAACCAGGACACCATTTCTCTTAAAGTGAGGGATTGGTGCAATCAAACAACTTCTGACATCAACAGTTTTTGTTATGCCTAACTGCAGACCACTAGTTGAAGTCCATACAGACTCCTACCTGTTATTATGGGCAATTGATTGTTTGCAGTGTGACCATCTCAGGCTGTTTCTCACTGGCTGTTCTACTCAGCAGAATTTTGCTAAGTGTGCAGAAAATCCTGAGACAGAACACTTTTAGAACATGCTCATTTCCTACCTCACACGGTGACTGCTTTTAAAGCTTGTAAAGAGTGGATAGCTAAGTGACCAGGAATATGTTGATGCAAAAAGACCACATGGAGACCAGGGTTCCTTAGGATCAGTAACCGCTACTCCTTTATTGATGACGTAACTTCAACTCTTCTGTTGAAGATAGGCTCCCTTCTTATACCATTCACTCTACAGCAGTACTTTTCCACTAACTATTCATTGGTCAACAACTTTGCCCAGCAACAGCAAACACCCAGCAACTTCCATGCCTTAATGGCTGGAGAACAAGCAGTCTGAGACAGCAAGGCATTCCTGAATCATCCTTCTTCGTTCCTTCTAAACTCTTTACATTCTTCATGGTCTCATCATTAAGAGTCCGATGTTATTACCAACCATGGGGCTTGTCGATCCCTATGGCCACACTCCCACAATATGTTATTTGAAAAAAATACTTTTTACTCAATATTATTTACTATAACATTTGGAAACAACAAGCCAAGTTAACCCTTTAGCTGAATTACCAAAATTCTATGCAAAATAAAAGGATTCTTGGGGAGCTACGCGAAGGTTGATGTCACTACTTAAGGCTGTTTCAAAACTTTTTCCATGCTTCAAAACTTCCAATTTAATTTCTAGCCACAGGTTATTTACAGCCATTGTATAGACATTTGTTCCTATAAAATTAAGTTTTTATTAAAAATGGAGCTAGGTCCTCATATTACTAACTCAGCATTGGAAGAACTTGGGGTTGCTTTCTGTCAACACCATCAGAATTGCTTGTGAATACATAGACAAAGTCTGCATCTTTTAGATGCATACATAGCTTCCTGTAGAGAAGCAGTAATTTCTTTGACAGTCCCCTGTCCGTGAACAAATCACAGAACTTGAAGCTTTTCTAATATTATTAGCTGTGTCATATAAAGATAGTTTTAGACAACAATGAAAAATCTTGTCAATGCCTGTGGCAGCCTCGTTGACTGCAAACTGCATTGTCAATCTCCCTTCAAGTTGCAGTCTTGAAAGAGCATTTCCTTTCAAACAGAAGTTATTTTCTACATGTTTTCAGTCTCCAAGTAGAAAAAAAGTTATCACCTTTGATAGGGGATCCAGAGGGTTGCCTCAGTATCTGAGCTTTTGATTATTGCACCAGTTGATGATCATTTTATGTAGTAGATGGCTACGTGGCTAAGGGAATCCATGTGAAAAGTGAGTAGAGTGCATACAGAATTCATGAGAAGGCTTAAGTCCACTGTAGAGATCCACATCTCTACTTAAATACTCTTCCCACTTTCTCAACACTTTTATAGACTCCTAAAAATACCAAGTTTAAATGTAGATAGCATCCAGTGTCTAGAAAGGCAAAATTTTAATACATATAAGCTACAGTCACCAGTATATTTGTGTGGTCTCATGAACAACAAAACACTGTCCTATTTGTAATCGCAGGTTTCTTGGTACCTTTCAGATGGCTCTATTTGATATCCTCTGGTCCCTGCTTCCAAAATTCCATGGGATTTCATTACGACCCCAATTAGTTTCCCTGAACATTCTAGCTACCAGTATGCAGTCATCTCTCAGAATACTCGCACAGCCTCCATTGCAGGGCTAACAGATTTAATGATAATTTATGTTGCAGTTTCCACATATAATTTAAGTTATGCAGACTGATAATTATGTTAACATAAAGACAGATATTGTTGATGGATATATTCCTTTAAATATGCAAAAAATGTTATCTTCAGTTGCAAGAGAAAGCAAGTCACTCTTGGCTTGATACAGTTTCACCATTCTGACAAACAGGTCAACTTGCTTTTGGGTAAAACGCTTTTTAGTAAGTGAAATCAATATTTACCCAGCACTTCTTGAAGAAACCACACACAATTGCATGTCTTAGTGTCATGCATAACTGTCCCCAGATCAGTGCTTGGGTCTCAGCTTCCTAATGCTTATTCTTTGTATTTTCTATACAAAAATACCACCTAAAACAATAAGTTCTTTTCTAGACACCTGATCACAAAAGTCCTATGTAAAATGTAGGGATTTGAAAATAAACACATGATCTCAATCACAAAGTTTACAATACTACACTCAGAAGCAGAGAAAAAAAAAAAAAAGGCTTGATGCATTTGGCTGATCAGAACAGCCATGCAACTCTGATGAGTGAGTGGGGTTTGAATGCTGCCTGGCCAGATGTACATGCACTGCTGATTTTATTCTGTAGCTAACACATAGCTTTATTTATTGCTAATTCATAACATTTCTGATAATAAGACTCATCTAGAAAGACAACATTTTCCATGCTCTTTTTTTTACATCAAATGATCAAAAAGCACACAGTGGTTCCCATGTCAATCACCACATCTGTTTACCTTTCCTCTTCTAATCCTTTCTTCCTCAAAAGACCATATAATTTTGTATATTATCAGTAGCAAGAAACCAACTGTAAAACTCTTTAGAATTTGAGGGACCTCTGACAGGAAAATAGTCCTGAGTTTTATTAGATGTTCCTTGTTACTGCATGAACCAACCTTTTTCTCTCAAAAGATCAAATTAAACCTGAAAAACAGTTTCTTCCCACAAGCTCCTCCTGCTGGTGTTGCCTCCTTTGAAGGGTAAATCTTGACTCTCAACAAATGATCTTTCTTCATCATTTCCTCTTATTTTCTCCAAAGAGAGGAAACCACAAGCCCTGCAACTTAATTTCCATTTTCAGGCACCAAGTAGAAAGGCATGGCAACGTACTCTTGTCAAGTCATCAACAGGAAAAATTGCTGACTGTCAAAACCAAGCTAAGAGCAATTCCTCTAAGCTCTATGTTTTGATAACTGGGAAGCAAAGTGGCCAACAGAGCTTAAAAACGAATCTCTCTTGGGTGCCTAATGGAAGTATTCAGAACACATGTCAAAAAGGTTACAGTTTTGAGGAGGCACAGGAGGTAAAGGAGTGTTATCTATAAGGAAAGTAATTAACATCATATCCAATTGCTTCTAAAGGTTACTGATGTGGACCTGTAAGGACAATGCTTTTGCTGTGCTATTGCCATGTCAGATAAAGAAAGGTTCTGCAACAAAATTATTTTTTCCCCCGCTAAAAAACATCCCTTTAGGCAAAGAGGTCTGACCCACTCAGCTCTTCTCATCAAAGCAGAAGAGATAAGTAACATGTGCAGATACAGCTGTTGCAGTAATTATCCAGCATTTTCAAGAATCATTTTCACTCAGCAATAAGGACCACGGGGTAACATGTGTTGGTCTCTGCTGTCCAAACTAGCTAGTTATAGATGCTTATCTTCTAATTTCCTCTCACCTGGGCATCACAGCTCCTTCTCAAACATACCTGATAGCAGGTTTAAGCATTGGTCCAGTACCTTGAACCAGATGCTACTAGAAAAATATGTGTGACCCATTTGGTGATAAACTAGAGCTGATTGATATGGTGGTGCACTAAAGGTAACCAGGTGTTGTGGTTTAACCCAGCCAGCAGCTAAACACCACACAGCTGTTTGCTCATCCTCCCCCCTCCCTCTCTGGGATGGGGGAGAGAAATGAGAAAGTGAAGCCTGGCTAGAGCAAGAGGAAGTGGGAACCAGTAAGGAGGAGCTGTTAGGCTCAGACGGGCCTATAGAGAGCTGTGCGTGATCAAAAGGAACACACCGATCAGAGTCTGTAACTATGCCCGCTAGCCTCCTGCAGCATGTGCAGATGGCTCTGAAGCTGTATAATGTCTTGCACTGGAAAAATAAAGGGTCTCCAGTTCTTGACTATCCTGGAGTCTGTGTTGTCATTCCCTTCAAATGGTGACCCCGGTGTGATTAGGACTACAGCAACGCTGCACGAGCATCTGAAGGGAACCCAACTGAACGAATCAAGCTTGCAGCTGGACTTCAGCTTCAATCCCGGGACATCACCTGAAGGACAGGTGAGCGGCTGGGCATTAACAGTGGGAGCAAATCTTTCTGCAGAAGAAGAGGCTATAGTAAATAGTTGCATTATTATATATATTATGTAGTAAATAGTTGCATTAATAATGCAACTATTAATAAAAAGGGGTGTAAAATATGACCCATTTAAGGTAAAGCTACTATTGAAGTTTTTGCAAAAACAAGGGGTACCCTCGACGGCCTCAGCTGTATTCGATGTAAAGACTTGGGAACAACCCGGGGGAGAAAGTGTGGAAGGCAGCATCAAGCGGGGATGTGACCACCGCTGAGGTTATGACTACAGGACGCCCGGCAGGGCAAGAATGGGCACCGGGGCCATGCGGTAGGAGATTCAGAGGCTGCCCCCACCCACCAGGGCAGGAGAAGACCAGGATCAGGGTGTAGTAGGTGGACAGAAGATTATTAATCAGACATTTCTTTCTCTTTCCCCAATTACTGCTTTGTCAGGACAAAATGTAGAGGGAGATTAAAAAAAAAAAAAAAAAGCTGGAAGAATTTCTGAATTTTAAACAGTTAAAGACATCTCTGAAGGAAGCTATTTTGCTAGACTATTATATTGCCAGATTTTGGTGGGCTAAAGAAGAGAACTTCAGTCTTGTGTAGCTCTCAGGATTCATGGATCTATTAAACTTCCTGTTGGAGAGCCTCCATGACAAACATATGACCTTAGGAGATAACATAAAAGAACTTGGAAAAGCAATGGCTGGAACAGGAGAAACTATTCAGAAAGAAGTGACGACATCCATGGTGACATGGATGTCTTCAGCATTGAGCAAGCCAAAGCAATCATTGATTACTTGAATATCAGCAAATTTAAACCCTATAAATTGTATGAATATCTCTTCCACAGTCCTAGAGAAGAACTTGTGATAAGTAATAAGTATGTGATGGAACTTGCCCCACCTGCAGTTACCCCCTTCCCTCCTTTACTGGAAGAAGGTGTGCCTTCAGAAAGCTGTGCATCATTGATACTATTGCCAATAGCTGCAGAGATGGAACCCAAGGGACCTGATCAAGAAGGTCACCTGGAAGAACCCCGTCCAGAGGCAGAGTCCCTTGAGGCAGGTGCTGTGGCTGCTTTCACTGTTGAAGATCAGAAGTCTGCAGTGGATGGAATCCCAAGTGAAATTATTGCCAACCTTAAGGCAGAGATAAATGAAAAGCTGTAAATGCAAGAAGAAACTTATACTTTGAGAACAGAAAAATTAAAAAGTCGTAAATAACCAGATAAGAAAGGATATTTTGCTGGAAGGAGAATACATAGAAAGAAAATGTAATTTTGAGGCATTGCAGACACAGGAGAGAATTTAATTAACATGTAATTATACACTTTTTTCCTATAGTTATTCATTAATAACATGTATGTTATTTAATTTCATTTTTTGCTAAGCTTTTAAACTAGCTTCATATGTTATACTTCTTTATTTCCACCATACTAGAATTGCATAAAAGAAGAGTATGTACTTTTACAGTCTTCCCAGAAAGAATTCTTTTTGATTTCCATGGATTTTTTTTCTGGAATACATGTAATGTTTCATCTGAAAATGTATTCCCTATTCCTCTGTATGCTAACATCGTTCCATATTTTTTTCAGACATTATAGAAATGTTGTAAACACAAGAGGAATCTAACTACATAATAATTGACAGCAGAAGAACTGGTTTAATGTCTGTATTTCAAAATAGTAAACTATACTAATTGCTATGTTACAGAACTCTTTGCTATAGAAAGCATGTTAAAAACAAGTCATGCTTTCAAGTACAAGGGCTGGATTGCATATTTAAGGGAATATTTAAGAAACAGAATATTTTAT
The DNA here is from genome assembly GCF_965140915.1 of Aythya marila. Lineage (NCBI taxonomy): Eukaryota > Metazoa > Chordata > Aves > Anseriformes > Anatidae > Aythya > Aythya marila. Next base: position 300,361 of record NC_139045.1, read on the forward strand.
TCATTACAATTTTGTATTTGTTTCTCATTAAGTAAAATGTTAGGCTTTGTTTCACTTCACCCACATATTTATGGTGATAATGGAAAACATTCGCAAGCCTGACTCATCCAGGCAAAAATGACAGTAACCTGAAATAATTTGCCTAAAAGGCCTTGCATGGGTGTGCTCCCTGGTTGTGCTCAGAGCTGAGAGTACAGGCAGAAGGGGACATTGGCTGCGTGTTGTTCATCAGAAAGAGCTCCCAGAATTAAAAGACAATATTCAGTAGCTGCATTTGAGTGCCAATAACCTGGAAGTACTCTTTAAAGTGCATGTCAGATGTGTGGGCACTGGACCCCTGTTAAGCAGGCAGAATATTTTAGTTGGTCTCAGGTGTTGAGAAAAATTCTTCCCGTTACATGATCAGAAGTAAGCTCTATAGCAAGTCACTAAAAGTTTTCTCCATTTTTCTATCCATCATGTGCCAGCAAGTTAATAAGAGCTTCCTTTCCTCTATAAAAGCTAACTATTCCAATTTGAATTGTGAGGTAACTCATGAGGAATTATTGGTTTATCCTAAAAAAAAAAAAAAAAAAAAAAAAATCCTTTAAAATTTCTAAGATTCATGGTTATGTTCTGCAATGTTTTATTGCTTTGAAATATGACTTTTTTTTTGTCATGATAACTTTCTAAAGTCAAAAGGACCTTTATTTTGATACATAAATTAATTTCCCAGAGCATTATGCTAATGTCACAAGTTTCCCTGGTTTTGAACTCAAAGGCGTGAACATAACTTCTGAAGAGAACTGTCTGTATGGAAGGGGAAGAGTATTTCTTAAAATTTTTGCTGAAAACATTACTGTCAATTTAGCACTTCAGTCAAATCTGATGACTACAACATTCTTGCTACATGACAAAGCAGAAAAGGAACATGATGATTTATGTTAGGACCAATGCTAAACAAAGGCTTTTGCCCATATCTCTTCCTCTCTCCCCCATATTTTGTAGAACTTCTGGGAAATTTTGAAGTGCTTTGAAGATGAGAAGCTGTATATGAACATCAAGTATTACTGCAATAATTTGTTAGCAGTTGCTCTTAGTACATACGCATAACAGCTGAGGTACTGCAGAAATCCAACATGGAGTTCAAATCCTACAAACCGTACTTGTAGCTCTCTTCCTGCTGACTAATAATATTTGTAGCTATCTTCCTGCTGAAATAACACTACCAATAAAAACAGCCTCAGGGATTTATATATATATATAAAAAATATTTTTTTTTGGAAATGGGATGAGGGATAGTTGAGACTAAAGTGAAGGCAGGAAAATGAGCAAAAGGTGAACATGACATCTCTTCAAGCAGTCAGAGTACATGCTCTGACACAGCATGTGAACATCAAATTGAAGAATCCTTTAATGTCTTCAGAATGTTAATATGAAATGCAAAACGTCATGTTTTGGATGGATGAGTAGGTACAAAATGTTCCGATGCAATATGGTGCATTAAGAACAGTCTCCAGCCTGTATTCCTGGCTTTTCCATTGGTTTAAATCAGGTTTGCTGTTTTTAAAGTCTCACGTGTCATGTTGAGTTACTGCTGTAGTTCTCTCTACAAATAATTATACTGTCATTTCTGGGACCTACAGTTAAGGTTTTTGATTTTTTGTTTCACTACTGATGTGACAGAGTTCTTTAAAGTATACATACTTAACACAGTTCTTAACTTAACGAGTTCTTAACAAGTTCCACCCTACAAAGCTCTCAATTTAAATCAGGCAGATGTAGAAAAGAAGAAAGATGTTACATTCTGCCTTCTCTCCCAAATAGGCAAGGATGTTCCAGGGGAAAAGGGATAGAAGAAACAGTATAGTTTTTCCTGTGTAAGGTATAATATTGATGCTTTTTAGCATCTGCATGGTAAAATCCTGGTCTCCTCTAGAATTTTGTAATGAGGTAGTGAATCTAGCTAATTTAAATATTGTACTCTCATGTCTTGAATAGTCTTAGCTGGCTTCTTCAGAAGGACTTGGGTGTTGTTTCATCCCCTAATACTTAAGCGTTTTTCTGAGAACAGACTCTGTGGACCTTATATGCCACCAAGGCACCACAGAGTTGCTTCAAGTTTAGGGCTTAATCTTTTAAGACAGCACAGCAAACTAGGGCCAAGCACGCTGTCCAGCTTGCTGCTTTCTTTCTGGGACTTAACTTTTTTTCTTCCACTGGTTGTAATATAGGAAAAGCATCCTTTCCCAAATAGGCTTCTGAGAAGCTCAGACAAGTGCACATGGATTTTCCCCCTTTCCACCTGGTCTTCTGTAATCTCCAATTACACATGCAGGGAGGCTGCAGTCCTCTGGTGGCTCTGAAGGGTCTCCCTTCTTGCAAGCACCTGCCCTTAGCCCCGCCCCACCCCAAAAGAGAACAGTCCTGGTGCCAGGAAAGGCTGCTGCAGGGCTCAGAGTGTTGGATCAGGTGCACATCTTTTGGGGGCCACCAGGTGCATGCACTCTGCAAAACTATCCCTGGGTCCTGGGCTGCTTCAGAGCAGCTCCAACCCCTGAGCACCACCTCCAGAAACTAACATCCAGAAAGAAATTGTAAGATAAAACCATCTTGCTACAGGCTCCCATTTTGAGGCTTTTTTAAAATGCCCTTTGAACCACAATGAGTATTTCTTCACTGTTTCACAACTGAACAGGCAGATCCTGCGTTAGGGCTGCAGGTTACAGACAGTTTTCTAGAGGGGACCTGGCCACAAATAAGAGGAGGTCATGGATGTCTGCTCTGAATCAGCAAGTAGCTGCACAACCGAACTCCATCCATTCCTCCCTTCTTGTCTCTGAAGGAAAGGCCCTATTCTGAAGGCAGCAGGAGCAGGAAGAACAGGCACACAAACAAAAATAGGTTTAATTTCAACTATCAAAATGTATCCAATTTGCTAACCCAGGCAAGAATTCTCACTTCAAATATTTTATACATCTGTTACTGTCTCATGATCCAGGTTAAAGTGTCATTTCTCAGTTTTCTTTACCTTGCTGAGAATCTTAGGGATTTTTGCATCATTATGTGTTTTTAAATTTAATTAAAAAAAAAAAAAAAAAAAAAGCTATCCTCACAAACAATATGTAAAAGGCATGCAAGTATAAAATAACCCTTATACTAATTGTTAGATAGACATGAAAGATACCAATATACCTGATTTATAATGCATTTTTCTAAAAAAGAGAAAAGAATTACTGGAACAGGAATGTGAGAATCAGGATCAAGCAATAGAAAAGTTGCACAGCATTTACAAAAATAAGTGGCTATATTAACTCTTAGAAAAGCAATAGTTTAGGCAGTCTCCACTCAAAGTATATTAGAACCACAGTTTAAGTGAACAGTATTAATAACCCAACTGTACTATCACCTAGGTCAAGTTTAGTTAAGAAGCCTTAACTCAAACAGTACTATCATATCCCTGATAAATGCAAGTTAAAAATCTCTGAACATTTAATAGCATCCTGTTCTCAGGAGTTTCAGTGTTAGCTCAAGTTAATTATGTTTAAACTATTTCTCTTTTGGTGTACTGATGAGATGATGTGCATCAGACACCAAAGAACAAGAGCAAATCACAACTTGATGCTGCTTACAGTGAAGCTGCCACACCATTGCACTGTAATGGACTTAGCCTGCGTGTGTTAAGGACTATATGGTTAAAGAAATACAGCTCAATTACACTGACTTCCTACCTCTTAAAACTTGCTTTCCTTAGGCTTTTAACACTTGCACATTCCAGATACCTTCATCTGGCAATGGAAGAAACAAAATCACTGCAGCTTCCCTCTGGTTTTGCTCATGGCTAGTCACACTTACATCCCCAGTGACTGCAAGTCCTCAAACCTGAGAACGTAGCAACAACTTAGTTTTGCTGTTTTTCACCCCAATGCTGGTGATTCATGATCACTGTTTGCTGGAGCACGCTACTAGTGTAACAGCGACAAGTTAATGGCAGTAGCAATTTTTTTTTTTTTTTTCTCTTCGCTGTCACAATGGAACTTAGTGCAGACTGGGTCTACAGTCAACAGTTGCACTTGGGCACCAGAGCTACAACAGAGCGTCATCTCTTGCCTGGTGAAGGCTTCAAGCATAGGAGTAAGTGTATACATTCAAAGTAATTTCTGGCTACAGCACAGTTAAAAACAGCTAATTCTTAAGTGAGACAATTAGAAAAAGCATTTCTTGGCCAATATTCTTTTTTTATTTTTCAGTTGTAATTGGACCTTCCAAAGGGAGAAGGGGCAGGAGTGGCAAAGTGTGGAGAAGATCCCTCTCAATTAAATCTCTCATAAAAGGAAGCTTTCAAAAGTTTTAGCCTAGGAGAATTCAAATTATCAGGCAGCCGGGACCTCTTCCACATACTAGAGGTATACAGATGCTCCAGCCACAAAACCCAACCAAACAAGCACAAACTGGAAGAATTTGTCCAAAGTTAGTGTTATTGTGCCACTGTGAATAAATCATCCTTGTGTTAGAAACATGCCAAATACCTATACTAATTCAAAAGCAGACATGAGGTACACAAAAGGAACTTGTCTGATTCTGACAAATGCTTTACTCTGAACTTCTGCAGCATGTGAGTTGCTACAGACTGTAAATAAAAAAGCATTTAAAACTTTATCCTAGAGATTTACAGTTTTTAATTTGGTGGCTATAGGCAATTACATCTGCATCAACAGGCACTTGTGATGGACAGCTATATGCAAGTTTCCGCTGAAAAACGCTCATAAGCAGCAGCATAGGACTACAAGATATTTTTTGTCTGTTCTCTTTCTGTCTCTATTTAAAAGCCATAAGGGGGCAGGATTATATTCACTCTACATTAGATGAGTTTAGCATGATAGCCTTGACACTGACAAGTTGTTTACAAGAACATAGGAGACCAATAACAGGTTCATTTCCAGCCAAAGCATTGGAGGGAATCATCCTCATTTTAAAGTGAGGTCAAATATGCTGACACCTACAGCCTAGTGCTGGTGTCAGTGCCACCCTAGCAGAGGTAGGATTATCTACCACTACTTTTTTGTGCTAGCAATGATCTTCTGGTTTTATGACTGGAACAGCGACTTGTGTCCCAGCCAGCAACATTCTTAGGCTTGAGAGCTCCTACAAGTGTCAGATTCCTGGCTTCTTTTATACAATTCAATCGCGTTTGTCTTGGGATACAAAATGTTTGTAAACGTACCGTATTTAACCTGTGTGGATGAGCAAAGAGCTCATTGATAAGATCGAAAGGAAGATGAAAGTTTATGAAATGTGGAAAAAGGGCCTATCCTCTTGGGAGGAGTATAGAAGTGTTGTCAGGGCCTGCAGGGATGCGACAAGGAAGGCTAAAGCCCAACTAGAGGTGAGGCTTGCAAAAGAGATAAAAGATAAAAAAAAAAACTTCTTAAGTATGTAAACAGCAAAAGGAAGTGTAGAGTCCTGCACCTGGGAAGGAGCAACCGCATGTATCAGTACAGGCTGGAGAGGAGCTCTGAGGAGAAGGACCTGGGGGTCCTGGTGGATGACAGGTTGACCACGATCAAGATCAGCTGAAGGCTTGGTGTTTTAGATGTTTTGATGTTTTAGATTAAGCCTGATTAAGTTAACATACAAACTCAAGTTAGCAATCTCTGTTGCATGTTTGAAAAGCTAGGTTCTCAAAGTATCTTCCCAGTTGCTTTTTCTCAGATAAGCAGAAAAGTTGACAGGGCTTTAAATGCATAAATTCAGATCTGTGTTCTCCAGGATTCCCACTTGGCCTCAAACTAACCCCAAAGGTTTTTGTAGGTAAATCCCTACAGACCTTCACATTAAAGCTCCCCAGCATCATCAACTTCTGTGTCTGGGAACACTCAACACCTGGGTCCTCCAGCAGCCTGAGGATCAGCCTTCAGCTCTGCCCTCATCCCAAACACATCGAACATGCCTACCAGGCCCTGCACATCCTCTCCTCTGGAGGTCCTGGGTGCACAGGTTCTGCCGCACACTCTGCTGATACCAGCTTTTCCCAGAAGTGAGGAGGAAAACCTGTTTTCTTTGGGAGGGACTCCCTACACAGAAATGGCACTGGGAGCTGAGACCGACACCCAGACCTTTGGAGTTGAATGCCTTGGCTTGTGGACTAATTAGATGTCCAATTTCCTTTTCCCTGCATCTCTGATTTCTATTACAAACAGCCCCTGTGGAAAATGATGAGGGCCTCACTCCCAACACAGTACAGAAGCAGCCTGTCCAACAGTAAGGAGACCTGCTGCTCTAACCCCTGTGTGCCAGAGTGAAAAGGAAGTGATAGCTGCATTGCTGCCCCTCTCCCATGACTTGAGAAAATAATGATCCCTGCTTGGCTCAAAAAAGACAGGAGTCTTCTCTCTCATCATCAGCAGGTGCCACAACAGATTTGTAAGTTGGAGCGGCAAAAACCACTGCATTCTGTCCTGAGGTAAGGAGCCTAGAAACGGAGGGTTTCTCTAAAATGAGAACAGTTATCTGGAACTGCCTTAGCCAGCTCCCCTTTCTCAAGCAACTAGTTCCTACATGTATTTTGGAACTTACCTGATGGTAATCCTGGCATTCCTGAAGATATTTCTGCTCTCAAGGGGCTTCTCCCCAGTGGAAGTTAGAGCCCACTAAAGCACAACTTCATCTGAGAGAAGCTGTCCTTTCTGGCTATCATCCACGTCACTGCTGGATGGTCCTCAACAAGGTATCCCACCACCATTCAGCCACCCTTGCATAGGAAGGTTGTTCTTAGGAAGCAAGCAGCGGAGGAGCCACACTCCCACAATAGCTCCTACAGAGGTGCTGTGCTGCAGGCCACCTGTGCTAGAAGGCCCACTGCCATGCCTGTGAGGCCTGCAGCTCTGCTCCAGTCAGTGTCCTAGAGAAGCCTCATTTTATCTGCTCTGATTTCCTGAGCTTGATTGCAATGCAATAGCTTTCCAGGTGCTTCTTGTTTGGAAAAAAAAAAAAAAAAAGTAAAAAAAAGTTTATAGGGAAACTGCATAAACAGTAGTTCAAAGAAGAGAAGATCCAGTGTTAAAAAGGCACACACCCTACACCATCAATTTGACTTCTTTTCCCCTCTATCTCTGCTCTAGCATCTGTTTTCAAGACATTGATTGTTACAAAAGAAATGTATATAATTATGTAATTTACATAATGTTTGCAGATTTTCCACATGAGGTCTTGAAATAAAAGTAACAGCATGTATTTGATCCAGCAGCAAGTTTATAAAGCATTTCTTTTGAAGGGAGAATGTTGAACACATTCCTGGAAGTACACTAAATTAATCTGAGACTTTTGTTTTTGTTTTAAAGCTCCAAATGCCACCATCCCCAGTGTTTTGACAATCTGGCAGCTCCCAAAGCTCTTCCCCTCCATAGCAGCTGTTGCTCACAGGTGAGGTCCTCCACTGCAACACAGCCCAGCCCAGGCCCCTGCTGCTGCCCACATGGGTGGAGCAGAAGTGCCTGCTGACCTCACAAACACCAACAGGCCTGAGGTGGAGCACCTCCCTGCCAGATGCTCTGCCCTAGCTGCTTACTTGACTTCATTTGTATGTCTTCTCTCCAGGAAACAACTGTTCAAATCCAATTTCAAATCCAATTCAAATCCAATTTTGAAAACATCTTCACTCAAATATAAATGACCAAGAGCAATGCTCAGTAAAGCTTTGCAATGCTACAGGACTTGTAAATAAACCACCACAAGCACACAGAGCAACCTAATTAGGCTTGCCCACAAGGAGCAATGTGCTTCAAGTGTCACAAGCACAAACCCAACATTCTGAAGGGCTTTTTTTTGGAGGAAATAGATGATATTTTCCTGTCAAAAAAAAAAAAAAAAAAAGCTAGGAACTGTAACTGTGTGCCCTTACTGCTCTCCCTTCACAGTCCTGGGCTCCCCAGCCCCTTTGGATCAAAAGCATGCCACACAATGAGCAGGTCAGGCACAGCACTGATAGCAGACATTGGGCTGGGGTCCTTGTGCCAGTCAATGTTTCAGGCACATACCATGGAGAAGGGGGCGAGGAAGAGAGAGTGACAGAAATGTCAGTCTTGTGATACCTGCTAATGCACAGATTGTCAGTGTCACCTCTTTTCAGATCAGGGCAGAAGATCATAATGCTCAAAACCGCTGAGTGGCTTTTACTGGATTAATTTCTGTCACCGAGTAAGGGTTTCTAGAAATCTGCATGGTTTCCTCGTAGCTTGTTTTCTCATGTTTCTCCTGAAGCCCCAAAGAAAATGAGAGCCCAAATTCAGAGAAAGAAAATGATGACATGAAGTTCTGTTGCAGACTGGTTCAATCTTACCGCCTCTCTATTTTTAAGAGCCCACCCCTCACATACATTGGGACTATCATAATCTAAGACAGCCTGAGGGAAGAGGCTGTAACTGTCTTCAGCACAGATCAGCAGGCAGCTTCACCATCTTGCTAAGGCCACCCTGGGGCACAGAGTCTCAGTCGTTGGAGCTCCCAGTCCTCAACATGGATTTTCCATGCTATGCTCTGACACTGAACAGCTTCTTGTTCTTGGCTACTGACACTACAGGTGGCCTCAGTGCAATAAAGCATCTTTTTGGCTGCTCTGTTTGCACTACCTTTCCTGCTAGCAGCATGACTCATGCCATATCTGTGACAAGGAGGCTGCTGGCTTGGCGGTGAGGTGTGCCACACAAGAGGCGGGTCTCTCCTGCTGTGCCATTTGCGAGGGAACTGCTGGGAGCACAAGGCGCCTCTCTCATACTGCCTGCCCACCTGCAGCTGCCACGCTGCAGCTGCTATCATGTTCTAGGCTAGCTGAGGGTTTGCTCAAGCTGTGACTTACTGTTGAACTGACATGGCATTCCTGTCGTAACTAATTACAACCCTGCTCATCTCATACCCTCCTCTTAATAGCCCTTTACAAAACTCTTATTTCAGTTCCCACTGTCAAGCCCTGTCTTCTCCAGGCAGGCTCTTAAGACCTTACCAGGCTCTCTGACAAGCTTCTCTAGACTTCAGGTTTAAACCTTCCTCGCATCATTCTAATTCCCTATAAAGAACACAGTCTGCATGTCTCTTGTAGTACTGTGCTTCAAAGCAGACTGGACACCACTAGCAAGTTGAGTAAAGCAGAAGAATTATTTTGTGCACCCTGTATATTCTACTCCTGCAGCTAGAAACCAGACATTCTGCTACAGCTGTCATTTTTTTAAAGCAAACAAGAAACAAAGCAAAAAGCAGTACCACTACAAATACTACCCCCAGCTAACTTGCAGTCTCACTGTACCTCAGGAAAAGAGCAAGAGACACAGTTATAGGCCACCTACACCCTGCTTCAGTGCAGCTCCCTGTCCTAAATAACTTTTCCATCTTTTTAGGTTGCTCCCCTCTACTGTGCATGTGCACGGTCGGTGATCTGCTCATCTTCGCCATCACATTGTAAACTAGCACACTCAACTGTGTGGTCTCTCCAAGTCCCTGGTAAGTGTACCTGACCACAGATATTTTCCTCACTGGAAACTTCTTTACTTGGAAAACTGAAGCAAGATCTGCAAATGATCTGCTGGGGCATTACACAGGTGAGGTCTGGGAGCAGCTCAGTGGGCTACCCAGCAGCACGTTGCCTTACAAATAACAAGGGATTGCTATTGACACACATGGTCCCACTGAGAATGCTGTACAGAACCCAAACATGATTCTGGGTCCAGCTGCTCTGCATAGATACTGCCTAAAATGCTTACAGAAAAAGAAAAAAAAAATATATTTTTTTTTCAATGGGATGGTTTGTTTTGTTAAAACAGACAAACAAATAAGCAAGAGTTAATGAAAGAGCTGTACATATATTGCAGAGTGGTGACCACAAAGTTGTGCAGATAGGTCCACAAGGCAGAGTCACTTGGAAGTGACAGACATTTATTTAATCTGCCCCTGCTGTGGATGTTTGAGTGTTATGAACTGAGCCTAAAAATGAGGAACAGTTAGGCAGGGGAAGGAAAGTAAGCTATAAAGGTGGCTGTACTTAAGCTGACCAAGGATTCAGCTGTCATGTGCCCAAAAGTGATTGTAGCCAAACAGCAACAAAAGCATATGACCAGAGCAGGTACGTAAGGAACACTGAGCGCTCTTCTAGCCTTCCATAGCTTTCAGCTCATCCTCAGCCATGTGGATGTGACAAATTGTCTATGTGGCTCAGGTGTAACTCAGATTGCAACTTGGTAGGTGGGGTAAACTAAAGTTAGTTCAAGCTGTGCAGGGGTGTGATAGCCTGAATGATGCTGCATAAAGAACAGGTAGTGCACAATTAGGCACTGATTAAATGCAGATGCGCTGCATTTCATCTTGATTTTCGTCTTCAAAACAAATATGAGACAACTGAGCAGAGCCTTGCCTTCATCTTAGTCACTGGCAGTAAGAGAGGACCTCAACTACGTTTTTTTTATTTTTTTTTTACAGTTTCTTTCTGACTTTGTAGTCCGGCTCTGAAACATGTTTCAGTGAAGCTGGACACCGCATGGTACAGAGTCTGATGGCAATTGCTTCTCTGTATGTTGTGCTATCATATATTTGCTCGGTATGACAGTTTGTCACACCAGGAATGAGGTTAAAGTGCATGAAGTCACACACACCCTTCAAATACAAACAAGGCCCAGTCATTAGCCATAGTTAGGTGGTTAATAAAAGCCATGATTGGGCAACTAGAGCTCTCACTGTGTTTTCTTTAAAGGTGTGCTCAACACTTGCCACATATCACAGTTTCCTGTGATCAAAGAGTAGAGTCCTAACAGCAGAAAAGAAAAATGTGCCCTCTTATTCTAAGAGCTGCAGGTGGGATTAGTTCAAAACAAGGTCACTTCTGAGTGGTGGCCTGGCCACTTTCCCTGACAGCATTGACCATTGAAGTCAGCGAACTGCTGCAGCAGATCCACATCTCTCCCTTGTGTGCCTTAGGAGGGGAAAAGCAAACAAGTGGACAAACATGAGAGATGGTGGTGGCAGCTGTGGACCTTGACAGTGAGGTCTGGGCCCCCTGCTCTTGCCCCTGAGGAGCTGGGTACCCAGCTTCAGGCTGCCTTGCCTGCTTTGAGAACCAGGGTGGAGGAGAAGGGTGTGGGAGCAGCTGTCCCTGTGCTGGCAGGGGCATCCTCTGAGTCTCGTGGTTGGAGTGAGGGTGGCCAGGCTCCCGCAGGAGTTCTGGGCTGCTTGGGTCTTGGTGCTATGAGAACTGCACAGCAAAGAGCTGCAAGTTGGCAAGATAAAACCAAGTCACGAGGGTCGTTATTGTTGTTTTTTCTCCCTTCAGATGACTGCAGAATATTACATGTAAGCAAATTGCTGGTACTTAAACTGGGCTGATGTTTCACAGCTTTATTTCTCTATGAGAATATGTTGCCTTTTCATATTCCCTCGCAAGGGCTATGTCTGTTCTTCTCAAAGTCCTAAATAAACTCTAATATTAGGAGATTTTCTCACCTGTTCCTGTAGAGAACAAGATGTGTTGCAGAACTTTTCCTAACAAGCATCAGTGTTCAGAATGCATGGTGCAATCTGGGTGGCAAACAGATCGTAGTTCCTGTGGTGTTCAGCAGCACGCCTCTGTGGGTGTCACCAACATTGCAGCCTGCTTCTGGAATCCTGTTGGCTACAGGACTATATCTAAGTTTTTACAGTTTGAAATGGCTAAAACATGGAATTGAATTTCCATTTTATAACTGAGAAAAAGCAATTATACCTTTTGCAGGTATATTATGCTTTATTATGCTTTTTGCAGGTTCTTGTTTAATCCGGGTAAAGAGACTGTGTGAAATAAGGCTTATTGTTGTGTTAGGACAACACAGGTCAAAATGAAAACAAACAAACAAAAAAACAATTCCTTCTGCCAGAAATGCACAAAAAAGGATTACCTGTTCTGTCAGGCTGCTTTGCTGTGCTGCTGTCCCTGCAAGCAGCTCCTCTCATCTGCCTCCATGTAGCACAATTTCAAGTGTCCATTTAGCATCTTGAACCTTGTCCTCTCGAGGAGCAGACCAGCACTGAGTACTGTTTTGGTGGAACACACCTAGTGCCTCAGGCAGAACTGATTTCAGTTCATTGATTCCAGGACATGGATAATCCTTGTGGGGCCCTTCTAATTTAGGGTATTCTATGACTCAAAAAACTGTACTAACCACCTTGGCCATCATTGTGAGCCAAGTCAGCTTTGTTCTGTGAACACACCCACTTTCTTGAAAGGTTTCTGTCTGTTAAAGGTAAAAATTTCATTTTTTTCCATACAAGTAACAGACAACAGCATTCAGACAGTGGTGGGGGGGGAGGAGAGGGATGCTTCCAGGGACCACCTGCAGCGGAGGCAGGACAGACTAAAGCCAAAGAGGGGCAGGATCAAGCTCAGACTGTGGATGGAAACAGAGCTGTGCCCCTCTGAACTGAAGCCCCTGTTGTCCCCTCCATGTGGAAGAAGGTGCTCATGGACACATGGTGAGTCTGCAGGTGAAAGGCCTTAGATCCAGGACTGAAAAAGGCAGCAACAGGACAAGAGGAGAACGGCAGCCACCAGCTGCCATCCCCTCATCCTCACACACTGCACAAGCTGAGCAGTATGTGCCAGCCACACAGGGAGTAACACATGGGAAGGGGGATTCAAAACAGGACAATTTCACAAGTGCTACCACCCAAGAAACTGCAACACTGTTTGCATTTGCCAAAGCAGAATGTTGCGGAGTAGACAGAGCTGTCCAAGTCCTCCCTGGACATGATCCATAGTCCTCCTGCTGCTGCACCCTCCCTTCTCTCCCATTTATTTTCAGAAGCTGGGAGCAGAGCCAGGAAGGCATGCCCAGAGCAGCCTTGCCCAGTGATGTGATATTGGAGCACAGACTGGAAGATGTCACACACTGTGCTTGGGCCAGCACAGCTTGCCCATTGAGCAGCACATGGCCCACCCCTCCTGTGTCTTCTCTCTAGCTGAGGCAGTGGCCTCTAGTAGTGCTTGGGAACTGTGGGGCGGGGGACCAAGGGAGCCACTATCTGTCCTTGTTGCCTGTGGCAGCCTCTTCCAACATCTCACTAGACACCTTCAGAGACCAGAGGCAGCAATGTTTCCTACGTTGAGGAAAGTGAGCCTAGAGGGCAGTGACAGCATCACGTTCCCCTTTTGTCAGGAACAGCTCACTGCAGTAGCCAGGCATAAGCGTGCCTTGTGTGTCACGTGCTTGGGAGGAAAGGATGCTGCATTAAACTGGGTACCTGTGGGAAGAGATGGCAAGTTGGCATGTGCTTGGGCAAGAGATGCATCATAGAAAGTGCCTGCAGTAACTGCCTAGGACAGCCCCAAGTCTTGACAAATAAATAGGAAATTATTTGCTACCTTCATTACTGAGGATGCAACTTCAAGGAAGAATACAGTTTTGTTAAGAGATTGCTACCTGCTCTGCATAGAAACCAATGAAACAATACAACATGAGAGGATTTATATTCTGGTTTTATTTTTACAATGCCTGCTTCAATGAAAGATTCAACAAACTAAAACATACATTATATGCTCAAAACATTTACAGTATTTACAAATATACATTTTTTTTGCTCAATAGGTAATTACAGCAACTTGTGACAGAAGTACAACTGAAAAGAATCACTGGTGCAAAAGTTAAACTGTCCTGTTGATCACATTGTAGTGCTTGGACTAGCAAAAGTAACAACTGGGATAAACATGTTCTGTAGCAAGCAAATATAATTGTCACTTCACAGTGACAGTTCCTGCTGAGTTGTATTTACAAAGCCTAAGCCAGCTGAATGCTATTATTCTTTCTACAAAAAGCTATGAATGAGTTCAGAAGTGATCTCTTCTTCATTTTAATATTGAACAGCAGAATTGCTGTGTTGTACCTTTTACTGTGCAAAAACATAGATTTCAAATGGTCTGTTGTAATAAATGCTCAAATCAATTTAACTTCCTTAACTTTACACATGCTATAAAATTACACTAGAAAGTTCAAGTTTTAGAAACAACGAATACCTTTTAATATATATTCTTTTTATTTTACTATTTAAACACAGGATAAAGATATACCGGCTCCAATAAAACTGTGCTTTTTTCATAAGCAACTCCAAGAGTCCCGTGCACAACCAAAGCCTCACCAACAAGTTTATTTTCAAGGTATGCTACTTGGTCATCCTCACTGATGCACACACCCTTTTTCTCTCCCTTCTTTTTCAAGCACCTTTCCACACGTTATTCTTCCTGGCTGTGCCATCTTTTAACCTCTGGCTGTATTTCTCTTCCGGTGGAAGGGACAAAATGCAGTCCCTTCCAATTAACAGCCCAAGTGACTTGGCCACTGATGGACAAACAGCTTACAACATTTTTAAGAGCCAACCTGTTTCAGAATGTTCCTTCAACATAGTCCTGCTGCCTCCAGGTCAGACATAGAAAGTGCCATAAAAAATCTACTTCTGTCAGACACCTGACATAAGCAGAGATTACTCTAGGGCCAGATTTCCATTTCACAGCCACGTGCAGGAGTGCTTCTCCACACACGTGCTGTACACATGGTACTGTGGCTTAAGTGCAAAACAGAGCATGCGATGTATTCATATGCATTGTATTCAACAGAACCAGTCTCAAAATTACAGATAGAGCCTATCATGAATCCTAGTTATTTTCTCCATGATTTTATTCTCAGGTACCACCAACTATTTAAATTTTTCACCTTTTATATGTGTGTATACACACACACACACCTATTAATGCTATATACATATACACACATACAAATACAGACACATGTAGCATTAGGATGTTCACTGCATTAGAAACTTATTTACAGTTGGTTGAAAAATGATACTGAATCAAATTACAGTATACCAAAACCAAATTGGCATTTGTGCTTTTTGTTTATAAAGGAATCATTTTCATTGTCTCAAAAAAAAATTTAATTTGCATTAAGACTTATCATGTGATAAAATAAGTTAGGAAACAACTAGGACTGAGAAATGCAGAGTATCAGCTTTCCTCATCTGTCCCATCAAGTCTACAGAATAACTGCTTCCTTTAAAAATTCTCCATTCAAATTCCTGTGGTGTTGCCCAGGCTTCCTTGAAGATTCTTGGTAAATAGCAACATGCAAAAAAAAAAAACAAACATGCATCCTGTCTTGCACCATGCACATCCATGAGATAAAGGTTTCTGTCTTCACTCACTAACATATTAATAAAACAGGACTTCAAAGTGCTTTTAAAAGGGAGAAAAAAATCCCCATTCTACACAGTAGTAAAGAGGCACAAGGAATAAGGCGTGAAATTACGTCTTCAGACACAGACCATCCTCTGGAAACCAAGATCTTAAACTCCAAGTTCATCTAACTCTGTTTGCACATTAAGAATTCCATTGTTAGGTAATTGTTAATCCTGGATGTACACACTTGCTTATAACCCATAACGTTCATTTAAAAAAAAAAAAAAAAAGGCAGCTCTGCAGCCCAATCAGCTCAGCTGTACTTCAGTAAAGATACTTCCCTTTTGAAAGGATGAAATAGTTTCATAAGAAAGCTTATTAGTTAAAAACACAGTTAAGTTTAATCTTCGTAGTGATGTAGTAAATATAGGAAGCCTCATAGTGCAGTCTGTAAGGACTGTTTTGAACAGGCAAATGTGTATTTTCTGGCCAATTGTGACTTCAGCACCTGGCTAGATAAATGATCGACTGCCAGCCTCACCTGTGTTTTCACTTCAGCAACCACTTAACACTAAAAAAGTACTGCTAAAGCATACAATATTAAAGAAGTCATCAAAAACAACCAGTGAATTTAAAATTTTTAATAAAATTTGCTGGCTATATAGCTTATTTTGAGTGTGGTCTTACTGTTCTCATCCAGGACGATTTAAAAAGGAAAGTTAGCTTTTTAAAATACAAATCTTGTCAGGCTGGGTACTGAGGAAGGCCTGGTACCATCCACTGCAGGAAATAAAATACATAAACATATGTACTGTTACTTTGCAAGCTGTTTAATTATTTTAGGAGTAACAGATCTTCTGTTTCCTCATGGAAAGTCACAGCATTCGTGTTCCTTTCAGGAAAGAAGCATTCACCTCTTCCAGACCATGAAGTATTCTTCCTTCAGGTACCATCTTTGTGCACATTTATAGTGCTTTTCCACAGACAGCTTCTAAACAGAGTTTTCACATTGTGCTTCATTTTGACAGACTATCCTCTCAAAGATGGCTGCAGGATCCCTTTTTCAACAAGATGAGATTTCAGGGTTTTATACACATTTAGTTGTTGCTCTGGCTGAAGGACCAACAGCTGCTTCAGTAGTTTGCTGGGATTTGGACCTCTGTCAATGAAAAGTTTTTCTGATGAGCAGCAGCTCTAAAGAAGCTTTTAGACAGCCTTCCATTCCCCCCCTGCTGCACAAGCAATGAATTCCCATTTTTGGGGGGGATACTAAAGTATGGATATTTTCTGCTCTAACCATCCCCTCAGGATGCATGGCCAAGCATCACTGGGAAAGCACTCTCCTTAGCCAAATACAAACAAAAAGAGAAAAGCATTGCTTGTATGTTCTGTCAAATGGGGATATTAAGAAGGTTTATGACAAAGAAGATTGACTTATTTATTCTTTCTTACTATACTCACATTCTTCATCAAAAGGGCTTTTTTAGTTTAATATCCATTGCTAGTTTAGCTGTATACTACCAACTAAAAGGAAAATGGTCCAAGTCAGGAAAGAAACCCACCAATTAAACTATACTCCTCTAAATGACAGGAACCTATCAGCCCCATTTTCAGCCACTTATTTACAGCGTAGTTTTACGATAGACCAAACATGAGGCAAAGAATCTGTAACTTAGTTATCTCATGATTATTTACTCAAATGTATTTATAAAACTAAGGGCACATATGAGTTTGGCTACCTCCAGTCCCTTACCTTGAGTACCCTTTCCCTGGGAACTAAAGCAATTGCAATACAATTGCCATTCCCACAATTTCTTCTTGAAAGCTGGTGTGAGATGATGAGCATTGTTTTTAGTAAGTCATCTACTCTTTTTACCCACAGTAAAAAGATAGTCTCTCCAACAGAAAACCTCAAGTCCAGCCACTGAGAAATACTGAAGCTTGTGGGAAAAAACTGCATCCTCAATATAGAGGCTCTTCAGGAAGCAAAAAACAGTAAGCAGATGTTACAGCAAACAACCCTCCTGCCAGAACCCCATCCTGATACCTCCCTATTAGTAAATTCCAGCAGAACTTGTACAAGGCTGCAACACAAAAACTTGTTGGTACTTGGGTTACACAGGTTACTGTTAACACTCTGGGCATAGCTTGAACATTACACTAATCTTACAAGGGCACACAAATGTGCATTCTTAACGATTTTTGTATTTGAAGTAATTGCATAGAACAGATTTAGGAACAAATCCTACTATTATAATGGTGCAGAACACAACTTGGACTGCAACACAGTGGTACCGCACCTATCCAAGTGTATGTATTTTGATTTTCAAAAATCCAATACCTTATGAAACTGGTGATGTAGACGTGAACAAAAGTGGCCATCAAGTACTGACAGTCAAAGCGATCCATTATGCCACCGTGCCCAGGGATTGTGTCTGCAAAATCCTTTTGGGTTTGAAGGACAGGGAGGAAAAAAAATCATGTTAACCGATTCAGATGAAACACACTCATCAAGCATCACTTCACAGCGGTGTTTTAAGGCCGTCATTAATCACAGAATCACAGAATCACAGAATTTTCTAGGTTGGAAGAGACCTCAAGGTCATCGAGTCCAACCTCCAACCTAACGCTAACAGCCCTCCACTAAACCATATCCCTAAGCTCTACATCTAAACGTCTTTTGAAGACTTCCAAGGATGGTGACTCCACCACTTCCCTGGGCAGCCTGTTCCAATGCCTCACAACCCTTTCAGTGAAGAAGTTCTTCCTAACATCTAGCCTAAAACTCCCCTGGCTCAACTTAAACCCATTCCCCCTCGTCCTGTCACCAGGCACGTGGGAGAACAGGCCAACCCCCACCTCGCTACAGCCTCCCTTGAGGTACCTAAAAAGAGCGATAAGGTCGCCCCTGAGCCTCCTCTTCTCCAGGCTGAACAAGCCCAGCTCCCTCAGCCGCTCCTCGTAGGACTTGTTCTCCAGGCCCCTCACCAGCTTCGTCGCCCTTCTCTGCACCCGCTCAAGCACCTCGATGTCCTTCTTGTAGCGAGGGGCCCAAAACTGAACACAGTACTCGAGGTGCGGCCTCACCAGAGCTGAGTACAGGGGGACGATCACCTCCCTAGCCCTGCTGGTCACGCTGTTCCTAATACAAGCCAGGATGCCGTTGGCCTTCTTGGCCACCTGAGCACACTGCTGGCTCATATTCAGCTGACTATCCACCATCACTCCCAGGTCCTTCTCTGCCTGGCAGCTTTCCAACCATTCCTCTCCCAGCCTGTAGCTCTGCTTGGGGTTATTGCGCCCCAGGTGCAGGACCCGGCACTTGGCCTTGTTAAACTTCATGCAGTTGACCTCAGCCCATCGGTCCAGCCTATCCAGATCCTCCTGCAGAGCTTTCCTACCCTCAAGCAGATCGACACACGCACCTAACTTGGTGTCATCTGCGAACTTACTGAGGGTGCACTCGATGCCCTCGTCCAGATCATCGATGAAGATATTAAAGAGGACCGGCCCCAGCACCGAGCCCTGGGGGACGCCACTAGCTATTAAAACCATTAAGCTATGGTTTTACTGTGTTAAGCATAAAGTTAGAAAGAGCCTCATTGCTAAAGAAGTTTTTAACTGCCAAGGTTTGTCAAGGAATGAGAAAAAAAAGGAAGCAAGATGGAGCATTCAAGTCTGCACGTACTTGATTCCATTTTGAGGCAACCGTCTCAAGCTAATGGTTGTTGTTTCTTGCCTCTTCAGGATCTGATTCTCCTCTTTATGGCTTTTCTTGCATTGTCTACTAGCAGCTGGTACTGAAGCACTTACTTCAGTACTGAAGTTAAGTATCTACTTGCTTCCAGCCAAGTGGTAACTTGAGAACTCTTTCCACTGTCTCCCACTGGCTTCACAAGTTGTGTGGCCCATTCACCTGCTAGTTTTGTCACTGGATTCTTGGTAACATTAATTAAAAGCCATGATGTGCACAAGCAATATAAATACATTGAATGGCATCACAAAGCCTTGTCATTAATAAATCACTTGTTTAAAAAACAATAATAATAATACTTGGATGCAAGCAATAGTCAGTATGCCAGCTTTGTGTTACCTGACCTTGTCTGTACAACAGCTTTATTATTAGTCAAGTGCCCTCACACACCCTTGGTGTCATTCATGCTCACTTCTGGACCTTTGTCAGGTGAGCTGACTGCCAGCAATAGATACAAGCCCTGTGCTTATGCTGTTCCAGCAGGCACGGACTGCATACACGCACCGCCTTTAATAACAACCACACAATATCCCTGTCCCTGTGATGGCCCTTTGGCTGCAGTGTGTTGTACTGAAATGACTGCTTTTCAGAAGTATCATTTTCCCCAAAAAAAGCCTTTCTTCACACCAATGTTCCTTTGCTGCTGTGGCTAACAGGCATGACAGAGCACAAGGCTGTAGCCAGAGAGCTGCCGGACAAGCTGCTTGGACCAGCGTCAGGAAAAGGATCAAGTACAAGCACGTGTATGAGAGTTCAGCACAAACAGGTTTATTTATATGCTTCTGTCCAAAGCATGTGCCAAAACCAGTGGACACAGGGAAGAAGAGCAACAAGCAACAAGTTCAGAATTACAGCAGTCCTACCAAGACATAAAGAAGGTCAGGAGAAAATTTGGGGCTACCCTCTTCCCATACTCCAGCTGCACTTAATGCCAGCCAGGGACACTACTGCCACAAGCGACAGCACACACCTTGCAATAAACAGAGGTTAGCACATCACAACATCTGCCAGTACACGTTCTTGTACAAGGCAGCGCTGCATTGGCAAAAGCAGCCCGACACTCATGCCCAGGTGAGCCTGACATGTCAGCATCTGCGTACAGCATAGACTCTGTAGGTAAAATACGGCCAGCCATAATTTGAAGGGCAAACTGCTGTCAGCAATTGTTAGGTTGCCACACGTGTCAAGTGTAATTATCTCACATCTTGTTCATCCCAATCACTTTAGCAGCATGACTGAGAAGAGTAATTATCAACCAAAATGCAAACCTAAAATAAAAAAGAAATTGGAACAATATACCTGTATCTGATAAAACAAAGTGCTGCTACTGATGCTTAAAAACAGCTCAAAGATCTTCCTAGAAAGACTAGGTACTGCACTCAATAAATGAAACAAACAAACAAAAAAAAACCAACCAACAGAACAAGCACTCTCATTCAAAGAGACAACCAAAACACTGCCAGCTTACAGAAGTGATGACACACCTTGATTTTGAAAGCTCTTTTAAATCCACTGGCGAAGAATCCTCCAAATGGCCCAATTAGGGATGCAAATGTTGACAGGGCAATGCTGTGCATCTGGAATGGGTACATATTCACCGTTTCCTATGTGAAAAATATTTCAATGTTTCATTCTAGGCATGTTTCAGCTCAAGTATTTGACAACTGGGCTAGTACAGAGCAAATTTCCACAAAGCTTCACCCTTTCCTAATACAAAAGAATACTTTTCAGCCAAGTCCTTAGTTAATTGTATGGAATATTATCTTCCCCAGCCTAATCTTCCCCAACTCTGCTTTTCCAGATCCATTTCCTATAAAGAAAGGAGCTTTCCAGTAATCCAACGATATTTCTGAAGACCAGGTGACCCAGTGCTCCCTAGGCACTGGTTGCTGTCATGCAATTCACTGTCACAGTTGCTCCTTTCAAGTGCTCTTACGAGACAGACGGGAATTTTGCCCAAGTCTGCAATACTGGCACCGTGCATACATAGGACAATAATGGGAGATAAAAGTTTAACCTCTGTTAATGTTTTTGTTTTACATTTAACTATCTATTGTTCCCCTCATTCCGTCCACAGACTTGAAATTTCTTTTGATCTATTAGTTTTTAGGGATAAGAGACTTAATTATCAGGAAGGAGAACAGATGAGTATTGCCAAAGATGATAATCAAGGTAAGCATTTATTTTATTTTACTTTATTTTGCAATTTTGTTTTGGGCCCTTTCAAGTCAATGGCACAGGCTGCAACCTTGAGCACACCTCACCTGGCAATTCTCAATATACAACTCCTGGAGCTGAAAATCCCTGAACCTTATGTTTCCCATCTGCATTATGAGCAACACTGACTACCTTCTGGAATTATTTCGACTTCCTGTAAGTATTGCTAAAACCAATCCTGTTCTCAAAAGGCCTCTTAGAGATTAGCAATAATACTTGCAAAGTGTATGTGCAAGCACTGTCTGCTTTAGGGGGTTAATTGACATCTCCCTACCAGACTATTGCAGAGCTGACTGTTCCCTTCTCCTCCCTTACCAAAATGTATAATGAAACTGGACAAAATAAGACTTCTCTCAACCCAGACTACACACTGACTTTATGCAAAAACAAACAAACAAACAATAACTTTTTACATTTGCCATCAACGCCACAGTTCCTGAAGCAATGGTACACACACTCAGCATGAAAATATCAAAGCTCCCTCCTGATGCAGTCTTGCCTTTTTTTTTTTTTTTTTAAGTACCACCTGCAGCCATTAATCATTTGCAGTACTCAGTTTTTGCAAACAGCAGCAACAATTTCCCACTTCTGCCTTCTTGTTACATGTGAACTTTTCTCACTACGTGTTCTACCCGTGTAAAAGCAAGCAAAACCCAGTGTCTTTCTCAGCACTGTCTGTCACAGCTCTCTGTGCTGAGGCAGCAGAGCAGGGGAGTGATGCAGAAGGCATGTGCCAGCTGTTCCTGTTCTGCGTTCATCGCAGTCACCTCCTCTTTGCCTTCAAGGAGAGATAAATATGCATGGGGGTGTGCATCTGTGCACATGTGTGGGCATGCACATGTGTGTGTATAGATGTATGTATGTGCTGCTAAGTGTGGGCATGTGGGTGTATGTGTGTGTATGGGCATGGGTGTGCATCTCTGTGTGTATTTGCATAAGTACATGTATGTGATGTGAGTGTATTTATGTCTGGGGGATGCATGTATGTACGTGCACACATTTATGCACATGGATAGGTGTCTGGTTGTGTGTGGTAGATGTATATATGTCTGGATGGGTGGAGCTGCATGTGGGGGTCTGTGGGCGTATAGATGCATGTGTCTGTGCAGAAGTGTGCGCTCCTCCATGTGGGGATATCTATCTGTGGGATGGTGAGGGGGTGGCTGTGTGTGTACATAGAAACAACTATATAACGAATCATTTATATAAAAATTGGTCACCTATACAAATATGTAGATATGAAAACCAGTCCGCATGCATTTCTATCAGGTCTGTACCTGTGAGAGTTCCCCCCACGCCTGTGACTCAGGCAGCAGTGCTTTCCCCCAGCAGGAGTGATGGTTCAGATCCTGTCAGGTGAAGATTCAAGGTGTCTCTTGCCACAATGTGCAGGCTACATGCACAGAAAAGGGTTGGCGACTCCATTACAAGCACAAATCCTATTCTAACTGCAGCTGCACACTCACTGCAAATGGAATCAAGTTCTACTAACGCAAGTATTTAGCCTTACTACTAACTCAGGCCTTTACCAATTTTCCACAAGATTCTAACAGCTTACCTGAATGACATGCAGTACAGTGAACAGCATCATCCACTTCCTGCACAAATACCGGCAATGAGAACAGAGATGTTTCCTCGTGTGGCTTCAGCAATGCCTTTCCCTGATGACCTCCTCCCCATGTGAGCAAAAGTTCATAGTGTCAATTCAGTTCTTATCCCTCAAGACCTACCTACGTTCATGTACCTTTCTAAAAAGTTTTTATAAAAGTTTTCAAGCTGGGAATTACAATTCCAATTTTAATTAAAACCTTGATTTTTTTTCTTACCCATCCCAACACAGCCCGAAGCAATAGTGGCACCGAATACTTCTTCATCTGGAAGAGCTCCAAAGGTTCACACTCTGTCACAAATCTATTGGTTTCACTCTTATATTCCACTGGGCAGACAAAGTACTGATGCTGAGCCAAGAAATAGGAAAACTGGAAAGCAGAAGAACAACTCGTCAAATATGCATTAGTTGATACAGTCAAAAATCATACTGTAATTGAAGGCTTTATTATCTTTTGTAATAAAGAGACCCCCAATGGAGTAAAATCAGCCCTCTTTTTAAGTTGGAGAATGCCTCAACAAGGGAGGCGGATGCTGACCTTCAATGCCTTTAGGAACCATTTCCCATCTTATTTTTCTTTTCCTATCTCTCAGGCTCCTATCTAGTGCATATTTCTGCACTGTAATATCCCCAAGCATTAACTACTCATTATTTCTTTAGAGTTCACTTCTCCATTCAATCCTGAACTACTGCTACTACAAGTTGTCACCTATAAGTTCCACTGATCTTGTTGATAAGTTACATATAAAAGCAATTATTTTATGTTGCTGCTTTCTTCTATGCATATCATTGGTGTAAAGCACCTGTCTAAACCCATGGGCATTCTGTCAGGAGAAATTATGTGTTAGGATGCAAGGCAACAGCCTGAAGTTGCACTGGGGAGGTTTAAATTGGACATTAGGAAGAATTTGTTCACAGAGAGGGTAGTCAAGCCCTGGAATGGGCTGCCCAAGGAAGTGGTGGGGATATTTCAGAGCTGTATGGGCATGGTACTAGGGAACAAAGCTTAGGGATGAGATCTGGCAGGTGAGGTTGGACGTGATGATCTTGAAGGTCTTCTCCAACCTGAATGATTCTATTTACTGAGCTATTCTACATGAACCTATGCAAGAAAAGTTGTGTTGTTACTTACAATGAATCCAAATACAACTGTGGAGATGCCACCTCCAATGAACCCTTCCCAGGTCTTTTTGGGAGACAGCTAGGCACAAGAGAGAGAGAGAGAGAGAGAGAGAGCTGCATCAATTGCATCATTGAACTTTTTTTTTTTTTTTTTTAACCACCTGGACCTTGTTTGCAGTAAGCTCCTACTTGTGAGCATGTGCAAGTATCAAACGCTGAATGTCACTGGCTGCAATCTCTGAGCACTATAGATAGAAAAGCAGGGCCAGGGGCAGGCAGGGAATCTGCCAAGGTTGGACAGTCCTCAGGAGATGCTTGCTCCCTACTTAAGATGGGCAAAAAAGCACAGCATCTAAATGCAAGCATAGAGAGACCAGCATAGCAAGCTGTTTTCTTCATCAAATTCCATCAGGCTTCCTATCTGGGAGCAATTTATTATCAGATCCAACCAAATACACCAAAGTTAACATTGCAAGGACATGAAAATAAAAATTTGTATCTTTCTGTAGGGTCTTGCAAATACTACCAAAATTGGAAGATTAATGCTCGAGCCCTTCTCAGTGCTACATCAATGAGACCAGATGAGGAACATTACATAAAGCCTTATTTCAAGCAACAGTTTTTGAAGTAGTATGCAGTTTAGCCAGCACGTGCAATCCAAAAAGAAAGCAGCAATATTTAATGATGTAACAGACCTCAAATTCATCATACTACGTTGATATTACATTCACAGAATCACAGAATTGTCTAGGTTGGAAGAGACCTCCAAGATCATCTAGTCCAACCTCTGACCTAACACTAACCAGTCCTCCACTAAACCATATCACTAAGCTCTACATCTAAATGTCTTTTAAAGACCTCCAGGGGTGGTGACTCAACCACTTCCCTGGGCAGCATGTTCCAATGTCTAACAACCCTTTTGGTAAAGAAGTTCTTCCTAAGATCCAACCTAAAACTCCCCTGGCGCAACTTCATCCCATTCCCCCTTGTTCCTATCACTGGGCACGTGGGAGAATAGACCAACCCCCACCTCACTACAGCCTCCTCTAAGGTACCTGTAGAGAGCAATAAGGTCACCCCTAAGTCTCATCTTCTCCAGGCTGAACAAGCCCAGCTCCTTCAGCCACTCCTTGTAGGACTTGTTCTCCAGACCCCTCACCAACTTCGTCGCCCTTCTCTGGATTCTCTCAAGCACCTCCATGTCCTCCTTGTAGCGAGGGGCCCAAAACTGAACACAGTACTCGAGGTACAGCCTCACCAGAGCCGAATACAGGGGGACGATCACTTCCCTAGACCTGCTGGCCGCACTGCTTCTTATACAAGCCAGGATGCTGTTGGCCTTCCTGGCCACCTGAGCACACTGCTGGCTCATATTCAGCCGACTATCAGCCATCACTCCCAGGTCCTTCTCCGCCAGGCAGCTCTCCAACCACTCATCTCCCAGCCTGTAGCTCTGCTTGGGGTTATTGCATCCCAGGTGGAGGACCCGGCACTTGGCCTTGTTAAACTTCATGCAGTTGGCCTCAGCCCATCAGTGCAGCCTATCCAGATCCTCCTGCAGAGCCTTCCTACCCTTGAGCAGATTGACACACGCACCTAACTTGGTGTCATCTGCAAACTTACTGAGGGTGCACTCGATGCCCTCGTCCAGATCATTGATGAAGATATTAAAGAGGACCGGCCCCAGCACCGAGCCCTGGGGAACGCCACTAGTGACCAACCTCCAACTGGATTTGACTCCATTCACCACAACTCTTTGGGCCCAGCTACACAGCCAGTTTTTAACCCAATGAAGCATACGCCAGTCCAAGTAATCCCACTTTGCACTTAAAAATCCCTAGAAACCAGATAAATGATGTGTTTTCTAGCAAATGTCTAACATGCAGTACAGCTGAAACTACTGACCTCTATAAACATAATTTTGAACAAGTATCAAAAATGCTGTGAACTGTAAGAACCTGTTGCTGAGTCAAGTACATACCTTAATTAACGGAGTTCTGCCAAAGAAGAATCCAAAGATGTATGCGGCAATATCATTGCAGATCACACTTGAAATGGGCACCAGAAACCTAGAGAAAGATGCACAGAAAGTTTCAGAAGTGGGAGGGGGTAGAAGGTGCCTGAACCTAAACACAGAACAGAAATAACTTTAACTGAAACAGCAGCATTTTTGGTTGGGAATTTTTATCTAATATTTAGAAACAATTATGTTTCATAATATGTTCACTTAGTTCCCCCATAAGCAACATATTGAGCTATACTGATGTTCGTGTTCAGCCAATACAGACTGGTAGAGATCCACAGTAGTTCAACTTATAATTTCATTTTATCACATGAGCTTAAAATGTCAACAGGTTGGCTTTTTCTATCAGATTGAAGACTAGTACCACTTAGAAAGAAATCAGCAGAAATAAACATGTTAATGTTACTGGTAACATCAAAGCAAGCAAATCCCTTATAAAGTTCAATGATACCTACATTTAAAAAAAGAAAAACTATTTTCCTTTTCTTGCTCGTCAGTTTGCAGCAGCCTGTGATAGCTTTTTAAGTGGTCTCTGCATGTAAACATCATCTGACTTTTCTACTAAAACATGTTAACCTCTTTTTCCCTTTTCAAAGCAGAAATGTATTAGTAAGATTGGAGTCAGATTCTGTGACCATCTGCCAAATTGTCTGGTGCAATAGTAGCAGAAATGCTACTAAGAAATAGGCAGCTAGCTCAAAAACTAGGTTCACTGTTTTACATATGTACAAGTTCACCATGAAAAGAATTTGTTCATACAAACTCTGTCAAAGGCTTTTTTTTTTTTTCCAACTGTGAGCATGTCTTTTCTGTAATGATCTTCCTTGTTGAGAAAAGAACAAGGAACACATGAAGTATTATGTCCTTCGAAGTACACATTATCTTCCATGTTCTTCTTTCTGTCTCAACTCGCAATTTACACTCTCCCTAAAGAGGTGTGGGGTGTAAAAACATGACATCTCGTTAAGGGAGAAGTTTTAAAGTCATCAAGTTTAACTGCATCATCAGAATTCAATATGCAGTGGGAAGTGAGGCATTAGGACAACCAAAAAACAGTCAAGATTTACATTCTGGAGGATTTTGTTTTGTTTTGTTTTGTTTTTAGGTCAACTGACTTTACCTGTACATACAAAATTATTAAAAACACTTCTCCCTTTCCCAATATACATCTTGCTCTTGGAGACTACCATTAGTTAGCAAAAAAGGGTAGTCTGCTATCATTTCACCTGAACTTCATACGGACAAGACACACAGTTTAAGACCACCGATACCTGCCACTTCACTTGCTGGAACTATTCTGCTTGCTTGCTAAAAACAGAAGAGAACACATTTCGAGTTACTTTGAAAAATCCCCAGCGTGTTGTTTTTAACCTCTAAGGTTTTCATGTCCTTGAAACCTTCTGGAAAGAAGGTCTCAAGCTGGACTCCTGACACCAGATTTGATCTTCCAAATTAAATGGTTCCATTTCAGTAGGACTGTAGAACCTGAAGCTCCCAAGCAGCTGAAAAGAAACTGCTGCATGTTCCCATCTTCACCAAATGCCATGGGAGATAGTTGACCATACTTGGGATTAACCCTGATCCTTGCACATAAATGAAGCAGTTGTTTGAAACTACCATACTTGTGGCTGCCTATCAAGCTTAAGGGGTTTCTGCCCACTGCCCTATACCCCTTATGTCACTGCTCCCACCACCTCCGATTCCCCCTCCAACTAAGCATGGATGCTTCTTACTTGGTGCAGCTTCGACTGTTCTCGTGGTTATTCCCTAACTCCCTAATTAGATCTCTCCCTAATTAGATCTGCTATGTAACA
Source organism: Aythya marila (assembly GCF_965140915.1). Taxonomy (NCBI): domain Eukaryota; kingdom Metazoa; phylum Chordata; class Aves; order Anseriformes; family Anatidae; genus Aythya; species Aythya marila. Next base: position 328,060 of record NC_139045.1, read on the forward strand.
GAGCCAACCTTTCAATGCAATAGTTACAAATTAGTTTGTTACTTTTTCCCTTACCAGATCATGCCTTCAAAGAGATTTTGGATGACTAGATGAGATTGAGTTACAGTGATCAGCAAAGTGACATGAGTCCATGCGAACTGTTAACAATGCAACAACACAACAGTTAGTGAAAACACCAATCAGTACACCTCCATCAGTACTGGCACGTCAGCTAGAGGAGCCCTGAGGAGCTCACAGGTAGACCAGATCTAGCAGTAAGACAAGAGATGCATGCATACGGTACATCACAATTCAGCTGGCTTTCAGAAGCAAGGACCGAAACTTTAAAAGGTTTCCCCATCGTTTTCCTTTACCCGGAATTTTTTAACATGCAGTTTAACTTCCAATTTAGTGAGACGTATACCTTCAGCATGAAAGCAGCAAAGAAACATAAGCAATGTGATATTCTGCATATACATACGTAAAAGACAAGTTAGAACTGTAACAATAAAATGGCAATGAAGAACTCATGAAAGAGTCATGTTACACAGATGTGGATATCATGACAGAATACTGGTCCTCTTAGGAAAGATGGAATTTCTCAGGATAAGTGAAAACTAATTGTTAATTTTTATGGGCATGGCTATTTCAACTGTCAATTTCACCAATACTACACAGTGTACCTAGTGTTTATTCAGTAGCAGCAGTATGCAGTAAAGTGGTTTCCAAAGCTTCTACATTACATTTTGCTTTCCAAAAACTCACAGATAAAGACCTGGTCATTTTTCCAGGCAACACTGAATTCAAGCACACAATGGCTGTGCTAGTTAATACTCAGGATGTCCTACTTCCTTAAATTTCCTTATCATGTGTGCTTTCCTATGGCAGCCAGCATCTACTTGCAGTTAAGAAACCTGAAGAGTCTGAAAGCAGGTGCAAGAGCTGACTCAACCTTCCTGAAAATATTACCTGCTGGTTAACTAAAGCATCTCTGCAGCAAAACATGTATTAATCATACAGTGGTACTGAAAAACCAGTGCAAAACAAATGGCTTCTACTCTTCAGTCTCCGTCCCCTGTTCCCTCCTCAAAAAAAGGTTCCCCTCTGTTCTACTGAAATTCTTCTGTAGTCACACCTTAATGCTTTCTGGACAATCACAATGTTAAATGACTGACTACACTTGTTTATCCTTCCTTTTCCAGGGAGGGGGGGGAAGAGGCAAGAGAGGGGAGGGAAGAGAGGGATATCAGGGAAAAATATAATTACCTTGTGCCAATTCAAAGATAACGTGCTTTGTCGATTACAAAACCAAAATCACCTCTCCCCAAAAAGCTGCATCTCCCCCCAGTGAAGCAACTTCTCCCACAAATAGGGTAAATCATTTTTGAATATAATTTCTGTTGTTTTTTAATGCTATAGTGCTCAGCTAAGTCCTAGTCCAAAATGAGGGACCCGCAGTGGTAAAGTGTCACCTAAGGCACTGTAGAAACAAAGGAGTTAACTGCAGCCACTGACCTTTAAGTAATCTTTAAGGTTGCACAACACCCTGATCACTCAAGTTCTTTAAAGACAAGTAGTACTGCATTACTGTTTTACTGTTGCTTCTGATCATTCCTATTTTTAATCAAATTTGGGAGTCAGAAACACTGGTTTCTTACTGGACAAGAATGATCTACTGGGGCACAGCACGGGGCCAGAACAACTGTTAAGTGTCACAGACTCCAACTCCTGTGCAGGCGTTCAGGTCAGGTTTCCATCCTAGCACTGCAATGGAGCCTCTACAAAGAGGTGCTTGAGACACCAGAACCATGTCCCACCCCATGCCGAATGTGTCTGGCTTCCAACCTGCACGGAAGGCGCACGCACTCAGAGGGAGCCTCTCCCTTGTCCACCTGCCACTACAGGAGCAGTGTCACAGTGTGTACAGGGCCTCGCGCAGTGAAAGACTGCTTTGTGAGATGATAAGAAGCCCCAATGTATAGGTAGAGACACCCAACAGCCCAACATCACTTGGTTTCACACCCCCACCTTCCAAGGTATTTTATGAACGTAAGGACATGACCCTTTCTAGTGATATATGTACGCAACTGACCAGGGCAAAGTAGGTAATACACACCATATAAAACTGCAGACGGTAGTGTTTCTTCACTAAGCTCAGAACAAACATGCAGAAGCCTGTAAAACAAAGCAAGCATAGTTTGTACTATTGAATGTGTAATTACACTGAACCACCATACACCAATAATTCTCTTCCCTTGGAGCAGTCTCCAACCTGCCTGTTTGGAGCACCTACTTCTGTTTGGTAACCACAGGCAGAGAATTCTTCTCACTAGAGCATAAGATTTTATTGACATCAGTAGGAAGCATCCGTTTCATTACTTACAAGGTCACATCATGGACATCAATTTTAGGGGATGAGACCATCACCTTTAAAAGGTGCCCAAAGCCAGACCAACAAGCTTGATTTGAATGACAAACAGGAAATAACCTGAAGGTGAACACCAGCTCACCCCTCTACCCCAGAGAGGCACACAGCTGCAGGCAACAGAACCTTGAGGCATGCTGCAGAGTGCAGATTCCAGGGAGACATATCACCCCTCAACTTGGGGGGCATGCGGAGTCCCGGCCTTCCCTATGACAGCGCCCTACAGGAGCGAGGCTGGTGGCCACCCGCAGGACCCCTGGCCTCCCACTGGGTATGTGGCTGCTGCCTGCTCTCCCCCTCCTTGCCCTTCAGCAGCCATGAGCATTAGTTGTGTTAGGTTCCTTGGGGAGAAGCTGGCTGGAAAAGGTCAGATTGCGTCTTGCAAGGCTGGTTGCTAGTTTGTGATCTAAGCATGAAGTAGAAGTTTTGTCTGGTTTACAAAACAGTAGCAGTAGACAAAGTTCTTTATGAAGATCAGGTTTCTTCATCTATTTTACAAATACTTGCAGTGTGGCAGTCTCCCCATCTCTTAGGTCAACCTGAGTCTTCAGCTGATTACTTTTAAGGCTAAAGTAACATTAACGTTGTGTTTCTGAAAGCCGCATGGACTGCATTTACTTGTTCACAGAGACAGGAAGGAGGCTGTTAAAGAACTCTTTCCCTGGACTGGGAGGAACATTTATCCATGAGGCAAGCAAAAGAGTATCTCACAGACAAAATAAAGTCTGAGGCCTTTTGAATAAACACTTTACAATATAATCACACACCTTATTGCTGTAGCCCTGGCAGAACACTTACACAATAAAGCATTAACCCATCACAGTAATGACACATACAAGCCGTTTCCTATCACAGTAACAACAGCCATAACCCATCACAGTAATGACACATATAAGCCATTTCCACAAACTGACAAACTACTCTTGATACATTCAGGTACTGAACCCAAATTCTTCTGCTATCAAAATTAATTCATGTTGACTCTTAATGAGTACTATTAGCTCAACCTTCCAACAAGCATCAACTGTTTTTTAGACTACTACCTTCTTCTAGGTGAATGCAAAATTTATACTTATATTTTGATGATAAAAGTGTAAATTTCCTCCAACAGCACCAGAAAAAGAGTAATAGAATAGATAGAGCTAAGAAGCTTTTTTCTTAAAAACAAAGCAAAACAGGCACAGAAACAAATGCAGCACACTGTTCTTCCATTTCTGCCATTTCCTTCACTTACCTGCCAGATAGAGTGCAAAAGATATAAACCTGTGGTAACGAATTAGAAACTGAAGCTGTTCTCTTCTCTGAACAAATGTACCGAAGTAATCAGCCACAGTTTCCCCGTAAAAAAAGTAGTTGACACACAGCAAAAAGTACCTGAAACAGACAAGAGGCAGCTGTTACTTAAACAAGGTAATACATTGTGTCATTCATTAAAAACAAAAACAAAACAAAACAAATCAAACAAAAACAACAACAACAACAAAAAAAAACCCCTCTCCCCTATCCTCCCACCCGACACACAAAAAGAAAACCCAAAAGGTGGAAAGTGGAAAAGGTTCACAATGGAAACAAAATGCAAGTACCATTCCATTCTTTCACTTTTAGCAAGCAAATTTTGGTTGTTTATTTCTTCTACAGCAACCACACTAGAAAAACAGATATTGCAGAAATCCTTTCATACAGAACTACTTGTGCTCCACACTTGGGCAAGTCCTTTTGAGATATTCTCAAAGTACAGAACAATATCTTGCATCTGTTCAACTGAACAAAACTTTGATTTTAACTAGCACGGCAACAGAAAAGTTGATTTTGAGCTCCATGTATGCAGGTGACTGTGGTTAAATGCCAAACCAGACAAAGCGGTACAGTGCACATCCTCTAAGAATTTTGGCAGGACTGCAGTCATAAATACCTGATTCTGTTGCAGCAGTAGATCCAGAACCCACAGAATAATACAGACGATAGACAAGTCCTACTGATAACCCAGGACTGAGCAAAGGGAACCAACTAGCTTGTACAGAGAGCTGACAGAATAAATTGATATTTCACAGTAAAATTGCTTCTAAAAGTGAAGAAGCAATGTGACAAGAGGCAGGAGTACCTTGGATCACTTCAATTAATTGAACAAACAAACAAAAAAATAAAATAGGTCAGGTCTGAACAATTACGTCCTCAAGCACCTTAGAGACAACATGTGCCCAATATCCTCCTAAAACACTCCCTCTTATCAAATGCCTTCATCTCTCCTCCCAGAACTCAGAAGTAGAAATCTTTTCCCCAGCCCTACAGAGCCCTGCATAAGCAGGGCATTCCCACAACTATCTGGGATTTGCCAGTAACATTAATTATATCTTCTGGCTATCAAAAGATCCCTTGACACCTCTTTATTTATTCACTCCTGTGATTGCGATTAAATGCAAAATGAGTGAGGATTTACAACTTGTACATGATGATTTTAGTTACTTATGCATGAAAAGGAGCACTTCAAAGTAACTATTTGGTTATTTTCTTACACAAAGGTAAATACAAAAAAAAAAGTCAAAGCTGTTCAGATAATACTGATCAGGTGATTATTTGGCTATGCACATTTTTAGGTAGCTTTCAGATGTTTAATTCTGACTTCAAGTATACATACATGCACACAGAGAATCCTGCAGTAGAAACAGATGTCAAGTTTTCCATGTGTACACAACCTACAAAGCTATCCTTGCACTACAACAGGATACAAAGAATGAAGAGACTTAAATTTCAAATCTCTACTTATTGATGGTCTTGTTTGCTACTCACCAGCTGAGGGATCTAAACCATGGTAAATCATAGGAGTGATAGACTCTGTAACCTATAGTAATGATCTCATGGAAACATTTCACTTGGATGCTCAAGACCTAAAACAAAAAGAAAAAAGCTATGCAGATACACTATAGTTGTTTCTTGAAGGCTGTGCGGAGTACTGCAACCTGTGTTAAGGGGAAAAAATTATTCTGAATCCAAATTCCATGCAGAAAGAAGGCAGCTTCCAAGCAAGAACACAGGGAAGTACAGTTGTTGAGAAAAGGCATACTGGGCTAGCTGCAAGAAATCCCTCCAGAAATAAGGGAAAGCTCCTTACTTTTCCTCACCAAAGCAGTTTGGCAGCAGGAAGTAAAAAATCATTTCCTGTAAAGAGTAGGCTCTTCTACTACTTTTGGTTACATTTAATTTTTCAATTTAAGCAAAATTTTCAAAGTCCAGTGGAAAAAAAAAATGGACTCTGCAACAGAACGTGGACAGCCAAGTCTTCCATCTGCAAGAGCCTCATTAAGGGTAAGCATGTGCTGCTAATTAGCACTGATGAGAAGAGGCACTGCTCACCTACCGCAGGTCCAAACGTCACACCCTGCACAGCCTCCATGTTGTTTGTCATCTCATAGTGCTGTGCTTGTCTGTGCAAGTCTGTAAGTGTGTCCTGTGAGCTGCTGCACTCTGAAGGTCTCAGCCAGTTCACCTAAGCCGTAGTCACCAAGGAGATGACCTTGCCCCAATACCACATATTTCCAAATATGGGTCAGCAGTAATCCTGTGCAGAGGCTAGAGGATGAACCTACCTACACCAACCATGCATATCATCACACCAGGCTTTGCAGGATTTCTCTTAGCACATGCGCTCACGAACACATTTCACCTTGCTCAACACGTAACCACAGCCTATAGGGTATCACATCACCTTAGCGAGTTAACTTTGATGTCTGTCCGTCTCATGCTCTCTCGTCTGATTTGTCTACATTATAAACCCAATCGCTACACAAAATAGCACCAGTAAAGGATTACGCCTTAAAGTGGAAAAGGACATTTGGGGATGAAGGCATGGAAACTTGTGCGTGTTACCTCCAGACAAATGTAAAGTATATTCTCAACCTCTGATACAAGTCTTACAGCTTCTCTTCCCAGCTTAGCTGGACTTCCCTACAAGTCTCCAAACATTTTCCATCTCAGTATTAAGATTTGGTTTTGGCACAACAAAAGCTGTGACAATTTAAGTTATGTGATTCCAGTGAAATAAAATAATTCATGAGCAGAACTGTTTTATTCCTCCATTCCTTTTTGCATGGTAACAAATGTCAAATTGAGAAACAGTTGATTAGAGAACCATTCTGAGTTTTGTTTTATAGTCAAAAGGAAGAGTTCTATATTATTTCTATACTAGCTTTTTGGTTCATCTCCCGGCAGCTTTGCCCATGACTGCAGTCTTCGAGCATACTATGAATACACCAAATTGAACTGCAAACTGTTTGTGCTCCAGTTCTCATTCTGGAAGTGTTATACTAAAAAAAAAACATGTGAAAAATGCCTCTACAATGACCTACACTGTAATGAAGCTTTGTTTTGTTGTTTCGTCATACACTCAAAGACATCGTCCACCAATGAAACTGTGAATTACAAGCTTGTGTCATTCTTCTGACAACAGGAAATACAAACTAGACTCATTCAGACAGGGACTCTAATACAGGCCATAATACTGGTGAACAAGCATTCCGGTATCTCAAGACATTACTGTCCAAGAGTGTTTCAGAGTAGGCATGGGGAAAAACAAAACAAAACAAAAAAAAAACTATTTTGCAAATTTAGTCAAAAATCAAAGCAGCTACTCACAAGCATTAATTTCAGTGTTCTAGAAGCCACATCCCTGTTTGTTGCTTGTCATGGCTGGAAAAAATAGTTAAACCATTACTCACTAAGAATACCAGCCATAAAAATGATGGGAAGAGGTAGTACGCAGTGTGTATGAATGTTATGATGATATTTGTTCAATTCATGGCCTAAAAAAACATTTTATCTCTGCACCTTGGACAGGCACCTATCTCCATTCTATGGATAAACCCTAGAGAGCCCTGGAGAGAAGCAAGGAAAGAGAAGCAAGGAATTAACAGAGCATGAGTGAGCAAAGTCTTTTAGAGCCAGGCACTGCCGGCAGACAAAAGCTGCTTGCTTTTCTCAGCCTGAAAAATGGAACTCTCTTTCTGTGTATTTCAAGCAAGTCTTAAAGAAGGTATGAGAAGGTAGTGGGAACAAGCCAAGCAAATGAATGACATTAATCTCATAAGCTTCGATGTAAAGAACTGTTTAACTTGTTTGTTTAATTCCTACCTAATTTAAGTAGCTGAGAAGGCCTTCATCCACAAGGTCCAATTGAAAACTCTTCCAATTTTTCAAGAATACTTGTATTTACCAAATTAAGAGACAAAATGTCTTCTGTAATGTCTGCACTTGACTTCCACCTATTTCTTATGCATGACAAGGAGATGAAGTAACTCTTGCACAATAGAAGATTTTAAACAAACTTACCAGAAGCATCAGCATGAAAGATCCCATGTATATTATCAGAAAAAACACAGAAATCATAGCTAGAGTTAGAATTCCACGAATCCACCAGTTCTTCCATCTGCCAAGAAAAAAGAGAATAAAAAGCAACCAGTAAGAATTAAATATAATGGCCACTTCCTTCCCTAACCAAAGACTCAAGTAGATGGTTACCAGAAGGAAGACCAGGCATCTTGCTTAATAAGACACATAGTAAGAAACACAGAACCAAGCAGCCAGCCACCTCACGAGGGGACACAATAAAGAAAGCCAAGTGAGCCATCTTTCCTCTTCCCCATCCCTCTCCTCCCCACAAAATGCCTTCATTTGCCATCTAATGCATCAGCCCCTCCTTAAAGGTGCTGTGAAAATACATCATGATCCCCAGGGAGGGTTTCACAGCAGGAGCCATGGGGAACCAGCCACATAAAGGCTTACCCATGAAAGAAAGGCTACCAGGAAAAAAGCATAGAAATCTTTGAGGACTGGCAGACAAAACCAGGGGATTGCTGACTGCCTATGTTAGCAAAGCCGCTGCTTTGCCAGGTAAAGGAATATCTGTTGATCTTATCTGTTGATACATAGACTGAACCACCACAAATGTTTATCTAAACTGTAGCTAAACATTGTGGCAATTCATTTAGAAATGCTCACATGGGCAATCTTCAGGTCCTATGCAAAAAAAATTGCACTAAACAGGCTGAAGCATAAACATATCAATCATGATATCAAATAAAAATTTAGTCTTTAATTTTCATGTAGATCAAACAAAAATTAAAACCTCAATACAATCAGTAATGATTTTATTCAGCAGCTCTCAAATATGAGAGCTTGTTTGTTTTACTATACCTGGCAGACAAACCCGACAAAGCCCTTCTGAGGATTTCTGGAGTGCTGTCTATTGATGAAGGAACATCTGGAACATCACAATCATTTCTAAGATCCAAATCATCAAGTCTTTCAATCAAATCTGCTTCCTATGACCAACAACAACAACAAAAAAAAAGGCAAAGCACACTAAACAAACTCAACATGCAATAATATTAGTTATTTCATAAAATAGTATGCAGTCACAAGCTTATGTCTTACATGGAGATGCAGGAATTATCAGTTCCTCAAGTCAAGACAACTATGATGTAGTACTTAAACTATAAATACTGCAGTAACACTGTATTGGCATGTAAATACTATACTGACATGTCTTCTAAGGCCAGTATTCAGATGCTGTAACATGACCTGCCATGTTCAAGGGCACTTGACACCCTCTGCACTCTTTCTACCCACCTACATAAGCATAGGGATCTATGTTCTCAGAAATACTACGAGTGACATAAAACATGGGTTTAACAAAAATCCCCAACTCTCTAACATACTCCCTCACCTTCATTTTAACTCATCTTCTATGGAAGAAGGTCACGGCTCTTCTGGTCTTGTTGCATGAAGAAACTAAATGGAGTACCTGACAAAACAGTTCCATTCCAGAGCAAGAAGAGGTTGCTGTCACAGTCTCTCATATTTTTATTGTGGGGAACTTGATCAATCCAGCTTGAAAATACATGATCCAAGAACAAACTATAAAGTGACCAGATATGCTATGGACACAATATTATTCAGAATAATCTCTTGGTATGACCCCAGCATGGCATTGTTTCTTCACCATTCACTCATGACCACTCAGGAACACACCTAGACAGAACTTTCAGCATAGCAAAGACAAAAAATAGGCGGTCTAGTGTACAAATTCTCATCAACAGTGAGAGTGAACTGGCAACAGGTTTTTTTTCCTCCCCTCAGTAGCAGCTAACACTGAATGTGCTGATTTACTTCATCCTTACATGACCAAATGCTTAACTCTTGGCAGTTGGAATGCTGCTCAGCTGTAGCACAGCAGGGAGCAGCAGAGCTGTCTCTGGCAAGGGCTGAGTTTCCTCATGACCTCTTGGGCTTGCCTCACCTCCTCACCATCCCAAACAGCCTGCAGCCCATCCTACATAACCAGCTTCATCAGCTCCTAACAGCTCTGGGGACCATGAAGTTACTTGGCTGACAAGGAATCTTCTTCTGGAGCTTAGGCAGAAAAAGAAAGTGTACAGCTGCTGGAAGCAGGGTCAGGCAACGTGGAAGGAATACAGGGATGCTGTTCATGTTTGTAGGGAGAAAATTTGTGTGGCCAAAGCCCAACTAGAGTTGAAGCTGTCCAGGTCTGTGGAAGACAATAAAAAATGACCTTTTAAATATGTGAATAGAAAAAGGAGGACCAGAGAAAACATAGGTCCACTACTTGATGGGGAAGGTCACCTCACAGACAAGGACTTAGGCAAAGCAGAGACGTTTAATGCCTTCTTTGCCTCTGTCTTCAATGCTGAGGATGTGCTTCTGGACCCTGGGCGACCATGACGGTGGGAATGACAAACTTCCAACCAGCCCTGAACATGTGCAGGATTTGCTGCCCCACCTGGATCCATACAAGTCCATGGGTCTGGATGGGATCCATCCCAGTGTGCTTAGAGACCTGGCTGACATCATCGTGGGATGTCTCCCCAGGGATGTAGCCATGGCACCAAGCCTGCTGGAGTTCAAGAAGTGTTTGGACTGTGCATAGTCATATGGGCTGAATTTTTGGGTAGACCTGGATGGAGCCAGAAGTTGGATTCAATGATCCTTACGGGTCCCTTCCAACTCAGGATATTCTGTGATTCTATGAACTGTACTCGAAACCTTTTCCACCAGTGCTGTACTGTGGTTTCTAACTCTTCCTCTCTTTCCAGCCTCCTCGTCCCAGATCCCTGTGGGCTGTTTTCTTTACTTGTTTATCCTCAACCTATTTCCACAAACAGGTCAGCTTTTGTTTCCAACTTGTCCTTAATACTATTATTTTCTTCCCGAGTCTTGAATATTTTTGGCATTTTGGAAGAGAGTAGACATACCTCCAACTCCGCATAAAAAAACACCACAGAACTAATAAGGCCTACAGTCCAAGCCATCACAGGGTTACTCTCTTTATAGCCTTCAGCCTTTCCTCTTAATCTGCTGGCCTTTGGGAAGCTGGGCTTGAACATAATCACAGCCTCAGCAGCTGATGACCTCTGGGAGTAACCTACACCTAAAAGACAAGGCCTGCCAAGCCCCAGTGTCCACGACCAAGGCTGTGCCCCAAAGTTTGCCCAGCAGCAGGCTGAACTGGGAGAGGTTTGGGTCAGGGGCCTGGTGGGCTCAGTAGCCTGGCCCGTGGCTGGGTGGTGGCAGGAATTGGCCAGGGTGTTGCAGGCCTGGCCCCGGCCTACCCTGCAAGCCCAGCACTGGAGGTGGTATGTAATTAATGGGCATGCCTGTAATTAATGGGCATCACTGTACTGCAAGTGTGGCCCAGGCCTCAGGGAGGCTGTCGAAAATGCAAGTAACAAAACAGGGATTCATGTGCTTGCAGCCTTAGTATTCAGACATTTTCTTCCAGTGCTGTAGTACTATTCCTTAGGAAATCAACTACAGACTTTATAATGAGAAAGAAGAGGGGAGAGAGGGCAGACAGGGGAGAGCCGGGAGAGCCACAGGCCTTTTGCAAAGTCACATTCCAACCACTACAATCTGCACCTGAGTACAAAAAGCTATTTGTACAGAACTAGAGGACACTACCTGACTGCTGATAACGGGCAGTAATCCTGGCCCTAAAACCACAACTTAGAGTCTTTAGTATTAATCCTTGCTTGTGCATAGCAGAGGTGCTCTCTCCCTTAAGCATGGAGAACTATGGAAAACCCCAAGTCTTTTGATGCATGTCGGGCTTTCAGTATTGCTGCACATGGTTCCATACTCCATTGCTGTTTAAGCAGTCAAAATACATATGCTTAGTTTTATTCCTCTGATATGTAATACGATTTTCACTTATGCTCCTAATGAGAACCAATTTTTTAGATTTCCCAATTCTAGCACCTCAGTTGTGGCATTTCTCAGAGCACCTGAACCCGTTAAAGAACAAGTCTTCCTGTGCTCACCTAAGATGTATTTCTCAGTAGTTTGCTGCTGCTACAAGGACTTGGGCTGATGCAGACTTCAAGTTTTATATGGCTGCATCTGTTTACCTTTTTTTTTTTTTTAAGCTTTCATTTGCTAAAACAACTAGTGGGGGATAAACCATGAACTGTATCTTAAATTTACCTTTGCACCTTACCTCAACAATGACCTTGAGTACTTGATTTTCCATTTCATGCTATAACAGCCACAAACGTTTCCCGAATAAGACTTTTAATTTGCCAGGTCAGAGGCCAAAGAGGAAGCTGTTGACTAAAAGCTAACTAATTATCATCTCTAGCATAAAAAGTGCTGTAATAACCCCATCACTGGTGGACAAGCTTTTCTTATTATTTGTTTTCTTAGTTATATGATCAATTATAAACATTTCAGTTTATAGCCAGGAATAACAACAATCACTGCAACAGTAAATGCTAACATAATCACTACAAATGCCCTCACAAAGGAAAAAGAAAAAAAAAAAAACCACATCTACATCAGTCTTGCAATTTCATTTTGACCTTGTAGATGCAGTTTTGGAGCTCATTATAAAACCCAGCACCCCTTCCTTCCATTCACTAGGTCTGGGATTAGGCGAAGCAGAACACACTGTAACAGCCTCTGTATGAGGGATGACAAATGAAAAGCTATGGTTTTCATGCTGTGGGTACCCATTTGCACATTTTGCCAAGGTTAAGCAAAACCAGCCCAAGTTGCACTCTGTTAATGACTAAGACACCTTACACTTCTCTTCATTTGAAGGCTCATGCTCCTTCCAAAGAACCCATCTAATCAGCTCAAAAAGGACAAATCCAACAAGGCTGAGATGATGCAGGCCTGATGAGTACAGGGAAGAAGGCAAACCTGACAATTCCTTGGTCACTACCACAAGCTCAGCACGTAACAAACACATGTAACTGACACTACAATCCTCATCAGTTTCCAGAATTTGTCAGCTGCCCCAAAATGAAGGTGTGTTTAGTTGTAGGGATTTGTTTTTATGTCACGTTCCTAAAAAAAAAAAAAAAAAAAGAAAACACAGCAAGCCTTCCATCCTTAAGCAATAATTTTACTGAAAGGGTTGTTAGACATTGGGATGGGCTGCCCAGGGAAGTGGTTGAGTCACCATCCCTGGAGGTCTTTAAAAGACATTTAGATGTAGAGCTTAGTGATATGGTTTAGTGGAGGACTGGTTAGTGTTAGGTCAGAGGTTGGACTCGATGATCTTGAGGTCTCTTCCAACCTAGAAATTCTATGATTCTGTGAAATAGTTGGCCTTAAAAAGGAGGGCCTCAAACAGTCAGGAGACTGTGCCTCCCCAGCAGGAGGTCTGACCAGGAATTAAGCTTCCACACGGATTTCTGCTTGCTTTCCAGCACCTACAAAAATACAGCCATGTGTCATGCATAAAAACCCCAGATCTGTGAGCCTATCATCCTCCAAAATAACATATGTTAATTGCCATTCCATACCACACATTCTTCACTGCAATTATCACGTGCTGAGCAAACCATGCACAAAATTGTTCTTGTTACTAAGGCACTTGCAATATTCTGTTAGTACTGTTTTTTTTTTCCAGGACACACTAAGAAACTCACAGGTAGACTGCTAATATGTTTTTCTCAGACAATACAGCATCACCTATGTTAAGAAGAAATCAAGACAGACATTTTCCAACAACTTATCTGGGGAAAAAAAAAATGTTAAAGCAAAATAATTTAGTTATTGTCATTTTACCAGTATAAGGGTTACTTTAGTTTTCTTCTCCAGTACTGACCTTTCTGCAGTCTCTACCCCAAGTGTTACACTGAAGTCAATAGTTCAGTGAGAGCACCTTGGAGCATATTTCATGAGATGTACCTTGATACCTTCCTCTTAAGTCAGGCTATCAAAGCATCAGAAGATCCTGAATGATAAAACCTTGTTTTTCCAAGCTGTTAAAAAAAGTACCACCACCACCACCCTCCCCCCAAAACAAACAAACAAACAAACACTTTCAGAATTGTTCACATGTAATCACAGACTTAAACCTTCACCTCCTTTTCTACCTACAGCAGTTCTCATTCACCACCACTTCCACCAAGTTACGGTTTTGGAAATATCCAGCCCTTTGGTTATCTGTGAAAGTAACATAGCTAAATTTTTCTGTTTCTTCCAACACTGCCAAACAAACTGAAGTTATTTGTGACAGACTCTAATGCTCTACTCTAACAAACACTGCCATCAGGATTTTCATGCAACTCCAAGTATTTTAACAGCAAATCGTGTCTCTGGGCAGCAGAGTACTCATGAAGGTATGTTGACATTGTTAGTAAAAGCATGCCAGGCACGCTGCAGCAAATAGGACAGGAAAGACCTCGAGATCTCTCCTGCACACTGTAGCACAACACAAAGCAACAACAAACTCATAGAATCACCAAGGTCCACAGGGCAAAGGCAGGCCAACAGGAATTCTGCAGCCATCAGCTTGGCAGGGCTGCGAGCAGCTGAGGACACAGCCTTGCGGAGCTCGGGACGTCGGGAAGAAGGTTCACAAAGGGCACACCATGTTCATGCGAAACCAAAGAAGTTGCCTTTTACTTGAAAGTAAGGAAGTAGAAGTGAATACTGAACTTTTCTGCGTACCACTAAGAAAAAGAACCGATCGGGGGTGGGGAAAAAACAACTTTACTTAAATTCATGAGGAAATGAGCATCTCAGGACCTAGTAAGCATAACAAGAACAGTATCAGCCTACTGAAAATAGCAACTAAAAGTCCAAGAGATAAAAGCCTCCCGACATACTCGGAGTTCTTGGAGCTCTTGCGCAAACACAGAGCACTTCTCTACCTTGGCAAACAAGGTGCTTTCAAGCACGTCCCTTTTACCTATCTGGAATACTGGATGAATCGGGTCAGCAACAGTTGCATAAGTACTGAGCAGTTTCCATGCGGAAGGAGACGTCCAAGTTTTCTGCTCTAAGTATGGGAAAGGGTCATGTTTCTCAGCTGTGAGGTAGGAACCAGTGGAAATGCACTGCATCACAGCTACCCTGAGCAGCTGCGGAGGAAGGGGCGAGTTTCAGGCCCAATCGCCATGCAAAACAGGTGATCTGCACACAACCAAGCGAAAACTCACTATTCACATGCTGGAAAGAAGTGAGAGGCAGAACAGACAGACAAGCACCTACGGATATGTGTAGTGATGCATCTGTGAATCCTGATGTCCAAATACTTTCCATCAGGTCCCCTACTGTATACTTTACCCAAGTTCTCTCATTTAAACGAGGCCCAAACTGCGACCTACACAACACTCAGCACAGAAAGCTAGCTTATCTTTCCAGCCGGCCAAGGGCACTACAGACAGCTTAATACGGAAAATAAATCCTTGCTGTCATCTTACTGTGCAACACCTCCAGCAGACACCCAGAGGGTGCCCGCCCGACACAGCGCGGAGCCCCCCGGCCTGGAACGGCTGAGGCACGGCTCCTGCCGAGGCGGCCGCGCAGCGCCAGGGCCCCGCCACCCCCAGCACCCGGCTGCTGCCTGCGCCCCCCCCACCCCGGCGGCCGTTACCATGGCACGGGCCGGCCCCAACGGCCCCGCCGCGCCCTCACCTGGTCGCTGCCTTCCTCCTTCTCCTCCTCCTCCTCCTCGCCGTCCTCTTCGGGGGCCGCCCGCCACCGCCGCCGCCGGGCCGCCATCTCGGGGAGCGGGGGGGGGGGGCCCGGCGCAGGGTCCCCGTCCGGCGCCGCTGGCGTCCCGCGGCCTCTCCCAGGTGCGCCCGGCGCGGCCCCGGCGCGGGGCGGAGCGGGGCGCGGCAGCGAGCGGGGCGCCTCCCTGCGGCCCGGCAGCGAGCGGCCTGCGGGTGGCAGCGGGGGGTGGCGGTGCCCCCTCGGCCCGGAGCGGCAGGGAAGGGGCAGGGGGAGGAGGAGCTGGGACAGCGGGGGCAAGCAGCGCCGAGGGGTGGGCCCGAGAGGGAGGAGGGCAGGCACGCGGCGTGGCAGCGGCAGCGGCAGGGCGGGATGAGTCAGGGCGCTCGGGGAGAAGGAAGAGCACCTGAGCGGCTGGTGACAGTGGGGCGAGGGCGTGAGCAGCCCCACGGGCAGGGCCGCGACGGGACGGGGAATGAGGGACGCAGAGCGGGTTGCGCAGGGAGCAGGCAGGGCCTGGCCCCGCTTGCCTCCGAGCCGGGCGCCCGTGCAGGTGCCATACAGCATCGCCCACGGAGTGCCTGCTGTGCGGGGCTGAGGGAGCACTGCCGAGGCTGCCAGGCTATGCCACGGCACGGCCCCGGGCCCAAGAGCTCCGTGGGGCTGGGGCTGTGAGAGCAGGCTGGGAGCAGAGCCTCTGCTGCTGCCCTGCGTGCGTGCCCGGAGCCCTTGGGTGCTCTGCAGCACAGCTGGTTGGACTGGTCGGGCGGGAAGCGCCAAGCAACACCCTGCTGCTCAGGTTCCCCCGGGCTAATTACCCGATTTACCTGCAATGTGGATATCTCCCAAATGTTTAGGCCCTTCGTGGGCCACGCCTGCCCTGCTCACCCATAGCACACAGCTCCCCACTGTGCACCTCGACCTGTGCACAGAACAGGGAGTTCTCTGCAGGCAGGCACAACGCTAAAGTCCCTGCATCAAAACACTTACATAAGCCCTGTGCTGAAACACGTGCGCAAGCTGTGCTTGTGCACCCAGCAGAAAGCAAAGCTGGCACGGGGCTGCTGTATCCTCTGCACACCATCAGCAAGCCCCTGTTGCAGGAGAGAAGTGGAGCAGCTCAGCTCCCTTCCTGCAGCAGCAAAAGCAACCTGAGCAAACCTATCCCCAGCTGGCCGTGAGGCTGAGGAACAGAAGTCACGGGGCTCAGAGTGCCTGCTTTTAACATCTATGTGTCTGCATGCTTAGGGGAGCCCTATCGCTGGCAGTCTTGGAAACAGAAGTTGTTTGCAGCTTTTGCCTGTTTGAGATACATTCCTACATATGCACAGAACACGGGACACATGGAAAATGTTGATACAGCATTGACAGCTATGTCAGACGATGTTGGCAAACAGCACAGTATCCCCCCAGGTCACAGTAATTATGAACAGTACTATAATATGCTGCATTTAATCAATTTACAATCTTGCCCTATTCCTAGATCATTACAGAGAGATACCCCTATGCTAGAGAAATGTGGAGAGCAGCGTTTCACACACCAGCCTCCAATTCTGCTGAGCGTTTGATCACTGAACCACAAGTCCACAGCCAATGCTGCCGCGCACTCCCCTGACACAACAAGGACCAAACCGTGGGGCTGGGGACCATGGGTGGGAGCACTGCACCTGCGCCGGGGTGCTCAGGAAGTGCTGGAAGCCGAATTCCAGGTCAGAAGCTGGCTGTTACACAACCTATGTGCTCAAAGGTGAATCCACCTCCTCCAAAACCAAAACAAAACAAGAGTCTTTTTCTTTCCTCTGAATTAATGCAGTATGAGCTCTAATGCTGTCTTGCTGGTGTGAATGTTTGTTGACAGACAGCAACACTTTGCCAAGGCCTCCTGAATAGGATTGTCCATATTTGAGTAATTTTAATCCACTGACAGCACCACATTGTTCTTTTGGGTTTAGCTAACATGCCTAATAACCTCTTTACATTTGCTAGTGTGGCATAAAAGCATCATAGTCCCCAGTATTTGTGACTGAGTTACTTGCTTGGTGCTTGCACACTTGAACTTTATAAAGTAGGATACTTGTATGTCAAACAAACAAACAACAACAACAACAAAACATAACAAAACGGAACAAACTGGCCACAGTATTTCCAAATTAAGCACCAAAGTCTGAGAAACACTGCCTATTGACCACTATGCAAAATCTGTCTGGTAACACCTTTACCCACTGTGGCCTTCTGTTTGGTCCAGGTGGCGGTGCACTGCACAATTACATGGGTATTCTTGATCTCTCCTCCATACCATAATTCCTGGGATGCTATTTCTTGCTCCCAAACGATGCTTCAGACGTGTTGGGTGTCTGGCAAGCTGCTGCTGTTTTTGAATGTGCTTGCTGCAGCCACCTGAACACGCCATGTGTTTGGACATTCCCTTTCTGTGTGACGTCACGTGCACCGCAGGCTGCGTAATCCATGCAGATTTGGTCTTTAATGCAAACATCTGTTGGGAATACCGTAACTTACCAGCCAGGAATGCTGCACTGGGCTCGCCACACTGCTGGCAGGGCTGCCTCCTGCAAACAGAGAAGGGGAAAGACAGGGGTGAGGTGATGGGAAGCAGTGTGAAGGAGCTGCAGCAGGGTGGAGACTGAGGAGGTGGTTGGGGGCAGTTGTAGGCTGGTAGGGAAGGGACTTGGGGCACAGCCTGCAGATACCTGCCAGAGAAGCTGGCCCATGAAATGTAGCACGGATGGAAAGAGCTGTTTTCTGCTGAGTTCAGCCTAAAGCTTTTGGAGAAAGTTCACTCTTTATGTGTTTTTGGTAGGCCAGCTTCATGTTCTCAGCCTCTGCTCAGGCACACAGCTTTTCTTCGTGTAGCCAAGCACTGGGGGCACAGCCTCTCTCAGCACGTGGTGAGCAGCCAGCACCACTTCTGTTTGCAGCAGACACACTGCCTCCTGTGCTGGGTAGCAGCCCAGGCCCTGTTTCCAGCAGTGTTTTGCCTCTTTCTTACACCAGGGGAATAACAGTTCTACAGTTTTGGCAGCAGCTTCTCCCACCCTCTGGCCAGCATGGCACTTCCACATGAACTGGTTACCGTTTGCTGGATTTGCAGAGCACCAAGCACAGCTCACGCTTGTCTGTGCTCTCTGGCACTTGATTTTGTCCTATCCTTCTCATCCTCCTTTCCCAATGCTTTACGCCATCTCATTTATTTGAACTTCAGTACTGCCCTCCCTCTTACTTTTCAGTTCATAGGAAAGGCTGATGCAGGGTATGAGGAGGCATATCAGCATTAATTTTCAGCAGTTTGTGAAATATCACCCTCTTTTGCCAGCGATATCATCTTATTACCTTATCTCAAGGGACAGAGAGAGCCTTATGGCATGCTCAGAGTGTATATTATAAGTGGCAAGCAGTCAGCAGGATGCAACTAAGGCAAATGATAAAAAAGGACAAAAACTCCTGATCTGGAAAGGCGGCCCTGTGAAGTCCTGGTTTGCTGTCATTTTGCTGTGGCAATCCTCAGATCTATGCACTTTCTGTGCTTCACAACGGTGCTCCTACACATGCACTTCTGGGAGTTTCCTGGCAGTAATCTTCCACTGGCATAGTCATAAAAAGACACTAGCAATTATTAACCAGTTATGCCTTTTGCTATCTTTGTCACCTTTCTCCAGATCCTGTGAAATGGAACCACACTATATAGGACTCTGAGCTGTTTACTAGGAGGATACGGACTGAGACAAGTGCCTCGCCCCAAACAGCCATGAAAACACAATGCAAACTACAAAGACAGAGACCTGAGGCTCTTCTGTGTTAAGCTGCCAGGATTGGGGTAGAAAGCCCCTCAGCAAATCCTGACTAATGACTCATGTCATTACACCACAGCACTCCTGCTCCTGACCTCACTTCTATGCCCTGGAAGTCACCAGCACACAGGGACAACTGGCTGCAAGCCGTCTGCCTCTTTGCCTTACCTTCTGGAGTTCTGGAGAGGCAGTTGTGGGAAAGCGCTCCATCCTGAAAAGAACTTCTGCAGGGAGCCCCACCTGCAAAGCAGGCTGGGGAAGCAAGCACCGATCAGGCCTTGCTCTGAGCTGAGGGGGGAGGAGGAGCGGGCCCCCTCCAAAGGATGGGGTGCAGCTGGGACAGCACTGGCTCTGCCCCCAAAGTTTTCCAGCTCCCTCGGGGGCAGCTGGTCCTCAGGCAGGAAGAGTGAGAGCTAGATGTGGATAGAGGGCCACCATGCCAAATGGGTTTCTACCACTTCTGCTGTCATGCAGGACAGCTGTCCACATACCTGCAGCCTGCACTGCAGAGCCCAGAAAAGAGGAGTCAAGAACTGTACTTTCCAGCTCATGAACTCTCTGATGCAGTGCTTTTTCCATGCAATTGCAAAGTAAAGGCACCACCTGAGACCCACCATTTGCCAGCACAAGAAGACTCTCTTTCAGCCAGCTGCTGTACCCACATGCTCAGAAGGTGCTTTCTGTATGGCATCCCTCATGGCACCACGACAGCTAACCAAAGCTGTCAGTGGCAGAAGCTATCTCGCAACAGGAAGGCATTGATAACCTGTGTGCAGGTACCTTGGGCATGGTATTCCAGCCACGGCATTCCCTGCTGCCCTCTCCTGAGCACCACAAGCAGCTCGTGCCATCTGCAGAACATGACTGCTACTGACACCAGTGGTGATGAGAAATTAGAAGGAAAGGATGAAGGTGAAGAGAAGCAGGAGCCCGTAGAGGTCACCAAGAAATGTGTACAAAATAGCAGATTTCTCTGCACGGCAGGGCACAGAAGTGTATTGTATCCCAGGAACTGTTGGCAATGCCACTGCAAACTGAGGTGGGCTAGGAAAGTGCTCCTTCTGGCAACAGGCTTTTTAGTACAGGAGAAAACACAAAACATGGAACAACCCTTCTCTGCTAAGATCTGTCTTATTACAGAGCAATCAGAACATCTGTCTCCCTGCCTCCCTTGGCAGCTCCCAAGCCCCCCAGAGTTCTCTCTGCCTTCCCCATCACACCTCTGCAGCACGGGTCTGGCCTCCATAACAAAAGTTGACACAGCCGTTGGGGATGATATGGTGCCCCGGGGTCTGCAGGGCTGGATAGTGCCCCATGTCACAGGGACAAGAGCAGAAGCTGCCTCCTGCAACTCCAGCAAGGCGTGGGGAAGCGATGCTGCACCCCTGCCGCCCCTGCCCTGGCCAGGAGCAAGAGCTCTTGCCCCTTGCCTTGTGGCACAGCAGCTCCTGCTGGCACAGGGCAGGAGAATCACCTTGTGCACTAATAGAGCTGCATCCTCCGTTAAATCCTCCCTTGCATGCAGGGTACAGAGATAGTAGTAGATGTCTGCACGATGCACTATGTACAACATCCTGTGATGTAACATATCCCCTTTACAGTAGCCTTTCTGGGGAAAAATTGCTGCACTCCAGTAAAGATGTGGCCCGATGGGAGCCGAACAGAGTGGGAAGAGAGGCAGTGGGGTGCCGGAGCTGGAGCGCGGCCAGGCAGAAGAATTAACTACGTTATTGTTGCAAAAAGCACCCTGGGACCTCTAACGACCACAAGCGGTCAGGAGCCGGCTCTCACAGCTCACCTCCAGACCAGAGATGATTTATAACACCAAGGGGGAAGTAAAAGCTTTACCAGAGCAGTCCGTGCGCAGCACACATTAAAGGCAAGGAAAACGCAGGACTCTCAACTCGGAAAACCAGAGACGGAAGCACACGAGCCAAGAGCAGAGCGGCTGGTGACAGCTCGCTAGGTGGAGCTGCGAGAACAAGGACGGGGCAGCAGCCCCGCAGCCCCACGGAGCCGGGGGTGTCCTCCCGCCACTGGAAGCAGCTGGTGCTGCTTAACGAAGGAAGCACAATCTTTTCTTAAAAAATAACAAAAAACAACGCACACAGAAGTAACCTTACAGAGTCTGCTGCTGCGACTAATTTTTTTTTTTATTATTATTATTTTTTTTGCTTTAGCTTGAATGTTCAAATCAATGCAGCCCCGTCAGCCTTCGATGTGATGGAAAATGATGAAATAAGATTTTATAAAAATCATACAAATATGCACATAATGATAGCTGCTGCCGCCACTTCCTCTCCTCCCCCCCCTCCCCCCCCCCCCCCCAGTTTAGATAATCAATTTAACGATTTCCAGTTCCCTGACACCGGACAACCCTGTGCCAACAATTTCTAAGCAGAGTGCTCTCTGCTGATTTCCATGGGGGCTGTGTAAAGATCGATGCCCAGAGATGGCCTACTGTACACTCGTTTTCCTCTCAGAGTGAAACAAACTGCACAATAGCTCCAGCAATGCCAGTTAAATTTCCATACAGTTTTGTTGTTAATGTGAATCCAAAGTACAGTCAGACATTAGTTTTCACCCTGATGCGTACCTGGTAATCTGCATGGAGGCAGCACAGACATGAACTCCAGAGCTGTGTCCAGACCCGTGGGGAGTGGTGGTGGGGAACATGCCTGGGGGGTGGCTGGCCCGCGGGGGGACACCTGGTGCCTCCTGTAGGGCCTGTGTTGGTGCCTCCATCCTCTACCTGTGCCTTGCATGCATGCTTGCCATGTGACTGGATGTTCTGCACAATGAACTGCAGTGCAAAGCAACCAAAATTGACTTGGGAACACAGCAGCTGGACAAAGAGAAATGGCAGAGATCGAATACTAGGGCTCTTACACACGTGGCCCATGACGCATATGAGTCTGCATGACTGTTACCTGCAGGTTTCTGCAGTGGTTTCCTAGGCCAGTACCAATACAGTGTTTATTTATTTATTTACTTTTTATTGTTGTTGTTAATACATAACTGTTTTTCATAATAAATTTACAAAACCATTGTTTGTACTGAGGCTTCGCTTTGGCTTGCTTTTGAGCAAAGCTCAAAGCTCAAAGTAGCTGAGGCTACTTTGGCTTGCTTTTAGGGGGCCAGATGATAAATGAGGACCAGGCACAATCACCAATCCAGAACACTGCTCCAGCCGAGCCCCATTGTCTGGGCCTAACCCTCTGCGTGCACCCCGTCCCTGTTAGGGTCCCCAGTGCCACCTGGATGCAGAGCGGGTCACTCCAATGTGACCATGCTGTGGGTCACCGTGGGCACAGCCAGTAGCAGCCCCTGGCTGCGCTCTCTACTTTCAGTGAACAGAGAGGACGAGCCATGGCACCTGCAAGCCCACCAAGGGAAAGAAGTTTTCTGTGTACCCCGCAGTGCCTGGGCACCCAGTTGCTAGCTGCGCTGCCCACTGGCACCGGGCAGGAGCACACAAACAGGAGAGTGCCAAGAAACCCTTCATATGCTGCGGACTGAGGACACAGCTTCTCTTTTAATCCTAGCTTCCTGGCTTTCCCCCAGCAGGGATCAGTCCGGACCAACGATAACAAACAAAAAGTAAAAGTAACTATTCTGCTGCAGCACCACACATTTTCCACACTCCAGAAAGGAGAAAAACATTTTGCACGACTCAGGAGTTGTAAATATATTTCTGCACCACGTTTAAGAAAAGAAACACTGAGGCAGCGGCTGCCATGAAGGAACCCCCAGGGACATGCTGCTCCTTGCACGCTTGTCGCAAATGGAGCAGGTTCTGCTTCCTCTCGATCTCACCAAAACCTCGGCCTCCGGTGCAAATTCCTGCCACCGTTATTCTGGATGCGCTTCGGCACAAATGGGAGCACTACTCCGGCCGCGATGCGGGGAGCACGGCGCCACAGCAGCAAAGCAACAGTGAGGCGTCCTCGGGAGTGACACGGAACCCCGGGAAGGGCACAGGTCTCAGAATCTGTCCCCGGCTGGCAGCGTGAGGCTGCTGCCCACAGAACCGACCCCGGCGCGGTCGGGCTGAGCGAGTAATGCAGAGCGGTGTCGCTCTGAGGCCGGCGTCTCCACCAAGCCCCCCGGCTGTCCTCGGCACGGAGGAGAGGCAGAGAGGGCTGTACTTCGGGAAGCCCAAACGCTTGCTGCCGCCGTGGTAAGAAAGAAACGGGGGCGTCCGTGCCGCGTACGGTGCTCCCCAGAGGTCTGCACCCGAGCACGGCGCCTCCCGAGCTGTGCGGCACCGCCGCCGCATCGCCCCCTGAGCCCCCCACCAGCTCCCAGGGCCAGCCCTCGGGGGGCCGTTCAGGCCGAAAGAGGCAAAGGAGAAGGTCTCCTGGGGGTGCCGGTGCAGCCCGCGGGGACATTTCCCCGAGGGGGCCCGCAGCCGGGTCACCATGCAGCGACGCCTTTCGCTTGGGCTGCCGCCGGAGCCGGGCGCGCCGGGGCAAGGCTGCAGACGGTACCTCTGACCGGTACCGAAAGTGCCGGCTCCCGAAACGTTTTCTGGCCGGCTTTGCCTCGGTTTTATCGCCCAGTGAGAGAGGACTCAGAGGGTGGCGTTTCGTGCGTGGAATTTTAATTATAATTTTATTATATTTTAGTGTATTATTGGCTTACAGTTTTGTAGTCTTACAAGAAATTTCTGTTTCCACATCTCCATTAAACGCCTGATTCATTTTCTTGGCTCCGGTAATACTTCACTAAAGAATCACTGTTCCGCATTAGATAAATATAAGACCGAGTGTGATTGACCTATTAACTATTTTTAATTAGCTTTTACTGTTCCTCAACTATCCCGTGTTTCTGAAGAAGCAGAAAGAGAATGAGAGTACCCCCGTGTCACAGAGCTAGCCCACGGACCCAGGTTATTCGCCAGACTTGGCAGAAGTCTGCTGCAGAGAATCTTACAACATCACAATTCTTCTGCTCTAGCGGATGTCATAATGGACACATTTGCAGCTTGAATTATGGGCGAGAGTGAACATTTTTCAATCTTTATAGCATTTTTATGCTCTGCCTTCCTTTTTGGTAATCAGATCTTGATTAAGAGTTGGAATTAGCACCCAGAAGAACATTAGGATTTCCTGGCTCAGCTCCTCTCCCCAGCCTAGGGCGGACAGCAAACGACTCGGCTCCTTTTCAGCGTTGCTACAACAAAACGGCCTCGAAGTCCCCGTCCATCTCTTGCAGAAAGTAGCCGGCCGCTCGCTCGCACCGGGTCACACACGGTACCGGCGGTGTACTTTATCTGCTGAACAAAGCAACGACTCCGCGCAGCATCCGCTCCCTCCTGGCGTGCGGCACCCCTCAGGCACCTGCACTCGCGACCGGCACCGCAGGAAAACAGCAAATGACCGAGCCCAGCCGTGCCGTGCCGTGCCAAGCCGTGCCGTGCCAGGAGAGGGGTCCCTGCCCGGCGGGACGGCCGCTGCTCCAGCCGCGGCGCCTCCGTCCTCCCCTTTCCTCCCTCTCCCTGCCGCCGCCTTGCCCCGCTCCGCTCACTGCCCCCTGCCCCTGCCCCTGCCCCTGCCCCGTCTCTCGGCAGGACCCAGGGGCTGGAGGCAGCGGGAGGGAGGCCCCGCCGAGGGGAGGCCACGCCGCGGGCAGAAGGCGGCCGCCGCTCCGGCCCCACTCCGAGTGGCCGGGACCGGGCACGGGGGGAGAAACGAAATCACCAGGGAGAAATTTAAAGAAGGCAGAGGAAAGGATTTCAAAAGAGAAAAAAAAAAAAGTAAAGGCAAAAAGAAGAGGGAAAAAAAAAAAAAAAAAAAAAAAGGAAGGAAAAAGTAAAACCAGAAAGAAACGAAAAAAGACAAGGAAACAGACAAAGACAAGTAGAAAACAAAAAGTGTAAAGGAAAGACAAACGTAGAGAAAAGAAAAAGCCCAAAAAAAACAGAAAAAAGGGAAAGGAAGGAAAAAGGAAAAAAGGAAAACGGAAAGAGAAACGAAAATAAAAAGGAAAACGAAAGAAAAGTAAAAAAGAAAAAAGAAAAAGACAAATAAAAGAATAGGAAAAAATGGAAGGAAAAGAAAAAACGAAAAGGAAAAATAAAGGAAAACGGAAAAGAAAACGGAAAAAATAACGAAAATGAAAGGAAAAAAAATGAAACGAAAAAGTAAAAAAGAAAAAGGCAAAGGAATAAAGAAAGGGAAAGAAAAAAATAAAAGGAAAATGGAAAAAAAAGGATAAGAAAATTAAAAAAGAAAATGAAATTAAAAGAAAAAAGAAAACGAAAAGGAAAAAGAATAGAAGGCAAAAGAAAACGAAAAGGAAAAAGTAAAAGGGAAAGAAAAATAAAAGAACAAAAAACGAAAAGAAGAAAGAGGAAAAGGAAAAGAAGGAAAAAAATCGTGGAGGAGAAGAGAAGAGAAGAGAAGAGAAGAGAAGAGAAGAGAAGAGAAGAGAAGAGAAGAGAAGAGAAGAGAAGAGAAGAGAAGAGAAGAGAAGAGAAGAGAAGAGAAGAGAAGAGAAGAGAAGAGAAGAGAAGAGAAGAGAAGAGAAGAGAAGAGAAGAGAAGAGAAGAGAAGAGAAGAGAAGAGGAGGAGAAGAGAAGAGGAGGAGAAGACAGGAAAAGAGAAGGGGAAGAGAGGAGAGGAGAAGAGGGGAGAAGAAGAGGGGAGCAGCAGGGCCAGCCGAGCCGCCACGGGCTGTCAGGGCGGAGCGCACGGCGGCCCCGTCCCGGCCCGTCCCGGCCCGTCCCGGCAGGGCCCGGTGGGCAGGTCCGGCCGCCGCCCCGCCCCCGCCCGCCGCCGCCGCCGCCGCGCCCGCTGCCGGCCGTGCCCCCGTAAAGGAGGCAGGGAGCGGGGCGGCGCGGCAGTGCGCCCCGAGCCGCACCCGCAGCACCGCGCCGAGCCGAGCCGAGCCGAGCCGGGCCGGGCCGGGCCGGGGGCGGGCGGGAGGGAGGGATGCGGGGCGCCGAGGAGGACGAGGGGGCGGCGGGCAGGGCCCCCGCGGCGCCTTGAGCCGCGCTCCGCCGGCGCACACCCTGCGGCGCGGCCCCGATGCCCGGCGGGGCGGCGCTGGGGCGCGGAGCTCCCCGCTAGGGGCGGCGGGCGGCCCGGGCTGGATGCCGGCCATCGGGGCCCCGCGGCGCTAGGTCCGGCCGCGGCTGCGGCCGGGGCGGCGCGGGGATGCTGGCGCTGGGGCAGGCGGACGGCGCGCCCCGGCAGGGCGCCTTCCTGCTGGGCAGCCCGCCGCTGGCCGCCCTGCACAGCATGGCCGAGATGAAGGCGCCGCTGTACCCCGCGTACCCGCTGCCCGCCGGGCCCGCCTCTTCGGCCTCCGCTTCGTCCGCCTCGCCGGCCTCCGCCTCGCCCTCACCGCCGCTCGGCTCGCCCGGCCTCAAGGCGCCGGGCGTGGGCCCCGGCCCCGGCCCCGGCCCCGGCCCCGGCCCCGGCCCCGGGGGGCTCCCGGCGCCGCCGCAGCTCTCAGCCGCCACGCCGCACGGCATCAACGACATCCTGAGCCGGCCCTCGGTGCCCCTGCCGGGCGCCGCGCTCTCATCCGCCGCGCCCTCTGCATCGTCGGCGGCGCCCGCCGGACTGCTGGCCGGGCTGCCCCGCTTCGGCAGCCTCAGCCCTCCCCCGCCGCCGCCGCCTCCGCCGCCGCCGCCCGCCCTCTACTTCAGCCCCGCCGCCGCCGCCGCCGCCGCCGCCGTGGCCGCCGGGCGCTACCCAAAGCCGCTGGCCGAGTTGCCGGGCCGCACGCCCATCTTCTGGCCCGGCGTGGTGCAGGGGCCACCCTGGAGGGACGCCCGCCTGGCCTGTGCGCCCCGTAAGTACCGCACCCCGACCCCGACCCCCGGCCCCCAGCCCCGCACCCTGGTCCCGCTGCCGGTCCTGCTCCCGGCCCCGCGTTAACGCCGCGCCCCCGCGCGTGCCTCTCTCTCCTCTCGCCCCGCCAGACCAAGGCTCGATTTTGCTGGATAAGGACGGGAAGAGAAAACATACCCGACCCACTTTTTCTGGCCAGCAGATTTTCGCCCTGGAGAAGACGTTCGAGCAGACCAAGTACCTGGCGGGCCCGGAGCGCGCCCGGCTGGCCTACTCGCTGGGAATGACCGAGAGCCAGGTCAAGGTGAGGCGGGCGGGGGGCGCCTGGGGGGGTCCGGGTTAGGGTGCCGGGGCTGAGGCGGTGGCTGCAGGTCTGGTTCCAGAACCGGCGCACCAAGTGGCGGAAGAAGCACGCGGCCGAGATGGCGACGGCCAAGAAGAAGCAGGACTCGGAGACGGAGCGGCTGAAGGACGCCTCGGAGAACGAGGAGGAGGATGACGACTACAACAAGCCGCTGGACCCCAATTCGGACGACGAGAAGATCGCGCAGTTGCTCAAGAAACACAAGCCGGGCGGCGGGGGGCTGCTGCCGCCCCCGTCCGAGGGGGAGGCCTCGGCCTAGCCCCGCGCCCGCCACCGATCTCGGAGATGTACAGATTATTTTTGTAGACTCTGCGCGCCCCGTGGCCGGCGGGAGGCCGGGGGCAGAGCACGGAGGACTGCGACTATCCAGGCGCCGAGCGGCACGGAGGGGAGCGGCGGGGCTGCCCGGGTGCCACGGTGTCTCGGTGTCCTTGGGTCCCGGCCCCGCCGGGGGTCGGCTCCTGGCGAGCAGAGCGCTCCCGGCCCCGGCGCGGCTCCGCTCCCTGGCGAGCAGCAGAGAGTGAAACGAAAAAAGGGAGAAGGGAGAAGCCAGCGCGTGGACAAGTAGCTGGTGCGAATCGTCACAACCACTTTCGGTCAAAATATAAAATTCATTTAGTTGCTGTAATTGAATTTAAGGTGTGTTTTGTTTTGTATCATACGGAATACTATAGAATGTAAATTGTTTGCTTTTTTTAAGCCGATAACGATGACATATCGTGATATAGCGTCTTAACATTTATTAATTTATATTAAAAAGATTCGGTTTGTAAAGA
The DNA here is from genome assembly GCF_965140915.1 of Aythya marila. Classification (NCBI taxonomy): domain Eukaryota; kingdom Metazoa; phylum Chordata; class Aves; order Anseriformes; family Anatidae; genus Aythya; species Aythya marila. The sequence continues at coordinate 356,187 of NC_139045.1, forward strand.
GAAGAGCCCCGTGCACGCCCCGTTCCGTGTAATGCACTTTCTGTTCCTGAGCCCACCCAGATAAAGCGATTAAACACGCACCCTGCCGCCGTCTGCTGCCTTCTCCCCTGGGGCCGGGCCGGGGACAGGGCCGGGGGTCGCGGGCAGTCGGGGGGAGCAGGATCCGAGGCTGCTCCTAGCTGCTGCGGCGCGGCCCCAGCAGGGGTGTGGGGCCAGAGGCGAATTGCTCGGGGGGTTCACCACCGGGTGCTCGGCTTCGTTCAGCCCGGGGGAATTGAAATTCCCGACCAGCCCCGGTGCCCGCGAATTGCAGCGACCATTGTAAGGCAGGGGCACAGCAGACAAACTACCCCACGACTGCAGCGCGGGGGCACGGCGGGCAGCGGGCACCCACCGAAATTGCAGCAGGGCAGCAGATCGCCCCCGACCCTGCCCGGGACCGGACCGGGACCCCATCCTGCACCTCTCATCCCTCCCCCTTCCCCCCCCCCCACTATCCCGCGTTTAATGAGTCGCCCGCATCCTCATCACCCCAGCATGGTAATTGAGCAGATCTATTAACTTGTTACACTAGATTTGTTTAAAGAGACTATTACACAGTCATTTAATCAATTTGTTACACTGGAGGTCTTGACTTATGAGACACTTGCCGTATGATTCCTTAATGACTGAATTAATTTGTTTTAATAAAACCAACATTGTGTACAAGCGCATTTCAAGAAATGTAATTTTGGAGACGGAACAGTCCAATGCTTCATCTGATTAGGTCTTTTCCATGGTTTATCAAAGTCTGGAGTTGCCGTCATAAACTGCATGTATGGGGTATTTTTCTTTTTTATAGCGTCATTAATTTAATATGGATCATTAGTTCTTTATACACATGCATGTTCTGACAAATGTACCCAATGAATAATGCACCTAATGCGTTCGGGCTCAAATGCATCATGCTGTAAACAGAAACCGCTGCGGAACGAGCGGTGGCGGCGCAGACCCCGGAGCCCGCCCGGTGCAGGCGCTGAGGGGCCGTCGGGGTCCCGCGTTCACCCCCGGCCCACGGGAGCAGCCGCTGCAGCCGCTCAGCCCCGGGGGCTCGCCCGGAGGCAGCACCGTTACGCGGCGGGTCACCCGGCCGGTCCAAGGTCGCTTTAATTCTGGCTGGAGGTTAATTGGATCACTGCATTAAAGCAGGGATAGACTGCGCTCAGCTTGCCCCTAATGAGGACAGACAGGCTTTTTTTGTGTACCTCTTAACCGCTCCGTGCCCGATAGGGCTCCGGGGTACCTATTGGCAACGAAATTTCGCTGCCGGCTCCGCAGATCGAGGTGCGGCAGCTCCTCCGGCTTGGTGCCGGCAGAGCACAAGTGTGCGGTGCTGGGCCAGTGCTCCTTACTCTGTGCTGGGGGGGCTGCGCCCTCCAGCTTGCCCGGCCGTGCGAGGCCAGGTGGGGCGAGGCCAGGCGAGGTGCCGAGCCCCGGGTGCCACCACGGTGCCGGGGGACCAGCCCTGGCAGCCCGCAGCCCTCACCCCACCGCCGTGGGCACGGGTGCGCTCTGCGGGGTGCCCCGCTGCCCGGGAGCACAGTGCCCAGCCTGGAGAGCCTTGCTCAGCTCTCCAATGCCGACTCTTCCGACGACGTGTTGCAAACAGTCGGGGCAGAAGGGAGCACGGGCAGGGGCGCGTCACCCCCCGGAGGAGCAGCAGGGACCCCTGCCTCTGCGGGCAGCCCCGCGCCGGCTGCGCGTTGCTCTGGTGCGGACTCCTCTCTGGATGGAGCTGTTCAGCTGCTTGTCACTCACAGTGGCAGAGCCGAGCGGAGCCTCCGCACGTCCCTGCTTCCTAGAAAAGCAGCCGAGCTGCTGGGCATCCAGTTACATGACACTCCTACCCCGCAGCTCTCCCCGGACTGCCGCATAATTCCCAGCAGCAGCAGCAGCTTTCCCAGCTTCTCCTTCCGAGAAAGTTCTCGGAGGTCCCAGACGAGACCTCCATCCACATTAGAGGGTATGGAGAAAGATCTCGCCTAACAGATATTTTCCTAGCAAAATTCGTTTTGTAAGGAAAATTCCAACTCAGTTCAATATCCATGTTTAAAACTCTGCCAGATGTCAGGCTGAAAATATGGGCTTGCACTGATTATCAGACTACAGGTACTGGATGAACCACACAGGGGGAATGGTCTGATTTAGGTTTCCAAAAATGCCATTGCACCGTAACACCGCCTGCACTGTACACGCTGTAAGTGGAGTTGTTTTCCCTGCTGCTCTGATCCCAGCCTCACCAGGAACACCGCCAGGCGTCAGTGCAGCAGGTGACTCGTCTGAGAGAGAAGTGAAAGACAGGCAACTTTAGAGCTGATGCACCAGACAGAACAACGAAAAACCTCAATTCCCTGAATTATTTCCCTATTAGCAGCAGGAAGCATGCATGGCACAATAGCACATACTGAGACAACGACAAAAGAAGCAGTTAGAAAACTGTCCCTTCTGTGAGTACTTCTCGATACCAGACACATCTGTTGAAATCGGGATCAGGTTTGTCAGCTGCTTGTGACTGGTGAGAGGGCTATGTTTGCTGGGTAATTTATTTATAATAAATAATACAACTTGCTCTGAGGACCCAGGCAGGTGCCTGCTTGCTGTGGCCAGAGAGCCCCTGACTGGATTCCCCCAGACACCTTCCTCCTTCTATCCACATCGTGCCTTCCATGGCAAGGAAAGTTCTCATGTCTGAGAGAATAACCATACATGTAAACTAAACCTTGACATATCCAAGCACATCCCTGTACACATCTTTATTTGAATAGCTGTTAATTGCCAGTGGTCCCCAAGGAGGCCACCAGGAAGAACGTTGGGAGCCCTGCTCATAACCCAGCTGAATACCTGGCTATTTAAGGTACTCTGGAGCTGCATGAATCAGAAAGAAAACAGCTCCCCCTACCCATTTTATTAGAAGGCAATAAAATCTGGTGGTGTCTCATTAAATTTAATGAGCCTTCATAAAATAACCATTATGCTGTGGAGGTAATGAAAAGAAGAACTATGGTGGTTAGTAAATAAACCAGCAAGGGTGATGCTTTTCCACGTCCCAGACACCTACCAGGTATCAAACAGGTACACAACTCTGGGTGAAAGATGTGATCTCAGATACCCTGCACCCACTGGCATCTTCTGTATCCATGTTGTGTTCTTTCTGTCCCCTCCTCCCCTATGGCATCAGTGCATTCGGTGCAGCGCCGTTTGTTTTCTCACTGCTAGGCTGCACTCCTGCGTGCAAAACAACAACCATGGGGGATGACAATTTCAAGGACTTGATGCAAATGCTCAGGGGTAGCCACAGATTCTGTGTCTCCCCTCTTCTGAAGTTTCTCTCACAGCAGCGATCACTTCTGAAACCATCGCTGCATAAGTTCCCTCACTTGGAACAAATAGGTGCCACCCCATTCTGCACATGCTTGTGTCACGGTGACAGATGAATTCAGATTTAAAATCATGGCCCAAATTCCAACTCTTACTTGCCCAGCTCACACATGCCCTGGAAATTGTGAAGTTTAGCTGATTATGGGATCAACTCCCCAGGGAGTTTATGAGTGCCCATTAAAAAAGCAAGAGGAGAAGCTGAGCAGAGGCTGGCATACAGTGCCAGTGGTTGCTGTGGGAACTTCACCTGAAACTGCACAAGGCAAGACTTCAGCATGGTGTTAGGACTGTTCATGTGAGCAAACGAGCAGGAGGTGATCTGCAGAATCACTTCTGCACCCCTGCCTCCTTCTGAGACTCGTCTTGCTCCTCTTGCTGTTGGCAGGTTACTGCTTTGCTTGCTGGAGCTTGCTTTGCTTTGCTTGTGGGTGTGATGTGTCACAGCTAAACTGTAATGTCCTCAGAGTTTACATGTATTTCTGGTTTTCACTGTGGCACCCAAACACAAATACTCTGCCCCTGTTTTTTTGTGTGAATGCCTCACATGCGATCTCAATGTGGCTGAGCAACACTGGGGCAGAATTTGTGCATTTCCATGAACTTACTCAGATGACTCTTTTCCAGAAACTCAGCTTCTGTCTCTGACATGTCCCGAAAGGACTTAAAAAGGAAAAAAAAGATAGGACAGGACAGGACAGGACAGGACAGGACAGGACAGGACAGGACAGGACAGGACAGGACAGGACAGGACAGGAAAGGAAAGGAAAGGAAAGGAAAGGAAAGGAAAGGAAAGGAAAGGAAAGGAAAGGAAAGGAAAGGAAAGGAAAGGAAAGGAAAGGAAAGGAAAGGAAAGGAAAAGGAGTAGGTTTGCCTGTCTTTGTTCAGGAAGAGCTACGTACAAAAGTGGGATGTGAGATTAGTAACGTTATTGCTGTATTTTGGTTCCTGAAATGAGCATGGTGGACAACTTCCCAACCTTCTCCCTGCCAAGAGATTTTGTAGGAGCGGTAACCTAAAAACTACCTGGGGTCAAAGCTCCCTGCAGCCTGTTCCCCACACTCGCCCTGTGGCTTCTCCCCTTCCCCAGCCCTTCAGCTGACTCAGAAACCACTTCTGATCAGACCAGGCAATGCCTCTCTTCTATGGTGGAGGCAATGTAATTTTTGTCAAATTATAAATATTACAGACCTATTCCTTCCCTCCTCCTGCTGCAGCAGCTCCTCAAGACATGTAAACCCATAGTGTTATTGCTCCCTAATCTAGTTGAGGTGATGAAATGGTGCCAAAACTCTCATTGCAATTTCATTAGCATATTCATGAGTCGCACTTTTGCAGTGTTGCAGAAACAACACAAATTGGTTTGTGAATTGTGAACTCCCCCTTCTTCGTTGTCGCCATCGTCATCTTTTTCTTCAGAATCACAAATTGAGGATTAGCAAGGCAAGTGTGTGAGGGTGACTTTGGGACCCGACCACTCAAGTCTGGTGATGTACCCCTCTGATTTTCACTGTAATTTCTTCCCTTGCCTGGCACTGGTGTGCATGCTCTGTTACCAGAAGAACAGGGACTGGGGCAGTGGCAGGGCTGCAAGCTCTGAGGTTCTGACAGGGCTGGTTAGCCAGCACAGCTCTGTCTCCCCACTGCTAAAAATGCTAACAATGTCACTTGCAGAAAGGATGAAATGCAGTGGGCACAGGCTTTTCTAATTTTTGGGTGAAGGGTACTAAATGGCACCAAGTGTTCATGTCAAGCTTAAAAGCGAGCGTGCCCTACTCACAAGCACAGCACATAGGGCACAGCCCTCCCCTCCCACAGCATGCTCTCCCCTGGGCTCCCGTGCAAGCTGCCGCCAATCTCCAAAACCACAGCCAAACCATGCTATTATTCTATGCCACTCAGGGCCCCATACAAGACAGCCGCCAAGAGAAGGCATCATGAGCATGCAGATTTTGAATCAGATGGGGAAGCAGGTGCCAGTCCGTACCCACTGTGATGGGAGATGCAGAGATGCACAAGTGCCCTCAGCACCACTTAACTGAGCACCTTTCCAGTGTGCTCACCTCTAACCGAATGCACAGACCCGTTTGTTAACTCAGTGGAGGCTGAAGTCCTTGCAGGGAAATCGCTCTTGTGTCCATCATGTTATGCTGGTACCGTGGCTGCAAAGCAGAAGGAGCTTGCAGCCTCGTGCTTGTGAGAGGAGTGCGGGGATGCCACTGCTGGGGGACTGCTCCCCACTGTGGGCCCTGCTGTGAACGTGGGATGTGACATCCATCCAAAACGGCAGGCTTCCACATAGAGCTCCATTTAATTTTTCTGCGGACAGATCACTTTAGACTCGCATTGTTCACATGAAATAATGAAACGTTACTGATTTAATTAGAGCTCAGTTTTTCAGTCTGTACTTTCTGTATTGTTGAAATTGCATTTAGCATGGGACAGAACTACCAATAGATAAAGCAATTTAAAAGACACAGCTACAGAAGATATTCTCTTCCCCTTTTCCTTTGCCAGTTTCAATTCATTGTTCAATTTAAGTATGGAAATAATATTTGTCAAAGATTTCCTGACACATGAATTCTACACACACACACACACAAAAACAACAACAACAACAACAACAAAACAAAAACAAAACAAAAAACAAACAAACAAAAAAACCAACACAGAAATAAAGATAGGAAACAAGAAAAAAATAAGAGAGAGAGAGAGAGAGAGTGAACAGGGCATCTCCTCTTTGTGTTCCTAACCCATTTATGGTACAATATACAGATAATCCAATCTTCTCCTGAAAACAAGGTTTGTGCAGTTATGCTCTGCTACTTCACAGTGGTTCACTTAAAACTTGATTGTTTTCTCTTATTTCCCTTCTCCTTGAACTGCCAAAGCAGACTGGGCAGGCCCTCGCTGGCAGAAATAACTGTTGACTGCAGAGCGTTAGCTCTGTCAGCTTCTACCTAAAGGTCACGAACGAAATGTGGGGAAAACTGGGAAGTCAGCTTGCGAGGCTGCCCATGGGACTGGACAGCAAGGACCAGCGCTGTGCCTGGCAGCAGGACCAGCATGGCATGGGGTCTGACACTCACAGGCCCTCCACTCCAGGCAAAACTCCCACTGAAGGGCAAAACCAGCAATGTGACATCTGGATTTTGCTCACTCTGGAAAAAAAGTCTGAAATACAGCTTTTGCCATTCAATTCACTGACCATTTCTTCCTTGCAGCTGCAGGTGAGAAATAACAAGAGAGCACCAGCAGCCTAGAATGGATACTCAGCTCTCAGGTAACGCAGCCAGCAACAGGGCCTGCGCTATGGGTTGCACGTGTAAGCCCTACCAGACAACCAACACACATTTCTCAGTTTCCTAGTACCTATTGGAACATGAACTAAGTGTGATGTATCCCAATTTGAGGCATACTGCTTGAAAACTGAAATAATACAACTACCTTTGCTAGCATAATGTGAGCAGCAAAGTTAGTCTAGATGAGGAACACAATGCAGAATGCCAAATTCTTGAGAATTTACAGTCTTGATTCAAGGATATAATCTGGTATATAGTGTCATCTCTAGCAACAAGGTTGGAAGACTTAGAAAATAACTTATCTCAACAAAGCTATGTGTGTGAGAACAACAGCACCAGTTTTGTTTCACTGCCAGGGCCATGAGATTTTTCTCTCAGCTCCTGTAGGGACTAAGGAAAGCTTCTCCAGAGTAAGGTTTTTCTTGGTTGTCTCGTTTCCTGCAGAGGAAAGAAGCCCTTCCAAGTGAGCTGACATTCACCCTTAAATTACCTCCCAGTGCAGTCTCTGTATTCTGTGCTGTAGGAGGAGACTGCTCATTTCTCACATTGATTTACACAAGGCAGGGTAGTGATCATACAATTAATAGCTGACTTCATTGGAAGCCAGCTGTTAGCCCCATAATTTACAATGGGAACAGTTTAAGAGTAGGAAGAACTATACTTGTAGAAACTACATTTCTGTATTGTAAAGGTCAAACCCAACTTCCTTTAGAGTTGCTACATATTCCATTGGACTGCAAATGACGCTGGGTGTTGATGCCTGTAGCCTGAGTTCCACCTGGTACTGCAGGAGTGACTTGCCTGGGACACAGGCGTGTTAGCACAAAACCACGCGGTTTCCCCAGGCACAACCAGGAACGGTAGGTACTGCCCAATCTGTGGTCTGAGTTCCCACAGCAGCAGCCCTCCAAAGTTTCCTTTCAGGAGGACACCAACACTGACGTCCACATCCCAGTGGAGCCCAGCACATGCTGTGGGGAGGGTGGCCGGGGAACAAGAGCGGGGTACTCTTTGCTCCTCAGGCACTGCTTCCCTGAAACACTCCCTGTTTCAAGGCAGTGGCAGATTGGAGGCCTTGCTTGAAATACTGGGCATTCCTCTCCCGTCTGCACGACACAAACAAATGATTGTTTTTCAATTACCAAACCAAGCTGTGTTGAATCATTAATTTCTGGGCTACTAAACTAAGACAATGCATACTTTGTATTGACTCTGGTCATGTATTGCCGGTGCCTATATAACAAAATAAATTCCTGCAATGCAGCTTAGTATTGCAACTGACAGATGAATTTATTGACAGAGCCTTCCTTGATATACCAGTCACATTTTAAACACCATTTCATTTGTTGATGCCCTTGGAGCTAAAGCAGGGCGGCCCTGTGTTGTCCCATCGGGAGCTAATCCTGGAGGGTAATGCAGCAGTATTTGGTGTGTGTTTTGAACATGCTTTCCTCACTTTCTCTATATGCACTAGGAAGTTAAACGTGACGCGCTGTAAATAAAGAGGCCTCTGTTCCCAGGTCTGATAACCTAAAGGTTGCCATTACTTCACACATTCTTTGCTCTGGTGTCACCTATGCCGCACGAAATATTTAGGAGATAAGAGAGGAATGTATCTTTCATGGGACTGAAGGCCAAAGCCCCACTCTGGCAAACCCATGTGGGAAATGAGACCTGGCATGGTTTTAGGGGCTAGAGAAACATGGCAAAGTAAATCTAAACATCATTATTTAGAAGACAAGCCTGTGCCTACCTGGTTCTTCATTCCAGGATTTTTAACATGGAAGATCAAATGCCTGTGCCCCAACCAAGTTGCTGGGTCCTCTGAAACTGTCAGCTGTTTACACAAGTCCTGCTATGTGGCTATTTCTGGACGTGGACTGGAAGGAAGATGAAGTCCTGCCAAGGAATATTGCAGAGCACCTGAGGGCTGAAGATTTCTGACCTTATGTGGAAGAGACTTAAACATGTAGGAAGTTTTGGAGGTGCTTGGAATTAGTGTCTGTACTTCATGGCTCGTGCCAATGAGACCTGACCCTCGCGGGTATCACTGGGCAATGGACAAGCTGCCTGCATGGGTAGCAGGTGGTTACAATGTCAGAGGAGCCTTCTGCTCACTTGGGTCTGTGCTTACCATCAGATGTTTTCAGGCTTTTCCCACCAGTCCAGGCAGCTCTTGTCTTGGTGCGTAGTGATGTAAATTAAAGATGGTATTTGTCAATATCTGTGGCTTGCATATGAGGATTATGGTGTCACAAGGGAAAATCCTAGCTCCAAGTCACTCATACAGGGGTTGTGGCAGGTGGTGCTGAGTTTCACCTTCACCTAGCCCTGTAGGGCCCAATTCAAGTCCTAGAGGCCAACAGCAGCAATCAGTAAGACAAGATGTGCTCAATGGGCAGCAGTGGCTTTCATGAGTTTGTTTTCTGGCTTCTAGCTCTCGTGTGTTTTTTTTGTTTGTTTGTTTGTTTTGTTTTGTTTTTTGTTTTGTTGTTTTTTTGTATGTGTTTTTTAATTTTATTTTATTTTTATGAACAGCACTGAGGCCAGACCACCAAACGCCCCTGTCCAGAACACCACACGGTACCAGGCAATGCCTGAGCCACATCTGCACCAGATGGCAGGGGGAGAAAGGCTTGGTGAGAATGACTTCCCTCAAACATATGTATTCCTGTACAGCATTCCTGTAGCAGACTGAGATATTCCTCCATTATCCCTGGCCTGCAGCACATCTCAGACAGGAGTTTAAACTCCAGAGCAGAATAAAGCCTGCAAAACATGCCTGGCACTAGGGAGGCGGTGCCCGAGCATTTGCGTGGTGCTCTCCATGGCTAACTGCTAGCATCCCACCATGGTGCATACAGGGAATGGAGCCAAGTGCAACAGCCAGAATAATAAACAGAGATTCCACATGATTACAAGAAAAGTTTCTCAGAGTTAATATTAGGATGAGCAGCACACTGGGTCACAGGCTCAATTAACTCAGAAAGAAAGGGGTATGATTTCAAATAACTTTTCCAGTGCCTGACTGCAGCTGAATGCTCTTTGCTATTAAGAGGAAAATATGTATGTTCTTGCCATTTACGTCACTATTTGTGCATGTTTCACAGTGTTGCCCATTAAAGAGTTTAAACCTCAATTATTTTTCTCATTGACCTTTAGGAAGCCATCAGTCTCCCTACCTCAGGGATCCAAGGAATCCGAACTCAGCATAAAAGGGAAAGAAAGCTCTGGGCAATTCCAAGGCGAGGAACCGAAGGGGACACTCGACTCTAGGAGAGACTTTCCCATAAAGGAATGTCAGCATAGGCTTCAGCGTGCAGCTGTTCAAACTCAGAGGCAGTGGTAAGAGCCCAATCTTGTTCAGTCTGTCTCTCCATTGGCTTCCGTAGACTTGGTGTCAGGGCCTGCTGGATGGCAGAAGGTACTGCTTGCTCGCTGACCCCATGTGTATGGCATCTGCCCCTAGCACAACCACGGTGTTATCTGGCAGGCTACAGGGGGTCCTCCTATGGGGAGGGATGTGGCTGGGTCTGCTCTGGAGCCCTGGTTCTGCTCATTGGACAGTCAAACACAAGGCAGCCTTATCTCTCACTCCAATGAAAGGTTTCTGACAAGATGCTTACATTGCACTTCATTACGGCAAACTTGTATAAATGACAGCAGCAGAAGGAGCTGGACAGACGAAGAGCAAGCGTGGAAAGATGCTTTTCAATTTTTCTGTGCCCTCCTCAAAAGAGCTTGATTTGGGACACACAGAAGAGACAGCAGAGGTGTGTGCCGACAGGAGATTTCTTGCTGCATCTGACAACACTGAACCAAGCTCTGCTTGTGGGTTCATCTCAGAGAGGCATCCCTTCGAGCAAGAAATTGAGAGATGCTGTGTTTTTCTCTCTGCAAGCACAGCCCTCATAATCACGATGATGATTTTATAATAATTAAAAACTAGAGTGGGGGGATTAGCAAAAGAAAGGAAGTTCCTTGCAAATGAGATCAATAACATCAACTCAGAACAGGAGTTCCTGCACTCCAGTTCAAAGCTTGTGGCTCATTCTTTGGATGTATTCATCTGGTTAATGAAAAGCAGATTTTTGTTTAGAAAAGTATGAGCCAAAAGACAAAGTTTTGCTGTTTATCTTATTATCATTTATTTGAGGATTAGGTCTTTTTTAAAGCTGGAATCAAGCTACTTTCTCTTTTACTGATTGTTTTAGGTTCTTCGCTGGTCTTAATCCAGATCCTATTTTGGAAGTTTTGCACTTTTTTTTTTAATAAACAAAAATAACACATGACTCAAGACTGCTTCATTTCAGAGTCCGTCCTAGGGAGGGGTGCACAACTATGAAGGGCAAGTCCTGCAATGGTTACACGGTCATTTTCTGCAGAGAGGTGACAACAATTTCCAGTAACGGCACACTCATCACTGCAAGTCTACAGGGCATAGGCAAGATAGCTCTGGCCACTCCCTTACTGACACCATGGGGAGCTCGTGCACCCTGCTCTGCTGCTGGTTACTCAGTCCCAAAGGACAAATTACAGCCACCAAAAATCAATTATAATTTCTATGGCTGTCGCTTAGGCAGAAGTGTGATCACCTCCAAGCACTCGCTGATCTTGGCAGCTCTGCAAGGATCATACTTCCAGCAGACAAACTGTTCTTAAACATTTTTTTTTTCTTCCTGCATTAGACAAAAGCAGCACTTGCTGCTATTTTGGGCTAACTCTCATGAAAAGCCCTACATGACTTCGTCTGGATGCAGCCAACAGAGCTGCACAAGAGCTTGAAAGGATTCCATAGAGGGCACTCGACCGAACTGAGCATAAGGCCTTTCAAAACTGCCCTGGGGTGTGCTAGTGGAGGAACAGCCTTGCAGGTTCCAGCTCTACATGTCCCAGATCCTCCTGTGAGGGCATGTCTGGAGCCCCAGCAATGCAGCTCTGGTGCTCTCCAGACCTCCTTGCTCTTTGCCAGGCTGTGGCAAAGCAGGGCAGGATAAAGCAGAAATCAAAAGAGAGGCAAAGCAATCTATGTGCACATTGTATAAGAGGAGAGGGAATGACCTGTTTGTCCAAGGAGAAGTCTCTCTACAGTGGTTGTAGTTGAGTGGCAAACAGGGGCCTGGAAAGGCTGCGGGATGTCTGTCCATGGTGAGACTGTCACACTGAACAAGGCCCTGAGCAGTTCTGCCCCGCTCCACTGTGAGGGAAGACACCAGAGATTCCTTTGGCTCAACTGTTCTGTGATTCCACCCAAGGGTTTCCTCAATCCACGTTCGGCTTGTGGAAAAATTTTGGTTAACATTTGGTTAATAGTTTTCAGCATGCTCGTGCTTTTTAGTTGGAAATAAATACTGCTTTAAAACATATTTAATTTGATCATAAAAAGCCTGAAACTGAATGAAATATTTCATTTTGAGTCTAGGAAAACATTCTGTTTGATCCCACAAGAATTTTGACAGATCTTGTCTCATCTGCTGAAAAATAAAGTACCTTTGTTTCCGACTAATCCAAAATATACATTTTCTACTCTACAGTGCAAGGGAACTGCAGGTAGGCTGGGTGTTCCTACTTTCCCTACTGTATGTGCTCCTGCGAACAGTCCTGCTGCAAGGGAAATTGAGGCAAGAAGGACTTTGCCCAAAGCTCTCTGTTGCACCACGTCAGATTTTCTGGGCTCCACAAGCCATGTTTTTAAAAGCAATGTCAAGTGCTCACGGGCGCTCAGGCACAAACACCCGTAGGCACAATCAACACCCTGCACAGAGCCAAAATCATTTACGCTGCCTCCCCGTGTGCAGCCCATGAAAGACTAAACCGAAGTGCCTGCCTGGGCCAAGGAAACCCACCGCAAGCACACGGACAAACACACAAGTCATGGTGGCGTGGGGCCACCAACCCTTGCCAAGATGCCGATCGCCTAAGCCCCTCCATCTCCCATGGGGTGGTGGGGAGCAGGCAGCGGGGCTGGAGCCCTTCTGGGGAGCACACAGACAGTAAGGGACTTTTTGCTGTCGCTCTATTCCCTTTCCAGATTGATTCCCCACTGACCATTCGATTGTTGTTCGTATTCTAGCCTAAACACTTCCCTGCTTGAAGCACTGAAGCCCGACTGATCAGGGCACATGTTCTCTCCTAACAGGATGTGTTGTTTCTGCCCACTGTCTGACATTTATCTCAGTGTAACAGAATGGAAGTGCCCGGAAAATTTACCTAGGCTTTTGTTAATATTGTTTGCCTGTTTTGCACTCCCCACTGGCAACAAAAGAGTTGTCAGAAGTAATGTTTATAATAATTTAACGGATTATTTGCTTATTAGATATTAATCATTCTGCTGTGGCTGGGGCCCGTGCTGGTGCTCCTCTCCTAGAACAGTGATTCTGATCTCAATTAGATTATGTCTCTCTCCTTTACCTCCCCATAAATCATTCCGGCAAACTGAAATTAACAGCTACTGGAGCGCATTAATAATCTGCCCCACACATTGGAAAATGCATTAGCCGGAACCCTCCCATCACTCTGACTGTTAAGCACATCATTTTGTTTATGAAATATAAACATTTCATGGAAGAGCTCTCACACATTTCTCCAGGCCTTGTGACAGCTAAAATGATTGCCCACAATTGCCAGTCAGTCAAGCGCCCAAATAAAGTTTGTTTAAAGCCATGACTGCCCTATTTTTTCAGGCATTTAAAAGACCAGGTTTAAAATAAAATTCCTCTTTATCTGGGGAGAATAGAAAAAAAAAATATATCTGTAGGAGTTGCATGGTGACAGATGTGCACTATGCAAAGGCTCTAGATTTTGGTTTCGCTTCATGCCAGGGGAAGCGCTGCCAAATTCTGCGCAAAATAAAGCTCTGGAACAATTTAAGGATGATCTAATCAAAACATTTCACTTCTGACAAACTGGCATTCAGCTCCACATGCTGAGTAAGGTTATGTTCTCAACATTCGGTATCATTTTGTAAGGGATGTTCACAGAAAAAAAAACAGTTCTGTTTCAAAACGAAATACAAAAATGCACTGCACAAGACCATCACCATGGCACGTTATAGCGTCACTAGGCTTTTTGGTGGCTTTCTTGAGAAGAAAATATCGGCTGGTAATTAAATGTGTTGCAAGCCTGCTCACTGTGTAGTTCAGTGGCAATGCCTCTGCTGCTGTGTCTCCTCCACTCAGCTCTGATTTTCAGACCTGCCACCAGCCAGGAGTTTGGGATTTTACATCCCGGTGACCCAAGGCTGCAGCTGAAGCTCCTCAACCCAATGAAGCAGTGTTGCAAAGCCTCCTCCCCATGGCTCCAATCGCCCTCCTCCTGCTGGCCTGGCTCCCTCCCCATGGGCCAGCTCTGCTGAGCACAACTTTGCACCCAATGCCAGCAAGGAAATCAGGAGGTTGGAATTCCTCCACTGGTCCCAGCTCCAGCTGGCTGTGGTGGGATGTGACTGGTGCCCAGACCTCATCCCTCTCCTCAGCCACCAAGTCCCTCTACAACCCTGCTCAGCTCTCACCAAGATGACGGGGAGAAAAGTAGCTGTTACTTGTGCATTTGGCACCTCAGCAGCAGGGGCACACCAGCAGCCATGGCATTTCTCCCCTTCTGCTGGGAGGTAAGCCCCTGGGTTTCTCAGAGCACAGATTGTTTTCATGGGTTCCTGGAGAACTCTGTGCATCAATACAGCATCTCAAGTATAGCCATGACAGCACCACCCTAAGTCAATAAATTCAATGCTCAGCTACTTCTAGGATGAAGACTGTATAGGCTAAATTAAGCAGCAAAAATCAGAGAATGTACTGTTGGAATGCAACATTGAGTTACATGAACTTTAAATGGTAAATATACACCCAGGTACTCACAGCAACAAAAGCAAGACAGCATCTGTGGTACAGATAAGCACCTTGCACACAACACCCTGCCTAGAAGTCAGCTGCAGCATCTGATTAAATGTAGCAATGGTCCTGGGAGCACCTCAATTCCCACCTCTGCCAACCCTCACCTTGAGAAGAGCATAACACTTGCCCTGAAGCTCTGAGCATGCTGCAACAGTTTGGCACTTGTGACCACTTCAGCTGGAGTTCTCCTGTGCATTTACCCTCTCATCAGCCTCTGGCAGACCCAAAGCAGTCCAGCTTGGACTGAGCAAGCTTTTAAAATGTGTGCTGCTGTAAGCCCTGGCTTCTGTGGGCACATGGCCTTGGTGAAAGCCAGGTGTGTGCTCACATCCCCTGTCAAACTGGAGCTTGCATGAGCAGAGCCGCTCTGGTACTGGTGGCAGCATGGAGCTCCCGATTGTAAATTCCTGCGGGTACAGGCTGGGCCATTCTTGCCAGGTTGTGGTCGTCTGTGCACTGATAAACAATAAATAATTGTAATGAATGGTAGTATTTTTTAAGTACAGGAATGAGCCCATTTAATATTTAGCTGAGTTTTGTTTATTATTCTCAAAATGCATTCACAGCATATAGAGTAATGTCTCCAGAGGGCTGTTCTGCCATGGAATATTATGCGACTCTCTATCAATAAATGACACAGCTTTTTACATGTTTTAAGGAAAATAAATAATTGCTGCTCCTTGTGGAGTTAGGCAATTAATTGCCTAATTATTTTGTTAAGTGTCACTACTAAAAGAAAAACATTACTGGAGCTTTATGGGCAAATTCTAATCTGAACTAAGGGTGAAATTCTGGGAAAAAGTGTATATGCTGTATATCTGCACCATGTTGAAGTATTAAGCTCCTAATAAAAATGTCTTTGACTTGGGGAAAATTGAATTTGTTTCTTTATCAGTAGCTTGGGGTGATTTTTTCATACTTAAATTTTTGCAGCCTCATCATTTATGAGTTCTCCCAGGCTTCCTCTGAAGTGCTAATGTACATCTATGGAGAGCCCATCTAGGAGAAAGGCAAGGTGAATTTGTCTATAAGTGACACACAATAAGGATGGGTATCGCCTGCACTGTCAATAAGTGCACAGCATCCTTCCCAGTACAGATTCACTGCTGGTGCCAGGAATGTGGGGCACTCAGTGTCCCAGGGCAATTCATAGTACTGCCATCACCCATACACTTTGGAGTGATGCCCCTCAGTGATCTGCCCAAACTTACAACCACGGAATGACCCGTCATTAGAGATAAAAACAAAGGCACGGGCCCCTTGTGACTGCTGCCACTGGTTGCAGCAGGGGCTCAACAGCCTCCAGACACGTGTTTGCCAGTGCAAGCAGAAGCTACAAGCTCCTGCTTCCACTGGGACCATTCAGAAGGCACCAATATCCTCTGCTCACCTGAGAAGAAGGCTGAGAAGAAGACAGACACAGGGGGACAGCGCTACAGCAAGAACAAGTGGCGTCCTTCCCAGTGGCACAAAATCATTAGCAGGGGCTGCTGAGCAAGGAGAGGGCAAAGCAGAGCAGGGCGGCAGGAGGCCAGGACACCTGCGGTTCCTTCCAGCACTGGGCCAGGGACA
This sequence comes from Aythya marila, assembly GCF_965140915.1. Taxonomy (NCBI): domain Eukaryota; kingdom Metazoa; phylum Chordata; class Aves; order Anseriformes; family Anatidae; genus Aythya; species Aythya marila. The sequence goes on from NC_139045.1 coordinate 372,367, forward strand.
GCCCCACTTGACTGCAGGTATGGGCTTGCTGTATTGCCTGTGGGAGAGATGGAAATGGACTTGGGCTGTCTGCGGGCTTGGGGATGGAAGAGACAAAGGAGGCACAGGAACCCAGCCTGCAGTAATGGAGAGTGCTGTGGAGGACAGTATCATATAATTGTCTTCATAAACCGATCAAGCTTCATCTTAAAGCTGGCTAGGGCTTCAGTTCCTTCTTTTCCTATTAGAAGGCTCTTCCAGAGTCTCATTCCTCTGCTGGTTAAAAATAATGTAATTGCTCAAATTTATTCACGGTCAGTTCAAAGCCATTTGTTTCTGTGCCAATATTGTTCTTTAGCTCAAACAGCTCTCCTCAGCTGCACAATGGGCAGCAGATTCCAGTTTCTCTGAAACAAGGGTTGTTTGGGACACATAAGAATTAGTCAGGGCAAGCTGCAGCAGATTCAGAGGTTACACAAACACAGGCAGTTCTGGTGCGCTGTGCTATTATGGCTGTGAGCCCATGCTAGCAGATGCTGCCTTACAACTTGACTAAATCTGGCTTAACTCTGTTTTCTACAATCCTCCCAGGCAACAAGTTTCACCTGAAATTTTGAGGGAAATTTTTAGTTCAATGTTGGTGGAATAACAAACTATTTACTCTAAAAAGTCTACTGTTTACACTCAGTAGGAGCGCTTGGGAGAGGTCACTACTGCTCATGGCATTTCATGGAAGCCCTGTGCCTCACAGGACACAGTATGGTCAGATGTGAGAGACATCAGCACTTTATTCCATCTCTACCTGAACTGAGGTCAAATGATTTTCCCCACAGCCTCCTACATGCTGGGTGCAAGAAAGGCAGAGGAAGAAAATCCTTTTGCTGCGGTCTATTCCCACTAATATCCAGTCCCACTTACTCCTTCATGTAGTCAGCATCTACTTTAACAAGCAGCAGTCACTTAGTATTTATTTTACTTCTCCTTTTCTGAGATCTGTAGGAAGCTTTGAGAAATGGCTGCCACGTGATGTTTATCAATGTTTTTCTCTCCTGGCGGAGGAGAAAGCATGAGGAACATATTTCATGATGAAGTGGGTTTCTACTTAACAGGACAAAATTAAAGCCAAGCCATAGATCAGCATAATATGTCAAAAGAGAAAATAGCTCAATGTATTGTAAATGATAACCCAGGTTAAAAAAGCATAATGTTGGAAATCAAGATCCTGATTTAGGAAAGTACTCGATGATGTGCTTGAAATTAAGCACATACTTAAGTCCTGGTGAGGCTAGAGGATTTAATTGTTTTCTTCCATTAAAAAGATTACAAAAAAAAAAAATCTTTTATTTAGGTACTTCCTTGGTGCTGCAATGAGCCCTGTGCATGTTGCTTACCAGAGACAGTGCGGCAGTTTCTTCCCACTGTAAATATTCTGAAAACATCTAGGGGAGAATGCAACTTAGCAAATATTTTATTTGATGCACTAACATCGAAAAAATGAGACTATTTTATTTGATGCACTAACATCGAAAAGGAGACAGGTTTGTGGAGCCTCAACAGGCAAAAGACACTGGGCTGAAACCACAGTGTCTAGCTTGGCTTGTGTTGGCCAAAAGAAGGGCTGAGAAGTGCTTTGTGACTTCTGAAGCAAGCAAACACCAGGGTCATGCAAAAACTGCAGCCGCCGGTTTATTTTTTTTTACAAGGTAAGGGCAGTTTTCCCACAGGAAAATCTTTGCCAGGTGGTTTCACACCTTATCGCTGTGCACACTGTCTCTATCAATCCGCCTGTTTGTTGATGCCAGCAGAGAGGGACTCTCTCTTCCCACAGAGCCCATGCTACCAAAATCCCACTCCACCTTTACTTTGCCACTTCGAATTACCATCAGTCCCTTGAATTAAGATGAAACAAATCTGAAAGTAAAAGCAAGGGTAGAACCCCATACATGCTGCCCCCACTGCTTCTCTCCTGACCCAGCTGCCATGCATCAACCAACACGCCATGGGCAGCAGCTCTCGAGTGGCGGCTTGATGGGGAAGGGGCTGCTCAGCAGGACCCAAACGTTAGGAGCCTCCTTGCTGCTTACTTTTGCTTAGAGCCCTAAAGACTAAGTCATGGAAAGCGGCCCAGTTTTCAGCTCTTTCCAACTCCACCAACACCAGCCCCCGCAGCTCAGGGGCCCCCTGAGGCCTGTGGCGAGGAACGGGGCTGGGCCGGCCCCATGCAGCTGCATTACGCACCCGCCCCACACGCAAGTGTCCGCTGTGCTATTTCACGAGCAGATGTTCCCTGTGTCGCTGCAGTGCCACTCCTTCCTGCTCCCATCAATAGAAACGTGAGCTGAGCAGCCCCGTAGAAGTATTTAAGGAATAATTTTAAACTGTTGACACTGCTAGGCTAAGCGGTGAATGCTAAAGTTTATGATGTATAATGTCTCTGGCTACCCCGGCTCCAATTTGGACAAACCTGCCATTAACACTGGCGTGGCAGTTATTTTACTGGGGGTGACAGATTGTGAGGTAGGGAGAGTAATTCAGACTATTACCCAGGTGAAGGCATGAAAGCTCTGTGATATATGAAGACCACTTAAATTCATTGTATCTTGTACATCACATCTTTGATAGATTATAGCTGTGGCATTAAAATGGAAATGGTTTCTCAGAGGCCTGACAGGGGCTGGGGTGACCCGTGACCTCCCTCTGAGGAATGTGACTGACCGAATTATCAGTTAAGAGAAAAATCTATGGGGAATAGACTCACTGTGATGGAGAATCCACCATGCATATATATATATTTTAACTTTTGCTCTGATTGAAAGCTGCAGTACACGAACCTCCCCCCCCGTCCGCTTCCCCCAGCCAATCCCAGGCTCCTCCGCTCCAATTCCAGATCAGCAGGGCCCCCAATATTGATTGAAAAATTGTTATTAGAGATAGTAGGTCTTGCTGCATGCTGCCTACTGATTTAATTTGGAAAACATTTAATTTTATGAAGCGGTAAATGATAGTGGCACGCTCTCTCGTGTTAGGGAGCAGCTGGCTCTTTAGCTGCTTGCCGTCACTACTCCCAGGTGTCCTCTTTGCAATCATGTGTTCCCTTCCCCTTTGCTTAACAAGTTATTTCAATTTCTAAACGAATGCTGAACAAGAGAAAGACAACATGCAAATTGAGATCCCAGCCGCCATTCACACATGAAAAAGTTCCCTTGGAATTCCCTCAACTCTGCCCGTCCCTCCTGCCCTCCCTCCGCATCTGTCAGGAAAAAACAGGGCCTTGTTCTCATCAGATTGTTTTTACCAATGACCTGACACCACCATCTATAATTAATTACATCATTTACATTAGACTATTGACTAAACAAATACATAAATCATAGGCAGAGTCAATAGATGCAGACATATTTAATCATGTTCTAAACAATGATTACTGCTCCCATAATGCAATAATTATTTTCAGCAGCTGACTTGAATTAATCTTCTGTCACAGTGCCATCTGAAAGGAGAAAGCAGGCGGAGATGGAGCGGGCAGCCCCGGTGCCGTAGAGGCCGCCTCGTGCTGTGCCCGGGCTCCCCCTCAGCCCCGTCCGGGCCCTTGCTGCTCCCAGCCCTGGGGGTCCTGGCGGCACCCCTGGCCCCTGTCTCTTGTGATGGAGGAACCTGGCTACACGCACCCAGCACACCCAAAACCGTGCTGAGGTGGCCCCCGACAGACAGTGCTCTCCACCAAGGCTAATGTAATTAGTGTGAATTTAACTCTCATTTACTTAAAAGCATTTCAAAAGGCATTTAATTAATTTGCAAAGCACACATCTGGTCTATAGTGCCGATACGGCTGGCACGCTTGGACCGTGGCATGCTTACATCGGTGCAGTGCTCCTTCCCCTTGTTCTGCAGCCACCCCAAGCCACCTTCCTGCAAAGCCACTTTGAGAGAGGCTTCGGCAGCAGCCAGACAGAGACCCTGCTCCCCACAGGCCCAGTCCCCCGCGGTCTGCCTGCAGAATGGTGACAAAGGCAGCACGGCATCCTGCTGAGCAGGAGGCATGACGCCCTGGCAGACAGGGGTGGCCATGGCTCCCTGCAGGCACCCATGGAGTAGAGGTAGGGAAAGTGCATGCAGAAAACAATATCCTGTTTTTTGTGCTGGACATCACCCTCAAGCCAGAGGTTTCTGGCCTGAGAAAGGCTCCTGCTCCAAAGCTCACACTGCTACAGAGCGTGGCTGTATGTGAGAGCAGCAAGGGAGAAATCTCTAGTTGGGTGAAATACGGCTGTTCTAGGAGGTACTTCATGTTCTAGCAGACACAGGAGCAATTTCAGAGAGGGAGAAGAGAGAACTTTTCTTCTAGTTACTGACTAGGCTAACAGCCTTTTGCTTAATGAGACATTTTGATAACCTGTGACTTGATAAAAGCAGTCCTGCAACCGCAGGGTGGTTTTAACTGTAGTCACTATTGTTGTCTCACTGTACTGTGTACAGAGCCAAAAATACTCTGCACCTGATGCTGGACAATGCTTGAATCATTCTGCAAGAGAAGAAACCCTCCCGGCCCAGGCAATACCTAAGTGGTAACAAAACCGAGGCAGCATATCTCTGAACTGACCACAGCATAGCTTTGTTCCTATCCTCTTACACTGTCAAGATGCTACGCCCAGCACGTTTGATCCAACAAAGCCGTGCTGCTGTTCCTGAGGATGAAGAAAGAGCAGTAGTGAATGTCAGATCATTTCAGAAAGGGAACTGCCTAGGAAATCCCATCACTAAATCAAAGCCTGCATTGCTCTTAAAAATCAAACAAACAAAAACAAACAAACAAACAAACAAACAAAAAAACAAACAGAAAAAAAAAAACAAAGCAAAGCAAACAACAAACAACAAAAACAGGCAAGCTTCAATCCTCACATTTTAAATTCCCAAGTAGGAGGTAATTAAACCATGCGCTGCTCAATAACAACACGGCTCCAAGCATATGGCTGATGCTTCCTATCAGTATACATGTGCATCCACGCAATGCGTTTGTTGTAACACGCGTAAAAAAGCCTGAGGAGACGAAATCAACAACATTTGGATGGGTAGCTTAGTATTCACAGGACTTGACAACATAGCACTTCTGAAAGTTTTTCTAAAATAGAAGAATCAAGCAGACTACACTGAAATATTCATGAAGGATAATGAAAAAAACAGCCATCAATGACAGTGTTATAGATTGGTTAATATTGTATAATGAGTGTGTTATAACTATAAATAAACTTAGAAGTATAAATGATAGTGAATATAAATAATCACTAATACAAATAATAAATAATAAAAAGTAGGCTTGAGAGGGAGAAGTGATAGAGTCAGGATAGGCATCCGCTACTGAATGGTTTTCCCTCCTACTCAGTTTCTCAGAAAGCACTCAGAGCTGGCAGTATTGCTCTTCTCTCAAAATGAGAACAATGCAATATGCTGTGCTTCTTTCTCTTTTAACATGCATTAATAGCATTTCCACAATATGCTACTGCAACAAAAAATCACAATGTTGACCCTTTAGAGGGTACCAACCTTAAGCGGGCAATGGGCACAAAGGGAAGAAATCAAAAGAATGTACTGCCAATGATGTTTTCTTCTTCACTGGAACTAAAATGAAGGCATCTCAGTGAGCCATCTGTAATTGCAGTTTAATGCAATCTTCAAACTCTGACTTTAATCACTGAAGAAAAAAAAATGCTAATTTTGCCGGCTGTAGAGGTAAAATAGTAAACACACAGAGAGGTGAGAGACCTTCAAAAGCGTAAGTGGCCAAAGAAAATGGAAGATGAAAGTGCTCCTGTGGCCAAGAGCCTGACCTGGATGGAGACATGAAAACTGCACATCCCCTCTGGGTCTGTTATTCATCTTAGATGAGAGAAGGGGCAAATCATTGAACTCTCCCAATTTCTTGTTCAAGCAGTAAAACAGGAATAGAAAATTCCTGATGCCTTCTATTCTGTCTACAGGTATTGATAAGAACCAATTGAGCCCTGATAAAGACAGCCAAACGCAGCAGAAAAGTTAGGTGCAGCAGTGATGCCTGATCACAACAGCGCCATTCAGCTTTGCAGCTGTACCCTCATGGGGTGGATTAGCAACCTTCCCAGAAACATGTCTCACCCTATCTGGCACAGAAACCAGTGTAACCCTCAAGATGTGCTCCCTCCTTAAACCAGTGCCCATTGGGAAGCTATCTACAAGGTAGCAGAAATAGGGAAAAGCTGGAGGGATTGATGTGGAAAACTGCACAGGTGCATGCCGGTAGGAAAACACAGAGTATGCCAGGAAACTCACACTGACTCTCCCTGTTTCCATGATGCCTTCCGGATTTATCTTTTTTATCCAGGTGTGACACCAAAGGCATACCTCAGTTACACCGTTATGCTGGGCCTTGACCCACTTGTCATCTCTGACGTTATTCTGCCCCCCACGTGCCTGCAGACTGTAGGTGGTTGCTGAGAGGCTGCAGTACAGATGGAGGCTTTCTCAGGGAGGTGCCCTGTCCAGTGTAGCTGCTCACAAACCATTCATCAGAGCCACATCTCAACCTCACCACAAAAGCCCCTGCCAAGCACTGGGGTACTGATCTGGGGAAATGCTCAGCCAACCCAAGGGCACCAACTTGAGGCAGCTGCCTGAATCTCAGTACTTTATTGCCATCAGTAATTTACTTTGCAAGCACAGCTGTCCATGTAGATGTTGAAAAGGTTGCCCACAGTGCCTGAAGTTTTTTTTCCATAAACAAATTCTTAGTCATTTCTTCAGAACCCTGCTCTGCAATGATGTTTTTCAGGACCACTTCTTGTTGATTTGTTTGGCTTTAGAACATGGCTTTTAAATGTTGTTCTTCTGTTGACCTGTGTTTTTTCCAAACCAGAAGAGTAGCCCTGGCCCAGTTCTTTTTATTGAAGATGGTGGCCAAGAGGTGGAAACATCCTGGCCTTCCTGCCCCCTGAGAGGGATGCTGGGGGAAGGTTTGCCTGCTGGTATAAATAACAGCATGGATATAAGCTTACAGCCCACCCCGCAATCTTTAATAGAGAAATAAGGCTCCCTTATTACAGGCAGAGGTAAGTAGCCAAGTGATACGGTTATTTATAAATTTCTGTTAAACATAGCTAAAAATGACAGACTTAAAAGCAACCTTTTAAAATGATGTCTCAGGAACACAGTCACCAGCAAGACGAGCTGGTCTTTGGCTTGATTAGATTTTGCTTCCTTTACCTTGATGAAATGATGCCTTATTAGCATTCCAAAATGAGCACACGCTCTAAATGTAAGTGGATTTTAATACAATCTTTTTGAGAAAATGTCAAATTTCTCTTCCCCAACCCCCTTCTCCTCTAACAGCTGAGTTCAGCAAGGAACAATGCCAAAATAATGAGCAAGGGACACAAGGAATTTGGGAGTCAAGGTAAAAGGTGAGAAATAAATTCTCCCAGCAGTTACACCACTGCAGGTCTGCTGCCATCTGCCTCACCTAGTGCCTTGTCTTTGCTTGTGCACGGGTGTAGGTCACACCAACAAGGCTTTGGCTCCACAGTTCTCCCAGCTATGCAATTGCACATATAGCCACCTCCCAAAAGGCATTGCTGGTGAAAAGTGGTACCAAAGGGCACAGTGGTGTCATCTGGAAACATAAGCTTAAGCCCCACTCCTTGTTGCGCATCCTGGTTTGTTCAGGAAAGCTGGAGCTGTGCTGGTGGGGTCTGAGGAGGTTCAAGGTAACCTCAGCCACTGCCACAGGAAGCTGAGCAATCCAGAGTCAGGAAAAGGTAAGAGAGGCAGAGCGTATCTGCCTAAATTAAATTAAATATTAACATCCCCTGCTTTAGAGTTACACCATGAACGTAATACGTGCACTGTTAATGAACCGCAATTTATTTACACCTCAAACAAAGAGCATCCTCATTGCCCAAAAGTAGTTAAATTGCCCTCTTCCTAGTGAAATTTATTGCCATTTAAACATGCCAAAAGGCCATTCTTCTGGTCATTACGATAATTTATCATTTCTGCAACTGCTGGTATCCTGTTCTGTGGTCAAATTCAATCTGAGAAGGGTCAACAGAATTTTTCCAACAAATGCTTCCCTCTCACCTATCATCAATTTACTTTTGTCAACAAAAAGGGCATTACTACCGAATGAAACAGAAGATTCCCTTAGGACCTTTGGCAAACAGCAAGAGCTTCTCTGACGTTTTGCATCCTTTCTGCCTGCAGATGTACCCACGCTAGCACCATGACCGCACTGAATGCATGAGCAGCAATTTTGTAGTGTTGGGCTCCGAGTACTCAAGTGAACATTCATTTGCAACCTCCGTCAAGAGCTGAACGATATTTACTGCTTATCTGTAAAAAAAATTCTTCTATAAATGTTTTTCAGTAGGCAATTATGGTTGTGTTAAGGACTCCCATTTTTCCCACGCTGCTCTTCTACTTGGCTTAGAAAAAGCGTGAGGAAAATCAGAGCCCCTAACACACAGTTGAGGTGCAGAACAGCTACTGCACGCACCAGACAACAGCTGATGGTTCACTCAGCTTCTTCGGGCCAGTTCTGCTGCCCTGTACCTCTGTGTTGCTATTGCTCCAACTGGTGCCAGGGAAGCAACACGATGTACCCACTGCAGGTGGAAATTCAACAGCTGGGCAACTCATGATTCAGTTGAGAGCACAGCTCATTTTTGGCTAGGTTTCTGAAAATCCTAGGGAACAGTCCAATGATGTTTAATGAAAACACTAATAAGAGCCACCATGGTAACCTTAAATGATTTTTCATCTGCTAGCGTGAGGGAACAAACCCAAATGAAGTCAGTGAAACCACTCTGAGCCATCAGCATTCCTGCTGTGGAGCTAAGAGATCCCAGCACTGCATCCTCTTCTTCTCAGTGCTGTTACACAATGATTAGGTATTTATTGCTAATAACGTGTACCCAATCTTTGCCACTAAGAGCTAATGGGCTAACTTTCCATGTACATATACAGAGAGAGAAATGAAAGGCAGGGAAGAGTGCAATGACAGTGGATGCATAATTTGAACTCCACCAAAGCTTTTACCTCAGCAGTTTCCTTCTTGCAGGAGCCCTGTAATGCTCTTGTTTTGCCACAGCTGGTCCTGGCTGACAGGACAGTGTTCACATGCTGGCTCATATGCCAGCTTAGTGAAGACTGTGCAACTCCTAACCAGTGGCCTAGAGAGCAGCTGAAAGCATTTCCTGGTGCAGGGAGGCAAGGAACAGCTGGATGCATTATGAATGGAGTAAGGGAAAGCACAAGTGACAAATATGAGCAAAGAAGAAAGAAACAAGCAAGGCCATGAAGCAACCAAAGGCCACGAGCACCTGAAGTACTGCGTTCAGTACTCAATCAGGAGTGAGTTTCACTGCATTCTTCCCATCTTGGCCTTCTATAGTATGATCACTCACAAGAAACCCTGTTGGTGTTTGCCTCTTTCCAACTAAAATCAATGTGTCAATTCATTTCTATAACATTCCAGAGCCATATATTTTGATGAACTGCTGCACAGATTCAATGCAAAAGCCACTCTTCACATCCCCCCCCAGACAGTCAAGGAACACACTTCTTTCTCTTCCAAAGCTAAAACAAAAACAACAAAATAAAACTAAACCTTTTCTGCATGCTCTGTCTCCCATATGGTTTTCCTGGCCAAAAGAACATAGGTTTTGCTTTGGAAAGCCCTAAGTGGTGTAGGGCATGATGGGCCTAAAGGTAAAGTTTTCATGCGCTATCTCCAGAACATCATTGACATGAAGTGCCCAAGCTAACATCCAGAGCAATTAATGCAAAAGGGATGGTAAGGGCAGCAAGCTGAAACGCTACTACCAAGGTATTTTATTTTATTTTTTTTTTTTTTACTGAAGAACCATCTGAACTTGGTCTACTTATTTTCTTCATCAGCTGACTTTCCTGCATGTGAAAACGTGACGATCAGATGCTACTTTTCAGGACCATCAGTTTGGATGACTGTGATGGCACTGCAGATTTGAAAATAATGAGACAGCTTAGCTTTCCTTTTTGTATAGGTCTCGACAGACACATTCATTGAAAACAACATCCATGCTTAGAGCCAAAAATTCACTCAAATGGTCTTGTTTGAGCTTTGAAGCAAAACCCCCTTTCAAAGAAGTCTCCAAAATAATTGTGTCAAAGTTATAAAAATGCTAACAATTTATTCTGAGAAAATTAAATCCGCTGAAGTGAGACTGGGAGGTGTTAAACTTAACACACATAAAAGTATATAGCCTGGCTCACAGAGAGCTGAGACTTCTTGAGCTGGCTACAGTCCTCAGCATTCCCTCCTCTCTGATTTTTAATCACTTGGTAACATTCAGAGTCTTCTTCTTTTTGCAGAAAGATGATGAAAGCTGCTTCCGTCTTTGAGTATGATGCCAGAGAAGAGCCTGTGTCAGATTATAGACATTACTTGTCTTGACTTTTAACAAAGATTTGGTCAGCAAAACAAAACAAAGGCATGGGAAGTGCCCCCCTGCTTCTTTGAAGATCCCATGGCTAGCCACTGTCCCCATGCTGGGGCAAACAGCCTGCAGGTGGGCATAGAAAAGATGTGGCAAGCAAAGCTGCATCTCCCCCAGCCCCAAGGCATCAGCCAACAGATCTGTATGAAGAGGTTGTAGCAGGAAAAATAAAGACCTGTTTTCCTTAGTACAGGCCAAGTCCATATTATTTTGCACTCAAAGGGAAGCCAAGAACAGTGGATACCCTCAAGACATCCCTGCACAGGTATTATCCTTCAAAGCATCAGGAAAAGCCATGTGAACCTTCAGCTGCAGCTGCCACACCAACCAGTATGTCTGCAAGTAACCGACCAAACAGGCTGTCTGCTAACACACAGACCAAACAGGCTGTCTGCTAGCACTGGGCCACTACATGAATCTTCTATGCCCCCACTGATGAGAGGTGGGCCAGGACCAGCAGGACATAGAGCCCATACACTGATACTGTCGACCTCGCAGATGCACCAAGTGCCCTATCTCCCTTGCACGGGAAATAAGATGCAGGTCAGAGGACCAGGAACCCACAGTACTTCCAGGAGTCCCACCGCAAACCAATATAATATACTTCTCCATTGTAGAAATCCACCACTGTAGCTTTCTGTGTCCATGTGGTGAAAAACTGGTACCAGTTGCTCCCCCCCAGCACTGTGGTGCCCCTCGCTCTGCCACTGGCCATCAGGGAGCCCTGACAAGGCTGCGCTGCTCCGCTGGACAGGGCTGCAGCTCCACAGAGGCTGGGATAGAGCCTGGCCAGTGGCTGCCTGGGGCTCACCTTTGCCACTGCTCTGCTGGGCCAGCTGCTTTGGGGACAAGGATAGCAACAGCATCAGTGCAACAGGCCAGGCACAGGACCCTTTTTGAGTTTGTGTTTATTTATTTATTTTTGTGAGCACTAGTGCTTTTTGTAGTTTATTTTTTGTTTTTAAATAGTTTTTCTACTCTTATCAGAAATATAACTTGGTTCTGGCTGGAGCTGCTCACCTAGATCTCTACTGTAGCAGTTTATATTGAATCTATAATGACAAATTTTGAAGGCTGAACTAACATGAAAGGCAGAAAAATAAATGATAAAAACTGAACATCAAGAATTGTCTCAGTCATACACAAAGACTTCTTCCTTGCTTGGCCTTGCATCAGACAGCAGGCATGAGATAAATTGTGAGAAGGGCCTGCACGCCAGGACAAATTCTCAAGTAAGAGCACTTGATCCAGGCAGCTATTTGCCTCATAGTAATGTTTCAGTATTTCCTTCTGCCATTGTTGAAGGTCTTTGTGATTGAATATGAATTTTGTTTTTCACACAGACCAGGTTTTGTTTTGTAGCTTACAAGTCAAGTGAGACTTAATGGTACGCACCTGGCATCACCAAGTGTAGAATGAATGGGAACCTCACAAGTCGATCCTGAAACCGAGCACAGCACCTGAGCAGGACAGAAGAGATTGCATGGGAGGGAAAAAGCTTACATAAACAGCAATAATTATAATAACTGGCAACACAGTTCAGAAAATCATATAGCCAATGACGACCTTCTCCAAAACTCATTGCAATCAGCTGAAAACATCCTTGTATGTTCAAGGGGAGAACAGCTACGACATGGAAGTAAGACTTTGCCACAGTCACACAGATGGTGACAGCCTTTCAGTTTTAATCTATTGAGTATGCTCACTGTTGCCAGATGATATCGTCTATTGACAATGGTTATTTTATGCAAACCTGGTTGTTTGCCATAGTAATAAAAAGAGGGGGGAAAAATAAGGAAAACAAGTCATGGCTTTGTCATAATAAAATTTAAAGAGGCAATAATTCTAGCTCATAGCCAATGGGGAAAACCCTGACTTAAGTCTCTCTGGTTAGCATCAAGTTGCCTGACTTGAAAAACAGTCAGACAAACCTACCATGTTTTACAGTAAAATACTGTCAATTATTCATCTATGTTTAATAGTGTAAAAGCATCACAAGAACGTGCTGTAGCACATCAACTGGGCAGGGCTAAACCCATTAAAAATATCCTGGATCGAAGTGACTGACAAATAGCATTATTCTTCATGAAAACCCCATGCCTCATGTTCTTTGTCACTGCTGTCTAGGCTGTGACAAACATCAGGCCTCAGGCAAGAAGGCACAAAACACTTTGTGTCATCAAAACATGAATCTGAGCTTTGCCTGACACTTCTCCAGTGAAGGACTGGGGCTGACAGCTTATGGCCACGCAGAATTATTGCTTGCCTAATGTTGAATAACGTAAGCCCTCACAAATCAAGTCTCTCTTTCCAGGTACCATAACAACTCACTGTGTAGCAACATCTCTTCCAATGACTGCACGCTGAGCTAGAGAAGCCAGCACCAGCGCTGGGAAGTGCTTGGCATAACAACACATCTGATAGTGATCATATTAAATGCTTATTTTGTTTCTTCAGCAGACACCCAGCAGTTGCTGAGATCCTGACTTGCAGCCAGCCTTGCCAGCAGGCAAAGAACTGTCTGAAGCGGCACTTGGACAGTCAACCTCCGACAAGCTCTGCCTATTATTTTCCTATTCCTGAGCCAATAGCTGAGATCTTCAACACAACTCTGCATGACACGGGGGGTTGTTACAATGCAAAAGATAGTGTCTTCTGACCACCCCATAAAAATGCTCTGAGGTCCTGTGAAGCTGAAGAAGTGCAGGGCACACGTAGCAAGCTGAGGATTCATGAGTCACCCTCCCATCAGTGGGTGTTGGCTGGGTTCAGCTTTTTGTTGGTGCTTCTCGTGGTGCATCGTGAAAGCATCTCTTTCACCCCCAAATGGATGGGTGAAGCCAAAGTTGCCTGTGGGTCAGAGGTCGTGGTGAGTTGCATTTAATTCCATCTGTACACTATGCACACAGAAATGATCCAAGGCAGATTGCTGTACAAGATATAAAACTCTGTAAAAGCTTTTTTGCCTCCTCTCCTTCAGACTGCCATTTGTTTTTCTTTTAGTTATTTGGCAAGCTCTCACAGACATTTACCCCTAGATTCCTTGCTTAGCTTTTACCATTTCAGTTACAGTTTTGAAGCCAGTTTTTGAGACTCCATTCTGTCTCTACCTGAAAAGCAAGGGATGAGCTGCTTTTCTGGAGACACGTCTCCGCCCTGAGGCAGCCTGAACAGCTCTGCTGAGAGATGCCAAGCAGAGAGATTTTAAGATGCTCAATGAAGCAAAAGAAAAATCTTACTTTGTTTTTCAAGCAAGTTGGTGACTGGACACTTGATTAGATGGACTGCCTGCTCTGGTCAAGTCAGACTATTTCTACAGTTTTGTCTTCCATCATAACATAAGTCCAAGCTGAAATGCTACTTACAGAGAAGACAGACCCGAGACAGCCCAGGGGAACTAAACTGGTGAGCACATCCCTCACCAGGTTCAGGAGCTCCTTTGTGGATGACTGTAATGCCAGTTCTCACCAGCGCCTGTCCTGCCTCACAAAGGTAATTAGCCAGTCCTTCTCCCAAGCAGAGCAACTGACTGTGCTACCATGTCTCAGCTTCCCTGTGCATACCTCTTAATAAAGAAGAAATAAAAAATTAAGGCACCAAGCGGTATCTAGAGTTTAAGAGGTCCAGATCCAGCTGACAAGCATTGGTGGAAGGGGACCGCTAACTAAAATTGAAGACATTTCAAGCTCAGTTCTGAGCTCAGTGCCCTAGAAAACACTTTTTCTTTTTTTTTCAAAGGTAATGGTGGACCAACATGTTAGGAAAACAGTTTTCAGAGAGTTTATTCTGCAACCCAGAGAACTTCCAGGGGAAGGCGAACAGTAGAGCTCTGAAGCTGAATAGTGGTGAGCAGGACTAATTCTCTACATGCAGAGGGCTTCCAAGCACAGTCGCACCTGGCAGAAAGCCTGGGCCTACCTGCAGGCACTGGACTGGGTTCTTCCCCGAACAGGGAGGACCCAGAGGCTGCTGGCCTGGCTCCTGCTTGCAGTTACGCCACCTTGCTGCTACCCTTCCATTCCTGCCGCCTGACACCACCTGCAGCCATCTGAAAGCTCACATGAGACCCTTATTTATCTAGCACTGCACCTCCACGGCCAGCACCACTCCTCTCCCACACTGAGCTGTGCTGCAGGGGCTCACAGAATGAGCGGAGACAGACCCGTTACATGTCCACAAACACCCAGCAATTGCATGCACAAGTAACTGCTTTTCAATACATGCTTCTAGGTACTACTGCTACCTAAAACTTGTATGCAGAAATAAACAGAATATAATAAACTGAAATAAACTGAAGGCTCTGTGCTGCCACCAAGGCAGAGGACAGACTTCCCCATGGAGAACACACGATTTGAACAGTAAGCATTACCACAGTGAAGGCCAAGTTCTGGGAGAGTACATGTGTCCTTGAGCCTGCCCTGCCTAAGAGGCAGGACATGACTGTGCCCCACGAGCCAAGCAAAGACCCAGCACTGCTGTGGCTCTGCACCATGCACAGGCTGCCTACAGGAGGTGGCTGCTGTTCTGTCCCTGAGCATACAGCCTCACCCTGCCCGACACAGGCAACTGGGTGCTCCAGGAAGCAGCTCCCACATGCCTGGTTTCCACCTCACATGTTCAGAGGACAGCAGAGCTTCTCCTTTACACGTTCCTTTGCAGAACCGGGCTTCACACAGCCACGTGCTCGCCCATAGGGGCTCAGGAGCCTCCTACTGCCTATACCCACAGTACTGCTGGGTCACGCACCACAGGATCGTCAGGCCTCCCCCCTGCTGCTCCTTCCTGGAACACATGGACTTCAGAGATCCTGGACAACACTTGGCTCCTTTACCTAGGCGTGATCCAGGCACAGAATACTCATTATATCCCCTTAGAAAGGAAGTAGGCATGCTGCATGTCACAACAGCAAATGATCCTGTCTTTCTGCCAAGGCTGTTTGGGATTTTATTCCTCTTCCATATTATTCTCCCATTTATTACACTTCCATATTACTCTTGCACTACAGAGCAGATATTTTTCACTCTAAACAAAACAAAGATTTCTTTGAAGACTAACCACTGTTAAAAACAAAAGCACATCCTGGAAGCAACACTGCAAATTCCCATTTGAACCCTTAAACTTTCCTGGGCTTCTCCCCAAAATCCACAAGCCGTTTTCTAACAAGACGACCTGCCAAACTCCACAAAAAAAACACCTGTCTGAGGGCAGAGAAAGCACCCCTAACACCCTCCCCCCGCTCCCCCCCCCCCCAAGCTTTAACTGACAGGTTTCCCTGTGCCATGTCCCCACTAGCAAGCTCAGCTCCCAGGCAGGCAACTGCAACCACCTACACCTTAATTCATGGTGTACATATAGAAGTCAAAAATGACATACTGGAACATCTAAGTTTAGCAATTAACAGCCATACCTTATTTAGCTATCTTTTAATTAAGTTGAACCTACAAAATTAAACTACGTGTGCCAGAATGATTTCTGATTTCTTCATTCAGCTGTTACAAAGGAAGTTATGGTTTATAGGTTTGTTTAGATGTGTGTCTCTAAAACACAGTAATTACAGGAGTAGATGACCTATATGACTAATCAACTTCATAAAACTTAATATTTTGTATACCTTGCTGCACGTATACAGGCAAATGCTGGACCAAATGCTCCACCACTAAACACTTTGAACTTCTATGTACTTTAATAACGGCTACGTGGTTTCATTTTTTCTAATGTTATTTTGGCTTTGCAGATCCATCTCCCAACACTGTGGTAGTACTCATTTCCTGCAAGACGTCTTTTGAAAGCTGCCAGAGTGGTACATATGGGAGTCTATTAGAAGAAAGGCTGTTTAACAGGACAAGGTCACCATCAGCAGCCCTGTCCCCACCTCAAGGAGGAAGCAGTTTTATGGCTTCCAACTCAGAGTTTCTGCAAAATGACAAAGTGACTGCCAGCACGTGATGTCCTTGGCAGTGACCAACATGGCTGATTCCACTCTGTTCAGACACTTTTATAAACCTAAGTGAGGATACTTGGCCAAATTAAAGCTTGCATCCAACATGATTGCTTTGGGCTCTATTTCCAATTGTGTTTGATACACCATCCCCAAGGTCTGAACCTGCCAGTCTTGCACAGGCGTGCAGGAGATGACAATCCCACCGAATGAGTTTTAACATCATCATCTTGCCCACACTGTGCTTAGTGCAATGCTGCAGGTGTGTGACAGAGGGGAGAAAAGACCTGGTGAGCACATCACCCTGGTAGTCATGTGGCTTTGGGCCAATGTCCCCTGGGACAAGAAGCACAGAAGATGAAGTGGAAGGAAGATGGGGTAAGGCTGTCTACAAATACTGACATTGACCTGCACCCCTTTTCTGAATACTACCCACAGTTCTCAGAGGAGAGCATAAAGCTGTGCTTGCATTGCTAATAAATGGCAGCCAAACGCAGCAGTCATCTCAGCATTTTTCTATGCAGAAAGGGCCATGCCTTCTGAGCAAAGCAGCAGGCTGCCCTCAACAGAAAACCCTGTTTATCACTTGGAGACGCAATAAAAATAACGAATGCCCAGGGTAAACTTAATTCACTGTGCTACTTAGTATTTGAAATACATAAATATGTCAAGCAAAAGACCTCTAATAGACCCTTTTATCCTGGTAATAGGGTACATATAATTTTCCTCTCATTAGTACAAAAACTACCTAGGGAACTATCGTCCCATCCTTCATCCATTTAATCTGCATTAGTTTACTTTTACCTTGTGTTTAATCTGCTTTCCCTCAAGGTATTTTGAATAAATCAATAGAAATACATGATTGTTTAATGATTTTTAGAAGAGCTCCCTTCGACCACAGCTGCATGATTTAGAATGACTAATTCCACTTTTTACAATTGATCCCGCCGCACACGGCCCATCCATTCCTGCCACGCCAGGCTGGGGGGACCAGCAGCTCTGCTCAGGGATGTCTCAAAGGGTCTTGGGCCACCAATGCACCCATCTGGCTGCAGGGGGCTGCACCACACCACCCACACACAGACGAGCACATGCCCATGGGCACTGCTCATCCCACTGTGCCTTCTTTGCCCTGTCTCATCTGCTCCTCATACTGGGGTTTTATAAGGAAGATGACACCCCTTAGAGGAATAAGGAATGAGGTTGACAGCTGTTGGTAGCTCCCTAATGCAGCCCAGCCCTTTACCCAACCACCCCTCATGGACTTGGGGCGCACAGCAGTTCCTTGCTCTTTGAAACACTCCAAGGTGACAGTGGGTTTCACACGAGGTGCTGTCTGGGTGCTGCAGGAGCGACTCCCGACACCAGGAGCCTGGCCATGGGTACAAGTACACATGCTGAGCCTTGGCGTGCAACAAGAACTTGCCTGATGACAAAGCCCTCCTGTTTTCAGGTGCAAAGGTCCCAGTCACTTCTCATTTCCATCTCTCGTTTACCTCGAAGTCATTTGCAGCTGTGTGAATAGACTGGTGAAGAAAACCATCACTGCGAAGTGCTGTTAGAACCTATGTCACACAGCTCCTCAATGGCAGAAACGCGCAGAGCTGTCACCTCTCTGGTCCCCAGCGCTAGCTTTATACATGCAAGACCACACCTCCTTCAGAGAATTCACAAGATGCTCAAGCCCCCAGAGCCTCTCCATCTTGACCCTTTTTTACAATACTGGTGGGTTCTGGATCAGGCTGTACATAAAATTCATCTGTCCTCCTAACACTAAGTTCATCTTATTTCAATGTTAGTAAGCTGCACGAGATATGAACACATTGGCAAGCAGAGCAGCACTATATCAACCCTCCAGCCTGACAGTACTACACTGCTTGAGGAAAAAATATTGACAGTTCGCTTCAATAAGTCAGAAATCTTCTTTGATTGGGATGCTGACAGTGATCGAGACAGGCTGTGTAAGACTCCTTACAAAGAGCCAAGCTACAGAAGATGTTGCAGTTTATGGTGAATAATCTATTTCTCCAGGGTTTTTAGGTTGACTGCAGTCCAACAAAGACTGTCAAAGCTTGCCGCTGAGCACTGGCCGAGCATTTATTATTTATTCTATACTCTGCTTGCTTAATCCATTCCCAAAGCTCTTTACAAGATGATAAAGACTTTTGGAGACACAAAGAGCTCTCATGTAAAGATCAGAAAGGGATAATGCTAGGGAAGCTGGCAATGCCCAGGGGTGCATGAAGAGCCACTAACAGCCCGCATGGGAAGAGCCTGCTGCATGCACCCAAGGAGCATCCTTGGGGTATGGACACAGCAGGAGCACAGGTGCCTGTGCCTGGAACCCTGGAGCCAGGGCTGCCAGGAGCTGCTTGATGTGGTGGCCCCTGGGGTCAGCCACCCCCGTGCAACATAACATGAATATTCTGAGCTGCCAATATGTGCACTGAACATCATGCCGCTGCTCTCGCGCATGCCCCACCACCCCATCAACAACAGCAGCTGCTGAGGACAGAGGTATCATAGGCCAAAGACATGCTGCAAGTCACGAGCCTATGCAGGTATCTCCACTTACATTCAAAGGCAGAGGGAATGGAGGGAATTTTCTTCTTACTACTAGAGTAATGAACTAACATCATGTATGCATTGTGTTTACAGGCACACACAGCTTCTTGGCTGTTGCTGCACATTACATCAACCACCTTGGAGTGCCTTTTTTTTCCCCTAAGCTTTCATGTAAGTAAAACATTTACTTTTTACTGGTTGACCAAACGATAAAAGCCTGTTTCTATCAGTAGACCAGACTGAGCTGCAGTTGGGAAGAAAGAAGGCACTGTCAGAGAAGGCTGTAAGAACAAGCTGAAAGGTAAAGGATGGTTTTGTTTCATTGCCTCCCTTCTTTTATCCTGTCTTCTAGTGATTCACTGCATTTTTCCCAGCCTCACTGGGTAAATATCCCTTCCCATCTTGTTATTTACCATGAACTCAATGTTCACATGGCTCTGTTCAGCACACCCTTGTGATACAGCCAGGCCACCAGCATGCTGTCACCCTCTGGGCAGGCTGCTGAGCCTCAGGCTCCTCTCAGTTTTAGCACACTTCAAACCTCCACCAAAGTCTGACCAACTTACTTTCAGAAAGTTCATCTGATCAAGTCTGCAGTAAAATGCATGCCATACAAATGATTTCCCTGCTTCCCTCTTCTAGTGTTCACTGCCACTTCACCAGACTGTTTCCATGTTTCTTGTCTGCACTGTGAGATGACAGTTTCACAGGTTGTCTCATTACCATCACAATTCCTTTTTAATCATAAAATACCAGCCACTGTTTGCCAGCCAAGGAGGTCCTGCTTCCTTAGGAAGGGCAGAAACACCAGACCAGAGCAGCATGCACTGCCTTTGGAGCAGCAGGCTCTCCCTAGACACCTGGCATGCACAGCACCAACACCTGCTTGCCATCAGCCATGAGCTGCCAGCACAGGTCACAGCTGTGCAGCCTCACACCTCCAAGGCTGCTCTTCAGCACTTTATGGATCTGTCCCCAGCACCAGTCCCTAAACAGAAGCTGCAAAGTTCTGCAGATCTAGGCATTTAATCATACCTAGCAGGTGGATCTGTCAAGCTTTTAGCGCAATACGCTTACATCCCTGAGTCAATAGCATGCCAGAGGGACTTTGACTCCATCTCCAGGATTGAAAATCCCTAGGCTGTATGTTTTCTCTTACTCTGCCAGCTCTTAGGAGCAGGGCTTATCATGGCTATGTGTGTGGGCAGTGAAGGCAGTACCGGTGCCATGAAGACGCAAGCAAATATTAATACCTCCACAGACCAAGTCTGCATTCCCACAGGAGGGCTCGAGATGTTTGTGCTGGAATTGACATGACCGATGCAGCATTCATGTCTTCCACCTAACATAACCTTGTGGCAAGCCCTAAGGAGCAGATCAACTAGTTTCTCTGCTCATTTACTGCATCACTGGTCACTTTTACTACTGAGTAAAAGTGCCCCAAATATTGCCAGTTTGAAAGGCTCATGGTTAAGCCCTATTGTTTTTGAAGTGGTAAAGTGTGCCAGAAAACCAGAAACAGAAGACTGCACTTGTTATTTGCATTTGTGAGCAGTGAAACTAGCCTGCAAGCATCACGCCAGGTAGATGCAAGATCTCTTAGCTGACTTTAGAGATGATCCAACACAGATCAGGACCATTATTTATCTCCATGTATTTCCTTAATAGACAAAACCTGGTGCAGAGATGTCTATACTTGCACTGAGATGCTCTTTTGGGATGTCTAGCCGGATGGGCTAAACATCAGTCTGGCTAATCTGCCTTAGAGCAAGCTCAGCCCCTAATTAAGTATAAAGTTTAATGCTTATACTAACATACCCTAATGCCTACACCTCTGTCTACCAGAAGCACGTCTCCACCAGCAAACTTCTAAAAAATTTTGAGAACCTAGTTCTTGTCAAGTGTTCTATGATTTGCAAACATAAGTTTCCAAAAAATCCCAGTGTTCTTACACATTTCTTTCTACATGGATTTTGCAGGAGCTGGGCTGGGTGCAGGATGAGGCCCTCCTAGACCACTGTCACTTCCTGGCCTCTAAAACAGTCAAGCCTCCACGAAGCTAGGATTATGATCAACTGTGGCTCCCAAGTCTTCTGTGAGTAATTTCTGAACATGCAAAGACTGGAAAACAGCATTCATAAACAATTGCTTTAGAGCCCTTTTCAACTACAGCAACAGATTTTTTTTCCTACTCATCCCAAGATACACAGATAACCTCGTTCTTCACAGGATACCGGAAGCAACCCTTCTGACCTGACAGTAGGACAAAAGGAGTATTCAACTGTGACCTGGGCCAGCAAGACATTTCATGATATTCCCAACTACTGCAAAAAATACTAAGGGAGCCAGCACCCTAAGTCAACACCTTGCTTCAGGGTAACACATCAATGGCATGCAAAATAAGGTGCTATACTCCTGGGCACTGCCTTCCTCATCCCAGGAACCATTAATCCTATTAATTGCATATAAAAAGTCTGGTAGCAATCCTACAAATGAGTAAACACAGAGATAAAAGTGTAATTGTACTAGCACAGCAAATTGGATTCAGGCCCTCATTGAACATTCCTGTTTCATTTCAGCAATTTTATTATCACTGTTACTGGAACAAATTACTTTATTAAACAGAAAGGGCTTTTGTAAAAGAATTTCTTCTTGTGGGCAATATCATGAAGCTCTGTAACACAAAACCTGCAATTACACTTGTCAGGGGATTTCTTTAAGCAATTCAGCTAATGGCTTATGAACATTTGAGTCTTATCCAGCATTCAGGCCTTCCCTCTGCTATATAGATACGTTTTGTCAGCACACAAACATGCTTTTAGTGAAATGAAAGCTTTGTGCAGCAACTTGGTTGAAATTCTGTAACAGGCAGGAAGACTTGGGGCAGGTTTACAGGTGGGATAAGGAGATGAGGCAAAACATGCTATTTGCATCAGGAACGTGTAAGGACACTTACACAGCAACAGAGACGCAGATATCTGGAGCAATCAAGACAAGCCCCACTGCAACGGGGAGTGGCATAGAAAAGCGACTGCTGCTGCACCCATCAAGCACTGTGCCAAGCAAGTCTCCAGCTCCTGATGATTTCAGATCAAGATGGAAAGACAAGCCAGAGCTAGAAGATGTTTCAATCAAAGACAAGCTACCAGGCTCACTGCAGAAGTTGCTGGATGACAACCCATGGCCAGGTACTCTGAGAAGGCTTGTTTGGATGCAATTCTGTAAGCTACACCATTTATTACATGTAGTAGTTGAAAGTCTGCTGTCCTAACCAAGCATGCTTGGACAAAGGACTGCGGGACCAATCAAAGAGAAGCATCCTATAAATAAAAATATCAAAGTGTTATTTTAATAAAAGTTGGAAAAAGAGCTTCAAGGACAGAAACAAATTTCCAAATAACACCAACACTCAGAGGTGCTGCGGTCTACCTTTGCACAGGCTATGAGGAGGCTGCCACCTCTGAGAATTAAGGCTGGGGTGCCTCATTTGCACCATGGCTTTGACAAGGTCAGGCAATCATGCTGTCAGTTGTTTGTGGTGAGATATCGGGTGACATTTTCCATCTGTTCTGCAGTTACCCTCCTCCTCTCAGGTTCTTCCCCATGGTTCCATGAAAGGGTTGGCCATGACTTAACTACTGTTGTGCAGAACAGGTAAAGAACAGAAAAATTTAACTTCCAAGCTTAATATGACATCAAAAGTAACAAAACTAAGCCCAACTTCAAGAGTCTCTTCTACCTGAGAGTTAAAGCAACTACACCAATTCCCAGGTGACTGGGACCAAGCGAGTGTGAAACTACATCAGACACCTATCCTTCATTGTGCTTGCATCTGGGTTTGTCTTTTGTGCACACTATGGAGTAAGAAGTTCAGGAGAGTTGATGCAAATCCTCACATTCTCATTCTCCACGTACATAGGCTACTAGGAGTCAATAGCAGGGCCCACCCAGACTCACGGGAACTTCAGCAGGGAGATCTGTGCACAGCTCCATTCAGGCCTGGCATCCCCTGCCTATTCTTAAGCTGTTTAATTCCCAAGGCAAACTGTTTTGGAGTCATCTTGGCCCCCACCTCCCTTCCTTACACACAAACAGCTCTTCAAAAAGGGAGGCCTGTGCTGGCCCTGTTTACTTAGAGCACAAACATATTCAAGGCAGCGATGTCAGATTAAAGGAAGAAAGGGGAGAGAAATCAAAGTCTCTAAACTGCACATAAAAGACAATCACTGGCAACCAATCTGTTCTACTTCCAACTCTTTGCACTTCATGAATAAAGGTCAAGCTGGTATTGGCACCCAAATGTTAATGTTCTTATACTGGTTTAAGCTGCTTTAACAGCTGAATAAGTGAGAGCGATGTGCAGGGCCACACCTCGCCATCCCCACAGACAGAGCTCTGCAGCGAGACCCGACCGTATAGCATTGCTTACCGACTGCACTAAGGACACTGGCAGATCAAGCACCCCTTATTCTTGTTTTCCATCAGCTCTGCCTGCCGACTGCTGTTACATGTTCATCCTTTTTGTTGTGCAGGGCTTGCCAGGCTCCTTTCGGGTTCTGTGGCTGTGGTCTGCAGGACATGAGCTGACACACGTGCCATTACACCCCAGCCCGACTGGGGAGGACTCCTTTCACCTTTCCTCTTTTAAGAAAGATGCGCTTGTTTTTGATCACTTTTTTTTTTTTGTCCCACCATTTAAGGATAAGATGGCACAACTACCTACTCCCCTGTTCTACAGCAAAAAGTTATGGGCTGAACAGAAGCCAGACCTTATCCCCGTTTTCTTCCACGGCCCAGGATCCAGCCCTCTGTAAACATATAAGTTAACCCAGCTCTCGCTTTTGCAGGCTTTCCCTAACTGTACTCCAAGTACCACCTCCCAGAAGGAGCTAGCTATTCAATTACCTCACCTAACTCTCCAGGAGGCAGCAAAGACCCAACAATGTCCACGCTTCCAAACAGCCAGCACGCTCAAAAAGCCCCACACTGACTCAAAATACCAGCTGCAAGCACCAGGCACTGCACAAAAGAAAAGAAATTTTGAAAGAAAAGAAAAGGGAAAAAAAAAAGAGTCAATATTTGGGATGGGTTTTCATAAAGTCAGGACAAGTGCACTGCAGAATTAATTCATGTCTGGCATTTACAAACAGTAACTTGATCTTTTAGCTGGTGCCCTTGCCAAGTCGAGCAGTTTTTAAAAATTAAATTTCTGTAAAGGTGAATTTAGTGCTAATGAAATTGAAAGACCAGCCGTAGTAGCTAGAGCACGGCAGTGGCCTGGCAGGCTCTGCAGGGCTGCCCATGCCTGCTGGCATGGCCGCGCCGGGAGCCCTCCCAGGCAATGCCATGAAGGGGCCAGAGCTCTGCCAGCCCCCAGCCCTGTGGCACACTGACTCACTTGGCTGAGGGCAACACGGGCCACAGTGCTGGTGGCACAGGCAGGCCTCTGCCGCTAGCACTGCCAATGGGCCCCTTCAGTGCAGCCCCCAGTGCCTCTTCATGGAGCTCGATTGGGTTCTGAGGCAGCAGCCTTCCCTGAACACCTGTGTTCCTGTTCCTCCACCTGGATGCTTACAGTAACCCAATCCTCACTGAGGGTTCTCTCCTCCTGCCTCTTCCTCTCACAAACACAGATGAGCCTCCAAGCCACGCTTTCCGCCTGTTGAACTTGTTTTCCACATCATTAAGTACAATTACCTACCTAGCAAGGGGATTAAAAAGCAAGCTCCAGCTCAGACTCTCAGAAGGGCCAAAGCAGAGCATAATTTCCATATCCTGGCTGCTTTTTCTCTGCAGACACAGCAGGGCAAACCCACCAAGGAGCGCGATAAACAAAGAGCCAGCAGGAGCAAGGAGCAGCAGTGAAAAGTGCACACATGGTTTGAGCCCAAATTCCTCCACGATCAGCCCGAGTTACCCAGCAGCGCCCGGCAGGCCCGGACCAGGGCTCTGCTGTGAACCCCCCCGGGGTGAGGGGTGGGAGGAAGCCCCATGCCTGGCTCCTGCAGCCACACACGCGCCCCCCCCCCCCGAGCGTTGGCCCTTGAAACGCACACGGAGCCAGTCCCACCTTCTGCCAGCAAGCAAAAGACGTCGCAACGGATTCTTGTCTTGTGGGGCTGCCTAAGAGCCTCTAGACCCCCAGCATTTACCCAATTAAACTAATTGAAGGAGCCTCCAAAGCCACATCTGTAGGCTGACGTCTGTCCCTGCCTTTCGCTTTAGGCTGGGGGAAACTGTTCTTCATCCCATTGATCCCCGAATAGTCACGCCTGTCAGGAAGCCACATCAACCATTATCATTCTAATTTTACTGCCTTTCTTGGTCCCTAATCTAATTTGCAATGATGCTTAAGCATTTCGCAAGGCCATAGCACTTTCTTCAGAATTTCAACAAGAGCATTAAACCCTCAATTTACATTAATGAAGTCCACATTTAATTAGGGGAGAGGGTAAATGGAGGGCTCTTCAAGAGCAGTTTTCGTGATGCGATAGGCACTCAGAGAACAGAGATGTACCTGATAAAAGTCTCCCTCACCAAGGCCTGCCTCCCATCGCTACCCCTGTGCCCCAGCCCGATGCTCACTGCCCCAGGACACCCGCAGGGCTGCAGGGAGCAGGGTGTGCCAGTAGGAGCACCCCCGGAGCAGGGCAGGGGGCACCACCTCCGGTATCAGGGAGGGAAGGGGACATGAGCACTGCCTGATCCTGCACGTACCTGGGGCGGCAGCGAGTGAGATCTGTGGTCAGCAAACCCCATGCTTTTACACACAACCGTGTGCACAGCCGTGGCCCCACACACCCACAAGGTTTGTGCAGAGCCCTCTGCTGGGGCTTTACCCCTGAGGGGCACCCAAGCACTCTCAGACCTCAGCTCCGTGGGGCAGGCTCTCTCCCAACATTTTCCCTGTAACTGAAGCCAACCAGGCTCCACACCCAACATCAATATACACGTTACAAGGCCACTTATGATGCAATACACCGCTACAGAACACTGCTGTGGGCATGCCACCCCTCTGCATACTCAGGACCCCTGTGAACAGCACAGCATCCTAGCTTCCCTGTGCAGTGAGGGCCATGCTGTAAAGGGACAGAGGATGTGCCCTCTTCCCTTCCAGATGAAGGGGAGTCTACTTTTCTACCCAGTTATGCTCATTGCAAAAAGTGCAGCTGGCAAAAGACAGGATGCTAAGATGCTGAAGTGCCAAGACTTACTTGTGTTACCTTTGCCTGCTGTACAGCCCTACTAGTGGGAGTTACTCATGGGTTATATGGGTCCATTTAACACACTTCTCATTCCCATACCACTCCCAAGAGGAAACGGAGGGCACATTCCGGTATTAGAGGGGACTTTTAGAGGGGACTTGGGTGAAAACATGCTTTGAAAAAGGCAGTGCTCTCTGAACAATTTATCAAGACTGCAAAACGTGATGAAGGGGAAGAAGAGCAAAGACTATGTTTAGACAACATAAAAGCACCATGCAAAACCTGCTACAAGAGAGAGGATCGTGAAACAATCCCCAAACTTCTGACAGAAATATTGTCAGGTGAACAGCAGGATGAAAAAGGTAACACGAGAACACAGAGAGAGAGATATGTTGCTTTACAAGAGGAGGACTCTGAGAAGTAAAATAAAGGAAGTGATTTAGCAATGAGCAGCTGACAGAGTGGGAGCTGAGTGATTTCTAACAGCAGAGCAGCAGGAGACAAGCCTTAAGAAGGCAAGGATGAGGGTGAGGGTGAAGAGGTTAAGCAGCAGAGAATGAAGACATGAGAGAAATGTGAGAGCAATGCATCACAATTATATGTGGGCTGTTATGTCAGCTGAGACACTTGGGGAAACTCAATGCTCGCAGCCATCCCGACATAAACAAGTCGATCAGTGCTACAGACCACCACATGGAATGAAGACCCTGGCCCCAGGGCTCACCTGGGGACGGTGGGGCAAAGCAGCACAGAGTTTTGTGTCCTCACCCCTGAGCTTGCAGAGGAGTCCATCAACCCCACTCCTCCACCAACAGCCACTTCAGCTCCTGCTCAGATAGCAAAAAGCAGGTTGTGCTGCACACAATGGGCACAAGCCATCAGAATATGGGCTGGAAGAGCCCACGTATGACCAATTCACACTCTATTTATAGTGTCACCCCCCACGTCCACCCCCCACTTACAGTTTGTTATCTTGCTGGGAGAAGAAGAAAGCCAGAGCAGGGCCACCTCTATCAGAGGAGCCCCACCAGAGCTGGAGACTCCAACTTAGGTCCCCTGCAGGCCAGTCAGCCCCCAAAGCTGGATTCCCAAAAGGACCACAGGACTTGGAGACCCTCACACCCTAAGGTCCTCACCATAACACCCAAACCCTGCTGAGGTGGGGAGCACTGCTGAAATAATCTCCTGGAGAAGCCAGGCAGGCCAGGTACCTGTGATGAGCAGGTGGGCAGCACCTGCCCCCAGCTGTGGCCCCTTGCTGGTCCATCAGCTCACCACAAGCACCAGCTGGGTGGTTGCTGGCATGGAGGCCACTGCCCCACCTTTGCTTGCCCAAATGTCACCTGCAGGTCAAGTCACTGCTCTTCTGGAAGAGAGAAGGCAGGGCAGGGCAGGGCAGGGGAAGCATCTGGGGGAACAGACAAGGCTGAATGCTGCTGTGAGCCTGCTGTGGGATGGTGATGCAGCACAGCAGTTTCTGCCTTATGTTGCCAGGGAAAATATCACTTTTCAGGCTTGGGGGACACAGGTCTTCTGCTACAGGATCTTACAATTTAACACTTGGCCAGCAGATCTGGATTTGGTTCATGGACTACTGCTATTGCTTTTTAAATATGAAAGCAACAATGGGTTCTCCTTTCCAAGAGTTTATCATAAGCCCAACTGCAGAGTGAGGGCCATTTAAACTGTCTTCTGGTTTGTTGACTTGTGTGTTTTCTTCTGCAAAAGGTAAGCCCTTTCCCAGTTAATAGGATAAAGCAAAGTACTTGCTTAAATTCTGATGCCCCTGTGCATGGAGGTGTTATAAAAACTAGAGGACATGTGACACAGACCAAGTGGATATGGATAATGTAAATAAAACTGAGACCTCATGCTGCTATTGCCTTCTTTCTTGGAGTTGCTCTGCTTTCTTATGCCCAGCCATTGTCCGCCCCTCTGCGGGTGCTGGACAGAAGGTCTGGGTTTGGGCTGCCTGGCCTGACAGCACTGCATATGAGACCTCCCCAGGTGAGACCCAACAGAGTGCTACTGCCTGGCCCCTGGGGCAGCCAGAGCTGTGGGCAGCAGTGGCTACACTCACCTCACCTCCTTTCTCAGATCTGGGATGAAAAGCAGGGCTAAACATTTCTGCTGCTAAGTTTCACTGTCATTGCTGGTCCGTGACCCAGAGGCAGACTGCTGTTCACAAGGCATGGCTGAGCACTTGGAGGCTGTCAGTATCCACCAGTGCAGCTACGTATGGCATCAGCCACCTCTCCTGGCACTGTATCTGCACCCAAGCAACACAGAAATGCTGTCCGCTAGTGCCTGACTCTGCCAAGGTCTTTGTCACCTGCATTCCTACTGCTTGCCATTGGAAATCTGCCTCACTGGTGGTGGGGGCTTGGCCCAAGAGCTGATGGAGCTTTTGCTTAACAAAGGACCACGGTATCGGGCCACGCTGCCCTCCATCTGTGCACACATTGTGCTGTCTGGGACAAGGACAGGGTTTTCTCACTGCTGCCCAGCAAAGATGCTGAAGTGGCTTTTTTTCCCCTCTTACTTTGATTTCGTGGCACACAGATTGCTTTTTCCCAAAACTGCAAGCAAAAGATACAGTAATGTAAAAAATGTGGAACCTTTTCTCACTCCTTTTTTTCCCCCAAACAGTCTAGAGGGATTTTTTTGAGTTCACAGGAGAGGAATTTGGCCCAATTTCCTTGTAAATAAAATGCTGTATTGAAGACGTATTTGTATCTCCAGTCACAAGTAGCACATGAGCAGTAGGATCACAGGGTTGATGCAGTATGGAATCCCATTTCTAAACAGAAGAGTAGCATCCAGCAGAGTTGTTGAAGCCTGGAGAAAAACAAACAAAGCATTAAGGTGGAATCAAGCAAGTTAACACAAAGCAAGAATACAAGAGCAATAACAAAAATAGTGAATTGCTTTACAAATGTCCAAACTTGGGAAACTGTTTAAACATCATTATTTCTTTTTAGTCAATCGTTCACAGAAAGTGTTAACTGTTGTTTTTTGATGTCCATGTCAACTAGATCACATCTTAGATGGCAGCTGTGCTAATTCATCTGTGTCAGGAGCCTGTCTGCTGAGATGATAGCAAGCTTCTTTCAGAATTTCTACAGCTGTGCTAGTCTGACAGGAACCTCAGCAGAAGTCCTCCAAAAGGGAGAAGAGAAGGAACTACCAGAGTTTTGTAGCCTTAAAAAAAAAGCCAACAGAAATCTCTACCAACTAACTTCAAACACTTAAGAATTCATGGAGTTATTTTCCACAATATATTTACAAAGTCTCTGGATGTTATACTAACGTGAGTGTGCCCTCCCAGCATACCAGGACACTTTTTGAAAGCTTAAGATCCTTTTATAGTTCTAATTGTCTCCAAAACACAATATCCACTTCATATAGGTTTGACCTTATTTTTTGACCACAGCATGTTTATTTAGTAGAGGACCACGCACAATACATTTCAGATGGCTTTGCCTCATTTTGGCAAATTAGTAGAAGGAGGAAGCATGCAAGTTATCCATAAGCTGCCAATTACAGAAAGTTACCTGAAAACTACTGGGCTTTTAGAAATACCCGCTTCCCACTGTCGGTAGGAGTGCAGGAGCTGCTGGCCTCTGGTAGTGTCTTTATAAACCTTGCAGATCTGAAACCCCTCCTATAAATTTACCTTGTGACCTGAGGTTAACCACACACTTGAAACACCGTTTCAGGAATCTGATGGTCCTGTTTCAGTGGCCTCCAGAACAGGGTGGGTTTCTGCAGATTAACGGAAGGCTGCTTAAGCTCTGCAAGGTGCCAAAATCAAAGTAATAATGAAACGGAGCATTTGCAGACTTCGTATCGCCGGGCATAATTCAAGTGCTTACCAGTCAGGGGGTAGATGATACACTGATAGCATTTATGACTGCTAACTGAACCAGCGCCGAGAATAACTGTAGCCTAAAGACTGGAAGCGAAATAGCTGCAAGGCCTGCAGTTGGGTACATGAGAAGTGACCCATCTTTTTAGCATCTTAATATGTTATACTGGGGAGCAAAAGTTGATATTTGAATTGTCTGGCTCTCATTTGCCCCTGCTAGGTCCCCCATTTCTCCCCACTGAATTTGCAGAGGACATGCTGAATCAGCCAGCTGAGGATGAAGACTTCCCTGGGAGGGCAGACCAGTGCTTGGCCCCGTGTGGCCACCAGCACTCCAGGCAGTGACGGTGATTTGGGCTGTGTCTGCCATGCTCACAAAGAGGCATCTGAATTTTTAGTGTGTTTTCCCAGTGGTGTGATGTTGGGCCATGTTCTCTTTTGTGTATGTTGCACTGATGAAGAATCTCAGTTCTGTCATATGGCCATCTCCCTTTCCACTTCTATAAAAGATAGCAGGGCTAACACCTTTAAATGCTATCCAGCATTAAAAAGTTAGGCTATGAAAGGGAAGAGGAAGGATTGGGTTAGGTCTGGCAGCTTTGACAAGCCTTGAAGCAGATGCTTTTTCTATCTTCTGTCCCTAATACTGTTCCAAAACAACTGCATAGGAGAAAGCAGGTGCTAGTGAGAGTGGGACTATCCCATCTGTAGGAAATCTCCGTCTGTTTTATATCCAAACTGCAGACTTTCATCAGATTTCCCATCACTGCTTTGCCATTTACTTGCCCAGTGCTATGGAGGAGTGAACTCTAACGTGAATCTTTGCCTTGTAACACGGTGTAGGTGAACACAGCACCGTGTAGCTGTTAATGAGAGCACATGTGATACTGCCCGTCAGCAGGCTGCCTGTGGAAATGAGACATGTTTAATCACCAGAGAGGCATTCCACACATTCAGTCATAAATAATTAAGACTAACCTGCCTTCTCCAGCCCACTGAAAGAAGATAATGTCATTTGGCTCAGGTTTGGAGAGGTTTCATTTCCCTTTGGTACAGCTTCAAAAAGCCTTATAAATACACGGCACTGAAACAATCACCTGAGGATAACTGCAGCAAACAAACGGGTTCTTACACCTGAGCCTCCCGGGCAGGGACTGCAATTAGTATCATGATCTGTGTGACAAAATATTATATACTAACAAATAGCGATTGCTTTCTGGGAAGGATGTGGATCAGGAGACAAAAGGAAAGGATGAATGAACTGAATCCTTTAACCGTTCAGAGAGGCAGTGGGAAGATAAGCACAGAAACACATTTAGGATGCAGTCCTCCAGGGAGGGTGTAATGGGTTTGTTAGCAGGAATGCACTCCCATACAGCATGCTCCTGAAACCATTCAAAACTGGGTGCAACGGCATCTTTCAGTGCACAATTGTCTCCTGCAGCCACAGACTCCTGATACATGATTCCCAGTTCTAGCATGTCAGGAAAACATTTCTGAGCACACACCAGCATTTTTGAGCACGCATCTGTTACATGCTCCTGAAGCACTGGTATTCTTCTAACATAACACAGGCATTTGTGAACA
Organism: Aythya marila; assembly: GCF_965140915.1. Classification (NCBI taxonomy): domain Eukaryota; kingdom Metazoa; phylum Chordata; class Aves; order Anseriformes; family Anatidae; genus Aythya; species Aythya marila. The sequence goes on from NC_139045.1 coordinate 404,011, forward strand.
TTTTTCTACAGCACAAGTGGGAAATGTGACCTTTTCAGGTACACGTGCTCCACCATGCTGCACCCAGTCAAGAAATTCTAGTTATCCCAAGATACTGCTGTAACAGTTTGAAATGTAGTATTTTTGTAGATAACTATTTTCCTTTGCTTTCTTGTCCATGTTTATTTGCATATGCTGAACTCTCAACAAATTTACTTTTTTTGCTTTTTCCAATCATCTGTTCACAGCCATTTCTTGACTACAGTTTGTACAGCTTTATATGCATACAAGGCTATAAAGCATTCACTGTTAACCTTACGATGAAAGGCAATAGCAAACATTTTATTGCAGATATTAATATGAAATTATTTTTGTCTTTTGGTAAACTACAAAACTTTGTTCTTGTGCAGGTGCTTTCCCTGACTAACAAATAATAGACAGATATCACACGGATGTGTGGCCTTATTGAAAGTCCACTACTGTGACTTGTAAGAGTGGAGTGGAGCAAACAAAATAGCTGATGTTTACCTGGATTCCTGAGATGAGGACGATGCCTGGTTTGGCTGCACAGCTGCAGTTCACATGTTTATTTCTGCTTATTTCCTCCTGCTTCCGCTTTTTGTTTCTCTTTCCTTCTCCTATTTTCTGTCTCTCTATGCTTCTCGTTTCAAGTCTTGTTTTGGGCAGGTGCTATGTGTGAAGGAGAGACAGCCTAATAGCAGGACTACATATTTGTCAATCATACACTCTTTCACTGAGCAGAACAACTGAAATATTAGAAACAAATTAATGATAACATTCACTGTTAGATCTCAAAGCTGGGGCTGTAATTATTGTTTCGTTGACTGAAAACCTAAAAAGCAGTAAAGGACAAAGTGATTTGACCTACACTTAATGCAGAGGATCAGTGGTAGAAATTTGAGTGCGGTGCTCAATGCATTGATGATTGTAGCTACCCTACAGCCCACTCTGACCCAAGACTGCTATTTACAATTTAAATACTGCTTAAAATGTCTCCCAGAAGTGTCAGTTTTGATGTAGTCACTTATTTTCAGGTGCTATGAATACACTCCTTGCTATCTTGGCGGCAGAAATTCAGCCTTGAGCTGCACCCACCAGCTACACTTCCTCTCAGTCATTCTTGCTTCTTCCTCATTCCACACAGTGCCTTGCATGTGCTCTTTCAGGAGCTCATCTCTGGCACTTTCCTACTTTCGCTCATTCCCTAGTATGTACAAATCTTGCTTATCCAAATATTCTTGTGTCTGCTTGTCCTGGTATTTTTGGTCTCTGCTAGCACAACCCTTTCCCTAGGGTTGATTTTTTCACAGTCAAGCTGAGCCCCATTCTGTGCTGCGCAAATTGCAACTACTTAAAGGATGAAAACGAAAAACACTTGTGCATGTGTTTTAAGGCTAAATTGCTGCAAAGTCCTCCAATAGCACTGTAGCAGCTGAGAATCCCCAGAAGAGACAGTACAGTCTAAAATCATGTGAAGTATTTACTCTTGAGGGGAGATCCACCACATACTAAGCAAATTTGGAAATGGTTTTCCTTTCTCTCTTTCTGTTTTCATTTTTTCTTTCCTTTACAGTTGCCTAACACCAGGATGGTGTCTCTTCATCAACAAATGCAGAGCAATGTATACAGGTATATACATGTATATATGTATATATAAAATAAAAGGAAGAGAGTCTATGCTGAGTTTTCAAGCTTCTTCACCTCCTTGTCTGTTTGAGATGCTGGTCCTGGTGTGGGATAAGCTGCCTCCTGGAGCACCTGCTTGCTATCATTTACTATTTCAGACTGGGCACTCCATCTGTAGGGAGCTCCACCACATCTACCCAAAGCAGCTGAAATCCTAGCAAAGATTCAAATTAGACTCTTCTTACAGCTTTTGTCAGTAACTAGCAGGATTCAAATCAAACAAAACCTGTTTTAATCCTTGCAAGGTATGAATTTTAACCAGACACCTCACTAGCAACAAGGGAAATACTTTTTTTCGTGAAATCTACACACACCCCTGCTTCCACAGTTTAGCGTAATCTGAAGCAAGTTCATTCATTCGCTTTTGTCCTCACAGCCTTAGTGTAGAAAGAAAAAAAGTGTTCTACAGTCTGATGAAGGAGGGTGTTAAGGGGAAAATGAAGCTTGTGTGCTTTGTTCTGAAATAAATAATTAGGAGTTTTCTGAAAACCCACTTATGAGAACAGTAGTAGCCTGAGAGCCAAGAGAGAGATACTATAAAGGGTGTCAGTCCACAGCCTAGAAATAATCTGTGACTCAAAAATAATTTGGTATGAGATTATTTTAATTTTGCTAAGTGTTCATTATTGGATTAGCATATTTATCCACTTCATATACACAGAAAATGTGCTTAAAGGAGTTGTGGAGCTGCTGTTACAAGACCCCCCCCCCAATCCAACCAGAAACACTCTCCAAACCAAACCCTTTCTCTCCCTGTTCAGCCAAACACTGCTTATTTTTAGGCTTCTCTATTCACTTTTTTTTAATACGTAGGCTTTCATTGGAGATCACAGACTTGAATTTCAAATCTTGGATGCATCTGGGGAAGAGAAGAGAAAAAAAAACGGCAAACACAGAGGGGCTGGCAGTTTGGGTGGTATTAAAAAAAAAAAAAAAAAAGTATTCAGGCAGAGTGTAGTGAGAATAGTGGTTTGAAAATACAACCCTAAAGGAAGAGTCTCTAGAGAAACAATGGGAAAGGAATAAATAAAAAGAAAGTTATAAATTCATCTATTTGCTCTTCCCTGACCCTTGCTTTTACTCCTCTTCACAGCAACTACCCTGGGAAAGGCACAATGCCTTCCCCTGTCACAATATTGAGAAAAATTGAAATGAGGAAGAAAGACCACCAGATGCTTTATTGTCTTAGGCGTTTCCACATAATTAGCTGGGAATAAAGGTCCTCTGCATGGTTTCATTGCGCTGAATGAACTTGGATATTGCTACACAGTAGTGTGTTTTATGATTCATCCTCTGTTATCCAGTGGCTTTTTGAAAACTGCCAGCTACTTTATCACTGACGGCCAAGCCCGGGCCTACAACTTAAAATGCAGCAATGCAAAGTTAACTGTGCATGACAGATGTCCATGAAATTGTTTAACACATGCACATGCACATACCACACACACACAAACACACACGCACACAAAGCTGTCTCTCACCCCCTGCTCTCTCTGCAGCTCTCACTGAAAGGTCAATGTCACTCCTAAATGCGAGTATGAGCGGTTACCGCAGAATATACAGTGGGTGCCCAGCGGAGAAGGCAGGCTCCCTCCCACTAGGCCTGTGCCATCCAGCCCCAGCTGCTTCTCCATGCTCCCCTCCCTTCCATGGCATTCCTGCCGACAAGAAATGTGAGGGGAGGGCCCAGGATTTTTAAGTTGTCCTCAAATTATCAGAGCCTGCAAGGCTTTGCATTAGCAGCAGTACTTCCACAGGAGAAATGCAAGGGGAATAACCTTCTTCCTTAACACCTTACGCCCATTTCCCACTGATTTACTTGGCAGAGGTTCAGGCCATGTTCCTCCTCCGAGGCCAGCCCTGGACCATGTCAGCATGGTTGTGCCCTGTATGAAGTGGCCCAGAAGAAGCAGGCCGGGGCAGGAGCGAGCTTTTGGCTGGGGGAAGCGCAGTGCTGCGGGTACAGGGTATTCCCTGTGGGAAGCACAGGTTCACTCCAGCTTCCCGACCCACTTGTCAAGCACCGTGGCGTGAAGCAAGAGAGGGGCAGGCATATCCCTCTCCTTTCTTTGCCTTCCATGAACAGCTCTATTGATTGTGATTGGGTTATTAGCATGGGAAGGTGGTACCCAATGTGAATGGAAGTGACAGCAGCGAGCCAAAAGAAAGGGAACGGTGAATTGGCTCCCCCCAGAAAGAGAGGGGAGCAGTCCCCTGACCCTGCTTGGACTTACTTTGTATTCTGCAATGGACAAGCCCCTTCCCCAAGGTCTCCCGGCTGCTCCAGCAGGCGGGCTGGAAACCCTGAGAAACCCTGCAAGCGCTCAGCAAATGGAGGGGACGCAACACAGGATCAGTCTGTCAGATCACAAAAACCACCCATGACAAATGAAATGTGCAAAGAGAAATCCAGACCCAGGCACGAAACAGAGAGCCTTTTGCTGCCCATTTCCTTACATTGAAACAAACACAAAATTCACTTCTGTTAACTTCACGGTATTTTGCAAGGGAAGTAATAATACCGCTACGGGGGATATCAGGCCAACTTCTCAGCCCTTGGGCAGGCATGCTTCTGTTTTCACAGAGGTGGCCCAACTTATCCTTCTTAGAGATTTGGGTTTGTGCCTAACACTTGGTCAGCAAAATAAATCCAAGCCCAAACTGAAGAGGATACTCACAATTCCTAACAGACCTCAGGGTAAATTCTAATCACAGAATCATCTAGGTTGGAAGAGACCTCCAAGATCACCTAGTCCAACCAATGACCTAACACTAACCAATCCTCCACTAAACCACATCACTAAGCTCTACATCTAAACATCTTTTAAAGACCTCCAGGGATGGTGACTCAAACACTTCCCTGGGCAGCCCATTCCAATGCCTAACAACCCTTTCGGTAAAGAAGTTCTTCCTAAGATCCAACCTAAACCTCCCCTGGCGCAACTTTAGCCCATTCCCCCTCATCCTATCACTGGGCATGTGGAAGAACAGACCAACCCCCAACTCGCTACAGCCTCCTTTAAGGTACCTGTAGAGAGCAATAAGGTCGCCCCTGAGCCTCCTTTTCTCCAGGCTGAACAAGCCCAGCTCCCTCAGCCGCTTCTTGTAGGACTTGTTCTCCAGACCCCTCACCAGCTTCGTTGCCCTTCTCTGGACCCGCTCAAGCACCTCCATGTCCTTCTTGTAGCGAGGGGCCCAAAACTGAACACAGTACTCGAGGTGCGGCCTCACCAGAGCCGAGTACAGGGGGACGATCACTTCCCTATACCTGCTGGCCACACTGCTTCTGATACAAGCCAGGATGCTGTTGGCCTTCTTGGCCACCTGAGCACACTGCTGGCTCATATTCTGCTGACTATCAACCAATATTCCCAGGTCCTTCTCCGCTAGGCAGCTTTCCAACCACTCATCTCCCAGCCTGTAGCTCTGCTTGGGGTTATTGCGCCCCAGGTGGAGGACCCGGCACTTGGCCTTGTTAAACTTCATGCAGTTGGCCTCAGCCAATCGGTGCAGCCTATCCAGATCCTCCTGCAGAGCCTTCCTACCCTCAAGCAGATCAACACACGCACCTAGCTTGGTGTCATCTGCAAACTTACTGAGGGTGCACTCGATCCCCTCATCCAGATCATCGATAAAGATATTAAAGAGAACTGGCCCCAGTACTGAGCCCTGGGGGACTCCACTAGTGACTGGCTTCCAGCTGGTCTAGAAGACATTTCAGGGTGGAAATGAACCTGCAGACAGGTGTCACTGATATGAATTTGCCCATGAGATTTATTTTTTTTAACAGGTATTTTTCGCCCCTCTGACACCCACTCAGATCTCAGATCTGTTTTTAATCCCATCTTGCATGCCTGGGGCCGAGCAGAGCTGCTGTGACACAAGAGCATATAGGTGCCCTAGAGATGTCGAGAGAACGCTGTGCTCTGGTGCTGTCCCAGGGAGCAAGCTGCATGACTCCTCATTGTGGCTCCTGCTCCTTGGGGCGAGCGGCCGCAGCCCAGCGGGACACTGAGTAAGCGCTGCAGGATGCTGTGTGTGTTGCCGTAGGGAGGTGTGCCTGCCTGCCTGTGTGTGCATGTGGCTGGTGGGTGGCCCGCTCAACATTTCGGTGGATGTTTCATTCCCACCCCTTTTACTACGACCCTGGTCAGGCCACTTTTATGCCAGTGACAGCTTCATGAAGCACAAAACATGGAGCAATACATGGCATGAAATTGGCAACAAAGCCGAGCAAAAGAAGGAACAATTCTCTGGCAGGATGTGATCACAATATGGCTGATTGGATCTGGAAGCAGATGCCAGCAGTGGGTATTGTCCCGGTGACTGAAAAGACATGACCCCCAAGGTACAGAAGACAACGAGGCCCTCCTTATGAACCACAGGGGGAGGGGAGAGGAGGTGAAACCAATGAATAAATCAGGCAGTGGAATCAGGGGAGAAAAGAAAATGCTAAAGAGGACTTTTATGGGGAGCAGGGCAGCTCAATGCACTATAGCCCTACCTCCCCAGCTAGCTGAACACTTTCTCAGACAATGGCTTTTTAACAGATGGGAGCCCTGCTGAAAGGGGCCAAGTTTTGTGTGGTTGAGAATCCCTGTTTGTTTAGTCTGCTGCTTGGGCAGGTGTCTGCAGAAAGGCAATCCAGCAGGTTAAGTGTCTCAATGGCCATTTAATACAGGCAAGCCAGCGTATCGAGGAGGACTGGTTTCACTGGCAAGGGATGGACCTCGCTAGACTGGTGTGTGAAACCCTGGGGATAGAGAGGAAAAAAAAAAAAAAAAAAAAGACCTCTTTTTCCTTTTCTTTTAAGGATAGATTTTCTTGTGCTGAGGCAATTGGGCCCCAGCAATAAACCCTGATGGTAAGGCTGCTTCATTTCACAGACACCGACAGGGCATGAAACAGCACAGCTTGCCAGGTCACAACTCTGTGCTCCTACAGGCGTTCAGTCTTTCCCTCCTCTCCAACAATACATTTGAAAATCCAGCTGCTCACACTGCATTTTTCTGAATGGGCTTCCTTATCTATTTCTGAATTTACCAAAGGTCCTTGAAATTTATCTCACATAGCTCCAGACCTCAGCAATGGGGAATTCTCTGCCACAGAGATACTGCTGTTCCAGTCAATTACAGAGGTGTGTGGTGTGTGCATGGTGCCGAGAGAGGCCACACTGCATGAGGCAGCCCACAGCAGCAGGCATGGCTTTGTCCTGCATGCTGAGAGGTGGAACTGATGGCACAACACAGGGCTGTGCCCACCACAGGCAGCAAGAAAACTCTCCTGGCCCACTGGCAGCCTCTGGTGATGCCAGCCCCTGAGACTTCCATGGAGGAAACTGCCCTCTTTGTGGAACCCCCTTGTGTTCACTCAATGGCAGCCACAATGGGGCAATTTGCCAGGTTATAACAAGACGGCCTGTTCCAAGAACATGAAGCAAGGAGAGTGGGAAAGGGAAGAAAAATGCAGGCAGCATCACTCCTTTCAGTCATATTGCTCATAAGACATTGCTCCCTTTCTAGCAGGGCAGGTCTCTGGAGGATAAACAGGTGTCACTAGTTTTAGGGGCTGGATATAGCATCATGGAAGCATTGCTAACCCAGTGCCCTACTACCCCAGGGCTCCCTCTCCTACACGTCCAGGTCTGTTTTGAAAATGGTGGTGAAAGCTTCTTTCCTACAAGACTGCGTTGCTGCATGGCTACTGAGCCCACCCACGAGAGATGTGCCAGAACATTTCAAAGCAATACTCACTGTACGGAGAGCTTTGTCTCCTCCTTTCTACTTTCTTTTCAAAAAAAAGCCAAACCTTTCTCCAGCTGGATTGGGTTAAACACTACAAAATACTAACCTCCACAGACAGCTACATATGCAATTAAATCTTTGTTACCTATTTTCTGGCATCAAAAACTGGGGTCTTCAACTAGCAGCCTAGGCACAAAGGTCTTTCTAGTTAATTTCCAACCTGTAAAGCCCCTTATTTGAATATTTTTGATACAAATTTAAGCATTTTTTTCAAAGCACCTAACGACAATGCTAATGCTTTTTCTGAAATTTCCCCTTCCCATTTAGTTATCTTTGTACTATTCATTTTAGAGGCTTAGAGTAGAGTTTATACAGCATTAGTATTCATAGGCACATGCTAATTTACTCTCATGTTTGGATATGTAAGTGGTTTTCTTCAGATTGAAACAGAGGGGATTAGATCTAGATCACTTGCTCTGAAGAAAAGTTGAAACACACCTCAACTTTCTTTTCTTTGCAACGTAGAATCAATTACTAAAACTAAACTTCGTATTCCTCCTGCCAAAAGAAAAATAAAATTAATTTGCCGCAGTTGTGCAAAAAGAAAAACTAATGTACCCCAGCTGGAGAGAATCATGTAGCCTGCAACCTCTCCCTCTGCCTTCCTCCCGCTCTGCACGGAGCAGTGCCACCGCCAGCGGTCCCTTCCTCGGCCCCGTGTACCCACTCTGACCCCAGAGACCAGGGCGAGAGAGAGCCTTCGCCCAGCAGAGGGCAGGGATGTGCCTGCCCCAGGCAGCCCCGGCGGCCACAGCCAGGGGAGCAGAGGGTGCTGGAGGCTAGCACATCCCTTCCCTGGCTTTAGCAGACATAGAAATGTGCTTAAACCTACACACGCAGCTGAGAGACACTCGTGCAAAAGCACTTTTGGAGTGTTCAAAAGCGTATTCACCATATGGTTGGAGAGCAGCCGTACTGTGTCTCTGACCATTTTCACTTTATAACTCAGATTTTAAATGTTATTATTCTTAAGTGTATTAACATCTCAAAGTCAGCTTGAATTCCCATTGCTTTTTCCTGTATTTTCTTTTTGGAAGCAGACCTACCTCCCCAAAAACCAGTTACAGGGTGAATTAGATTTGGAATATGTAACGCTGTGACACAGTAATGAAGTCAGACAGGGTACGAGCAGCCCTCAGCTGTGCTCTCAGGCCACAGAGACTATGAGCCCACCCCTCGGCAAACTCTGCATGCCTTCTGTCCCATCCTGTAGCACCATGACATCCCGCAGGCATGTCCACACAGCATTCATCTTGTGTTTCTTTTTGATGCCCAGTACTACTGCCAGCTCTGCTTTGCCACAGTGGGAAGTGAGCAAAATGTGTAGCCTGGCACCGCAATGCTACATGGGAAGGTGCTCGGCCCCAAGGTGCATCTTGAGCGCTGCCAAGGATGTGCCCTCCAGCCATTGGGCAGGGCATGGGGAGGAAAAGGCTTCCCTGCAGGCACCTTTTTATCCAGAGCAGCGCAGGTAACTGAGCACCAGTAGAAAAATGTCAGTACCTTAAAAATGTAAAAAGAAACTACTCATTTGCTTAGGGGGATGTATCAAAGACATTCAGTAGTGTTCATTACCTGATGACGTACCTCGGGTCTAGTATGATTTTTAATGGCTATTTTATATTTTTCCCTAACTATGCCACTAGCGAGCATTGACAGGAGCCAGACAAGTACACAGAAACGACCTGGGTGTACTAATTTTGCACAAAATCAACCAAAGAAACTAACAGCTTCACTGAACATGTGGGACAACCACGTCCTGAGCACTGAGGCCTGGCGCAGTCCAGCATTGTGGCCATATCACAACCAGGGCACTAGGCGGAGGAAGGATATGGGCAAGCAGCTGTCCAGCCAAGCAAGCTGCTACAGCTTTCCCCTAGCACCCTTCTGGCCCTCATCGGCCAGCAGTGTCCCAGAAGACGCCCTGGCATAGCTCCGGAGGGTGAGTGTACCTATCCTGGGATGGCTTGCAACAAGCTGGGCGCAGGCATCTCCCTGCCCTGCCAGCTGAGCGCATTCAGAAGCCAAGCTGCAATCTGTCCCTTGCCACTGGCCTCTCTGCCTGTGAATGTTCCAGGGCATGTTTAATTGTGTCCTCTTGTATAACTCTGAGATTCACCCTCCCTTGGGAGGTGAAATTACAGCTGTTGCTTAGTGTCAAACTTTAAAACATTGCCCTGCTAGAACTTAAATGTTCCACAGCAGCTTGCTGTACAATCTACTGTGTAATCCACACAGAAGGGAATACAAAGTCTGTCATTCCTGAGAGAGGGCAATGACAACCACCCACTCCTATGGTTTTCGTCATTTTGAAATATCTCTACTTGCTTTTCCCAGGTACTGAAATAGTTCTGATTCAGCCCTGTATACATCTGAAGTACGTTCCTGTTGACTTTGGCTGTAGAAATTACAGCACGGAGATACTACCATAAGCATTCCATCTTAAGAGTCCAGAAGGCAAAGAAAAAGTAAGCACCTACCTGTGGTGCTTTTAATTGAGTCTCTGCACCAGGCAGAGGCAGCAGCCCTGTTGGAGGCAGGATGGCAACACAGCTTGCTATTGCACCACTTCCCTGCTCTACCTACAAGAGCAATGTAATGCCTTCTGCAGTTGTGTGCCTTGCCAATCTGTGTTTTTACTTTGTGTTCACCCCTGAGTCCTAATGAAATCTGATTTGTTATGGACTATGTAAAATGTACTTTTCACTAGATCTGCTCAGGTTGATGCTTCACACAGTATTTGGGCATCCAACACAGAAAAGCTGCCTTGGAACAGACAAGAACAGGTGAGTGCAGACAGGAACCTGGCCACAGCGATGGACCTGCTCCTTCCCAGGTTCCTCTCCAACAGCTTAATTTTCCTGCAGCCAGCGAAGCCCACTCACAGGAAAAAACTGGCTGACACAGCCACTCTTGTTTAGCTAAAAAAAGGTCCTGGCTGGCCTAAAATAAGGCATACAGAAGGTCACACTGTGTAAAAGAAGAAAGAAAACAAGTGCCATTTAGTGATAGTGCCATCAGAACCTGCAGTTCTGCCAGCTCTCAACACTTCACTCTGAACCTCACAAAATACTCCCATTTTCTTAAAGTTTTGTTCCTGCAGAGGCTAGATTGCCTGAATGCCTCTGGCTTTCAGTGGAATAATAAAGCAAAGCATTGCAATTCTTTGTACAGCACAAGGATGCTCAACATCACCCCGGCACAGTTACTGCTTCAAAACCAAAAAGCTGGGGAGTCCCCCCTCTACACATCCCCATTTGGGATTTCTGAAAAGCTTGCCATTTGCACAGCAGCTTCACACCAGCTGGGTCTCCACTCATGCAAGGCTCAAGCTGCACATGTTACATACAGGCTAAAGCAGGGCTCACCTGTCTTGCCCCTCTGCAGGGACTCAGGAGGGCATTTCCACTCATGAAACCTCTCAGGGGCAGGGACCCAGGAGGGCATTTCCACTCATGAAACCTCTCAGGGGCAGGGACCTGTGGGCACAGCACGTGCCTGGGGCTGACCTGCTTGGCTCTAGATATTCTCCTCAAACACCTGGGGTTTGATGTGCCCAGGGAGAAATGTTTGCTGAGGGCTGCTGAAAGCACAGAACAGACAGAACATGTTGTCCATTTGTAAACTGGCTTCCACGGGCAGAGCGTTTGACAGATTGGGGCTTCCAATGCTGCTTGTTTAGCAAGGAATGCTCTCTTAATTTCTTTTTGTTGTGCATGAGATTTAGTGCAGATCCTTTAATTTAAATGTCAGAATGTGAGTGGTAATTTATTTCCATAAAATGAAAAGCAATAAAGTCAAATATATTAAGCTCTGGCTGTGAGAGCTGAGATTCTACAATTTATAATTGTAAAAAAACCACACCACCACCACTAACAAAAAAACACAAACGGCAAAAAACTACACCACAAAGGATGAGTTATTGTCACTCACTTAAGCATTTGATTCAGAGCTGGTGAAAGCAGCCATAAGAGGAAAAGAATAAAAGAGAAAGAAAAGAAAACAGGAAAAGCCAAAGCATGTGGGACATTGAGAGGTCCTCAGGGCAGCACCACCAGCTGACATATCTGTGCCTCCCCAAGCACTCCATTGCTACTCCCTGAGGCTTACTTTCACCTCTCATTTTCACACCCTGGGTCTGATTCTTGGTTAACCCCAGGTCCCTCCACACAGCCCTGGCTTCTAGGAGCGAAGCCCTGCAGGACACTTCGGTACAAAGCGATCCTTGCATAGGCGAGCACTGGTGAAGCACCGCTGCCAACCAGCAAACTGCAGGATTCAGACCTTTTCCGTAATTGCTTTTTACCTTTCCAACTGCCACCAGTAACGAAGACCCCAAAAGCTCCTAATTTTGACAGTGCTTTCAAATTGACACTTGCAATGACTCACCTCATGCAGATGAGAGACACAGGTGAAGAAGCACTGTTGGGTCTGGGGCGCTGCAGCCACCGTCCCATGTGGGGAGCTGTGGTGCCCCCTGAACTCTGCATCACACAGCCTTGGGGTGTTAGAAAACAGAGTGACTACATTTAAAATCATGACAAAGGGACACATGCAATTACCTTGATTTCCACTGAGCCTGTAAGAAACAATGGAAAGTAAAACAACGTCCTTGTGCAGAGGTAGCATTACGTTGGGACTTGAGGGGACCAACTTAAGACTCAGCTTGTCTAGAGACACGTGGGATGATTCCTGACAAATTATCTAGACTTTCCCTGCCTTGCCCTTGTGTGAAGAACAATTTCTTTTTTATTAACCCATAAATGCTGCTGGACCAGAGGTCTGCTTCTGTGTAAAGCAGCAGGTTCAAAACAAGACGAGAGGGAGGTTCCTCCCCTGGCACACTGCGTGTCTGCCATGGGACACGGAGGGCGCTATAAGCAGGTTCAAAAACCAACAGCACAGAAGTGAGGCAGGAAGATCCCCCCAGGCCCTTCAGTATGGTGACATCCCTGATGTGGGAGGTCTCTGACCAGCAGGTAGCTGTCTGTGGGGCGAATACCACCAGGCACAGCCCCAGCATGTAAGGGAGTCAGACTGTCTTCTCAGTAGCAGTGACCACCTACAGGACCAGCACCTGAGACAGCAGAGACCTGGTCTGCAACACTGCAACACCAGCAATGAAATAACTCTCCACCATGATGTGATAGAGGAATTCAAATGATGATCACCTGAGACAAATCACAAGGACTACATGTATAAGTACAGCCACACCACAAAAACACGTTTCTGAAGGTAGCAGTGGTACTTCAGCTGCCACCTGCACCAGAATTCAGGGATTTGGAGCTTTAATCCCTGCTCTGTCAGTCTAAGCCATCCCTAATATGACCATCAAGTAACAGGGAATATCTAAATTATCCCGGCAAAACCTAGAATTTGGAGGAAGCATGTAGACATTGAAGAGCACATTTCAGTCCTGCTACTTGTCCCTTCAAATGCACTTCAAATCCTCACTACCAGCATTTAACTGACAGAGCAGAGCCTGAACTGAGGACAAAACACCATTCCAAAATTCTGCCACATACTGCAGCAGTTTGAGCGACTGCAGACTAACAGCAGCCACTGAAGCTGAACTAAAGCAACAAACATCTGGTGGCAGTGCACCTTCTGCTGAGCCTCCCCAAGTTTGTGGCTGAGCCTCAATGCCCTGTGATGTGGAGAGGCTGAGGAGCAATATGACCTCTGAGCCTCTTTTGGGGAGCAAAGCCCAGCCCCTCCTGGGTCCTCATGGCTGCTGGGTCTGGTTTGTGCTGGTGCACATAATTATTATTGTTTGGTCCCTGGACACAGCAGAGGCTGCAAAAGCTGCAGTGGCAGCAGGAAGGTCACCTGCTTGCAGGAAGGGCTTCCTCAGCAGAAAGCAGCTACTGCACTGCTGGAGACCAGCAGGGCACGATCTGCTGCAGCCACAGCATGCCCAAGGGCTCAGAAGGACCAGGAGGACAGGGTGCTGCATTTTGGGACCTACATGATTTCATCGCTTTCTCCACCTCAAATAGGCTGGAGAGCCTTCGTAGTGGCTCTTCCACCACCGCTTAATGCCATCACTTGCCGGCTTCAGGGAAGCTTGAGGAAATAGTGATTAACAGTATTCACTCCGGACTGGGGCGTACGCACACCCCTCCTTTTAGGTAACCTGTAATGTATTCATTGCCTTATTTTCATACATGCTGATTGAATAGCGATTTATTCCTCCAGTGCTAGGCTGGTCCCCCCATACTAAATGTGAAATCTTTATTCGCACCAACGTCTAAATCATTGTTTTCTGGCGGCACAGATCATGTGGCAGAGATTATTAATAGCTCTGGTCTCTACACCACTTGACACGGCGCTCCAGCTGTCATTCCGCTCCCTGGCTCGTATGATTCTTGCACTGGTGAAGTGCCAGGCTTGGGCCGAGCCCATCAGTCACTGTCACCCAGCACCCAGTGATGAATAGCCCCGCGAGCGCTGTGGCGGGGCCCCGGCTCCTGTTCACACGCGCCTGACTTTTACCAGCTCCAGCCCGCCAGCTGAGGCCAGTCCCAGCCGAGGTGGGCTGCAGCGACCTGGAAAGACCACCCCCCTGCGCCCCGGATTAGTTAAAAATGAAACAAATCCTAATGCGATCATGTCACTAATTATGCATTTAATTCAGTTATAAGGAGCTAATGGCTCCCTCAGTGACAGCTTTCACTGCTAAAAGGCAATTCATTCCTGAAACTGAGAAATCTAATTACACAAAATGCTTCGTCCTAATCCTTTCAAAGAATAATCTTATTTGTAGACATTAACATCCCAGATGCTGCTGCTGTTTGTCCATTATGACAGTGTTTGTCCTGAATAATGTATAAATAGCTCTTTCTGGACAGTTGCATGTCACTAAATCAATACAATTTGCTGCCTTCTGTTACATTAAGTCAGCCTGGGCAAGCTGGAGAAAATTAACCTTTTGTTTCCCACTCAAAAGGGCCTTTGAAATTAGAAACAAGAAAGGGCTGGAGGGCCTATAGGAATCATGAGGTCTATTTTTTTTTTTTTTTTTTAAGCCTACAAAGTGTTCGGCAGAATTGCAGGCTGGTGATAGATATATTGGCAACACATTTCCAGGCAGCAGGAGAAGCACAAAAGGAAAAATTGTGTTCTCCTTTCTCATCTCCTCCTTAAACTTTTCAAGTTTCCTTTACCGAAGCAGCTTAATTACAGTAAATTCTCACCATAGTGTTTTGTTGTCAAGGGAACAGTGCTTCTACTGAGATGGTCCTTGACAGTTGTAGCTCCCACCATGAGCGACAGCAGAAGCATCCCTGCAGTGTTGCCCTCTGCACAAAAAGCCCTTCCAGCAGGTGGAATACCCTAGAGAATAGAAAGTCTTTTTCTCACGTTGTGCACAACTGAGAAGATGAGCTGAAGGCATGCAGCTTCACATAGAAATACCACCAAGTGCAGAGCTGGGTTTCTCTTGTAGCCTGTTTATTGCATGCAGCAAGTAATAGCTGCCTTCATCTACTGCTGTGCAACGGCTTGCACTTAATTTTAGTATCAGGGTTCCAAACTTCCATGTCATGACCTAGTAGTATCCCAAGAGACTATCAGTGGATTTCTCAAAAGCCACTCACCTTTATGAAAGCCTCCAAGATACTTGTTTCTAAGCCATAAACCCTGGCCCTACTGAAACCTCTGCCTTTGCCAGGCATCAAGAGGGCAGCTGAGCAGTGCTCAGGATGGAGAACAGGGCTCTGGTTGAACAGGAACTCACAGCTGTTACCAAACCCATACTTCAACTCACAGTACGGATCAAGGGTACGTACTCAATGTTCCACCATAAAGTCATTAAGAAGTAAAGTTCCTGGAAAAAACAAAACAAAACAAAACAAAACAAAACAAAAAAAAAAAAAACAGCACTAAGGAATTATGTCCAAGCTCCTTACCAAGTAGAAGTGACACCTCCGGCTCTTATTTTTTCCCTGGACTTCTGTGTGTCCATGCAGGGATCCTCAGAGCAATGCACTGCCTTCTGAAACACCACTGAGGGAACTCAGCAAGCAGAAGGATTGGGGGAAATTATGAAGTAATCTGCTACCCAAAGAGTGCAGAGTACCAAGCAGAAAATGCCAAGGCTCCTAATTGTGATTTCACATTATGTTTGGGTTCCAACTTAGCAGGAAAGCTTTCAAAGGGCCGTCTTCAGGGCACAGAAGAGACGAAAAAGGGAAACCAGAACAGAGCTTCACCAGCATAGATGCACGTACCTGTTCCTCAGACACAAGCTTGCACAGAAGTGCAAAACCACATCCTTGCCAGCATGCAGCTCTAACAGATGCTAATGGCATAGGAAGAAATCAAAAGGTTGCTCTTGAAAACAAAAATCAAATAACAGTCTATTTACTCAGAGAACTAACAGCACAATAAAGCATTCACATCTGCCATCCTGTGAAAGGATAAATGAGGGAGCTCCCCATGGCAGTACAAGCACTACATAGCATTAGAAGGATTCCCCTGCATGGTGAGAGCAGCCATTCTGATTTCCTTCCAGACAGATAAACCACATCTGATGGCAGTGCCCATTCCATTTTACTGTGATTTCAGAAGTGTCCTCTCCCTGTTTCCTTGTTTCACGTATTATTTTTTTCTCTTCCAAGCCCACCTGAGTTGCTTCATTTTACATTCAAACACTTCTCAGGGCAATTTTCTGCTATGAGGGATGCAATTCAGCTCCCCAGGATTTTTTTACATTGCAGCTTCCCTGGCAACCTGATTGCAGCTGTTTTCTTAACCAAGTTTACCTTTGCTTTCTCATCCTACCAGCAGCAGATCTGAAGTGCTACTTACACAGCTTCTTTTGCCGTCTTTTCACAGCCTCCCACGTGGTCGGATTTGCAGGGTCTCAGGCCAAATCTCCTCATGAGAGCAGGGAGTCACATGCAAAATTGCAGTTTTTTTCTTGAGGTCCTAACTATTGCCTTTTTCCAGAAAAGAAAGGTGCCAAACACCCACCCTTCCTCCCAAACTAGGAGACTGCTATTTAAAATACCCTGGCCGCATGCCTCACCTGGGCTTGCATTAGAGGCAGAGGCGAAACACCAACCTACAGTTCTCCCATGGCTGCTGTTCCATGGACTGATGGCCTCAGCCAAAGGAGGATGACTCCACAATCTCCATACAAATGCATATCTTTACTCTCTTCAAGTCAGATTCACAAGGCACTTACCAATTATAATGGTTTTGTTTGCCAAGCTGATTTAAGAATTTCCAGATTTCTCTTATCTTAACTGCTTGGTCTAGCTCTGGCACAGGACTGAAGAAGGGGCTGTGAATGGAGCATGGTGATGTTCTTAGAACTGACTGCACCACCACAGAAAATACAAACCCCCTTCTTCAGACTCCCTGCTGTTACTGCTCTGTGGCTAGGAGGAGGAGATAGATATGTAGTTATGTCAAGTCAGCACTTTCCACATGTACTAAATGTATTTAAAATATTCACTGTATCCATTTGAATATTTTAGGGGGGATTAATTGTTCAAATCTAAAAAGTTTATGCCACTCTAATGGACTACTAATGGAAGAAGCTTTTAAAAACATCTCTGCATTGTTCTGAGACTGGACTGTGACCTAGCCACCAGGTATAATATGTACCAATATCTCTTACTCTGTGAAATTTAGATTGCAAATCTGTTATGATAGAGTCTGTGTCTTTATGTATTGTGCACTGCTGAGCAAGCTCACAGAGCTCAATAAATAATAAGTGGTAGGAACTTGACCTTGAATATTAAACATGATCTGAACCATTCTTCACCTAGATTTTTGGGTTCTTTTTTCCCCAGAAGCTGTATCGTGGGGACTGAAGGGCAGCTGTGACAGAGAAGAGAAGGGAACACTGTATTCTTGTCGGGCTGACTGATTTTGAGTCATGGCTGTTTTCTTTACTGATGGAGACAGGGGGACGGCACTGCCCACCTTCTCCACAGGGTTCCCGGCTACACATGCGGATGGCAGAAGACTTATGGAGGAGTTTACCTGGGGCAGGAAACGCAGCTTCCCACAGGATGGCTTTCAGGTCCCTACACCAAACCCAATCCGACAGATTCTGGCAAGAAAACATAATAAAGCTGTTTGGCAGTATAAAGCCTGCATCTCACCAGCTGCAAAAAGAAAAGGCCATGATTTTGTCAAGTATTTCAAGTAATCTTGGGAAGATCATCCCCAAAATACTTCCTGTACTGGTTAAAGGAAGACAAGGATAAAACACCCAAGCACTATCTACTGACCATAGTGGTTTGAGTGGGTGCCTGGAACCTTGTTTAGTAAACAGGATATCATCATGTTACTAACTTATTGCTGTTAGTGAAGAGGCCATGTAGAAAGGGCTTTCTTACAGCTCTCATGATAAATGACGGTTCCCTCCTGCTTAGTCAGTAACTATTGCTTACCGGTGGGTTTAGTTTTCATTTAATTAAACAAATCAGACATAGCATCTGGTTACCTGTAAGAAAAGGCCACAGAAACTGGCACATGCAGAGTCAGGAGTGTGAGAGCAGTTTTTGATATATTTTTATTTCCAAAGGAGTCATGGTTCTTCAGAAAAGCCTTTTCACCCCTCATGGCATACACTGCCGCTGATCTTTGCTGTGGAAAATTGCTGGCGAGAATGAAATACACATGCAAGAGACAAGGGCTGGGGGGCAGAGTGTGATGCAGATGATCTCTACTCCAGTGGACACGAGAATGGTATAGTACTTTGGTTTGGAGCTTCCCTGTGCAGGGGCTGCCTTCTGCCACTAAAATACTAAGGACTGACTTGGCAAAGCTACGAGCTACAACACTGCCTGAAGAGCTGGCCCAGATGAGAAGAGAACCATGTCTGCTACAGGAGTAGGGGATTAAGAGATCCAGAGCAGAGAGGAAGGCATAGATGTGAGTATTACATGGACAAATTTGTCTCCTGATTAAACAGTGCATCACAACTGCATCGGTGGGCACGATAAGGGAATCCCTTTGAATCACCAAGTCTTTGCAGTTTCCAGGTGCACTTAGAGAGACCACACATCCAAGGCAAAGAGCTGAACCCATCCTGTGAAAGGGAAAAGCACAGACTTGTATCACACCAGGGGCACACATGCGCCCAGGGATAGCCTCAGGAAAAAAACAGAGGGAAGGAAAGACAGGGAACAGTGAGTTCCTGACCTCTGCCTCAGGCTTGCTATTCTCTCATTTCCCAAGTGAGAGAGGGTGTGCTTTGGGTTGTATCTAGTGTTATCATCATGCATATGAACGAAAAAATGAGAATTACAAAGCATATCCCAACTAAGTCCTCTCTTTACAGTCTGGAATAGCTTCCAAAAGGAAAATCTATCAGAATGTGATTAAGGAGGGAAATTATTAATCCATTTATTCCCCCCAAAAAATACTGCTGGAGAAGTTGGCTGGACACTGGCTACAGCACCATACTTTCCAACTGTACTTTCATGTTTTCTAGATTTCTTCACTATTAGACCATTTTAACAGGCAGTGAGAAATAAGAAGGAAACGATCATGAGCATGATGTGCTTTATGAAGACGGAATGAACATCATCAGTTTCAGAACTATCAAAAAATTATAGATGCATGTAGTAAGTACCTTAAAACGTAAAATGAGTGTGATATTACTGCTTATCCAATGATCAGTGTAGCAACATTGTCATTCCAGCTGAAAACAGCAAGGTGATCTGTGCGCAGCACCAAAGGCTTTGTCCCTTGGGAATGGCACATCAGGCACATCGCTTGCACCGTGCACCCAAAATACTGAGGTCCCTTAGAGGTCATTGGAACAGCATCCAAAGAGTCAGATGCACAGGAAGAGCAGCGTCTGGCAGGCCACTGCTAGCTCTGCTCTGCCACATGGCTCACTGGCGAGTTGGTGTCTGCCTGAGCAGCCTGTGTGGTCAGGCAGAAAACACAGCTGCGCAGCAGGGCTTAGGCACCCCTCCATCACTGTCACTAAGTGAAATGGAGGGCCCTTACATCATTTCATTTACTATTTCAATGATTACATAGATCATTGCCTTCTCATTGTTTCAGTGATAGATTTAATTAACTTCCAATTAATCATGGAGGGTGATATTTAATGCTCAGACCTGCACCAAGCGCAGTGTCACAGACCAAAGAATATATTTTGAAGGCTTCAGTAATCAAGAGGTCATAGAAGATAGATGTTCCTCACCAAGAGAGAGAGAAGATAAATTTGCATGTCCACTCTACTCTGGCTAGCAGTTTTAGGATAATTGTTTCACATCCAAATTATAAATTTCCAAAAGGCCCATCCATGTACTAAGCTAGATAAAAGGGAAGAAGAGGGGCGGATTATAGGGTCATCTTATAGACACTCCATAGGGCTGTAATTCTCATCTGCAGATAGCAGCAGCGTTTGCAGCTGCAGTGGTTAAGGCCCTAACAAAAGGGCAGAATGAAAATTTCTGTAAAGATACTTCTGTTTGGATAGAATGACTTAATCAAACAAACCAACTCAAATCACCAACAAAAAGGGGAGCTTCATTACATGAAGGGGGATTACACAAAGCACAAACCCCGAATCTCATCTGCTGCCTTTCTGGTGGCCAGGTGTCAGTGTCAGGCCATATGCCAGTGGACTTTCAGGAGGGGCTGAAAAGGCCTCCATTAGAAATACGAAGCCCCGTTATTTTAGCTAGGAACATTTCATTAATGGCACTCTCCTGACGTATCCTGATGAACATACTTGGGGTGCCTGTATCACTTCCAAGAAAATCAGGAAGTAGGCATTACAGATCTTTGGGGCATTAAAAGCAATTTGCTTCTTTTTACTCTTTTGGAAGCATTCAGGTCAGGCTTGTGCCTAAGAGAGTGCCCAAAGGCACTACTGCTCTCCACCTCTGTGTTGTGCTGCCCGCCTCAGCACCACTCCTTCCACTCAGAAAGGGTCATGGCAAAGGGGGAATGCTTTCAGACCCACCTAACAAGCAGAGCACCTAAGCCCATTTTGTGTAGGGCAATTTCTTCTGCAGTATGTAGAGTGAAACCCAAATCAGTGAGAAAGAAAGGAACAAGTCTGTGCTTGCTGAGAAATCTTCCCAGAAGGCTTTCCGCCATGCAGGCAGTCCTGGCCAACCTGACACGAAGACAGTAAATTCAGCTACATGTATGTTTATATATGTGAGTGGGATGGAGGCAGAGCAGGAAACCTTCTAACAAATGCAGAGTATGATTCTTCCCTTTCCTTTCCTATAGCTAATCTCTGAGTGCAGAGTAATTATCTTTCCCATGACTTCAAATCTCTCTCTCTGGTATATTCTTGCCTGTCCAACATGACTTTACAACTCCTTCATCTGGCACACAGCTGGCATGCCTCACGGTGGATTCCTCTAAAGAGTGATTTAAAGTTGCTTTCTATCAGTGTAAAACTAATGAGCAAGAAACATCTTGACACATGGTAACTGTAAACAACACACTTGGTCAACTGCATACAAGCAAGACACCCTCACTTAAGGCTTTCCAACTGTGCTCATACAAGCACTCACAAGGCTCAAACCCAGGATGCTTATTTATTGGGATCTTTGCTTACCCAGGTGTCTCTTTTCAGATACACTCCACACTTCTAATACAGCTGTCCATCTGGAAGTGCTGCTTTTCTCTCCCACTGTTTCTAGAGATGCACTCTGGAATTGATCAGTTTTATATCACAGGATATGCCCAATGCTTTCAATTAAAATAAATACATAAATAAATAATCAACCTGAAGCTTTTTTTTTTTTTTTTTTGTAGTGCTGAGCACCATGCTACCTCAGGACCCTGTCATAACAGAATTAATAGGCCTGTTAACTTTCCTCCATGATGCTAGACTTACTTCAGCTGAACTAAAAGCATTGTGAAATCATTTCAGTTTTACAAAGCCACATGTAAGAAGAGAGTATGACCCCATCTAATTTATCTTCACTTCTCCCCTGTGAAACAGAGAAGCCTGAACATAAATGACACATTGGGCCAGCCTTTTCTAACACAAATACCTAAAGCTAGGCTCCAAGCAGATTCAGGCCTCTAAAGGTAAGCATCCTCATTCACTTCACCTTGATCGAAATAACTCCTGAGTGACAGGAGTTTCAGCGATTTGGCTCACTTGAGCACTGGCTTTTTTATTTAGTACCTGGATGGGATTCTGTGGTCACTTTCAAAACCATGAACACAGCTGAGGTGATACTCACTCAGCATCTAACAGCTGAACATTTATGACTCTGTGCTTCATAGACTAAGTTTGAAACATGTCAGCCGTAACATATCCTTAGCACGAACTCATCTGTGGGGAATGCCTTCTCCTCCCATGTGTGTGAGACCACTCAGCTCCACTTGGAGAGCACTAAGACTCTCTAAGGCCCCTGGTGCTGTCTTACTTGAACATACATAAGGTGAGGCTTGCATGATCCCAACCAGATGCAGTTGTGGGAAGCAAAATAAACAAGACAGAAGAAAGCCTTTACTCACAACAGATGGAAGGACAGACTGAAGAAAAACTTTTGTGCCTGGAAGTCTGGGTGCTTTTGCCAAACCATAACAGTCTTCCAGGAAAGAGGTTCCCAAGCCTGGAAGACTAAACACTCCAAGCAGGCCAAATTACCAAACTAACACCAAATTCACAGGCATTTTCCTTTAAATACTGTCGTTTATAAGTCCTTAGTCTACTGTGCACTTTCTGCCTTCTCAGTGCCTCCTGAGCTGTACTTACCAACAAATGCTTTCTCCTCTGCTCTTTGTGACAAAAGCACTTTGAAAAGCCACCTATTCATAAAAAAGACAATAAAGAGACCTGCAAGCTCTGTGGGCACCGCTATTCCTTCTCTGCATTGAGGCTGAAAAGGCAACACAAACAGGGTGCTGCAATGTGCACCAAAGTAAAATTAAACAGTACAACCAAACAGAAGCGTCAACACTGAGAGCAGCCAGAAGGGAGGTTTGTGCTTCAGAGCGCCTTCCAGTTGCCCCACTGAGGAGGCAGGCCTCAGTAATCTGACCAACAGAGAGCCAGGGAAGGTGCTACTAGCAACAGGGAAGAGGTTTCCATAGGACTTCTACTTGTGACAAAAATTAACTGGATTTGCCCCCGCTCTGCTGAAAACACTGGATTATGAAGCCTGAGCATCCTTCCCCTAACACCCCTCTCACAGATGACAGTACTTGGTGATTGCTTTCATTATACCGTTGTGTGAAGAGCTCTGTAACTAGAGGGGCTTTCCTCTTCCTGCTGCCCGAAGCCTAGTTCCCATTCTCAAATGCAGCTCCCCACCTGCCAGATGGGCACAGACGTCCAGCCAGAGGGGCACCCTCCGTGCTCCCCTTGCACCATGGGAACATGCTGGCTCCACCTGCAAGGGCTGCAGAGCTGGCTGCAGAGTGCAGCAACGCACACGGAGCTTCTCCCCGTCACATCTCAGTGCACATGCAACCGTAGGGCTCACTGCAACACTGCCGAAGAAAAACAAAGATGAGTCCCTTGCATATTCTAGCCTTTCTGCCCCATTACATGAGCACAGTATGAGCACTTCTTCAAAAGGAGCTCTGTCGGCGCTGAGCAGACGTGTAATATGGGGGGAGGGCGAGGACATGCACACAAGCGCATGTATGGACACGCACACATGCTGAACGCACCACCCACGAGTGTGGCCCTGTCACTGCATGACTGACAACGGGAGTGAGGTCTAGCAATGAGCCTGGTGTAGGAGTATCTTTCACTTGTATCTTCATTATTTAGCAGCCCCAGGCACTCGGGAATGCAGCGTGCCAGGGCCCTGGCACCTGTCCCTGCCCTGAGAGGCCCCTACCTAAGCAAACGCATGCAGGGTAAGTGATGGGAGAGAGGCCCTACAGCAATGTGGTACTGCGAGATCCAGCCAGCTTGTCACCTGGCAAGCCCGTGGCCAGGCTGAACGTGATACCTAGGATATCCTGTGTGAATCCAGTGTCCTGGCCACAATCCCTCTGAAGCACTGCAGAATGAATAGGCATTTCAGTTAGGACCCCAGAATATCTTCTGCAATGACACATCAAGATACTCTGAAAATGAATCAGCTATAAACCTATTTTCTAGAAAACAATGTCACTGCTTGCTGAAGGACATTACTCATAGTTTGGATAAAAATAGCAGTATAGTGCTATTCCCCAGAGGCTATATCCACAGTACCTGGCCACTCCCTTTCCAAACAGCGCAGAAAGGAAGATCCTGATGGGTATGAACGTTGAGGTGAGTTCCCATTTATTTAACAGGGGCAGACTGAGACTGCTGGCTTATCCCAAGTCAATAAAGCAGCCTGCTGCCAGGGTCTTTCTGAGTCCCATTCCAGAGTCTTCAGTTCCAGACCCTCCTGCTTCTCCTTTCCTTCCAGTGACAAGAACAAGGAACAATCATGCAGGATTAACTTCGGATTTATTTTCAAGAGGCAGTACTGGATTTGGGATATGCCTCAGCTGTCAGTGAAGGCATACACAGGGATCTGAACGTAACTTAATTCAAGAACACCACAGTGGGATCAGTTTTTTACAGGGAACTATCAAAACCTCTGCTAAGCCTGAGTTAAATTGTGTTTCCTTGTCACTGCCTAGGATCCTCCTCTGATTCACTTTCATTTTCTCTGGCCAAGAGACCTGCACGGTGTGTAGAGATAAATCCAGGTCATGCTCTCTGAAGGCGGATCAATAACTCCATCAGAAGCAGAGAAGATGTGCGTTTAACAGGTCTGTGGTCACTGATGGAATTCGCAGATCAAGCCGGTATGCTCTCTTCCTCCCTAAGCTTGTGTAAGACAACATTTAAAAAAAACCTGCTGTCTGAATTTGTCACCTGATGATAGTTCGGAGTCATGCAGGTGGCCCTTCCCAAAAGTTAGGAACAGCAGGGGCAAAACCCTACTGCTTGCTAAAAGTTGTGCTGCTTCCTTAAAAATATCTGGTGCTGGACACTGTGAATGCTGGAAAAGATGAATTGCTGGTCTGATTTAAGGCAATTCTAAATCTTTCCAGCCGTCTACCTCTCCATTTACTTTCAGAGGTTATAAAACACCCAGGGATCGAGGAGCATGTTTATAGAGCTGGAGGCTCCTGGACATGCACGCAGTGAGGAGACGTGACAGAAGTCCTGGGCAGCTGGATCCTGTTAACCTCAAGAGTTTAGGTTTAAATCTCTTTCTCTGCAGCTACTGGAATTCGCCCGTTCTTTGGGTCAATGATGTAAAAGATCAGAAAAGCTGTCAGAAAGAGAAGAAAGAGACAAGAAAAAAGGATTTGATCCTTTATGAAAAGACTAAACAATGCACATCTCCAGTGCTGGAACAGTATTTTGGAAACATCCTTAGGCTGCCTAATTGCCTTCAACAAGGTGACTGCCAGACTCACTCCCTTTCTCAGCTCCTCAGCGGTGTTCCTTGTGTCCCTGCTCACAGGAGCCACACAAAGCTGCTCCGTCACACTGGCCCCCAGGGATTTGGTCACTCTAAGACAGATCTCCACTGTGCACGTAGGAGCACGGCAAAACCCACCATTCAGACATGCCCACAACACTGTCAGGTGCTGGTGTTTATCCCTTCTTTTTCTCAGATGGTCAAAACCCCAGCCTAAGATCCCACCTATTGGTACAGCACATTGCTGTGCTGCATCTCCTTAAATACTTCTTTCTAGTGTGGTGTCCAGCTCTCATCTGGTTTTTCACAGCCCAAACCACAGCTTTTCAGGTGCATTGATAGGTGAGAAGGAACCTCGGGCCATCCTCTGGTCTGGACCTCCCTTGTAGCTCCCAAAAAAGCACTTGGAGTATTCATTTTTGTATCCATGAGCACATTATCACAGGCTTCTATGCTTCCAAGACAGTACTTCTCAACATCTGAATCCCCAATCACCTTAGTTTAGTTTATCTGTAGTCTTAACAAAGTGCTGTTTCACTTACCTGCATGCTTTAACTCTACTGACCTC
Organism: Aythya marila; assembly: GCF_965140915.1. Classification (NCBI taxonomy): domain Eukaryota; kingdom Metazoa; phylum Chordata; class Aves; order Anseriformes; family Anatidae; genus Aythya; species Aythya marila. The sequence goes on from NC_139045.1 coordinate 429,444, forward strand.
TTACCTTGGTGCTCTTATTGTAACAAAAAAGCAAATATAATTCTGTATACTACATGGCCAACCCCCCTAACAAATAACAAACAAGTTAAGAGGGCACCTGTCGACACACTGTCTTGATGGATTTCAATCTTGCAACCTTTGCGTCTCTGCCTCTGACTGCATCAGCTTATTTGGCCTAATTAATCTGAGTTTTCCTTGCTCGACAGAAATCATCCCCATGAAAAAGATGAAGCTTGCAGATTCTGAGAAGGGTTTTTCTGTTTTGAAATATGAATGAGAACATGCTCCAGGCACTGGTCTTAGTAGATTCCAGAATGGATTTATTACAAATTAAAAAGGAATTTTGGGAGTCTATTTTTTTTAGATCATTCTAGCGTTTACATATAGCTTGAGACTGCAGAAGTGTGGTGATGTGCAGTCAATACTTGAACAAAGGTTCCCCCCAAAATCATTCTTCACTTCTAGTGATTAACCCTAAGGTCTGGGGTATTGGTCTTTGTGTATAGGAGCAGATATTGTGGCTTCTCAAAGACAGAGTTGTTCTTGCAATAAAACAAATGTCATGGATAATTAATGTCTGGGAAGTGTTTGCCATGTTCCAGTGGGGCACAGGTGTACCCATGGAAGAAGTCAGCAGGACCAACGTGCACAACTCACCAGGTGAGCAGTACCAGCATGTGAATGCTGAGAAGTACCAGCATGCTGCCCACTTACTGCTACTACCTTTGGCAGAGGTGCTGCCAAGCAACGTGCTGCAGAAGACACGGAGCTCCTCTGCACTAGCCCAAGCAACTGCCAACCTAGAAGCAGCAAACCAAGTGCATGCGATGCCTAAGCTCATACAAATGCTGTAAAGGCAGGAATTGTTAAACTGAGCATTGCGAACATTAATGCAATTGCGCTGCTAACGAGACCTGAGCAAGTATCTCCATATGGTGCCGTGCCAAACTGTTTGGGGAGTTCAACAGGGCACATCACATCCCTTGTGTGATGCTCATAGGACATCAGCTTCCTACAGCTGTTTGGTGGAATTGTGCCCTTTCCATGCAGGTTGGTGATACTAATCTGCCAGAGCAGCAGCAGGCACTGGGAGCTATCATCCAGCTCAGGAATGAGCATGGGTTTGTTTCTCTGCTTGCCTGTTGTGAGACAGGAGCAGCCTTTAGTCTTTTGAGCACAAAGGAAAGAAATAAAAATGGTGGGAGAGCAACCCTCAGGTATTCTGTTGCTGCAGGAGTAAGAGCTTTAAGCTGGCAGTTTTAAAAGCACAGTTCTGTTAAATAAATAATCCAAGAAATTGGGAAAGCTGATTTTCTAGTCAAAGAACAAACTCATTTCTGAGTAGTTTCACTCACTTGGGAATAGTGCATATTTAAGAGGAAAGAAATACCTACCAAAGCCCAGAAGCAAGATTTACATTCAGCTGAATGAAAAAGGATACTGAAAAGAATTGCTACATTTTGGTGGAAATCTTTAGCTTTTAGCATTTGTGAATTTAGGAATACTTTCATTTAGAAGAGCTTTCACTGAAGCATGGCTATCCCTAAAAAAATAAAAAAGAAAGAGCAAACTTGCTGAAAAAATTAATTTCCAGCGGTTCAGTTCTATTCCCCCAGGTCTTTAAAAATCTCAGATTGAAATGGATGAATATGCAAGTGCCACTTATTGATGGCCTCCCACAAGCAGTGAAATCCTTTGAAATCATTGTGGAGGTAATTGTAAAAGAAGTTATATGCATAAAATTACTTCTCTGGTGCAATACGGATCATAAATCAGTTCACAATCAATCTATCTGCAACTATTTCAATCTAGAAGGTTTAAAAATATGTATCTGTACGTAAAAACCCAAAGTGGAATGATCAGTAACAAAGGACCATGTGATTGAAAAATGTATTTCTCTCTTAATGTGATGCTGCACGTAGAAGCTACAGAATATTTTCATATTCATTGGATTTAGCCTGGCAACTTGCTGGCAGATGGGTTTTGTATTACCTAATAACAATGAAAATGCTGGGACAACCCTGGCCATGGCAGTTACTGCACCAGCTAAAAGAAGTAAGGCAAGTGAGAGACACCAAGATTTCTTGGGTTTTGTGCTCTTCTCTTCCCACTGCTTCGTTAAGGGTGCCCAGACCCAGACTTCTGCCTGCCCTCTGACAGGCATCTATACCAATCACCACCCCAAACACTGGACTCCAAGCACAGCCCAAGTCCAGTCCAGGCTTTGAGTACTTGGTTCTGCTAATAGGGTTGGGATTACTTTTTCCCCATCAAATGCTGCTTCTGTGTAAGGCCAGAAGTGAATGGTTTGACTATACGTGTAGCATAATTTTATTCTTCCCTTAAACCTTTTGAAAGTTAAGAAGTCACCTGCACAGAAGCACAAGGGCTCTCAGTGCTGCTGTACCTGGTCATTCCCTCTAACACTTTAATTGGTTTTAATGAACCAGCTTACAGGTGGGGAAGAAGGCACCAGCTGCAGATCAATCAGACCACTGGTGATGAGGGGAAAGCTGTGTTTTTCCAGAGAACCTGGCAGGCTAAGTATCGCTAACAGCATTTGTGTGAGATTCAAGCCAATTTGCAGCTAATCGCATAAAAACACAAATCTCTGAAAACAAGGTGCTCTTTTTAATGGATCCTACACTTCAAAACACAGCGATTTTTAAAGGTTCACAAGAAAGAATAGCAGGGTGGGCTGAGATGACAGAGAGAGCAGGACCTCTAAGGTCCACACCCAAATTTTATTTCCTCCTAAGGAAAAACCTTATAGCAAGCCTCTAGATCAACTGCTTCATTTTGTACCTAAGAAAATATTTTAAATTGTGAAATAAATGCATTCAATGAACCCAGAGCTTTATAGAGGAAAAGACTCTGCAAAAGGATATTTCCAAAGGACAATATGAGCAGATTCTGACTGTGTTCACATACTTACAATAACAGTAGGTGAAATACATTATTAGTGACTGTTGATGTTGACTTTTACATTTTCCAAGGGTAAGGTTTACGACTAATGAGTCCCATAGTAGCTCCATGTTACCAGAAATAACACCATTATAATATCAAAGAAGTAACCAGGGCACAGAGCACACTGCAATACAAAGCCGGAGGGGAACTATGCTTACGCTGTGCGTTTTCTCCCCTCTGCTTTAAAGAGATGAGTTTTTAAATAATAATAATAATAAAAAAATGATGGTAGCTTTTCACCTCAGAAGCAATTTGGAAAATTACCTCTGACCTTCCTAAAGTTTCTCGCCTCATGTGCGGTGGGGGCAGATGTCGCTTCCCTTAGTCGCGGGGCCTGCTGTGCAGCATCCCCTGCAGACCCGCGCCGTGCTGAGTGCCCAAAGCATGGAGCTGGGGCTCATGCCTCTGCTCCACATCAGTGACAGGACTGAGGCCGCTGGGCTCCCTGCCCTCCCCTTGGGGTGCTGGATGCTGTCTTTCTGGGCAAAAGCAGCTGGTCTTTGCTTCTGGCTTCCTACAGGATTTCAGCTTTTTACACAAGTCTGTTGGGAGGCGCTGGCCTCTCGAAACAGGCATTAAGGAACCCTACCAGGTAGCCATGGGGTTGTGGGAACAGCCACTTGCAGCAAGCACCTGAAATACCTTCAGGAGCATCTCTACCCCAGAGAGATAAGGTTGAACACTGACATGATGTGCCCCCAACACAAACTGCTAGAAAGCAGCTACCCAACTGTCAGAATCACTTTATCATTATAATCCAGAGTTCTTTGCTATGTATTTTTTTCTAATCTGCAAATTATTCCTGAACATTTCCTTCTGCTGACTTTGAAGAACCAAGGCCACCCTGAGTCTTTCTCACCACTCATGCATGTTTTTTTCTTCCCTCCCCCCCCCCCCCTTTAGATTTCTTTCTGTTTGTAAAAAAAAAATTGTCTTGACATTGAAAAAGTTAGTGTGGATAAAAAAAGAAAAGTAACTTGAATTCTTCTACAGTCATGTTTTGAAAGCTGAAGTGGTTTTGAATGTTACGTATGATATAGTCAAATATCATAGAACTATCATACTAACAGAACTAGTTGAACGGAGAATCTTTTTCCATTCCATTACAACCAATGCTAAAAAGAGAGACAAAGGGGAAAAAGCAAGCTGTTCAGCTGAAAGTTTTCATTGCCAAATTTTTCCACTTTAAACAGAAAAGGCTTATCTAGTTGCACTGTAAAAAAAAAAAAAAAAAAAATCTCATTTAAAGTAATCAAAATGACATATTCCTGTGATAAACATAACTTTTAAAACACTGTCCATAAAAACCTGAGTGTATAACATCATTGACACTGTGAAAAAATGCTCACAGGAATGGTAAGATGCTCCTTTTATAGTTTTCTCACTACTATCAGCAAACCTATGATATTCACACTGTAAAGCTGAGAAGGATCGTAATTAATTAGCTTTGAGTTCTGCCTACACATCTTACTGATTTCATCAGGTCTGTTAGAAGTAAAAATCACGCTCCCAGTAGCTACAACAGTAAACCACAGTCCCACAAGTGCCATTTAACAAAAATCTGTTCTTGCTGGTGTAACTTAGTACCCACTCTTCCCACACCCCGTTGCAGGCACCAGAAGGCTTGCCACTTGCAGCTCTACCCAGTAAGCCCAGGTTCGCAGACCCTTCCTTGCAGCTGAGGCTCGCATGCAAAAGATGCCCATGAGGACAGAAGCACAGGTACCACATGGTGTGCAAGCAGTGAGCATGAGGTGATGAACAAGGCAGCAGAGGCAGACAATGCTGCATACCAAGCTCAGTGCGACTTACCAACAAACTCCCTTATTTTACAGCATGTTACAAATGGCAGTGTTTTCCTTTAGGGAAGCTGACCAAGGCCATAATATGCCCCATGTTACTACCTACAGAGAAGAGGATACTTGCCAGGTGGGGGCTCAACTGCACTTTGTATCATCCTCTAAAATATTTGAAAAGCTGATCCAAGACATGATATCATAAGAAAAACAAAAGTGAATTTTGAAGCACTGGCTGGAACAACCTGAAAGTTTCTATTTTGTATTCCATGGTCATAGATTTTTGTTATGTCTTTTAGATAAAAGCAGTCCCGCTGGCTTCAGTGAGTTTAGGATTTAATACTTTTTCCACACACACTCCCATTTGAAAAAAAAACTTCTCACACGAATATGCATGGTAATAAAATAAACACGGACAATCACCTCTAACCCAACACCTTTGCTTCATCACATGGCAATGCTCATTACTTTACATGGGCAGCTCCACAGAATGCAGCCTCCCCCTCCTTAGCTGACTTGACCATTGCTCAGCTGAATAAATAAATTGTTTCAGGTAGCCATTTTTATCTTGGGTCCATATCCACTCCCAGAGACCCACCCACCCCTTCTCCCCTGGCTACAGTGCTTTCACGATGACTTTTTGCAGCAGGACATAGGAGCAATGAATATCCTGTCCCATCCTTTCCTGAGGCTGCCCTTCTTCCTTACTTCTCAGAGCTCTCAGAAACAGCGAAAGTCAAGAAAACATATACAGCTGTTATGGGTTGTACTTCTTTTGCCCCATTTTTGCATTTTTTTTTTCTTTTATTATTCCAAGTTTCCAAAATGATCATGACTTTCAGTTTAAAATGCTTCTTGAAGCACACCAAAACATGACATTATTGCTTTGCATGATTTTCCTTTATTCCAACTCAGGAGCTACCTAATCAAGTCACAACTCTTCAGAAAGAAGCTGTAATTGCTGCTTAAATTGCTAGCATCCACAACAGGATCAGATCAGACATCTGTGACAAAGTCAATCAGTAACTGCTCCTGTGTAGCTTGTCTTCCTTGGAGCATTTTCTCCTTGGTATACATTAAGAGGCCTTTACATACTCACAAGCTCCAAAACTATGTGATATTTGATTTTAAAACGCTGTGGTCTTAGCTATGAAAGTGATGAAAACAAGGACATCTCACTAGCTTTCTGTCTCTCATCAGCCACCCCCTTCACACACCATCTCCTTCTCATGCAGAGTCACATGGGTTTTACTTGTGACAGCCCCACGTGCACTACAAGAAGCATTTACCCGTTCTGGGGGAGGAAGCAGGGCATGGCTGAGCTTTTTCATTACTGCAAAAAGAGCAGCCATTTCCAACAGCTGCAAATATTGAGAGTGAATTAACAAGACAAATTAACCGAAATACCAGGTGTCATACGCCTGCCATTTTGCTTGATTGACGTGCATATCTGCCCACTTACTATTACCTTAATGAAGATGCCATGAAATCCCCTAGTTACTTAAAAGACAGTAATTAGTACAGTTTAAGCGTGCATAAACTGAGGAGTTGTCACGCCACCCGCGTGATGGGGTAGCTATTAGTGAAATGGGAGAGGGAAGGCCCAGCATGCAAATTGCAGTCATTACCCTCTCGGGAGCAGCATGGTGGCTGTGCCAGGCGGCCCCCAGCCCCTGCCCGCTGCCGGCTGTTCCTCCCACACCGTGCTGCGCTGCACGGCCCTGCTCGCCGCTGCTGCTGGTGCAGGGCTGCAGGCGGGGGCTCTTCTGCTACGGGCCCTTGCACAGCTTGGGCTGCTGAGAGGGCTTGAGGTTTCTATCAGTGACGATGTGGAAAATTCTGCTGTTTTTCTTGACTACTCACAATATTTGCAGACAAAACTTAGACGGAAACATCTACCCGAAATCGGTGGGCATGGATCTTGCCAGGAGCACTGGGCTTACCACAGGAACAGCCTTCATCTCTCCTGAAACTTTCAGGGAGAAACTGCGTTTTTACCAGAAGAACTTTGGGGAGAGAAACCCCCTTCCAGCATGCCCCAAAAATCCCCAAATTCAAATTGTTCCTGGTCTTTTTCAGTGCAAAATTACTTTTCACTAGTGTAATGGAGACCTGCAGGGTAACCCCCTTGCTATGAACCCTGCCTTGCTGTGCCCTAGTGCAGTTACTGTACCATGGGGATAGCAGGATGCAGAGGACAGAATCACACAGATTGCTAAGCTGCATCGCAGTAGGAGCCTCTTATCTCTTGTCTGTTGGGTTGAATTTTAGCTCATTAAACCAGACGGTGTTGTATTCGTGTCATTTTAGTGCCACAGTCCTTTACTCCACCAGTTTGGTTTAAAAACCAAACACACACAAGTTCTGTGACCACGACAAGCTTGAAATAGCGGATCTATGTGAAAACATCAGCTGATGTGAGTGGCTGCTTTAATGCATAACTTGCTGCAGATTTAACTGCAAATTCCACACAGCAGATCCAAAACAACGGTCAAAATTAAATCTCCATACCAGAATAGTTCTGAACTTATAAAACACAGCTCCTCATCTGAATTATTCAGCTGAGCTCATTCTCTTGGTTGTATCTATAAAACCCAGAGTGTTCTGAGAATGTACTTTTTGAAACAGATCAAAATGTAGCTCATTGCTAAGTCAGTGTATTTGTTTTGAGGGTTGAGGGGGCTTTATTTTTATTTTTTTCTTTACATGACTAATACAGAACCACAAAGATCTTGCAGAATAAACAAAAGAAATGTTAGTGTTTTTTTTTTGTTTTTTTTTTTTTTTTTTAAATAGAAATGTTCACAGTGATGATTAGCGGTCTGGGGAACTTTTACTTTACAAAGAAACATTAAAAAGGAAGTGGCTGTTTATCCAGTTCCTGGGAAAATAACTAAATGCTGGCTGGTATTTATTCAGCTGAATTATTAGAATAGCATTTGCTTCTATACTTAAAGTTGTGTCAGCATTTCCATTATGAAACTTAGCACTTAAGAAAATCAACCCAGAAACAAATTGGTTAATAAATAAAAATAACCCCAATGAATCAAATTAGCATTTTATAAAGTTAAATTGCTTTTTAAATTCTGATGGCTTAAAAAGATGTTGAAAAGAACAAAGAAAGTTTAGTAGCAAACTGTACCAGAAAGCCTTCAGGAAATGCTTTTATTCTGAGAACTATATAAAATGTCTGTAAGGTGAGATATGAGAATCACTGACTTTTTTCTCAGTATGTATCAGAATAAAGACAAAATTGGGCATTATCTGCTGGACAATTTTGTCACTTTTAAGTTATTTTTCTATGGAAAGAAATGAACTCTTACTTTGAATTTCAGATAATTTCTGTGATATTTCTCATCATTTCATTAATGGTTTTGTTTATTAGAGGCTGCTTTCCCATTACAGAATTTCAGTGAACTGAATTTCTTAATAAGGATTTTGATTAATATGATTAAAAAGCCTTTTCTCAATAATTACTAAGTACTATTCCATTTGAAAGATATTGACACTCTCCTGAATATTTCAAGAATAATAATTTCCAGTGACTATAACAAATTGCCATATGCTTCTACTCAGGCAGTACGCATATATCCACACTTTCAGTCCTATTAAATTGAAGCTACTCTGGTGTGTAAAGTTATGCACTTGAACAGGTTTTTGAAAAATCGTCTATTCTTTTTTTTCCACAAGCAACAGCTACAAATCCCAAGTACTGAAATTGCTAAACATGAATGTACAGAAGGGTCTCTGCCAGAACAACACGGGCATTTTCTGGGTGTACACAGCCAAGAACGAAGCTAACCCTGGCATGGAAGGCTGCCATTTAGGCGCTGTAGAGCTGGGTGCTGAGCAAGGCCCATAGGGCCCAGCTGCTTCTCAGGACACCAGCTCACCCACCCCAGGACCACTGCCCCACCCTGCACCCTCCCTGCAGTGTCCCACCACCTTTTCCTCCTTAGTGCAAGTCTGCGTTTTTGTCTCCAGTACTGGGAGAACCGACACCCCTCAGCAGGTGTCCCTGAGCAATGTTCCCCCTTGTCTCTGTGCACAAGCTCCCTTCGCTCCCCGCTGCCTGCCCACAGGATGAGAAGGATGACCACGGGTGTCTCTGCGTTAGCACTCCCCACTGCTCGCTCAGCGTCCAAGCCCTAACACCTTAATGCTTCTTGCTGCCAAAAGGTTCACCTGCAGGACAAACCCAGTGTGCTGGCACAATATGCACCCTGTTGTTATTGATAACATTATTACAAGCTTAATCCACGGCTTTGCCGTCTATTCATGGAGCTGTGTTAACAGAAACATTCCTAACATCGGTCCTGACATCCTTCAGATTACATTTAATGGGTGTGTGACCGAAGGTAACCCCCCGATGCACAATCATGATGCTAAGTGGTTTATTTATTTATTCTTCCTTATTTCAAATGGTTAAGATGATTAATGCAGCTACCTTTACTGCAGTGACCTCTGCTTTCTGGGGGCTGTTCTTGAAGGACATCCCTTTAAAGAAAATGCTGATAAATCTAATCTCTCCTCCTCAGGCTATGCAAATGATGACTCTATTAGACCCTGTGAACACCTACTTCATAGATGTGAAAATCTGCTGGAAGAGACTTAGAAACTTCACTGGATGTGGCAATAATCCACAGCAGGAAAAAAAAAAAAAAAAAAAAAAAAAGCTACTACAGTGAGTAGCAGTGGTGTAAAACATGACACTGCTGGGGAATGAGGCTGCACAGTTCAGATCGGCTGATGGAGAAGTAAAATACAGCCAAGCAACTGGAAATTTCCAGACGTTGTCTTTAAGACAAAGAAGAGATGGAAGCTTTTCTGGTGACACCGGCAAACTCCACAGCTTTACACAGGCGGTGTCTCCATATTTGATAGCTGTTACTACACGTTCAAGAAGAGTATTTCATGTTAAACAAATGAGAGTGATTTCTCCATTTCCTGCCTCCACCCTCCGATTTACAGGCAGATTATGATTTTCTTGGACGGTATACATCTGTCAGAATGATTCACCATGCAGTTCCTGTGAACAACCTTTTGCTCTAGAAAGTTTTTCAGGAACATGGTTAGAGCTTGACTTGAAGGCATCTCATTTAATCTCTGCTCTTCCACCTCTACTCCAACACCTGAACACCCCCTGCAAAATCAACTGCAGATGCAAATGCACACCAATCTTTGCCAAAGATGCATTTGCTAAGTCATAATTTTGCTCTCAGTTAGATCATAGGATTGCTTTTTAAGACGCTTTTCTAGTGGTCAATTTCTTGTTTTCTATGCCAGCCCATACGGATGTGCTTATGGCAAAAGCACAGAAATGGCAGACTGTCACTTCTGGGTTGGAAAGGCTTTTCAAAAAATGGAGTTCAGTATCATCTGCAAAGGACAAACAGACTAGGTGAACGTGGCCATATCTGGTAAACAGCAGCATTAGCTGAAGGTTTGGTAGTAGTCACGGTGGTCCAAGCATACAGATGAGGTCAGGTCAGCAAGATGTAACATCTTTTCCAAGTCTCATTGAAATATGTCATTTTATCCCCAAGATGTGTCCATCAGTCATAGGAAAGAATCGAAAAAGACCCTCTTCCCCCTGCAAGTCGCACCTGGCCTACAGATGAGAATGATCTTAATACAGATAGGGCACAAAGTGCCTTTTCCCTTTACTTCTCTCAACCAAGAACAAGGGGAGTGCTGGAAAAGATGGTGGCAGAACCTAATTGCTCCTCATTGACTTGGTCATGGTTCCTTCTAATGTGTAATGGAGTTTTATACAGCATACCACTTAGGATATGATATCTAAGAAGGAGCTAGAACTACCAGCCAAAATTTCTTCCAAACCAAACAAATTTAACACTGGGTTGCATATTTCTTTGGCTAAATTATGTCTGTATTTAATTTGCACATGCCTGCGTATTTCTGAGTCAGCTGTACTACAAAGTGAGAAATTTTAAGAAAACTTGCTCTTGCGGTATTCCCAGCTGAGTCAGAAGTCAGCAGCATCCAGACCTCACGGCAAAGCCACTGGGCGAGCTTCCCTCCTGCTTTCTGGGCTGAGGAGGCTTCATGTTTGTAGACCCTTAGCTGAGAACATCTGAGCCAGAGGCAGACAGCAGAGGTGAGTCCATGCTTCCCAGCCACTTGCCCAGCAGAGGAGCCGAGGGGATCCTGCCTGCGGCTCCGCCGGGCGGATCTTAACCTGCCGCAAGCAGCCAGCCTGGCGGCCCTGGTGCCCCCGCCGTGCGGGAGCCCTCTTCTGACCGAAGCCGGGCACAGCTCTGGCACAAAGATCCCTGCACAGGACACCCTTCGGGTCACCCACACGCCCCGAGCCTGTTGGGATGGTGTGGCAGCCTCCAGGACAACTGCTTCGCCGCCCCCCATCTTGCAGACGCAGGTTCTCAGCAGCAGGCTTCATGCTTCTGATGTTTTGCCTTGTTATTCCGAAGAATGAAATTACCTGTCAGGGATGTTTGCAGTATAGTTTCACCATCACAGCAGAACTATTTTAAATACTACTAGATTATTAAAGTTCTCCTTTAGGAATACTTCAGAAATAATTTTGCTGCCCTCTAGCCTATTGCTGAAATCTCTCTAGCATGCCAGCATTATCCTTTATGAGCGTTTCTGAAATAGCTTTACTCACTTTACTGTCCTTTTCATTACTATTGAAATCCTTCCAGAATGCTAAAGTTAACCTTCAGCTAGATGCCAGAATAACTTTCACATTCTGGAAGGGTTTCAATACTGATTTAAAGGATATCAAAATGCACTTTTATCTTGTTTTGTTTTAGAGGAAGGATTGTGGTGGTAAAATATGGATGTATGCACTTCACTGTGTCATGTTGTGTGTTTGCATCAACACAGATAACCACTCAGGTAGGAATAATAGTGGTCCTGCAGCCCAGAGGAAGTTATTTAGAAAAAGAGCTTCTAAAAATTGCCAAAGCATGAACTGAGGTGGCAACAGGGAATGTAGTTTTCTTTGCTTAATGGACCTGTAAGTGAATTCTGCTGATCCTGCTCTGACAATGGAAGTTTTGAGAGCATGAGCCAACTTCTTTGATTAAAATGAGAAAGATCACCAACCTTTGCCCCAAACTCTGCCTGAACCCAAATTATATCTATTTTGAGGCGTGAAAAGTTCCTTCTGTTTTCTGTTGCTATGCACGCCTGGGTTCAACAGGGGAAAACATTCAAAAATGCAACAAAGACCATGCTCGTAACACTCCCAGCTCCGCAGAACAAGAATGTCCCAAAGTCCCAGCATATGCTTCTAACACTCTCATCAACACCTGAAATTATTAGGGAGTCCAATGTATCTGATGCAGAGAGCACTTACTATTCTCAATAATTCCCTCAGTTCAGGCATCTGTATTAAACCAGACAAAAATTTAAATCAGCCCCAGATTCCCACAGCTGACCTATGCATTCCTGCTACTAGCTCGCTGCAAACACCAAAAAGGCTTCTACTTGTGGCGTATGGAGAAAGCCAAAACCCCACCTCTTCTGTCAGTCGAACAGAGCGCTCAGCAGACAAAGGAAACCCAGAGACCTCCTTTTCCAGCTCAGAGCCACCCTCAGAACTGGGGGGTCACAAAGGCTCCCTGGCACCTCCTCCCAGCTGCACGCTGGCATCTGCTCAGCTGGCAGACCTTTCCCCAGCTCAGCCCCTTCCCCAGCCACCACGGCCAAGATGCTAGGTGCCTCATGGAGGGCTGTGGGTACCGAAGGCAAAAGGCACTTCCACGTCCCTCCTGCATCCAGCCTGGTCAGGAGCAGAGCCCTTATTTAGGAAGGAATAATTGTGGTGGTTGCTAGCATTTTCAGGCTCTGGCACGCAATCCTGGCTCTGCTGAAGCCTAAAGCTCTGACCAGAATCAACAGAATAAAAATAAAGCGATGAATGCCTAAGCAGTCACTGACTGTTTCTTTGCCTGCTTCTCTTCAAAGAGATTTTTGTCCATGAGTGATTTTTCCATTTTACTCTGCAATTGCATCCATAGCTTGTGGAGATCAACAAGGATGATGGGGTCAACCAAACTTCCCAGAAAGAGCCCAAAGAGTTTTGATTTAAAATAACATCTTCTGAAAAGATTTCCTACTGTGTCACTAAAAAGTCCTATTAAACTTTCATAAGGTATCCAATGATGTTTTTAAAATGGTTTGTCATAATGGAAGCCTGTAGCTAAACCAATACACAAACACAAATACACAAAAATGTGACTTTTTGTGAACACCTTATACAAATATTTTTAACAATAGTGCTATGGAGAAATATGAAGTTTGAAGAACCTGATCGTATTTCATCTTTCTGTCTTAGTATAAAACCAAGACTATTTGTTCTATACAGGAGAGCTAACATGCTTATCCTGCTGTAAAAACCTAAGGGCAACAAGGTTCTTTACCCCAGCACAATGGTCACTCCATGCACAGGGTTGCCTGTTAAACAGACAAGCTACCTTGAAAAAAGCCATCGTCTCAGGACTGCTCTGAGGCAGCGAGCTCTTTTTAAGATCACACCTGTATACACACTAGAGAAGCACCTACATTAGGGTCCACAAGCAGATGTTACACAATCTGAACGTTAAGCACATGAGTGAGCCCTGGGGATTAAAGGGATTATAGTTTCATTTTCACACAAGAGCTTTGCAGGATTAAGATCTATTCAATTGATACAAAGCAGTGACAGGTTCTCCTCTCCAGATCATGAAAATGCCTCTTGGATTAAAAGAGTACTTGCAATTGTTTGTTTTAATTCATAGCAGCTTCATTTTGTTATTGGAGGCAAAAACATGTAACTTTTCCTGTTCAGTATGGCATCCCTGATTCTTCTACTGTGCTGCTGCTGGAAGAATTAGAGTACAGGGGTAAAAGCAGTCTTGATCATATTCCCTGCCCCACCACATATTTTCACTCTTTCCCAAGTTTCCACTTCTGAATACCAGCTATTCCTCATCACAAGGGGACCTTTACTACAACAGAATATTATTTCAAAGCCATTCTAACAGTAATTAGAGGCAATTGAGTTTTATCAACTAACACAAACTGTGGGATTTCAGACTTGGATTTCAGCTGGTATTTTAATGAAGTGTGCGCTAACAACACAAAATCTTCTGTCACTCCAGCAGCTGAGTTTCATATACAGACCTTTGATAGGGAGACCATGTGTTAACACTCAGCTGCTTACAGCACATGAGTGTACACACCAGCAGCCCATAGATGACTTAGGTCAATTCGCTAACCCCCCTCCCCACCCTAGCAAAGAATCTGATGTGGTGGGTATGAGCTCTTGTTCAAGCTCCAGGAAAGCCAACTTCCAGAAACAATCTGGCCCCGACATCTGTGCTCCCGGTGAGGCACCCAGCACTTTCGCCGTGTGTTGGCGCACTCTACAAATGATGTTATGTCCTACAGACTTTGCTGCTGGGGCTGATCCTCTGTCCACCACAGCAGAACATTTTGCCACCAACTGAAGCAGGTGATTAGACACTGCACCCCTGGCACTGCACCGGGGAGGAGACTGAGTGCCAGATTCTTCAGCAGCCTGTGGCATCTTTCAGATTGCAAGCTGACTGGATCAGATCTGTCAACCAACCTGATTTTGGTGTCCTATGTAATGCTTCGTAAGCTTTCTACTGGCTAGAAATATTTCACTGCGGGGGCTTCAGTGCAAACCCTTTGCAGCATGTAGCCATCCTGATGGGAAGCAGATATTCAAAATATCTACAGGAAAGAGTCAGGAATGGACAAATCTCTTATTGGTACTTATCAAGCTTTCTGCATGCAGATGAAAAGAAAATGTTCTGAGCTTAAGCGAAGGTTGTCTGTAATTTTGCAGAAGCATTCAAAGGTGATACTGTGATACTTTCTCCTTTCTCTTCAAGTTAACCACCTGATTTCATATCTGACATGACACATTCTCAACAAAATTTGAAGTATCCACACTTATGTTATCTCTTTCACCTGTTGCTGTAACAACCACCAGGTAATAGATACATCAAGTCTGGAGAGAACAACATGAAAATTCTCTTGCACAAAAGCAAAATGTTTTGAGTATTTCTTAAAGCCATCAGAAAGCACACAGGCTTATTTAGAAGGGTCTGTTTCTTCACAGAGCAGAAACTCCAACATTCAACTTGAATTTGTGTGAGTTTTTTCCCTCTAAATCTCATCTTGATACAAATCACAAAAACTAACTAAACAACAACTTTGATGAAGATAAGGCTTTCTTTTTTAAGAAGCTGGCCATAAAAGATCTTACAAACTTGATACTGAAGATGAACTACCAAGCTCATTGGTACAACAATTTGATTAACTTTGAATTCATCATCTGGAGTATTGCTATTTGAATAATTGCAAATTATGCCAGAGAAAAGCAGTATGACTTTGCTCGAGGTAAAGCATTATTCTTTACAGATGTGAGACTGGTGCTGAAGATGAGCTACTCAATTGAATTATATTGCAATCTGATTAGTCTAGAACATCTATCTACTCTAGCAGCTTTCTGACTTAGGATAAATGAAGCAAGTGAAAACTCCCATTAATTTGTTCTGATGCCTAGTGACCCAGCCTATTTTCTGCTGAGACATCTTTCTCTTACCTTGACAAAGTTGCAAACGTTTTTCCCAACATCCATTGCTGT
The DNA here is from genome assembly GCF_965140915.1 of Aythya marila. Taxonomy (NCBI): domain Eukaryota; kingdom Metazoa; phylum Chordata; class Aves; order Anseriformes; family Anatidae; genus Aythya; species Aythya marila. The sequence continues at coordinate 444,852 of NC_139045.1, forward strand.
TGATGCTAAAAATTAACTCCAGTCTTTGAACCCCTCTGCTGACTGGGCTGGCTGCAGAGAAGGTGACAGCCCAGCAATCAAAGAGGAGAATTTTGGAAAGGAGAAAAAAGATGCTCAATTTACATGCCCCAGCAATATGATAGTGGAGAACGGGTACAGTTACAGAAGAGATGTTTCAGTTTGAGTCAGCTCTTGGTACAGTCATGCCTGTACGTACACTCAGGACAGGTCACCGTTTGGGTTGGAAATACCAAAGATGCATGATTCTAGCCTCCAGAAGTCCATGGTTCTGGAGCAATGTTCCTGCAGGCAGAGTGGCAACTAAGTTCTTCATTTTACATGTGAGCTTGATGAAGGTGTGAATAGGACTGCTGGATGTAAAACCTGTGACAGCCAAAGCCCAGATGCAATGACACAGAAAGCACCAGTATGATGCTTCAGTTTTCACTACCGAAAGACATATGATGACGTGACTAATAACATTTTAAAAAGAGAAAAGTGTGGCCTAGGAGCTCAACAGAGAGAGATAATTTCCAGACTACCCCAATAGATGGGCTTGAATTCAGAGGGTGATGCTTAGGTGCACTTTCATGACAGAGCCAAGTAACCAGAGATGAAACACTACAGAGTAACATCTAAGTTTCCTTAAGGTTCAAGTTCTCCTGTCCCTGACACAAGAAATCTTCAGAGTACCTCAGATACCAGCTTGTATGAATCGTGATCAAAGGCAGTTTGATCCCGATTTTTGATACCTTCGTTACTACAAGTGTCTGTATGGCAGGAAAATATTTCTGAAACCCATGTCATTCCTCTGCTTTCCTTCCCAAGATACATAGAAGAAGAAGGTTATTCTCATGCAAATGCAGACACGCACACATCACGCTGGATGCCTGCTGTCTTACCAGAAGAATTTGTCAGATCAAAGAATTCAGATCCATTTTTCCCAGGAAGAAGGAGATGTTCAAAGTTAAGTGGGTGGACAGAAAAATGTGAGGAAGCCTGAGCTTGTGCTTAGGAAGTGTAACAACTGATGGACTGCTGGAGAGATGGACATGCAAGCAGACCGACGAGAACAAATACTCAGTGCAAACAAGCATTTCCGGCTGCAGGCCAGACGAGATGATCACAATACTCTCTTTCTGCATCCTAATCTGCAAACCATTTGTATACATGCAAAGAGGGGACTGGATGTATAAAGATGGCCACATGAGTACACAAACCAGACTCTGTAATGGTGCACAGTTTAGCACACCTAATTCTGGCAAGCTGATTTCTAACATTTTTGTTTCCCATGTGGTATTCACAAAAATGCCACAAAAATACAATGTGTGTGGCTAACTCTTTCAAATACAGTCAGAATAAATTGCCTTAGGACTGTATATTATTGTTTTTATTATCTGCTATCCCACCAACCAGGAACCATTCAGTACCAGTTCTAAAGGTCCACATAGGAAAATTAAATATTAATCTAGTACTTCTCAAAACTGCTCATTTACATTTCTCGACAACCTTATACCACTCTTGCCAGATTAAGGAAGACTAACGCAAATTCTTTGCTGACATGGAAAACACGTGTGAACAAGGACACTGAAGGCTTCAGCTCCCACATTCATGCCCATGCTTAACATGTGTCGTGCTGGAAGAATGGCTGGGTTGGTGCAGCCAGCCCCTGCGCCCTGCTCTGAAAAGACAGGAAACCCAAGGATGCCAAAGGGAAGCCCCTTGGCAGAGCCTTCACAGGGGCCAGCAGGAACCCCAAGTCCCAGGAGCCAGCCCATCACCACAGCGCAGCTGGGGAGCCCCAGGCTGTGCTGATCCAAGTCACGGGGCCAGCCTTCTTTCCCTTTCCTTTACCTCAACTTCAGTAATGCTTTGTCTCAACCATTTGTACAGCGCCAGAGATGTCTGTCATGACAACTGACCTAGCAAGGACTGCATAATGCAGGCACATTAAATATTAATTTAAAATGCAATGTGGTGAAGAAAATCATACTTAATAGATGATAGCTTAATACTTAATAGGTGATACCATAAACTGTATATACGCACAGCCATTTCTCTTTTTCTTTTACCAAGGCAGGTACAACACACAGTAACTGACTTTCTGGACATCAGGACACTGAACATTCTGCAAGTCTCACCTGTCAAGGACTTGCTAACCTACACAAGCAAGCACTAAAAAGAGCACCATAGTATATTTTGTTCCCGAGAGTTTGATTTTGGTTTGATTTTGGCCTCAATAAGTTATCTAAATGGACACTCTGAGACATTGTGGAAATATGGAAATGAACACAGGAGTAAATAAACTTCTGCTTAAACTTCTCCTCCACCAAAGCTCAAAAGGAACTAAAGAGGGAAGCTATTTGCTGCAACCTATGTGTACCACTGCAGATGAATATAATGGAGCAATATGATTATAACATATGTAAACTAGGACAGACATATTTCAGAGACTCTCCTACAAGAATTATGTGTCAAAATAAGGTGCTAACAAAAACTAATTTTAAATTACAAGCTCCCTGTTTTATTTAGGACAGAGCTTTACATTGCACAGTTTTCTACATACCAGCATCAGAAGCATGTGACTGCTGGCAGCTGCACGATGTGCTTGTTGGTGGTCTGCAGGAATGCCTTTCAAATAACGAACAAAGATGCCTCTCTGTGGCTTTGAAAGCTCTCTGTCTCTCTTTTAGAAAATCATGCTATTCAGTGATCACATGGTGGAATTATTTATGGGAGGACCTGAGTACCTGGATACAGGTGACAGATTTCTCCAAGGGACATTTTAAAAGAAGAAATACCACAATGACTAGTGTCTTTCTAACTAACTAGGTAGATAATATCCCCCTTTCTAAAATGCATTACAACATGGACTTGGCTCATCAAGCAACTCGGTTGTCCAACAAGAACTTGAAGCAGAGACAGAAAAAAGAAACAGGGAGTTGCCCTGTAAGTATACATGCTCAGCTCTTTCCCACAAGGACTTAGGAACCTTTATGTCAGCAAGAGCATCAAGTCTATCATCTTACTGAAGGTTAAATGATAATAAAGGTACAATAACAGAAAATATATCCATTTAAATTACAGAACTGAAAGAGTAAAATTCTTTTGTAAAAACAAATAATCTCATGGTAACAGAGGAACTTAAAGAAATTAAAGAAATTAAAATAAAAATTGATGCTGAAATAAATGCAAAAGCATCATAGGAGTGAATATATTACAGAACAGCCATGTAATGACTGCAATTGGTAGCCAATATGCTTACGACAAAGTCATTTTTTTTCCTTAGCAGAAGAAAAAAAATATTATATATATATATATAAATAAAAATATAATACTCATTAATGAAGAATAATGCCTTGAAAATGTGATCTAAGTGCAGAAAAGTGGTGTTTATCTTTGGCTTGTGATGCTGACATCAACAATAGAGCTCTCTTATTAACCCACTGCCCTTAAAAATAAACAGAAGTGCACTTTAATCTTGGCAATTTTACTTTTAACTGAGATTAGTCCCTCCACTTTGTTGCACTACAGTTAGAGTGGGAGAAAACATGTGGAAATTAAGCAAAAATTATGAGTACTTTTTAGAGCACAGGAATCTGATTAAATCCTAGTTCAGGCTCTTACGTCAAAACATTTCTAAGATGCATGAAGCTCTGCACCCTTTCAGCTTCATGGCAACAATCAACAATTTACAACAATTGTGTAAAACGTTTTAAAAGTATTTATGTTCCTCATGTTAAAATATTAGTCCTTGTAAACACAGCCCTCAATGTTTGCCCCTCTGCAGTCCCCATACTGCTGTGTTCAAAGTTTCCAACTGGGGGAGCCCCCAGAAGTGTTGATTTCTTCAGGCCCCCATCCAGCACTCCAGAATCTGTTCCAAGTGATGCCTTTGATTTGAACTGGAAACTAATCAAGGCCAAATTTTGGTGGTTAAACAAGCACTCGGTTTTCGGAAAGCTCTCCCTTGGAGTGGAATTCCAGCAGGGCACAGGATGAGAGGAGGCAGTGGTGCAGGTCTGGCATCGTCTTTCCCAACAGCAGGTCTGGGGAGGGGGTCCTGCTGCCCTGGCTGAACAGGTTCGCAGTGCCCGTATTCTCCAGCACTCCCTGGTGGTATTGAGCTGTTCCTGACATCGACAGCTAAAGCCCTTTTTTTCCATGATTCCCTTTGCCTAGAACCAATGTGCTTCCCTGTTAGAATCAATGTCCCAGCTTCTTTGGCCGCAAACAATAGGAAGCCAAGGAGAGATCAGATGGAGACTGAGATGACTCCCAGCAGGGGAATTAATGGAAACAAGGAAAAGCAGCAAGGCATGCACTGCACCTGGATTACAAACTGAGCAACACAAACTCCTGCACCGTCTTTCTTTCAACTACAGGTCTAGATGGAGTGATTTGCTTGTCTGCTTATGCTCCTCCTTGATGCCATGTTTAGTGTCTCCAGTGTTCTTGCAATGAAGATTTGCCCTGCCTACCTGACCGGAGTGTGCATTTCACTCAGCAGCAGCAGGTAAAAATGTGTGCTGAAATGTCGCTGTGAATCTGTTACTTTAGGAAGTTATGATTACTGCACTGAGAAGAGGCTGTTAGGGAACAAAGGCCTATTTTCTGTGCTGAGCTGCTCTAGCATCAAACATGTTACACAAAGCACTATAATGTAAACAAGCTGGAATGAGATTGACCTTATTACACAAGGATCACAATCTAGTGGAAAGTTTGAGCCCCAAATCTGCAGTTAACACATTCTAACTTATATGAAAATGCTCCACTGGTATCACTACCCCCTGAACTGTGAAACACAGAGCAAAATTAAAGAATGACTTTTTCAGTTTCTCTGAAGAAAGAAAAAAGCAAGAGCCTTTTTGATCCAAATCAAGGAATCCAAGAAACATCTGTTTCAGTTAACAAAACCACTCTTTTATCTGTTTCTAGCTTTTCACAACTTTCTGAGTACTCTAAGCACAGCCTTTTCAGGCAGCTTGTTCCTCTCTGCATCCGATGCGCATTCAAGTGCGCAAGGTGCCCCTCAGTACGTCCAGTCTTTTGTGCAAGGGAGCGTTTAAAGAGCAGACCACCCAACTGTATCCTGCCAGATTGGAACTACTGAAAACAGCACCTTACTGTGTATTTTATTTTTAAGTTATTCATGGCCCATAACACTTTTCTCTTTAAATCACTCTTCATTTTATCAACACACAAATGCCAAAACTTGGTGTGACTGCTGTACCTAGGAGCTTTCAGAGCTGAGAGAACAGCGAGCTAAACACTGGTGTGAAAACACATGCTGATTGTCCTTTAGAGGAGCAGTGTGGCAGACAATGCAGAGATAGAAGTTTCAGCCTGCAGCACACACGTGTGTCCTATGCACAAGCACCTTTCTGGTGTGTTCTGCCTTCACGCTGCTCTGTCCACAGCTGAGATGAGAAGAGAGTCAAGGACCAGCTAAGAACAGCATGCGCTCGTCACATTAACACTGCTGGTGAGACAGAAATCAGTTCAAATAATAAACAAGATGACAAATGCACACAATCATTTTAAGCCACTTGTTGGAAGGAAGGAAGGCAGAGAAGGAAAATAGAGAAAAAAAATCTCCATTCCCAGGTGCAGAGTGTTTTCTCAAGGGAAAAACCCAAAGGGAGAGACTTGCTGTGTATCTGACCCTTTTCGGGATGATCAGAGTCAAGTGCTCTGATCTTGTAAATTCAAACAATTTTTTTGAGGATGGCATTAACCCTACACTTGTGATTTTGGCATACACACAGTACCAAGTGCATTTTGGCAAAATCTTCATGTGGAGGCAAGGCTCACTTATGACAAGCCTGGAGGTGGGGATGTACAGCAACAGCAGTGAAGAGCATCCTCCATCCTCTCCTCATCGGCAGGAAAGAGCACCACAGCATGCCACACTGTGCACATCTGTCACGGGGCTTCTGCAACGTGTGGCATGCAAGTTGCAACCTCTGCAAGCCTCCCACAGTCTGAGGAGCTGCGAGCTGCAGGAAGCCATGGTCCTGACCTGCTGTCTGCCTGGCGGCCTCCATCAGCAGGCACTGGAAAGCAGGGCCTGGCTCTGGAGAGGAGCACATCCCACAACACTCCTCGCTGGATGTGTCAGGAACCTTTCTTCACCGCGGGGCTGCTGCCTCCTGCCAGGCCCCAGCGTCACCCCCTCGTGCTTGGTTTACTCACACAGCATCAGCCTATGGGGCCTTCACAAAGATGCATTATTCCCCAGATAGCCTGGTTCTCCATACATGCCGATTTTTGGGTCTTTTTCAATTCGCTCTTCACATTTTTCAGGAAACAGGTGAGACAGAGGGCACCCTCTGACAGACCTGACTTTCTCCATAAGCCCTAAAAATTCTTTTAAGATGAAAATATGGCAGACAAAAGATGTTTCATCTCCCATCAGCTACAGCAAGAGGTTTACGGCTCACTGGAACTCTTCTTCCTGCATGCGCAAGCGTCTCCTGAGCATTCAGAAAGCTGTGCATGAATATGTAGGTATGCACAAGGCAAGCAAAGCAGATGTTGCAGGGATCTCCACTGGAGCATCTTAGATCACAGAAGTTAATCTACGACATCTTTCCCAGCTGCCAATTTGCACGTCCCTCCTCCCCTTGAAAACGCAGAGATCTCCCCTGCTGCCAGAGTGAGCAGCTTGAGCTAAAGGAGACAGCCATGCTGACAGGGCTGTGACTGCGGCTCACTGTTTTTCCTTGCAAGGGCCTCAGGACATGTAGCTCTACACCGCCAGCTGGCTGCAGTCACCACCAGAGCACCCGCACCTCCATGGGTGAAGACACATGCACAATCCCGTGTTGTGCACCAGGTCTACATCGACTACAACACTTAATTCTGCCTACAGAGCACAGGGGAATCACACGCTGGCAACACCCTCTAAATTCACATCGTGGTAGAACTGCAAGACTTGCAATTCCCCATATGCCCCACTGTCTCCCCCCACCATGTTGGTGGGGTTTCATGAAATAGAGCATTTCCCATGCAGTTTTGCTGGTAGGGGCAGTGGGCAGCATCCCACCTTGTCCTAGGCAGGGCATGGCCTCAGCAGGCACTGGGAAGGAAAGGAAAGGGCTCCTCTCATTGCTCTGCTCTGCTGGCATGCTCTCTACCTTGCTGCCACTGCCAGACGTGGGGCACAGGCATTGGAGTTTCCACAGGGGCAGGTGAAGATGTCCAACAGCAGGAGCTAGAACTGTTTTATGGGCAAGCCCTGGCAGCTCAGGAGGATCCCACTGTGTTGTGCCTGATACAGAGCTGGGGGAGCAGGTGGGATGAATTGCTTTCAGAAGACTCCATCAGCTTGTCAGGACCAGGGAAAATGCAGCTTAAGGGAGGAAGAGTTAAGGTTGCCGGTTACAGAAGTCAGCCCATGTCCCTGTCAGCTCCCACATTTACTACCCATTTACCTATAAAAACGTCTGCATGACCATCAGAGCCCAGAAATCATCATGGTTTGGGGGAGAACAGTTTCTCACAGCATACAATATATCACTCCAGACCTTTCCTATGTACATACTTGTTAAAAAAACGCAAATGTGTTGTTAAACAAACCAAAGTGCATGCCAGTGCTTCACATCAGAAAGCAGCAGTGAGCTTGCACTGGGAAAGCAATGAGGATAAAGCCTGATTATATCCTCTCACATTAAGGATGTCAGATGAGAAGCACAACTCTGTCACTTTGCTCCTTATGATGCACGGACATACAGCATTTTTGATAGCTCAGTGAAGGAAAAGGATTCATTCTTCTGTAACGGAGACATATGAGAAACGTGACAGCAGACAGCAGCTTGTACAAATGGTTCTCTGGCTGCTGACACTGGTCAATGATAATCGTACAACTTAAGCGGGAAGGATCAAATGACTCAAGATGTAGAAACAAATGAAAACAAAATCGAACTAATGTCAGGAGAGACTTCTGGAGATCTGAACATTCAAGTAGACTATCTCCACTACACAGCAAGAGTGAGCTCATTATAAAAAGCATGAGGAGTCAGACCCAGAAGAGGCATGGACAAAACTGCAATTCCCTCTTGCTCAGAGATGAGTGCTCAGCCCACATCTGCTCCTCAGAAAATCTCAGTTTCCTTTCCGACGTGTTGGGTCATTGTTCTATTTGACCACCATTACTACTGAGATCTGGTTTTAGGTTTAAGCTTTTTTTTATTATTATATTTATATTATTTATTAATTTTATATTTATAATATTTATATTTATAATATATTTATATTATTTATTAATTTTTAAAATTATTTATTATATTTAAATTATTTTATGTTATTATTATATAATAATAATATAATTTAATATAATTTTTTTAAAAAGGCTAAATGGAGAATGATACTGTCTCTTTTCAGCAGAGGATACTGAACAAATGCATAGTTTCCTCTGCACGTATGTTCCTTCAGGGGCATTTCTGCAGCAGAGATGACTAACCACACACAGCTATGCCAGCCATTTGTGTTTGTGTTCCCTTCTGTGTCTGGATCATATACGGGCTTACAAGGCAACAGCTGTTGACAAGCTAAGAGAAGCAACAGGGCAGCTCAAGCTGGGAGACTTCAGTTTCCAGGTTCAGAAGTCCCAGGTCATTTCCAAAGAGTGACCATCCTTATGTCTCCATGAGATCAGCTCAGCTGCCATCACAGTACCAGCAGTGACTCCTGGCGTTTCCCTCTGCTGTACCTGCACAGCCTCCTCAGCTTCTGCCTGATGACGTCTTGTGTGTTTCCTCCAGGGTGACTTGGACTGTGAGGCTTGCTAGCTCCATTCTGCACATCTTGATCCTGGGGCTACTTACCAGGGGAAACCCTGGGGCTACTTCCAGCTCCATCTGGTTCTGTCCTGCAGGCACTGTTGCTGGGATTCACCCACCAACTCCACTCACCTCCCACTATGTGTGTGGGGTGGGAAAAGTCCCTCCACTCTGTGTTCCCAACATAAAAGTCACTGCCAGTGCAACGAGGAGGGAGCACCTCAATGATTTTAGTGCAGCAAAGGATCTCACTTAGCTCAGGAAAAGAAACATAAAAACAATTGCTCAGATGATTTTGTCTCATTTTAAAGAAGAGAGCAAGACCCACAAGGCTGGGCTTCTCCAGACAAAGAAAACCACAAGGACTATCTCCAAAAATACCTGTTTAAATCTGGAATGTTTCTTTTGTATCCAGAGTGCCCACTGAAAGTAACAAATAGATGATGCTTTTTTCCCCACTCCGGCTAAGTCAGAGAAGCTAATAATTCGAGGAGCTGGCATTCTGTGGCTCACTTAGCTCAACTGAGGCAGGCATAAACTGTGTCCTAATGCAGATGTTTGAAGGGGGAAAAAGCTGTATTTTCTCTGGGAAAGAACGAGGAAGTGACAGACATTGAGATTTAAATGACAGCATGTGACATTAGGAGCCACAATTAAAAGTCATTATGGGCTCCACAGTAACAAATTATCATTGTATGCTACTCCTTTGGGAAAACAGCAACAAATTAATAGATAGACCACTGCCTTCAGTCACGAGGGAAAAAAAGACCAGGAAAAAAATGCCCTTGGAGCTAAACTGACTTGAGAAGAAGGGAAAGAAGCCCAGATGGCTGAGAAGTACTACCTGGGCGCTGCCAATGCACCCATGGGCATGCCACCCCGGGCAAGAGAGCTGCAGGCTGAGGAGGGGGCACGTGAATCTGACATGCAGTGTCTGTGTTAAGGCCAACTCACAGTTTATTATGGGAATGTTTGGAGAAGCTGCCTTTTTGTTCCCTTCCCCATCAGTTCAAAAAAAATGTGACTACTCCTCTGTATCTACTGAAACTTCAGTAAAGCTTCCTCTGCCTGGTCCACAGTTATGGAGAACTCCTCTCCCAAATCTGCTCTGAAAGCATTCACACCACAGAACTGAACAGGTCTGTGAGAGTCTTGAGCTCCTTCACCAGTTTTTGCAGACACAATCTTCATGTAAGTGTTTTACAGAAAACACTGTAGGGCTCTGGCCAGGGTAAGCAGCAAGGGATAGGCTGCAGCCTGTTGGAGATGTAGTTCTGGACATACCAACAGCTGTTTGATAAAGCTTATACAATAATAATATAATTTAGCTAAGTGCTGTTCCTTCCTGGTTTGTTATTTCCAGGTCTGGAAGCATGTCACTTCAAAGATGAAAGTCCCATTCCTTTACATCTGTCCAACTATTTGACACAATATATACAAATAATAACAATGATCACCAAAACTCTTGATAGCTTACTAATATGAATCATACTGGCTGCATTTTCTTGGATGGTTCCTAAAGGTGACCATGGGTTGTTTTTACTGTCTGAAATTCACCTTCAGTGAATAAACAGAAAGGTTATTTCCCTGCAATGTTGGAGAGAGAAATTGAGAGTGCACGGATGGCCAACAACAGGCTGTCAATCAGTGCCATGCCACTGATTTGAAAGCTTACACCTGCAAGTTACTTTCGTTGCTGGCTGAGCTGCGTGGGTCCCTAAATCCAGAGGGGAACAGCTTGGCAGCTTGGGTTTGCTGAGCACTCATCTCAGCTCTAAGTCTCTGAACCAAACTGAAATGAAAAATAAATAAAACAAAATAAAACAAAACAAAACAAAATAAAATAAATTACAATAAAATACATTAAAATAAAATATGAACTCAGAAGGTCTAGAGGCCGAGTGTCCTGAAGTGCAGGGTCACATCCACTACATGCCAGAGCAGAGGTCTCCCTCAGATATGGGAACAAACATCTTTTGCCTGCAGAGCGAAGTGCTTTCAGTAGGAAATGGAAGAGCAGGACAGCAGTTTCTCTCTAGCAGTTGGTACCCAACCTTTTCTGTCAGTTGTCAATGTTTTCTTCTCCCTCACTGATCCCTCTGAGTTACAATGCAGATAAAACAAACACTGCTATGGCAGAACCCAACATACTCTTTGTATACTGTAAGCCAGTCCTGCACACAAAGCAAGATCTTTATTTGTAACCAAACACAAGAATGAATTTGTTTATTTCAAAAAATAGAGATGCAATTATTGCTTTATATGCCTGATCAGCAACTAGCAGCTCTGTAAGAAACTGGAGCCTTACAGTGACAGGTGAGGTAGGATTCTTTTGCTCAAATCTGAAATTACTACAGGTTAGGTATACTAATAAGAGCTAAACACTGTAGGTCGCCTTTCTGTTCAGCATAGGAATTTCTAAGCAGCAAGTTTATTTCCTCACAGAAAAGGATATCTGAAATAGGTCGAATGAAATTTACCTGGGAAAGCCCAATTCATTCTGTACGCTGACTACTGACAGGACCCAGACAGTGACACCAGGTGCAAACACCTGTGCACCAGATATGAGAAAGCTGCCAGTCCCTTCAGTCACAGAAGGCAGTCCCACCCAGGAGCTAATCTTTTGCAGACACATGCCCACAATGACAAAAAGGAGCACAGTACTTCGTTCTGCTCACAGCAAACATGCCTGATCTGACCCTCCAGGCCAGGCACCATGCCTCAGATCATGCCTTTTAACCCATCCACCTGCCATTGGCTTGTCTACTGGCAGGTCACAGCACTGCAAAACTTCTGTAGGAGGAAAAAAACACTATTAGTGAAGAAGCTCAGGAGTGGACCACCCTTCAGCTTCTCGGAGAACAAGGGACTTTTCATCGCTTTCTGAATGGATGCTCATAGGATTTCAAAGAAAAACAATAACTTAAGCACTCCTAAATCCTTTACATGCGTACCACCACAGTCCATTCAAACAGGCACGTGCAAAAATGGCAACATACTGTTATGAGAGGCTCCTAGTTTCTCTTCCACTTTTTCATGGAGTTTGGCTGTGGTATTATTTCTGTTTTTCTAAAAACAATCCTTCTATCACCAAATCTCTTCCATAGAGTCAGCAGTTTCACCCTTTACATTCTTTAATTAAAACTGACAAATGCAAGAATAATATATAGGTCTATTACAGTACTTGTATCATATCTGTGATATCCCAGTTGTAACAAAAAAGGTTATTAGCATATATTGAAAAGCCTGAAGAAAAACAGTATGACCTTAGAGCCAGATGAGAGCAGCTGATACAACCAGAAACAATTAGAACCCGATTGTATGATTACAAAAAGATTATAACATCTCCTAAAACCTAATGATGGGTGTTTCAACAGCAAAAAAAACATATTGATGAAAACTCAGGTAAAACATCATGAAGTCAAAAAGTGAAATGATCAATCAAATTAAAATCTCTAGCTCTGTAAATGAAAACACCTTTGCTCATTACAGAGATGCATTTTGTTTCACTTATCTTTTTTTTTTTTTTTTTCCCCAATACCATGGCTTTTTCTACCTTGCTGTATTTATTGTGATGCAGAACAGTTCGCTCATTTTCTGAGGGCTGATTTGCTTCTACAGAAGCAGTCATATCTCTGCACCGAAGCACATACATGTTTATACCAGTGACAGACTCACCTTTAGCTATCTTCATTTCACTAGCGAAAGATGGGGTATGAGGAGGCCAACTATAGCCTCGCAAGACATCCAGAATGCTAAATGAGCAGGGCAAAATGTGCATGAAGCTGGCAGATAATACTTCATGATTTGCTCAGCTCTACTGCTGGATTTGCTTTCTGTGGGGACCAGAAGGGCTTCCCCTTGTTAACTCACATTTGCATGCCTGGTTAGCAGAAATTCTCCTGGGCCACCAGAGCACCTGTGCCATTGTTTGCTGGGAGAAGCTCTCCTGCTCTCCTGTCCCAGGCAGCCCACAGAGCACTGCAGTAACATACAGCTTGCAGACCAGGGGCAATCTTCTGGCACATGAACATCTGTGGGGTGAAAAAAATAGTTCCTCCAAAATTGGTCTGCTAAGAAGACTGAGCCCACCAAAAACCTCTCCTTGCCTCCTCCCCGCTCCTCCCCCTAGCTCCCATCACTCACACCCAACATATTTATTCTTACATCAGAGCAGCATTTGTATTATTTATAACAGCCAATGTTAATCATACAGACAGAACCTTCAGTTTTTATTACGTGGGTCTGCACTCAGCTGTAAAACACTTCTGCAGGCTCCAGCATGAGCAATAGGCTGAGTGGGAGGATGACCATCAAAGCCTGGGCCAGTGTCACAGAGGTGGCTGCTCAGCCTGAGACTCTTAAATCCTCTCCTTCTTATCTTTGTTACAAACAGAGGTGAAGAGACAGAAACGTCTCTCTTGAGCCATTCAATCCATCTTCAATCACTTGATGGGATGTCAGTAAATACCAAATACATTTTCCTACTATTTCCATGAATCATTACACTGTAATACAGCAAATACAGTTGTGTAACTGTGAAGCTACCTTTTGTGTGCTGCATGTACATTGTAAATTGAGAGCTTCAGTAGGGGCACTCCCCTTGTCAGTTCAAGATAGCTTGTGATTACAGAGTTATTCACATACACCATGCTCTCCTATAGAAACCTCTCTCCCCCTTTCTTGCTTCCATGTTTCTAAAATAAAGGTTATGTGGAGTGAAAGAACATTTGTTTTCCAAAGGAAAAACATAAAACTTAAACTGAAACCATGCCTCCAGAAACTTCTCCCTAACATGGAGCCATTCGTTTGCTCTCTGCAGTAGTCATATCACTTTATCTCCCTGCCTTTCAGGCTGCTCTTCATTGTGAGTCGCTGTCATTCAGGAGCCAGCTCCAGAGCACCAGGTGATATAATATAATATTTATGGGTTTCAACCTTTTCACTAGCTACTCCTCTGTATGAAACTATATATAATATATACAAGTTTGTTCAGGAAAGCAAATTGAATCTTTAAACAAATGTGGCCTACATTATACAGGGGGTCAGAGAAGGTGTGCATAATAGTCCCTTCTGGCCTGAAAATCTAGGAATCCATGAATTTAGAAATAACTGCATAAAACACTATACTCGCACCCTAAATTTTACACTAAATCTTTTCAAATATTAATGAGAAGCTGTGCAGCTGAGAGAGGATGATGCCCTTGGATCCTTGGCTAAGGGATGTTTGCCAAGCTCTCCTGAAAAAACTTTTAGCTTCTGAATGAATGAAAGCAATAGCCTTACAGGCTGGACCAGTGAGTAACAAGCGTATCAGCTCATTAAAAAATCATCATTGCCATCCGCACCACCACCACAAAACAACTCAAAGACATTACCAGCCAAGCTAGCTGCAAAGAAATTAATTGAAAAGCTTAAGTGACACCGCCAGGTCATTACCAAGGCTCTGCTGTCCCAGTGCCTTTCCAGTGGAAGACTGGCAGCTTAAATTTCTCCAAACTCCCTGTGTAGCGTAGGCCCCCTCAAGGCCTGGGCTTTGACAGCAGCCAGCAGGGACAGCAGGATACCTCTGGCACAGACTGACACAAGTGCAGGCAGGATGACTCCATTAACTCCAGCGCCTGCCCCTTGCACAGCCTGGAGGTGGGATGGTGAGCCCATGAGGACTGCAGCTGCACTCACCGCCTCTCTCTGGTGTGTGCTAATGCTTCTCCAGGCTGTTATCCCTGCTTCCTGCAGGAGGTTATCGGCCCCATGAGCTGCCACCCCAACAGCTCTACACCCTGTGCCAGCTACTGTGAAAGGCTTTAAGTAACCACTGTTTGCTGCCTGGGGTGAAGGCAACCAGCGGACTTTAAGGTGAGGAACAGACACGCCTCAGGATGCGGCGGGAGGTGGGCAGAGATTAGGTAAGATGATGGCAGAAGCCTCCTCCAGCAGGACAGCTGCAGGTGATGTACACAGGTCTTGCACAAGGCCAACTTTGCAGAATCAGCCAGGCTCCTTTGTTCTGCTCTGGCTCTGAAGTCGCACAGCCCAGAATCCATGGTAACTGTCATCCCATAAGCAGAAACACGGGTCCCCATATCCTGTGGGTCAGGTAAGGGGACGGCATCCTCTGGTTTTGTTAATGCTGCTCTCCTTTCTGTGCGTTCCCAGGTATGCTCTTTACTGCTACAGATGTTTTCCTGTCTCTACCCATGCAGATACATACAGCACAGAGCTTCCATACAGCCAGACATGGGAGCTGCTGTGAGTTGTTTGACAGGTTGGGTTTTGGCATGCAATGTGTTTCAGAGAAATTAAATCATGACTCTCTGAGAGGCACAGAAATCTTGCTTTTTGCCTCCTAATACTGCTTGAACTCGAAATGTGAGGAAAACCTCCCAGGCTTGCATGGGCATATAGCTCAGGCTATTCCCACTTGTCAGAGGAGACATGAGACCCTTTTTGAAATTCATTTTCATGTCCACAGTCTCAGCGACGAGGCCTTGTTCTCTCACAGGGGACAACACAAAGCCTGTACCTGTCAGTCATCAGGATCATAATGCTAGTGTTGAATCCTGAAGAGACAATTTGAAGAACTAGACAGGAAAAACTGTGTGGTCTTAATCCTAGCCTAATTCAGGACACCAAGTGGTTTAAAACATCTTTGGGAGCCAAAGAATGCATTGGTGTGTTAGTGGCACTAGCTACTTGCCTTCTCGCTGGGATGAGGGGAAGACAGCGAGGGCTGGAAGGAGCTGCTCTTCTTTCCGAGACCACAGGACTCCCTCAGACCGCAAGTGAGGGCACCACTCTGAGCAGGTGGACTGACATGTGCACGACTCTTTGAAAGTACTGCTGCAAATCAGAGCTGTTGGCTTTACTGAGCTGTCTAGATCTGGACTAGGCTGTTGTCCAGTTCCATGGCTGAATCAGAATTTCACAGGTGACAGATGCAATCATATGCACGTCCCCTTCAAAATATGCTGGGATGGTTTGTCCTTGCACGTGTGGTGTCAGGGCAGATAAAATCTGCTGAGCTGAATTCTGCCTCTGCACTTTCCAGAGAGATGCCATCGAGACCTGACACACAGGGGTTTGCCAAGGCTCTTTGTTCTTGGAGGGAAGGTTTGCTTTAGAATTTGAGTATAAACTAACCAAAATTACAACAACAGGAGCTGCAGTCACCTAAAAGTTCCTTAAAGTTTGGCTTGACCACATCTGAGATAAGACAACATGGAACAAAGTTTTCCAAGACATACCAACAGGAAAGCAATCCAGTCCAAAGACGTTTACTTGGCAGCTTTTTGGGCAGCTCTGCCAGGTAGTTCCCAATGGGAGGGGGGAGGACTCCTAAAACGGCCTGACCACCTCTGATAATCCCCACCAGTTTATTCAGGGCTGGGCCAGGAAATCCCCTTCCCCCAAGACATAGAGGTTGGGCTCCCAGCCGAGGAACACCCAGGTCCAACAAGCCAAGATCCTCCTTGCCTCCCCTGGACATTTGTGTTACAGCCATAATGTGACAAGGTGAGCTGTCAGATGGCCGGAGTAGGGTTGCTATTACAATGTCTTTAAAAGGGGGAGCCAAGAAGCACAGAAATGTTATTGAAATAACCGTTACAGTAAAGGCCTCCTTCTTCAATTTTGTCTAACACTGTAGCAGGAAAAAACGTACACCACATTTCTTAGCTAACCGCTCTTAGTAACATAAAATCCTTCAGTGAACAATGCCCAAATAATGGGGCACAATGGTGAGATTTACATTTCTGAAGGCAGTGTGTGAGTGAAAGGAGAGCAATCCTTTAAAGAAAATTAAAACAAGGGGGGAGTGATATCCCCTCACAGCAAGGATAAAATTGTCTTTCCACCATGAAGAATGAAAACTCTCCTTTCCACAGATGGATCTCCACAGCTTGATTGTTCATCCCCCTGTCTGTCCTGTTTGGGCAGGGCACCACACACAGACAAGATGCTGTGCCATCCATGACGAAGCTGATAGCACAGCCCTGCACTGGGGGGGAAGTTTGGAAAACTGTGCGGACAGGGATGCAAGCAGATTTAAATATTCCTTGGAATTTTTGAAGAAGTAGACATTTAGGCGAATGTTTCCAATAGCTGCTTTCAAAACCGACCTTCTCAGTGCAGCCAGTGGGAGAAAAGTACAATTAAATGGTGCTGCAGATAGACTACTATCTGCAAATCACACATTCGTGTTCAAGTTGTGAGCAGAAGCAGCAATAAGGCAGGGAAATCAACATTTTACTACAGCTTTAGCAAAAATTGGAGAAAACAGTTCTTCCCTCCTACGAGAAGCAATCATGTTATTTTTATTTTATTCAACTCATGTGCCTTATCTTCAGCACCATTTAGAAATATCAAGTGAAGTCCCAGCTGACAACAGTGACAAAAGATGCTCCTGCCTTCACTTAACTGAGGATTTTATTTATACTCCTGGCAAACCACCATGACAGCACTGCCCACGCCATTCTAACTCTGTTGATGACTGTGTGTTGCCTCCATTTCTGAAAAGAAAGGAAGCAATAAAAAGGGGAGCATAAGGTGGTGTGTTGAGGCTTTAGAAAACAGGTATGGAGTATGGCTATTAGTCTCTTCCTCCTCTTTTGGAAATCACTGAAATGACACAAAACTACTACAAGAGCTGGTCCAGACAGGGTGCAAACAAGGAGCATTGACTGCAATAAAGAAGTTTTCCAAAGAAGGGGGCACTGGGCAGTACTGACTGTGTCCCCACAAAACATCTTGAGCATCCTGTATAAGTCCAAGCACCCTGTATTAAGTCACACCTCCATCATGCACCTACCTGCAGGGATGGCTTGGTCTAAAATAACCATGATGTAACTACGCCTTCACAGACTAGCAGCTTGTATAAATAGTCTGAGGGCTTCACGGGTCTGTAGGAAATTTACCTGCATGCAACAACACTAGCACTTCCTTTCTTAAATGCCTCCAAATGTGCTGGGAAAGTCATTATTAGTGCATTGCTTTTAAAATTGTGCAGGAAATAATTTGGAAACAGGAAGCCTCTAAAGGAATCTATGAGATGCACAACCAGGGATGATATGAGTGTCACAGACCCTCAGGTACTAGAAACCATGTGTGCCAAGCCATGGAAAAGCTCACAATGATTGCTTATTCATTGAGGAACAACGGATCCTAATCTTAGAACTTCAAAACAAAACAGAGAGAGAGGGATTTGCACCTTTGTTCACAAATGTGTTTAAAAAATCAGACTGATGACTTTCTATGCAGTTGCAGTGCACCTGCGCTTATTTTGCACAGCACCCTAAGACCTAAATCACTCACCCATTCACATATTTGCTGCAAAGGTAGACTTTATAGATGCAGGGGAAGGAAATCTGTTTGGATTTTGTATGTCCATATGTCTCGCTCTCTCTGACTCTTGTTTTAAACAGATAGATGAACACAAACAGTATGCACATGCATGAAAGTATATGCTGATACAATGTCTTCAGACTGCATGAGCTGGGGATACCTGCTTTAGCTACAGCAGGGAGTTTTCTCCCCCTCCACCACCCCAAAAAACATTGACATGTCACAGGGAAACAGTGGAGGAGGTGAAAAATGTGTGAGAGAAGGAAGAAAAGCTGAATGTGACAGGAGGTGGGTCACACATTCCCCCAACCTCTGCAAAGGACACAGCACTGGCTCTGTGTTATCCAGCAATGTCCCCCTGGCTGAAAAAAAAAAATAAAAAAAATAAAAAGAGGCACATGTAGTATACACAAATTTGAATGTACCCTACAGCCCTGTGCGATGGATTCTCCATAACATGACTAGCTGCACACACCACTAATTGCAGAGGCTGCTAATCCATCCGAGGAGGTAAATTACATTAGCGTTCAACAGGATTTACATATATCCAGTCTTATTTCTGAATCAGCCAGCAATTACAGCTTAAACTATTGAACACGCAGCTTGCTGTGGGCCTAAATAACATTTAATAGCATTAACGACACACTTGCCAGTAAGCCTCCCAATCTCTTTCTGGGTGCATCGATGAACACAAGAACACTGCAGCGCCGCACCGCAGCACAGCCTCCCCCGAGGCCTCTGCTCCTGCAAGCTATGGCTGGGTGAGCCGAGGAGCACCCAGGGCCATGCACATGCCTCAGGGACGCCCCTTGCCTGTGGCTGGCTCCGCGGCACATGGCACCTCTGCTATTGGCAGAAGTCAACAAGGTGGGGATCAGAGCACCATCTGCACCACACATATTGCACAAACCACACCTGCTCTCAAGAAGACCCGTGGCAAAGCTTTCATTTTCCTGATGGAGATCCGAAGTTAACGTGACAAAGGTAAGTGCAAAAACACAGGTGCTTTTCTGAACCAGAGCCAAAACCCATGCAAAGTATTTAACAAGTACAAAAGGTGTTTGCTTTTTTTTTTTTTTTCTTTTTTTATGAGCACCTCTGCAAATTGTGTTATTGCAAACATTCCCGCCTGTAAACCCTTTTGCTAGCATTTTCTTCAAAATGGAGCAAAAAAGGTGATGTATTTGTTCACAGGGAGGCCGTCCGAGGTAGACAAATCAGATGACTGTGAATGACCATCTGTAAGTCCTTGTGCAGTACGCACTCTGGTATGTCAAATAGTCATTACTATTATCAGAAGGATTTAACACAGTTGCTCCACCATAACTTCATCATCCATTACTAAATCATTCTCACTTCATTTTGATTGTCTTGGTAGCAGCAAACAGACCTTTGAAACAAAACAAAATAAAACAACAACACAACATATATTTATACTTTTCTATCTTAGTATTCAAGATATTAAGGGAGACTGAAAAGCCAGCTGTAATACAGGGCTGTCAGTAATGCTGTGCATTGCTCTTCTCCCTTTGTGATGTACTCAATTGACAGCAAGTAAAACGAAGTGAATCCTACTAAAGATGAGTGATCTCTCAGGGAGGCAGATGACTCTGTATATGCACACAGCCAGGTAAATATGGTGATATGGAGTAGCCCTTAGAAAATAACAGCACCATTCAGTGTGAAACAACTTTGGCATCCTCTTTCCTTCTGAGCAAAACTGGGCTCCCTTAGTTTTCCTCACTACCACTTTGTGAGTAGACAGGTACCGAGTGATTTTTGATAGCACTTAAAGTATTTCAGAAAGATCACTCAAAGAGACCAAATGGTGTAACTAGATGAAAATGCAACTGCTATTTCAGTGGTCAGAATAAATGAATTGGGTTTATTTGATCATGACAGCAGATAAGAGTTAGTATGTACCCTTTTAAAGTATCAGTTGATCTGCTGGAGCCATAAACGGATAAGACCCAGGACTTTTCATAACCAGTCTCACAATTGCTGCCTCTCACCATTCTGCAAAACGAACTAATTTATTAGTGCCAACTTAGAGCACCTCGCTGACACGGCCCCAGCTTCACTCAGTGCAGCAGGGAAGGTATGCCCTACCACCCACGACAGGGAAGCCCAACATCAAACATGATCAGTTCCCTACTACCACTTTAAGACCATGAGGCCTGCATCCCTAACATCTGTCTGATTGTTCTCAGGTCCCATGACCAGGGAAAATAGAACCTGGATGAGAACTTGGTACAGGGCTTGCTGCAGCTTATGGCAGGCAAGGGCTCAGCTCTCTTTTGGCCATATGCACCTGTATAAGAGCAGATGTATGTTTGTTTTAGTGCAGTAAAAGATAGACATGGGATGACCTCAATATTTCAGGAAAATAAAAAGCAGATGAATGGCTTTCCCAGCACTTCTTGGATGCAGTTATTCAGGCCAGCAGCAGAAGAAACTTGTCACTTTTATACAAAGATCACTTAAACTGATCTGTACTTTACTGCAGCCTCAAAGTCACTCCACTTTTAGGGATGTCCAAACAGATTAAATACCAAAAACAAACTACTAAGGGTAGTCTAGTGAGCAGGGGCTTATGTCAGGATTCAAGAAAGAGGGTTTACAGATAGCCTTTGGATTCACCTGAAGACACAACTAGGGGAGGGATTAAGAAAAACAAAACCTCATTAATGTTTTTAGCAAGTATGAGTGATGAGAGACAGATATTTTTCTGCAACAGAAAGACAACAGGCTGCACCTTAACACAAAGCGTCCCTACAACAGTACCATGTCTTTAAGGAAAGCTGTGTTCATTTAATAGAGGCAAAAATGTCAATAATGAACAGAAGAGGAGAAGGTTGGAAAGCTCTGAGAAAGTGACCGACCTGTAATTTTCAGAGGCAGACATGAAGCCAAGGGTTATAAGGTGTGGGTACATAAAATAAAATTATATACATGTGAGTGAATAAGGCAAGAAAGGCATCCAATTACACCATCATCTAGTCCTGCAAATCTGTACTGGTGCCAGTAGCTGCATCACTCCATTCCTAAGGTGGTTTTATCACAGCTGCGTTTGCACTTGGAGCTTTTGGTCTCTTCAGGACTCGTACCCTCGGCTGGGGGGACAACCCAAGCGCTCCCAGTGTAACTGGCATGGCCATTACCATACAGCACACCTGCACAGTAACTTGCACCAAAGGGCTTGGCCACACAAGGCAGCAGAAGCTCTGGGCCGGTCAGTGCTGAAGCAGCACGGAAGGACATTATCATTGAGCTTCTCCTCTCCCCTGGGCAGCGCGTCCTGCATGCCAGGTCAGCTGCTGCCTGGGCCAGACTCCCTGGTGGTACACACTGCCGCAGCATTGCATGCCACTCCCACGGCTCCCTGGTGCATGCTGGCTCCCTCTTAGCAAGGGGATCTTGCCTGAGTCCAGCAGGGCTGCTTCCCCGTGCACGTACAAACAATTAAGGCACCTGAAGATTGCAACCGGCTGTCTCCTACCTGATCACCAAGGGCATGGCCGATGCAGACACTCTTGCTAACGTGCACCGTATTAAATGCATGTCAGGCACAGGCTGGACCGGGGCAGGTCAACAGAGCTCTGCAGTATAAAGGAGCTATAAATAAGGAAGCAGGGCTCCAAAAATCTCTGAGTGGCTGCTAGCTTCAACAGCAACAGCTTTTGGTTGCTCAGATTTTTATTTTGATTTTTGATTATTTTATTTTTTTTTTAATAACAGACACCCCCTGGTGAAATATGTGCTAGGTGTTTAGGAAATCCATCCATTCTATCTTTAAGTATCCTGAAATCCAACCAGTAAATCCCCCACATCTGACCCTGTTCTGATTTAAAACGGTGGGTTGATGGGAACAGGTTCACTCATTAAAACTTCCCTGGTAGGGAAAAGTATGATATGACTGAAGGTATCCATAGCAATCAGTAACTTCTCCAAGCTTTAAAGTTTGCTTTTTATACAGTCAGTTAGTAAAATTTAAATGGAAGTCATTTTGTAGCAAACATTCTATATACTCTGAGTGCAGTACTGTGAGAATTTAGAACTACCTGTTCTTGTCTACAGATGTGTCCATTTATATGAACAGAAACCTATCTGGAGAGCTGGTGCTCAGCCTCAGATCGTTTGGGTCAGGCAGAAGGCCTCCATGAACTTTCTTAAAAAACAGACGCTATTTGAGGTGCTATACTATTAAACATGTACCCTATGCAGATCACGCAGCTGCAGTCTGGCAAGGCTTTCTTTCTAGTATAATCTCTGTAATATACAGAAGATTCACACAAGCTCTGGCATATACTGTGGGGCACGAGGTTAACACATCTGGCATAGGATGAAAACATTCTCAATCACAGGTTAGAGGAAATCCACCCAGTGATTTTAATGGCTCTGGCTAAGGCCCTGTATAGACAGCCAGATGCACACAGGTCACACTTGCTTCGAAGCAGGTCTTCCATCCTGCACAAAACAAGTCTTGTAAAAAAAAAAACCACCCTGCTTAAAAACCACAGACTGGAAAAGCTGACTCTCATTCATCTGATGGTAATCCTAGAAAATAATTCATACATCAGAAATTAAGACCGATGCTGATTTGCCTTTAAAAGCATGATGTAGAACCCATGCTGAAATAAATACTCTGAATGAAGCTTAGAATTTATGCAGTGAGAGCATGATTGTTTCTAATTAAATGATGAGCACTAAAGCAATCCATGGTAGAACCCACCTGATTTAATGCTGGTGGGAGTAAAAAAAAGAAAAAAAAAAAAAAAAAAAGAAGAAGAACTGATTGATTCACATTATTCAGCATACCTTCCTCCGGTACTTGCTGCAAAATTTCTCCAACGCTTTGTGCTGAGTTTATGTAACAGGATGTGCTGGAGACTGTACAGCAGATTTGGCTTGGGAAAGAGGAGAGCTGCCATTCTGAGAAAGCCATCCTGGGTCATCTGCCTTCCGGAGCTGTAAACCTTCCTAACTATCTGTCAATGTAGATGCTGAACTGCTCCAGCAAGGAGCTGAATTCAGGGCTGCTATGAGACTCATGAAAGCACAGAAACCCATCAAGGGAATCCAGGGCTGCCTTTCACTTGGCAGCAGTTCAGTTACTTTGTCATCATTTGGCTGGGCACCTGTCTCATCTGATTCATTTTCTGGTTTTGCACAACATCAACTCTCTATCTTCATCTGTGAAATTTGAAGAAGTTTCCATGGTGTACACTGCCTGCTGCTAAATGCCTCTGATATCTGCCTGTGACCTCTGGCAAGGCTTCTATAGAAGCTGCAGCAGCTGCTGTGGTACAAGAGGCTTCCACAAGACGGTGGTATATCACAAGTCTTTTGCTCCATCTGGACCGAGCTCTCTACAGACTTCGGGGCCACACGTTGCTTTATGCCAAAGCCCAGGAATAATTCACTGCTGTGGAAAGGCCACCTCCAGAGAGCTAGAAAACAAAAAAGGACAGGCGGCGCAATTTTCTGTTATTAAAATTCAGTTGTTCAAGCAAAATTGCATGTCATCTGCCTCACATTTCTCATTGTAATGGTCACTTCATTTTCATCCCTTTCTTTTGGAGCATTGGTGTCAGTAAGCTTCGCCCAAAGCCATGTTATATTGCAAGCATGTTTGAGATGAATGGAGCTGCTGTTCCCTCCAGATAACATTGTCAGAGCTGAACATTTTTGGCCCTAAAGGTGAATGACAAAGCTTTTGTAATGCCGTATTTTTACAACTGTAAATGATCCCAAGTAATTTAGAGAACATGGGCAAATGCCTGCTTTTAAAAATCAAGGGGGTGAAGTGCAAGCAGCTGAACTATGCCAGCTCCTCACCCAGCATCAGAGCTTTCCTACAGCTGCACAGCCGACATGCTGAGGGTGGGCCAGCCCAGGGGACCAATTTGCATCTACCATTTGCAGATTTTGCTCTGTCCTCCTGTCAGCAATTAATAAAAAATCCAGAAAGGCCTTGATTGCCACTCCTTTGGGAACTATATCAAAACAAACAAACAAACAAACAAACCCCACCACCTTATACGAATTAATTTTTCAATTTAGATGAAACCATGTATTCAAGACGATCCTGACGAGGAAATGACATGGGTACGAGAACCTCCTGCCACTTGCTGGGTTTCAGTGCTGATGACAACTGTCCTGCTCTGAATTTCTTGTTCCCTGAAGAGGTAAAACCAGAAAGCTTGCTTTCCTCTGCTATTATTTTCCCTAGAGAAAATGGCTTGCTATGTCCAAGCTCAAAAGGATGCCAACAAGTCCAAAGATGAAACACTTAACCAGCAGTAACAAAAGCAAATGAAAAAATAAAGTCCAAGCTGTTAAATGTTGGGGGACCACAGCAATACTCTCTGATGTCTGTGGGAAGACTAACAGATCACACCGTGACTTCTAATGATCCAATCTGCATTGATGCTGATAAGCAAGCCGGAAGTAACACAGTTTGATTTTCAGCTTCTGGGGAGTCTGTCCACTGCTGGCAGTTTGGAAAACCACCGGACTGCAGGTAGCTAAGCACCTTTGATATCAAATTGCTGGAAAAAGTGCAACAGCTTTTTGTGGCCCTCAGTTTTACAGCTGTTTGTCAGTTAGACCCACATGGCCAAATACAGTACGTTTGACTTTTCCTGTCTCCAGAGTTACAGAAATCTAGAGCTTTTGTGTTTCTAGCCTCCAATAAAATGAGCCCCTTTTCTTGCTGTCAGGTGGAGCAGCTAACTGATATACTTGTACCAGTGAGCTACAAAAATGTCCTTTTGTAATTACAATTGGAGAGTTTGCCATATCAAACAACCGTGAAGGGCATAATCAAAGCTCTTACTTCCTACCTGCCTCTCTGTCAGGCCCTTCTCCACTCAGTGGCATTAGATTGTTTCCATTACCATCCAACTCTTTCCCTGTATATGCTTGAATTGTTTGGTAGGATGCATGACATAGATATTAAACTCATACCAAGCAGATAGTGTGTATATCCAATTAAGTATAAAATGGACACTTTTCTGCATAGGAGCTCATTGCTTATGCTTGTCTGGTATATTGAAAAATGCATTTCTGGGAAGCTGATATAAAGTTTTGTAAAACATACTTCATCACAGTGATAAAAATAAACTTACATCTGTACTGAAAGATGATATTAAGTAATAAGGCAGAGATGATTTTGTCTGTTGGAATAACCAAGAAAGCTTAAGGAGAATGTTTACTCTGAGTGTTTGAATAGCATTTAAGAAAAGACTTATCTCCAAATTCTTCTTGCAAGACAAGAACCATTTTGGCAGAAATATTTTTACTTTCTCTCTCTTCTGCCCTTCAGCACAGAGAAAAATGCAAGCACACTCATAGCTGTATAGCCTTTTTGGAGTGAAGCCCATAAGGCCTTGGCCAATTGAAAGGTACATCCTAGTCCAGTACTGTATATCATACCTTCAAAAATATGTAAAACCAACCTCTTGTAGGCCCTGTCACCTTGTCTCCCATGTCCACAGACACAGGCAGGGACAGTTCTTAGCCACAAACACACAATTGCGTATTCACCTAGCACAGCGTGAAGTCTGGCTGCCTGGAAAAACTGTTAATCATTGGGGAACAGTTAGAAAGGGGGCTGAGGACTGGAACAACATGGTCCTAACACCAACTACTAGCCATGATGTGAACCTCTGGGAAGATTCACATCTGACACTGGTTTTACATCATTCTAACTGTGCTGGAGTTAGGGAAAGATCTACTCCACACTTCCAGCAGGATTGTGGAATCTGTCTCTGATTCTCCCATGATGTATCTGCCAGCTTCAGTTCCCTGTCATTATTACCTAGTGCTGTATACCCCCTGCTGAGCCTCAGATCTGCCTCTCAGGAAGGAAAGACAGGTTTAACTGATACTAGATCCAGTTTATTTCTGTCCACCCCAGCCTAGAAAAGCTTCTTTCTTCTCTGTGCATCAGCCAGATACTGACTTGGTTCTCTGGGGCAGCTGCTACGTAAGGCACACTGAGCCCACTCCTCATGCTACACAAAAGCAGACACCACAGCTCTCATACAGCTCTCCTACATATATACAGCAGCATTCCCTGCTCCTTAGCAGAGGTGTGCCCCCTTATGGTACAGCCACTAAGACTTGACTCTCTTTTGCCTTTCTTATCAGTTTTCAGTTTTCTTTTCTTTTGAAACCTGGTGCTCTGCAGTGCTCCATCACATTTCAATGCCAGGCTGAGATCTACACTTCACAGCTGCCTGTTGTTCTTGCAGGTCTCATTTCTGGATAGACACAAACACTTTCTGGTAAATGATAAACACAAATATTCCATCAGGTAGCTAACTCTAGTGAGTATTTAAATTATTTTACTTAAATCGGATTACGTGGCTGGTAAAAAGGTAAAATACTGCGATGATAAGCAGGATATCAAACTAACTTCATGCCGCTTTAGCAATGTTATGATTACTGTGATTGGAGAAATGACAAAGCTGTAGCACTACCCTATTAACCTAAGCTTTCCACATCGTTTTAACTCAGAAACATGGTCCTCCTGCTTGTATCCACTACCCTGGTAGAGTTGGAGATGTTGAGGGAAAATATACCTTTTAAAATGAGCTCTTGGATCTAGGTTCTGACTGGGTCACCACAAAGATCTAAGACGAGGTTGAATGAATAGTGAGGTGGAACATTTCTCATTACTTGTCAGATGCTTTAAATTCTGCATTTTCTTTTGAACGGCAGTCCTCAAACTGCAGGATACAGGCAGTAATAAGGTGATATATTTGAGACATCAGAATAAGTTTGCATTATAATAATACTGACTAAAGTTACAGCCATGCTTTACCAAGTCTGTTGGAGTTTGATTTGCAGTACCTCAGAGGATTGCAAATTCTTGCTTGGGAGACACTGCCTGTAAATATGCTTTCTTAACTTTACCTGTGCTATTGCAGTTAGTTTTCAAAAAATATTCAAAGTGGTAAATGCTTATTTGTGGCTTTGTGGCTTATTTACATATGAACATATAAAATCCACAGCTAGGACTCTGAGGAATTTCTCCAAATGTTTATAGATGCCAGTAAACTTAAAATTAAAAAAAAAATACTTCTGTCAATAAAAGTTCCCCTTTTGCTATGTTGATAATGATCCTTTTAAAACCCTTTATTACACTAGAAAATCAAAATTGTGTCTGCTAACTCCTGAAACCATTGTTTATGCAAAAGCCTACTAAATGAAGAGACCAATATAAAATACCCTTGAAGACAGCTTTAGTAACTTCAAACCAAAACTGTCCTCCAGACCTGACACAGGACGCTTGTATGAAGCCTTTAAATTACCACACGAGTAGGATGTCAAGGCACTACACTGCAGCCAGATGTTAACTCACCGTGCCCATGTCCCTAGAAGATAAGTGCTCATTTGACCGGCCCATCAAGGCAACCAAGGCAGAGTGGCCATATACATTATCAGCTGGATGCATTTGCTAAAAATGTGTGTCTGTGTGTGTTTAGATCAATACCAAACTAGGAGGGCCACATGTGCTTCATGCCCAGCCAGGCTGTGACCCCAGGCTGTGCAATGAGGAGTGTGCCGACAGCCAAATGGCTCCCAGCAGCACACGCCTGCAGTTAGCTGTGTACTCTGTTTCTCCTGGAAATCAAGTATCTTTCAGGTTCTTTGCATCTAAAATGGGCAGATTAATGACTTCCGTGGTAACTGCTTGAATCCAGTTCTGGACTTTATTTTTTTGATCATTGCAGTGATCCAGAGGAAACCATTATGAAACGTGTAGTTATTTCCAGAGGCTATTCCTCCTGCTTTCAAAAGCCAGTCTTCATCACAGTTTCTGGAGAGCCTTCTCATCACAGCATCCCCCAGATAAATACACCTGGTTTACAGGTTCATAGCAATCAATGGACCTTTCAAACAGATGCTGTTGGAACACATAACGTGTCAATTCCCAGTCACCCCCTCCTGCAGAAAGATGGCTCTTGGATTTCGATGGAGAGATGGAGACCAAGCAGCCAACTGCAAACATGAGGAACTCCGCTGTACAGTTGCCAGGGGATGCCACTGTGACATTTCAGATTAATAGCCATGTTTTGTTTTCCTTATCCAAATACTGCAGATTTTGGTTTCTTTTTCCGCTGACACAGAAGTCTCCTTCTCCAAGTGGGAAGACGGGAAGGGAAATATTTTACTACAACTTTACATGGAACAGTTTCCTTCCTAGCACTGCTATCCAGACTGGATGGTTTATTGCATATATTTCCTCTAGTATTTTCTGAATGTTGTAAATTTGTCTCAGCCTCTATGGTAAGGAAAGTGTAGAAGTGGGTTCTCAACCATTTTGCTTACTTTTTTCTTTTTTCTTTTTTTTTTTTTTTTTTTCTCTTCAGCAGAGTACTTTTTAACTCACTTTATTATTCACAATTAAGCTTGTGCCTTCCTGCCACTGAACAGAAAGAATGAACGCCTGACAGCATGAACACCATGCTGCTTATGAGGACTGCTTTCGTTGGGTAGCAGTTTGGAACAACATAATTTATAATAATTAACACATTAACATTCCAATAATAAGTAGTCTTCTCTGTACTCTCAGAGTACACTGCAATAACACCATCATCATAATAGTTAAAACATTACCTTAGCCTGCCAGAATCACTGGCTCGCAATCTGCAATGCTGAATTAAGAAGCTCCTTCTATTCCCATACACTTCATAGGTTATTTATTTTCAATGTAGCCTTTGGTTCAGAAACCATAACCACACCGGTGCTAGGCCCACCTTTCCTCCCTTCTCCTTACAGATCTGTACTCATCACCCCCACATTACTGTCTCTCCACCTGGACCACAGTTACCCTTCAAACAACTGTGCTGCCACAGCCACAGGTCGGGGGAGCAGCCATCCCCCGCACCCCCAGCCTACTGCAGAGGGTTGCAGACTTCATCTCTCACCACTCCCAGCAGGCACTTGCTGGTGTACAAAATACCACAGAAAAGAGACTAAGTCAGGGTATTCTTAGTGTTAAATCTGGAATATGCTACTCTATTCTTTCATTTACTAAGCAAAAAATAAAAATAAAAAATGACGGGTGTAATTACTGCACCTCATTCTGCAGCCTTGGTCAGATGATTTGCACTGCCCCAACACAGCAAGTGAATCTCAACCACAGCGTGCCTTCTGAATCCACACATGAAGTACCAGGGAGGTGCCCTGGCACCAAGGAAAGGCAGACGAGGGAAAGGGACCACCGGCAGTCAGAGCCCAGCTTCTGACTCTGCTCCACGTCCTACCTGTTGCTGGTTGGATGGCGAGGGCCAGCACCCCGCCATTTGCACACAAAGGCCCAGTTTCCCTGTTCAGACAGAAAATCTCCAACACTGTCATGGCAATGTGCGGCCCCTCCTGCAAAAGGGACTTTGATCTTCTGATCCAAACAAGACTCTGATCTTACCCTGAGGCTCATAGGTGAAAGTGCTGAAGAAATAATAACAGATGGAATATCACAGTGATGTATTAATTACCATACAGAACCATATAAAGCTAACCGGGGAATGTTTCTGGGCAAAGATCTCATAAATAAACTGAACGCGAATGCATAAATAAGTAGAACGCAAAAACATAGGGCCATTATAACAGCATATGTGTGAAACTTATTTTTGTCTCTATGTTAAGCAGTCCTTGACATCTCTTTAAAAATTTATATATTTATACTGGCAAACGAACAATCCCGTCCACCTAAACTACAGAGAGAAACCAAAAATATGCTGGATAGCTTTACCAGCAAGATCTATTTTGTCTTTCAAATGTATTCCAATTCCTTCTAATGCCTACCTGCCCATCACATTTCTCAGGAACTACGTAGTGCCACCTGAGGAAGGTATTTGAAGTTACATCCATGCTCTAATGGTCAAAATCATAAACTAAGCAACACCTTCGAGGAAGAAGGCATAGTAAGAACTACCTAGTGAATAATTTGGATCT
Organism: Aythya marila; assembly: GCF_965140915.1. NCBI lineage: Eukaryota > Metazoa > Chordata > Aves > Anseriformes > Anatidae > Aythya > Aythya marila. The sequence continues at coordinate 474,947 of NC_139045.1, forward strand.
GGCAAATCTTGGTCCCTAAAAGGTACTGGGCTTTCTAATGCTTGCTCCAAAGAAGCCAACTGCTGCCTAGAGGTGTCCAGCAACGGCCCCCAGCACCGGGCTATCTGTGCTGCTGAGCCCCCTGCACAGCACATCTCAGTCACCTTCCTGCTCCTCCCTCACCTGTGAGCTGGTTTCAAGCTCCATTGCACTCTGCCATGGCTCCACCAGGGAAGTGACAGTACCAATATGAACATTCAACATTTCTTCTAAAACCAGCCAATACGGATAGCCACACAAACACTGGGTCTAGGGATAGCATTGACTTAACTAATGTGTACTGCACAAGGCAGGGTTTTCTCCAATATTCTGGAGCATTAAGCTCCTTTGATGAATTGCAAAGTGTATTTTATGATTTTTCTTAAAAATATTTCCTTTAAACTGTTCAATACAGTGATCAGGATAGTAATGGCTATTTTCAGCCTTGGCAAAGGTTTTCTATTATAATTCCTTGTCCTCTGTTGCTTGTAATTTTCCATAAGTTTCACCTCTCAGGCTGAGATTTTCCAGCCCTGAGGTCTGCCCCAAACCAGAGTTTTTTTTTTGGAAAGCTGAAGAAACTTTCCCTTCAGTTCAGCAGTGCAAGTTTAACAAGGGTCCCTTAGACCAGCGCAGTAAAACTCTCCTCGTTGAAACCAAAACCAACACACATTCTGGTACCTATTGCTACAATCAGGATGCAGAAACAGGACAAAAAAATTATTCAGGCTAAATAAGACTGTTAGATACACTAGACTAAATTCTTCCATGGTGTCAGCTATGGTGAGCTCCCCACCGCCAATGGGATTACACTGCTTTACACCCAGGCTGAGCCAAGCCTGCTCTCTTCCTGTGAGTGCACAGCTCAGGCTCTCCCTTGTCGCTCCATACCGTTCCAAGATCTGGCAGGCTGTCCCTTTGAAGTATTTAATACTCAGCGAGATCCCCTACTGCAAGTTCAGGATGTTTCAGTGCCACACAGGCTGCTGCTGCTCCAGGCAGGGCTTGGTGAACACCCCCTAGCCCTGGCGCTGCATCCCTCCCGAGGCACCCTCGCTCCTCTCTTCCCACTGCCACACAACCGCTCAGGCTGGGGAGGGTGAGCCCTCCCAACTGGAAGGTCTCCAGACGTCTGTGTCTTCCCCCTTCCCTTGTGCATGCTGGAAGGGAGCCACGTTGCACAAGGAGCAGCCCCTGCACCCTCACGCATCTCTGAGGTCTTTGTTTGCGCTATGGGAAGCAGTCAGGCTCCTGCAGCACCAGACACCCGGCCCACACAGGTCCTTCTCCAGCTCCAGCAGCCAGTTCTGCTTCCCTCTCCCCAGGGCTACAGGATCACCTTCTGGTGACATCTGGTCACCACTTCTGCAGGTTCTTTTGCCTCGGGCAAAGAGATCAAGAGCCTCTGGTGCCAGCCTGCCAAACATGGTGAGCAGGCACCCAGTGCTCACACAGCCCAGGCCTGCTTCCACCCTTGTGCTCCCTGCTCCCAGGTCAGACCTCTCCCCCGTCTCTCCAAAGACATGCACAGAGACAGATAAAAGCAGAGACATGCAAAGAGACAGATAAAAGTACCTACAAATGGTAAGAGGATGAATCCTTTTGGTTCTGAAACAGACTCCAGGCCTTAAATTCCTTAGCAGTTATATATTTTTTTTCTTTTTAAAAAAGTTCTCCTGTTAGCACTTATTCAAGTGAAAATCACCACCTTGCTATGTTTAGAGAAATGGGCTCTTTACAGCTAATTAATTATCTGCCCGTTAAACTCAAGCATTCACCTAAACATGTGTTTGCCTTGTGGGAAAAGTGTGCCTTTTTCACACCTCTCATTATAAACCAGGCAGAAATACAGGCTGACGACAGATGAAGGTAAAAACCACCTGCTCTTATTCAACAAGATCTATCACGACAGCAACCCCTTCTAACAAACCTGTTGATTAAATAGAAAAAAAAGGATCCTATGGAATTATTTATTGCAATTAGAGAAAGCACAAAGAACACACAAAACAACAACCAAAACCTACCAGGAAACATCCCAAGATTCATAAAAAGGACTATTTACTTTCTCAGCAGATCTGATCCGTGCTTCTGAACAAAAATCTTTGTCTTGTCACATGGAGAAAATGGTTCGCTTGCTTATACATATGGTATAATGATCCCACTTGACACCTTGAAAGGAAACCACACAATTGCTGACACTGCTCAGTAATTTGCTCAGCTTTGGATTTTGATCTGAACTCTCCCTGGTTTGGGATGAAGATCAGTTTGAACACTGTTAAAAGTACTTACCTTGTTGACTCTGAGCAGTTTAACTTGCTCACAGATCAACTGCAAAGAAGAGGACGTTAATGGCAGCCAGGACAGTTTCCCACGCTTTAGACCTGATTTGCACTTCAAACTACCAAGACGAATTAAGTGAAAACAGCAGGAGAGATCTCAAAATTTAATTTTTATGCCTGTTTTTTCTCCCTCCCCCTGCAAGTCCCTGGGTATTTGGCCCATAGAAAGATTGCAGTGTCAGCTTTCATAATCAGCACTGGAAAAAGGTAACGAGTAATCAAAGCATCCCGTCCCTGTCCTTAGTGCATGTCCCGGGAGACTGCTGCTAAGCTCTCAGGAGCAGGCAGTGCTTTGGGCTGGAGAAGGGGTCAGCAGCCACCAGCTGACGCAAGAAGGGAACTGCAGCAACAGAAACGCTCACAGAGAAGAGAAGCCAACTCCATCACTCTGGAGGTCTCATTTGTGTTTGTTTGTTTGTTTTTTTTTTTTGATAAACGATGGATATATAGGAGTGAGTGCATAAATAAAGCTGTTGAGGTGTCAGTGCCCTTATGAGAGAGAGTGTGTGTGCTGGAGAAAGTGGTCCAAACCCCCAAATCCCCTAGGGTGCAATGAAACTGCATTAGTACTAACAGATTGCACAAGTCTGCTCTCTGTTCATAAATGAGGACCCTGATGCGGGTCTGTCAGCAACTGGTAAGCTGAAGGAGGACACAGCTACACAGAGCAGCTCCATCTCCCTCTATTAGAACATCAAACCCCGGTCCCATTGTCAAACTTCTCCAAGTACCATTTGTTCTTCCCACCACCAGAAACAACCTTTCCATATTTAAGAACAAGTCCTTCAGGACTGTTACAGTTCCTAGATATGCTTGAAAAAACTTGAGTGATGTATCTATGCTGTCCTTACATTTTAGCTACTAGCACAAGCAGTCTCTTAGGGCACTCTTCCACATGAGCTGTGCAAGCATGTCCTCCACATGTCACAGCCCTGGAACAGAGTTCAGCTATCGACCACAATGATTCTCCATTTTCCTTTTTATTGTTTTGCCATGATTCTCATTGTGCTGTTTGAGGTACCAGTTATGTTCCCAGGGATACTATCTGTGGAGCTGTGGAGTCAGATGCTGGGCTCAAGAGCCCGAGGCTTGCAAATTTCTGTCTTAACTCTGACTAGACTACAAAACTTCCTTTCTCCCACCCTTTTAAGCATCAGAGTCCATAACAAAGATCCTCCCTTAGAGGACTATACAGAAACGGGGACACAATATACCTTTTTTTTTTTTTTTTTTTAACTCTAAGGAGTGGAAGAAACAGAGAACCACCAGTGATCTCCCCTCTCTCCTTGCCACCTCAGAAACACGTTGTATGCAACATTAACTTGTGAGTAACATAGACAGATGATTTGCTTAAACAGGATCTCTTGATCCTGAACCCAGGAACATCTGAGTTAACGGGAAGTAGTTAGCACAGAGGCTTGATGAAGTGCTTATGGCAGTTTATGCTGCCAGTATAAAAGAAGTTCATGCCATCTCTCATACAGCTAACGCTGCTATCAGGTGGAATAACAACACATTTAGGCTCAGACTGCTCACATTGCTTGAATGGAAGCAAAGAAGTTTTCATTACACCCACAGTAAAAACAGCAAAAGTTTAAACAACTTGTTATTAGCTGCAGCATCTCCCCTTGATTGAAGCTAGTGCTTTGTTTAACCATTCACAGTCAGCTGAAACACCTGTGCACAGGCATGGCACTTTGGCAGCAGCATGAGGTCTCTTGAGTCAGGTCTGATCTCCTGATCTTCTCCTCCTAAAAACAACATTGACCTGAGTAGCTTTCTGCAAGTCTCAGAGACTTAATGTACCTCATCTGTCAGTCTTTAAGACAAATAATACCAGGCTGAATTCAGGGAATCTCATGGGGCTTGAAAGTAGTTTGTAAAAGAGTATGGGACAGACCTAAATAAAATTTGCTTGTGGAAGTTGATGAATTTTGGCAATTCATCAAGGCCACCTCTTACACCATAAAATGCAGAAGTGATTGCTACTATTGTTTCTTCCATTTAAAATGCAGGGATAAAGTGACATGTCTAAACATGCTAGTGAAGAGAGGGTAAAGAAGTGATAATTTATTTTATGAAGAAAGTGGGAGATGCATTGCCACTGAAAGACTTAAGATCAAATAACTGTATGCCTACTAAATGGAGTGGCTGGAATTCTGCACCACAGCACAACACAATTGATTTAAAATAATTTGGTCCAAGTGCTGCAAAAACTGCTAAACAGGCAGGGAATATAGCATTGGCTCTGAAAAACAGTTTTGGCTGAGGAGTTTTTGGAGATGCACTGCTATCTATCAACAATACACAAATAAAGAAAAAAAGACACAACCTTTATAGAGTTGATGTGAAAAACAAAGTCCAGAAATTCGGCACAGTATTGAAATTCCAGGAGATTAAAAGCTCCCTGGTAGTCAATAAACGACAACTAGATACATTTCTTCTTAAAGACCTTCCCTGAACAGAAAATAAAAGCATTTCCAAAGTGAATGTTCACTGGACACAGTACATTTTCTCCCAGCTGTATTACCAAGGCAGGACAATTTTGCAAACACTTTGCAGCTTGCATGGCAAATGGAGACAATTTGTTTCCAAGGAACTGTGAGGAAAATAGTAATGACAGATGGACAACTGCCCTTCCTGGTTCTCTTCCCTCAGGAAAGGTGAGGCGATTTCTAAGGAGTCTTAAAAAATAAAATAAGATGCCCGCTACCTTGTGTAGAACAGCTTATGTTGCTGGTTTATTCTTTACAAATAGTCACTATGGGTTGGCAGGGGACCAAAGGACTATGAATCTCACAGTTAGAATTCAGCAGTCGCCATCTAGAGGGCCTAAGATCATTTTGTTGGGATTCCTGATCCAGGAAGAAAGTAGCCACCGACATGGTTAACAGCATAAAATGAATTCCCTCTCTCCTCTTCCCTTCACTATACGAAGCTCTACCCACCTTTTCATCTGCTCACAAGTGGCAACATTTGCCACTTCACACTGTTCATTGCATGTCCATCATTTTCTTCAGATACCTGTTATACAGTGAAAGGAGACAAAAAGAATGTAAAGGGGGTTGAGAAATGGTGTGGCAACCCTGTTGTCTCCCAGTTCCCTTCCAACACAAACCATCTGCTCTCAGCATGCTAAATGCCAGCTTCCTAGCAAAGCATTAAACCAAATACACCGACCTCAAAAGACTAAATTGCTGCCTAGATTAGGGCTGATAGACTGCAAAAGTTCATGTAGTCCCTCCAGTTTCTGAAAAGAGGATGGAATACGAAGTAGTCCATACAATGCTCCTTTCTTACACAGAAGACAATGACAACAAAATATGGAAGGACATCTCCTTGAGCATTAACCTCATCATTAGGCCAATTCTGAGCATACATCATGCTCTGTCACTCCTCTGATTAAAGTCTGTCTGCAGTATAGGTAGTTCCTCTTCAGGTAGTTTTATTTTTTTCCAACATTCAGTTTATAATACCACCAAATGCCTTTCTTGCATAAAGTGCTTCTCATGACTTGGAACACTATTTGTTTTTATTGACACAGGAAAGGTCAACACTTTATATCTGCACCTTGTCATCAGTGGTAGGCATAGAGAATGTCCTTTCTGTAGATAAAGGAATGGTTCAATAGCTATTTATGTCCATAAAACCTTTACGAACTTGTCTAGGCTGAAGAATGGGACGATCGTGTGGGGAGGGCTGCATCATCATCTCAAAGGAGTCTCCAGAATGCTAGTAACCAGCTCAACTTTGGGTGTGAAAGACGATGTCATTCAGAAAGTGGCACTTGACCCAAAAGATGTGGGGAAGTCTGCAATACGCACAGTTCATTTAGACTTGTAGCATGAATTAAGTAACAGCTGACATATCCAGAGGACAGCGGTTAGTATGTGCAACCAGTCCTCACTACCTAATCCAACCTGAAATGTAATTCAATTGATTTCTTCTCCCCCAAAATGACTCACTCCCAAAGTCAGCTCTCAGAAAACTTCACCGATGCAATTTGTTGGCTCTCCCAGAAAGCAAATATGCTTCTGCTGCTTGTCACTAGCACTGATTTTTCTCAGTGACAAAGTACTGTCTTCCAGCTTGGGTGAGTTATAACTTCTTCGGGTTCAAGTTAACAGAGAACTTAATTCTTTAGTACCTAGCATCCTATTCCCGATCATCCTTTCCACTTCTCCACTTATTTTCAAGTCTGAAAGGATCAACACTCACTCTAAAGAGCATGTAAGCACCACCCTCTCCCCATCAGAAACTAACATTCCCCTCCTCCTTGCTTGCAGAGCCCTCATCGTGAATGCTCTGCAAACCAGACATTTACAAATAACCTGTTCACGGTCCTCCACAAGGAGGAAAAGATACATCCACTGAATTGAATTCACGTAATCTTAACTACCTACGACAAAACTGGGCAAGGCATGCACTGAAATCAAAACTGTAGTATGGGCAGAGAGCTATTTACAGAAAAGAGCAAGCCACAAACACTTTGTAGAAGAGGTGGGTTTAGCAAACAGACTTGAAGAGGTACACCAATGCAAAGAAAACTCTCCTCCAACTTCCACTGCAAGTTTTTGAACTCTTTAAAAACTGGAAGGTGCATATATGGCTTGAAAGCACTATCAGGCCAGTCATTATTCAGCTAGAGCCCCATAAGCACGCATAGAGACTGGAAGCAGCTAGAAGAAAGAATGGTAACGAATTGAGACAAAAAATTAAATGAGAGCAGTTGAAGCAGTAAGATTATTCCTGACTTGGAAGATGAAGGTCTGGCAGGGGAATATGGCTTTGTTAAGGCTCATGAAGCCAGAAGAAGGATTCAAACAGAAAAAACGTCAATTACCCTGTGCTGTGTGAAAGGAAGTCCATTTTGGCAACCATGTTTTGGCAGATGGCAAGGGACAATGTGACACACAATGGATGTAGAGAGATTATTTTAGTCTGCTAGTCAAGATCTTGGCATGGACACAAGGTTTAACGGTGAATGATTAGAAGACCACAGGATGTATTAGCCTTAATTTTTCGAGACTGCTCCTGAAGAGACATGTGCCAGACTACGGCTTGTTCCTGCACTTTGGTTTGTCAGAGCCTAAGGGAAACACAGAAAAGCACTTCTCTGTTGCCCTGGGTCTGTGATTCCATGCAAGTGCTTCGCGGTACACACCAAGCTGTCACTGCCCATACCTCTGAACACAATTTTCGGTGGGAGGGCCCCAGAAAAGAGCTTAGACTCACACAGCACAGTATAGATGGTAACAACATGGCTCATCTACACCTGCAGTCCGAGGCAAGGCTCATGTGTGCTTCTACTGAAGCACAGTGCCCGGCCAGATTTTCTGTATGAATTCCCAGCACCCATCTGTGACTTTGCTGAGAAGCAGCACAGAAATGGATCCACGGCTCACAGGGTGTCTGACAAAGAACCTCAACGAGAACAGAAGGCCAAACTCACCACACAAAGTATATTCGTAGCACAGTTTGGTGCCATATGGATGAGAGGGGGAATGCTGCCCAGGAGCCCTCAAGTTCAGTGAAGCTGTTGAGGATGCCCACAGCTTTCACAGGACATCTTATTTTCACCAAGTTACCAATTTATCACATGCTTTACTTCCAACCACCAAATTAAAGACTTTTCAATGCAAGGTAGATGGTGGAAGAAGGGAACAGCTAATCAGACTTCTTGGGACTGCAGATTCTCTCATCAAACTTTTGTTACCTCCTGCTTCAAGGCAGCATATCAATACCAAAAGCAAATAATTTCTCAGAGCTTAAATTTGGTTTTCCCAGGTTTAACCTAATCTAATCTAATCCCATCCTAATACTAAGGCTGTGTGAGCAGAGGTTAATATAAAGAAGGCTCAATCAAGTATGTAACTCACCCATGGCTTTTGAAACAAATCCAAAAGCTGCCTCTCAGTCAGAAAGTCTGTTTGGCGTGAAGACTTTCAAAAAGTACATTTTCTGAACACATGGAAACAAAGATCAGAAGAATACTTTAATGCTGTTACAGGCAGTTGAGCAAGCCAGAAAAACAGAAAATGAAACTAAATCAACAGGGGAGCTGATGCCACACAGGCTATGCTCTGTGCAGGCTGCGAGCCTCCTCGCTCACACACACCGAAAAGAAGCCAATTATACCAAGACTTAACAGGCATTAAAAACATCAAGTGTATCAACAGTACTACTAATCCTGAACTAGAGGTAACACAGCTTACTCTTGTCTACCTCATGGAAAGAAAGCTTGGAACATCATCACATCTTTCCTCGTAACATTCTTGCCTGAGATGCACGTATTTAGCCCCACTGCTGCCAGCAGCAATTTGTGACTGAACTTTGGACCACCATTACCCTTCCCTCAGAACAAGGAAAACATCTCCATACTGCTGCTTGAGCCAGAAACATGCAGCAAAATACTCTCCTCCCATATTTCCAAGACAGATGTTATAGGTATTTTCTACTCTTAAAAGACTGTCTCTAATAATTTAACAGCACATACAGGTGCTGCCATAAGTTCATCTCAGCTCCCAGTAGTGACTGGCAAACCTAACCACCACCAAGTTCCTCATAATACTGGAAGAGGGTGAAGCCTGTGAAGGCCGCATAGCAGGAATCAAACCTCTCCTTTGCATGCACAGATCAGGAGACATGCTATAAAGCGTCCCAGGTCTCTTACGGTCCACACACCAAACTTCCCTTCTGTGGACACCAGAGGTCGGAGATAAAGTATATGTGTGGCCTCTTCCCACGTGGCACTTCTCCTTGGTCCAACACTGCAGCCACAGCCAGAGCCATCTGTCTGAGGTCAAACTGCAAACCTGAGGCCACTTGCAGACCCAACCTGAGGTCATGCTCTCCAGCTTCAACCACTGGGTAGTGAATCCTCCAGTACTGCTACATAAGCTTGCAGCACACATCTTCTTTTACCTAAGCGTGCTAAGCGAAAGGCGCATTAGAAGCTGTGTGGATTAAATGTGGTGGTGTTTTTTCTTTTTTTTTTCCTTTCTTCTGTGCAGAGACTCTGCTTATTAAACACCTCCTGCACTATTAAAACAGCTGCATACTGTGCAGCTTTGAGCACAGAGGTCCCTGATTCATTTTCCTGTCACAGCTAAAGCCATGATGGTCAATGCTGGTTTGCAATAGCATGTTTTGAAAAATTACTTGCCATGAAAATACTCAGTTGAGAGCAGCACTTTTTTTCCAGTCATCTTTCACCCCTGCTTCTTCCTTCGTTTTTTATACAAGCATCAAAGGAGACCCAGCACAGGATTTCCATCAAAAGCACTGTATGTCTAAAAACTGAATCCAAAATACTTTAAAACCTTAACTCAAATACACTGGACATGCATATTGCACTTTTTTTCCCCAACAGCAATACCCAGTCATAGAAATTTATCCAGAAACAAGAGAAAAAGACATTCTATTGGAAAGCTACACAGACTTTTAGAATTGCCTCAGCTTGGTCTAGTTCACTCATTTGTTTTTTCTGCTTCCTGTTGTATTTACATAACTTCGTTAATATTTTCTTCATGCTATGTTTATTTAAAAGTTAGAAACTGCAAGACAGTTAAGCTCTAATGTACTAGTAAAAAAAAAAAAAAAGTGAAGATTATGTAAAATCAAACAGGTTGCATATTTCTTCTGAGTGTTTTAGGCACGCGTTCCTCAAGACAAATAGACAATGCTTCATTCCCCTTCCCTAGAAAGGAGTCTACAAAAAGTGTTCTTGCTGACTTTTCAAAGCATCTGAACCTACCTGTGAGGTACGCTGCATGGTGTTTCACAGCCCATCAGAAGGTTTAAACTCTGTGTATGCCTTTTTGCAGCCCATACCTTTCTGCATGGCAAGAAGCAGAGGTCTGGAGGTAGTTGCAAGCACCATCTCTGCTCTGGAGTTGCTGCTACAAGATTTGGTTGATGTGGTGCATTCAAAAGACTCCTCACCGTGGTGTGCACTTCACTGGAAGTGATTCTGAATCACTTCCAGTGTCAGCACACTTAAGCCACCTTCAGCATCATCACAAACCTAGACATTAAATCCAAAAACACATTAAAGGGTTCAACCCGCCTTTCTACATTGCTTTATGTTCCCTAACATCCTCACCAGCACTCGCCTACCGGAAAAGAAAGGTTGGGAGGGAAGGCCTCTAGGAAAGGAAGATAACAGACAGCACTCAAACCAAAATAACCATTTAACAGCAAACCGCAATGTCCTACTGCCACCAGAGTCATGAGTGCTGTAACAAGTCCAGAAGAAAGGCCCAGCAAGGACTGAGTCTGCTCTTCAGCAGTGTCCCAAAGGGAACCTCGGCCCTGGTGGTGATGGAGATGCAGCCAGCAACTGTGGTATCATGCTATTGACAACTGGCTGCTCTGAGTGTCTGGGGAAAGCAGGTAATGAAAAACTGACATGTTAAAAAGGGGGGGATTGACATCTCCCCCACACATTCTACTTCTACATTGCACATAAGATGTCAGACAAAACGTGGGAGAGCAGACATAGAAGACAACCTGGGAGAAGACAAGGCTCAGGGGCAGGGGAATCTTACCCATGTGTTTAAGTCCCTGAAGGGAAGGTGCAGGAGACAGAGCCAGGCCCTTTTCAGTGGTGCCCAGGGACAGGGCAAGATGTAAAGGGCACATACAGGAGCATAGGAGGTTCCCTCTGACCATCAGGGAATAGTTTTGACTGTGCAGGTGGCAGAGAGCTGGCAGAGGCTGCCAGGGAGCTTGCGAGTCCCCCTCCCTTCAGACTTACAAGCACTGCCCAGATGTGGTCCTGGGTGGCCCTGCTGGAGGGGCTGGGACCAGAGGGACCCAGGGGTGCCTCCAGCCTCTGCACCTCTGGGATTGTGCAATGCGAAATGACTTCCCACTGAACATGCTGCTTCTGCATGGATATCCTGGGACTTTGCAGCCTGGGTTGTCAGAGTGCAGTGCAGCATTAATTGCCAGGTAAGATGCATGGGGCAGTTCAAGGCTTACACTGCAGTTTACAAATTCTCAGTTGTTATAGTAGAAAGGAAAACTAAGTCACTCTAGGATCGCTTGAGAGTTAGAGAAAACATGTAAAACAAAAGGAAGCAGTTGAATGCATTTTTAAAAGCCAAAGAGGTATGTCGAGGCAAAGTGAGAATCAGTCTGGCTTTTGGAGATTTCTTAACGGGACAGCAGGTTACCTGTGATTCCCAAAACACTACAAAGTAAAACAACATTTGTATATAAGTTTGACCTGTGGGCATGCAGGGGAAAACATCACCAGAAATGTCTCAGCCCTGCTTGTCTATGGAAAACAAGAGACAGCATAAGTGGCCAGTTCGGTGTCAGCTGCAGGTGCTGTGGTACATTTTGCAGTGAAACAAATACTCGTCCCCCTTCCAATAATTCCTGTCTCAGTAGCATGATGACTGAATGCTAGGACATTACAAGTAATAGAGAAGATCATGGGAAATTGGATTAACAGAGCTTTCCAAAGTTAAAAAAGAAAAACTAACAGACTGTACAGAACTAGCTTATGCATGAAGCCAGTGCCTAAAGTCAATAAAATCTGTTAGTAAAGTAACCTGAAAACCTTTAAGAAATTAGAGTACACACGGATTTATTGAAACATTAACTAACAAGACGCAGGTCAAAAGTAGTCCAAAATTTTTTCTCTTAGGCATTCGGAGGAACAAAATATTCCCTGTTCAAAAGCAAAGCATTTGGTAAACAGACCTACTGTGACAAAAAGAAAATGTTTTGAAAATATTCATTTTCCAAGTCTTAGATGTCATTTCAGTTGTATTTTTGCGCACTTTTTATCTGATCTCAGAATTGTGCTTTTGGCTTCCTGAGCTCTCCTCTACTTGCAACTGCAAGAGGCTGTTAGCCATCTCTGCCAGGTATGCTGTTCTGCCTACTCTTGCTGAGAAGCTAAACATTTACTTCAACACTGTAAATGAGAAAATGGACAGAATGGTTTCAAAGGGCATCTGCTCACTCTGCCACCCCACCATCCCCATCCACACATTAGCACTCTCCAGCAGTGTGTCAGCATGCCAGGACATTTTGTACCTCTAACAGTTAGATGCATCACACAGATAACGCTGTCAGCAGCGTCCCAGTACTGCCCACAAGGAACCAGTGCCTCCACAGTGCTCCTTACAGGATGGTTAGCAGGGAGCTGGGGCTAAAGGCTCAAGGCTGACCAGCACTCCACAGCTCCCACAGCCACTTTGCCCACAGAGTGTTCAGGACTGGCGATGCCAGGAGGAACATCGGATGCTTCAGCCAGGCAGCCCTGCCAGCAGCCAGAGCAGTCAGCACTGCTCATGAGGCACGGACGGAGTGGTACGTGTCTGTCTGCTACAGCACCGAAGGGGCAAGGTGTGGACTGTCAGTAAATGATCTGGAAGGCTTTCTGAGCAGGTACCATAAAGCTGCAGCAGTAAAGTTCATGTTCCACAGTTAACCCCAGAGGCTGCCAAAAGCACGAGTTCAACAATGAAATCGTCAAGTGCTGAGGGAATCTTTGCCAGTCCCTACAGAGGCTTTCTGCACAGCCCAAGGTGCCAGCCACACTCTGTAATGTGATCTAATCTCATCAGGCTTTACGGAGAGTTCAGTTTACAATTCCCCCAGTCTATTCCATTTATCACTGAGTGACTTCACCTAAAAAGAATCCAAAAAAAAACACACCCAGCCTGTATTTTGGTGTAGTTCTCTTCCCTTCATTTTTTTTTCCCTCCTAGAAATTGCCGCCCAAAGTGAATACTTGCAGTGTTTCTGTTCCATAAACAGCTCCGTGCTTAGCAGCGGGCAGCAGCCAGGTTCAGTCCTCTCTCTGATCCTGTGTTTACACGGAGCTGTAGGTGGACTTAGACCATCTTCCATATTTGGGATCTGCTCAGAGCTGAGTGACCTCAGGGCAATCCACCAATGCTCCATCCATCTCCTAGGGCTGCAGAGGGGCCCTCGGAGCAAGCAGAACACAGCCAGAATGTGCTCCGCTGCCTCTCCCCCTGGCAGGGGCTGCCCCAGCCGGGGGCTCCTGTTCTGCCTGCACACAGCATCTGTGCCCCACACCTGCACAGAGCCACAAGCACCCTGACTGTAACAGCCCCAGGAAAACAGCAAGTGCAGGGCTGCACAGCCTGGAGCAATGCAAGCCTCCCCTGAGGCCCATGGATTCGAGGCATCTGTGGGGCCATCGGGATGCAGCAGGTCTGGAATGGGCACCCGCCTGCCAAAGTGTGCACCATGGTGGGTGCGCTGAGCACAGAGGGGCTGTGGATCAGGCAGCCCCACAGAAACTGGCTGATGTGCCTCATGAGAACAGCGCTACTGAAATCATACATCATGAAAATCTGCCTTAGTGAACGCTGAAACAGGAACAACAGGAAGAAAGCAAGAGGAGCCCAATGAGGCACCAGAAGCTGTTAATAAAGACAGAAGAAGAAATTTCTGGTTAATCAACATCGAGGTCACAGTCTTGTGGAATAAATTTCATATACAGTGAATAACTCACACAGGGCGATGGCACGTTTAGCATCAACTCTTGCCAAAGATTTGTTTGCTTAATGACTTTTCTCTTCTTTTTCAGGCCAGCCACCTCTGACAGCAGAGAGCTTGTTAAAAGAGCTAAATGCCATTGAAAATGTGCTGCTAATCCTACTCATCAACAAACGTTAACCACGAAGTGATAATAAAGAGAAGAAAGAAAAGATGTGGCTCCAATCGGGATTACGCCTGGTAAATGCAGAGACCCCCATCACTCTCTGACAAGCAGTTCTCATACTGTTTCTCCAAATATATGTCACCATGCCTGATTTTGCAAAAGTGCTTTGATGTTCTTTTGCAGACGGATATGCTGCACTTTTCCTTTGGCTTGTACAAACAAAGACAGGCATTTTAGTTTTCACGGCAAATACTGTCAGATGTTTTATGTGCAGCAATGAAAATTAAGTAAATCTTTGGTATTACAAGTCTTCCTCACTTGAAACAGGCTTGGCTTAGCTACTGGTGAATGTGAGAAAAAATATATAATTTTGTTCTAGACAAACAAGTTTACAGATGTTCATAATGTTTTGAATAACTCAGTACTCACCGACTTTAATGATCTCTGTGGAATCTGTTGGGAAGCAATAGTTGTGGAAACGAGCACATCAAACTGGCCTTGAGCTCTTCCCAGATTCTGACCTTTTCTGCACACACACCCTCTCACTCTACATCATCTCATGGATCAATGTAATTCCATCATGTTGCAGGCAACTATTCCGCTCTCATTTGAAGCTTGCTGCTTAAATTTCATGTTGAAGGAGCATGCTAGCCTTCAAAAGCTTGCCTGTTCCTCCAAACACACTGCTTTCAATGAAAAGAACAAAAATTCATGTCTACAAAAAGTCACTGCTCCTCCATCAATGCTCACCTCCCTCTGGTTGTGCTGTTCCATTTTCTTTCCAAGGAAAGCACTTTGCCACCTCCCCTCTACTCCTTTCAAGACCAACCAGTAACACTCTCAGGATGCCTGAGCAAATTCTGATTCACAGTCAACTTCTCCAAGCAGTTCTGCATCTTGTTAAGAGCCGTTTTTGAGCCTTCAGATGAGTCACTTACAAACTGCTAGGCCACTAGTAATATTATAGGGTTCAGCTAAATTTGTTCTTTATTACTACTGCTAGAAGCTACAATAAAGTAAGCCTTAGGGTCAGGGTTTGATCAAAAGCAGCACTGAGAGGCTCTCTATTTCACATGGAGGTAAGTGGAGCTAAAGGGGGAAAATAGCTCCTTCACAGAACATGGCCTGCTTATGTGCTATTGTGTCTTAAAACATCTTTGCTGACATGTTCAAATAGTTAAATGGTTATCTGCAACACAGTAATGTCCTTCTCTAAAATATGAGCTTTTCAGTTAATAATGATTTTGCTCAAGAAAAGCAAGTTTAAAAGACATGCTTTTTATTTCTGCCAATCAGACAATATAAGTGTAAGGTAACCAGGCATTTCTTGGTATAGTACAGATACACCTATATAAACGATAAGTAGGTATAAAAAAAATCCTTCCCCTGAATGTCTTTAGTATCTGAAAACCATTCAGAGTCCTGCTGTACTTCTATAACGTTTATGTTAGAAGTGCTTCTAAGCGCTTTTTTTTGACCATTTCAGTTATGTTTTCCTCTAGCATTGAGTAACCTCATTTCACAGTGTTGTGGAATGCAAAATGACAGAGTATAGCTACCTATCTATGTCTGCACAAACATTTCTGTTTTGTCTTTTTCTTTTTTAAATCGGGGCTGAAGTTATTTTTGAGGCATTTTTATATATCCACTAACATTTTGCTTTGCTTTTATTTATATATATATATACATATATATATATATATATAGTTGCTGCTGCTCACTGCTGCAGTTAACAGTGAAGCAAATGCAGCATTTTTTTTTCCTAGAAGACAGCACTAACATTTCATGTGTTCAAGCTTCCAAGTATTAGGAAGAAGCATGTGGAAGCTTTGTGAACCTCAGTGTCAATGTAAGGTATGAAGGTCCGGCACACTTACACCAGGCTCCCTCTTTCAGAAGTTGTCAGGTCTGCCACTGCTTCTCAGTTTCACAAGCCTACCACATAGCTGATGATTTTACAGCCAGCCCACAGATTAACATGCTCTCTAAACCACAACTCTGAAGATATTACTTTGGATTTCATGAAAGTGTAAACATACTGTGTTTTTTTTTAAACATCACAATTGTCGTTCAAATTTTTATCAAGCAGGAATTTTATGTGGGTGCCTCTAGGTGTTTGTTTCTGACCACTTCTCACAAGTATCCACAATAAATATAAGCACAACTAACACTACTTGAAATGAATTACAGCTCGGACGCCAGCACCACAATCTGGAAGGCCTGCAAGTTAGGGCATTTACAGAAACAGTACTTGAAATGGATACAGATATAACAGCTAGCAGCTCTGCTCTTTGCTCTGGTTCCCAAGAAAACACCAGTCCAGCCTCCAGTGCCCTTCGACTTCGCAGCACCAACAGGTGGTGCCATCTCGCTGAGATGTGTTCTGCTGCCACAATCTGAATGCAGTCACCATGACACTGCCAACATGAGCTCTGCCAGCACCTTAGGTGCAAATGGAGTGATTCCCTCAAAAACAGGACCTAACTTCTTTCCAAATAATGCAAGTCTGCACCGTTTTCAATAATAAATGCAAAACTTTTCCTGAATGGTGACAACCTTCCATAAATTAGGCAGGAATACGAAGTCTTGAGGGAATAAATCGATCTACTACTCCAGTTGGCCAGGAGGAAATGAAGGCAGAGAGAATTACTGCTACTTGGAAATTCCAAGCAAGTGCTCAGTTGCTCAGGGCAGCAGAAGCAGTGAGCATCATCACAGAAATCCCAACATCCAAGGAGCACAACAGGAATCAACTGGGTTTCCATTTTTCCATTCCTATAAAGGCTGACTCCAAGGGAAAACAGAATCCCTGTTACGATTAAGTTTAGTTTCACACTTTTGATAAAAACAGTTAGGACACCCCTAACTGTCAAAGTAAAGCCAGGCGTTATCAGCCCCAGTAACTTCAATCTGCAATGAACAAGAAAGAGTAGGAGACCCCCAGCAAAGGGGTATACACATTCTGCTTCAGAAGACCATCACGCTCTTCACATCATTTTCAACAGTTTTGTATATTTTAAGGTAGGTCCTTACAATTTATTCTTTCATGCAAAGATTAACAACTACTGAAAGAATAATTCACCATCTCACTTATCACCAGTGTCCTCTGATCTTCTCTCATTTAGTTAGAGCTATGTCTATGCATATATCCCCCCTAAACACATTTCCACGTGTGAACACACACTCAACCATATTGCTTTACATTTAAATAGATATTGCTTTTAAAATTTTAATGTAGATGTGACTGAAAGATCTTTGGTAGCAGAGAAATTAGATTGTGAAGTCGAGTGAGAAAGACAGAAAACACAAAAATATTAAAATACCATTTTCTATGCAAGGGGCCAGAATTTGATCTCCTTTTTCCGTGTATAATCTCACATCACTTTTACTGAAGCTGGAGGGGTTTAAAAATGCAAAAAGTAGGACAGCATGCTTACCCTTGCTAGAAAGCAAGAGGAGACAAAATTTGAAAGCACAAGAGTCTTTTTTTTTTTTTTTTTTTTTTTTTTTTTTTTTTTTCCTGCAGTTGTAAGGTTTTGAAGTCCTCTCAAATCCAGACAGATGTCCTAAGTCATGAGTATCATGAAAAAGATATGTAAAGTAGGCTGAAACTTCCTTTCCTAAAGTGGAGATAGGGTAAGTACTCCTGGGTGCTGCAGAAACCTGCAGCAGCTGCAGGGCAATCATCACTTGGCTTCTATATTCAGGCACCTGTTCATAGGGTGGTTCCCCACTTCCTGCTCTAACTTATTCTTCCCGACAGACACCAAGTAAAAAAACAATGTTCAAAAGGAGAACATCTCATTAGTTGCCCTTACAAAAAAGGACAAAGCTGTTAGATATTAAAAAGGGCACAGTTGCCGTTCTATGGAAGGAGATAGGATCCACACAGACCTTTCAAGTGTTTTCCACGTGTAGCAAACTGCTGAACCAAAATACCCACTTGGGTTTCTGTATACATCACAAAGAAATGAAAGTGAGGGGAGGATCAAAAACTGCCCTGAGCTCTTTTCAAATACAATTAAGGACTCAACAGGACATTTCAGTTCTTGATTTAGAGTCCTCCCCACTTTGGCAAAAGAAGCAAAGGAGCACTGCCCTTCCTAAGCCTGAACTTCTGACTTCACCCCACATGGACAGAGCATGCTTTACCACCATAAGGTCTTCTGCAGGGATCAAATAGATCACTCTCCCTGTTCCCCTCACCAGCTACTGGTGCCAAGACATTCTTCTAGGGGGAACAGCTTTGACAAAAATGTCACCTGAGCTCCAAGCATGGAATTACGCAAACTCTGTTTTGTGTACTACCAGACTGAGTTATTCCTATGGTACAGAAACCTATATGCCAACAAATCTTAAAGGTATTTTGCTACTCAGGCCTTTCAAGCTGTTGCCAGTCTTAGCAGAACTGCCCCCAAAGCACTGCACAAACTCACAAGAATTAGTGAGCAAACGAACATTTGATAGGAGAGAGTGATAGGCATTATTTGGGAAGGCCAGTCACGCCACGTTAGAGCTAGTAAATAGTTTGCACTCTAGGCATCCACTACAATATGAAGACTCAGAGAGCTTTGCTCTCCTGCTCTCACCACCCTTTGTATCATTAAATCAAATATTCACATAAGGTATTTAGGACCTGCTTGCCAGATTGCAAAGGTAGATGTTGCTTTTGGCTCTCCCAACACAGCCAAGCCCTGAAGTGAAGCCAAGACCTGCAATCATTTGCCTTGGTTGAAACAAAAATAAACACACCCCGTACCATATGCACTTCTGAGGTAATTACTGCCATTAAATCACAGCCCGGAAATGAATTTTAAAATATGCAATGAGGCTGAGTACAAAAAACCTATGTTAAAACCGTGTTAAATGCCTGCTTATACCATGCCAAAATGAGAAGACCGCCACTGAAAGAAGCAACTAGAACTCCAGCCCACCTCATTGGGCCCAGCCACTGTGACCCACAGGATTAAGCCAAACCATCTCTGGGTAGGGGATGACCTGCAGGCTCAGATTGAACAGGCCAGTTACCACAGCTGAGGTAATTCTGCCTCTAGAAAAATAGGCACTGTGCTCCTACAACCCTGCCTGAAGCAGACATTGTGTCTACTGTGTGTTCCCCACTCCCTGTTCTTCGATTTCAGTTTCTAGCTGTGTGACTCCGCTACTGCAAAAGGGCATACCATCTGAGCACCATGCAGCCAACACTCATTTTGTCCAGCCAGCTGCCCCCTGAACTCTACAGCCTTACACTAAGGCCTCCATCTCCTTGCATGGAGTGCTGGAGAGGGACACAACACATAGAGAGCACAAGCCAATTTCAAGTTCCGGACGAGCTTCACAGCTCAGCAAAACAGCTTTCTCGTAACATTATAGTGTGAAACCATTTCAATCCAGTTTTCAATGATTTACCTATGTTAAGTCAGATCTTACCTAACAACATTCCCAGTTGCTGCAGTCATTATCATCAATGGTTTCAAATGCTGTATTGTATGCTAGAGAGAAGACTGAGGACTGCAACGCATCTACAACTGAAAAACACTTTATGGAAAGTGTAAATAGAAAAAAAAAAGAAACTAGTCTGTTCTGGTACATGGGAGAAACAGCAGAGCAGCAGTGAAGTTGTTCACTTGCATCGTGGCTGCCAGAAGCACACTCCTTAGCCGTAGCGTGACACTGGTAGCCATGTCTGCCCTTCCCCTGACCTTGCTATTACTTTCAGGACTGCTCCTCACTGTGGCTCCAAGGTCCTTTGTTAAACTTACTGCTGCTGACCCAGTGACAACACCACCAGATCTTTAGCTTCTGATTCAGAAAACAGTCATTCAAATGAAGGATACACTGACAGCCCATTAACTACAGCAAAGATTGTTGTTGTGGCTACAGTTTGAGAGAGACCTATTTAAAAACAGATTAGGGTTTTGGAAAGCACTCAGCTTATTCTGCCTTTTTCCCTCTTCCCTGCGAGACAAGTTACCAAACCAAATCTGGCATTTGCTTCCCCCTGATCTAGTTACAACTTCATTATGGCAATACTGGCCAGCAGAAAGTAACTCATTAAATAAATGCCATTTAAGTGCTTCTACCTGGGCAGTTGTCTCAGAGAAGGGAGATGGGGCAAAGCCCCCTGCTGCCCTCCCTTGCAGAGCTGGGCGGCCCTGCCCAGCAGCAACCCAGTGCTTCAGTAAGAGGCCGATTGAGACAGCCCGTGCCAGGCCCCGCAAGCTGCTTACAAGCATCACAAGAGAATCCTCATTCCCATTACACAATCCCAGTCCTCTGCACTTCCACAGCTGTAGCCAGTGCTCCTGCAAGGTGTCTTTGTTGAGGGTTTCTTGTACCCTCTCGAGACCAACAGCCCCCAAGGAGCTGCCATGCCACAGGCCCAGCGGGAACCACGTTGCACCAGCAGGACAGGTGACTTGTCCCAGGAAGCTCTTCCCCATGTACACGTTGCGCTGCAAATCCCTAGTGTCCACCCTAGAGATGAGCACAGGCATTTCTAACAGCCACTGCCAACAAATTAACTTCTCAAGGAGATGTTCGACCTCAGGAATTTACAGCAAGCAAGACCAGCCCAAACCACAATACTGCAGACTTTTGGGGAAGGCCTGCTTAACATCACTTGTTGATGCGCATCCAACACCACATATCTAAAGATATCATCAATGTGCAAAAGGCTAATTAAAACCTTCATCTGTTCATAGAATGCCAGAGACCTAGCACGTGCTCAGACCATCACTCACAAGACAAATACTCCACCACCCTCTGCCACGGCACTCAACCCCAATTGGAGGACTGGACACAGATAATGACTACAGAACATGGGGCACTTCTCGGTCATTTTACTGCGGTGTCCAGAGTTGACTGTGCTAGCCTGGGTTTATGGTTTAGGGTTTTTTTTGGACATCGAGGGGTAGATAAGCTTCAGGAAGGCATTTGAAAGAAAACAGTAATGGGACCAAGAATATCCAACCCAGCATCAGTGTATGTATATAAACTAGCCTGTTTATGTGTGCGTACACTCAATTCCTCCAATATTGTTGGCAATCAACAGATAATTGAAATCTGCCAGAGTGGAGCAGAACAAGAGGTATGCTCAAAGTTCATGAAACACGTCTTAAGCTACCATCTTTCCGGGATGATGGGGTTCATAAAGTTCACAGGCAAGATCAGTTAGCGTGCCAGTCCAGAAGATCCCATCTTGGTTTCACCTAAGTATTCATTTCTCTGTCCGAGACCACAAGCCTTAACCACACAGAAATGAGGGCAGTTACAACCACTGCCACATCTGCCAGACCTGATATTTATTCAGTGTGATTCATCACCCTTCTCTTTGCTACACAATTTCAAAAGTACAATTAAACAACTTGAGGATTTTTTTTTATTTTGAAAGGATCATTTGAGATGGTCTCGCATTAACTTTGATCTATGTCCCCCTTTAATGATGTAATCCTCAACATCCATTTCCTGACCATTTTGCAAAGATAGCTGTATTATTACAAAAATGTTTACTTGCCACCTAACCTCACTTTAAACCAAACGTACAGTGAGTTTTTCCCCTCTACAAAGAGAAACTGTTAAACAATCTTTTCCACAGGCCTATAATCAACCCTTTAAATCACACTTGAATAACAGACTTTCATTTATCAATTGATCCACTGTTTTCCCTCACCCCTTACTTCTTTGGGTGCAGCAGATAAAAGACCCAGCTGTACCAGTACAACCCATTGCTTTGTAACCAAACTCTGCATGAGAGAAACATTCCAAAACATCCCCCCCCCCCCCCTCTTTTTTTTTTTGTGGTGGGGAGAGAGGGAACGGAGAGAGAATAAGAGTTAAGTTTTGTTTCCTCATTTCTGCCTCCTCTGACTAAGCTTTTTTCCCCCTTGTTCTTTTGCTTTGTTTTGAGGCTCTGGGAGAAGGGTAATGGTGATGGCTTCTGTTCCTCTCAAATCCTCGAAAGCCATTGTGTAGGCAGGTCAAAGAGAAACCAAATTAAAAACTAACAACTTTTGAATTTTGGCAGCCAAAGTTAATGTTGACTAAGAACCAAATAGAAGGGGGAGGAGGGAGGAAAAAAGTGGCCCTACGGAAAGCAAGGGCTGGCGGAGAGATCTGGAGGACGGCAGGCTTAGAAGGGGCAAAGCTGCTCCTTTTGATGTGGGAGGTCTGCAAGTAACCTACTGGGACACTCCCTGGGCTATCTCATTAACCATGTCACCAAAGCCCCCCAAGGTCCAGAGAATCATAACATTATCTCTGACATTACCACACAGATACAAGGTTCCTCAGGCAGTCTATAAACATGCCTGTACTAACCAATTCATCGTGCCTTGACACCCCTGCAAGGGCTGGATGCCCTTTAGTGAGCCGCATGAATTGCCCCAGTCATTCATCAAAGTTTCTCAGAGTGCATTTCACACAGCATTAAATTTAATTAAAGCAACATTGACTGCATTGTAATCCTCTAGAGGCTTTTTGTCAGAAGAAGCTGGAACACTTTCTACTTAAATATCTATTGTTTAGGTGGGATTTTTTTTTCCTTTTCATTGTCTCAACTCAAGTGATTTGCTGCCTCTCCGTTTCCTATTTGAAAACTCATATCTCATGAAAAAGTTGTGCAATGACAAGAGGAATCCCAGCCTGGGAAACAATTCAGCTCTGATGCACGTGCCTGTAAATGCTCTAAAGAACAGAAGATGGTTTAAAAACTAATAAGCATGCAAACAACAACAAGACACTCGATGCACACAAAAGACGATTAGTAGCCGAAAGGAAGCTGGCAGTAAAAGCTGCCAATTTGTCTGTGGGCATCTGTCCACATGTCTTCCTGCTGAGGTGCCTCAGCCACGGGCCACCATCTCTTCTTGTTGCTGCTGTGATGAGCGTGGCTCCAGATCCACACAGTGCTGCACAGCCCAGGGAGCCCCTGCCAGCACCCACAATTATAGCTCATCCATGCAGGGCAACAGCAGCTGGCATTATCCTGGTGGGGGACAGACCATTGAGGTCTCTTGCTAGCTGTTGATCCATGCTAGAATCCCATCGGTTTCCCTTACCTTGTATTTTGTTGTTCCCTCCTAGGACAGCACCAGAAGACGAGTTGTCTCAGGGTCCTTTCTAGCAGCTGCCAGCAGTCTACCAACTCTGCTCTTACTTGGTGGGGGGATTACCTGGGAGAAGACATGGAAAATAGACCACGTAATTTTCAAAATGAAAAATATTCCAACACTGCATTGCAGTTAATGTGGACTGAAACATAGTTTTGCACAAATGGGGACAGCTGCTGTGACCACTTGAGACCCATCTTTCTGTGCACAGCAGGCCAGGGAGTGAGATCTCATCTCTTTTCACAAGCTATGCAACACAAAAGCCACAAAGGTCCCTCGATGCTGTAAAAGTGAACTGCAGAATAGAATAACAAAATCTGCAGTACTACATGATCTAGACTAAGGTTTTCTGGTTAAACCACTGAATTTTTATCCTACCATCTCCACCCCCCTAAATAATGGATTTTGTTTCTGTTGTGCCAGTGATGTTTTGTTGTTCCTGTTACCAAATAACTTATGTGACATGTTCTCAATGTGTCTTCAACAGCCACAGTAACAGTAGCACCCTCCTTGTTTTATTCCTCCAAGCAACCCTACTGAAAAATTTGACCTCATCATTACTGTTCCAGGAGCCTGACAGTTTCTGTTCTTTCTATTTTAAAGTGGTTTAAAAAAGGAGAGTATAATATGAAGAGCACTCATCTTGCCATCATTCACAGTTATCAGTGAATAACAGACAAAATGTCAGGCTCAGTTTTGCTATTCTCCAAATAAAAGCAACTAGGCTGTTCTGACCAGAATGGGACCTGCTTAGGAACTGCAGTTTCAAAGGGCCTGACAGAAGGTTCTTGGGAGAAATTCTGTGTTATGCTCTGCCAAGGTCAATCTTATTGTTTATCTCAGAGGAGTGTTTATTTCAAGTTCTCAGTACTTCTCATAGCTCCTCATGTGAGACCCTCTGCTGCCATTCCGTCATGGAAACTGTTCTGCAAAATCACAGGAGGCTGAACAGTTCCTTTACTTCCTTCACCAGATGCACCCATTACCACCAACGCGTCAACTACAGTGCAACATAGTGCACACTACTTTGACACCTAGCCTCATTGCCTAATGTCTGCCAGGTGTAGGATGTACGAGGAGACTAAAAGATATCAGCAAAGCTTCCTGCAGGTCCTGAGCCTTGTGGCACACCTTTCCCCAGGTAAAAGTCCAGATGCAATCAGGCAGAAGTAATATTAATACCAGCACCAAACTGCTATTTAACAGCTGTGGACTCAAAGCTGTCTTTCAGAAGTCTAAAGCTGATGTCAAGTAAAGAATGCTCTACAAAAGGTGAAGAATAGCAGGAACCAGCAGCTGGGGAAGAAATGGCCTCTGCTCCTCATTTCCCAGCAACTCTCCCTGCATCAGAAGGAATGAGTGCAGCTTGCATATACATAGCCCACTGTAATCCTGGCAACACAACTCTAGGGGGGTGCAGGTCCCACTTTTCCATTACCCATAAATGCATTACCCCCAGAAAAATGTTTCTTTAAATAAACATTTCTGCTTTCAAGACACTCAGATGACTCAAGGAATAGCCTCATTTTTTCTTGCAATGCCACAAGTTCTGCTTTGTGCTGCTGGAGTGTGACTCTGCTCAATACGAAGCTGAAATAAGGCACAAGTCCGCTATGTTTCACCCACAAGCCCACCAGATAGCAGAACCAGTGCAGCAGTTATGGGCTACCTGTAAGTGCTGGATTACTGCTGCACAGCACGCAGATCTTACTACTGTAATGGTGCAGTTACACCCCCTCAGACAATCTCAGTGCTAAAACTTGAGCACATTATACTTCACACGACCTCCTGCTGCTTTAGAAAGCAAAACTCTAACTTTACTCCATTCTCCCTTGGTATTTACTTCAGTTTCCTTTTCAAGCTTCTCAAACACACAATAGGCTTTTGATTATCAGGATCTTAAGTGCTCCACTAGACACCCAGTGTGTATTTATGAATGGAATTAAGAAAGAAGCAATCTGACTCCATCAAGGGAGCATTTGCAGCTACTCTTAAGTGTTACCCAGTGACATAAGTGGAAATTCAAAAGACCTAAAGGTTTCTGGCCTTCATTTTTTACATTTATTTAGTCACACCCGGTAGAAACCCTAGGAGTTCATGTTTGTCATTTTGTGATTTCTGTACAACCAGTTCATTTACTGAACTGAAAATTATTTGGATTGCTTATGTGTGCAGCTTCTAAACTATAAAACTGCTTGCCTTGCAAAGGAATGTTAATAATCCCACTGCTATTTAGGACAAAGTATTTGGGTTGAGGCTTTTTTCCTCCACAGATTTTGGAGTCACATTTTCACCTTCCTGTTGCAATTCTCCGTGAATTCTAATAGAAGTACATGAAACATGGACTGCAGGTTCATTATTAACACAGGATGAGACCAAGTGACTTGCTCCCAAAAGAAAACAAGAAAGGGGTATCTTTAAGGGGTGGTATATAAGCTGTGTGTCTGGAAAGCCCTGCCAGTCCACAACCAGTCCTTAACTTTATGTCCAACCTTAGCATTAAGTATTAAACACACTTGAGAATTCTTTTTACCATCAATAGGTCTGTTTATAAATGAGCCTACAAGCTAGCAAGTTTCTTTGCAAGACACTGCCTACCCTTCAAATGTGAGCAGCCTGCCCTCTACAGAGAATTTTTTTGATGCACCAAGTATCAGGAGAAAGAGAGAAACAAAGGGAGGTGAGTGGCACTTGAGATACAACAGGGATCATAGACCAGTTCCAATATCTCCATAAACTGGTATCAGGAAGCAAGATTTCCAACACACCACAAGGAATAGTGCATGAGTATCCTGGTTTCAGTTAGGACAGAGTTAATTTTCCTCCTAGTAGCTGGTAGGGTGCTATGTTTTGGCTTAGGATGAGCAGAGTGCTGATAACATGCTGATATTTTAATTGTTGCAGAGCAGTGCTTACACCAAGCCAAAGACATTTCAGCTTCTCACTCTGTCCTGCCAGCGGGCAGGCTGGGGGTGCAGCAAGAGCTGGGAGGGGACAGACCCAGGACAGCTGGCCCAAACTGGCCAAAGGGGTATTCCATGCCATCTGGGGTCATGCTGAACAATATATAGGGGTGGCTAGCTGGGGAGAGAGGGGCCGGCTGCTTGGGGATAGGATGGGCATCGGTCAGCGGGTGGTGAGCAATTGCATTGTGCATCACTTGTTTCGTACACATTATTAGTAGTAGTAATATCAGCATCATTATTGTTATTGTTATTGTTATAATTATTTTCCTGTCTTAATAAACTGTCTTTATCTCAACTCACAGGCTTCACTTTCCTGTTTCTCTCCATCATCCCAAAGAGGGAGGAAGAAGGGTGAACGAATGGCTGTGTGGTGTTTAGCTGCTGGCCAGCTAAACAACAAGAGCAAGCCCTCCAAGGACACCCAGACATGTGCTATGCTCACACCTAATGTCTTTGTGCAGGCTCACAAGCTTTCCCCAGTGTGCTCAGTCACTGACATTTTTGGTAAGAATCATTTCTCATCACCTCCCTTGGTTCCAGAAAAAGTCAAGTCTGAAAGGCTTGTTACAGCACCCTGCACTGGTGCTCACTACAACCCAGTGATTTCTGGTGCAGCTCATGCCTTGGCCATTACCTTTAAAATGAAACTACAGATGAAATACCAGGAAGACAAGAAATCCATTTCCCTCTGTTATCATACAAAAGGCATCACAGCCTGAAGGGGGGCTTCAGTGAGCACCCACAGTATCATCCCAAAGAGAGGGAGATGTCTGGCTGCCAAACTGCTGCTACACCAAAACGCAGCAGCTGCCTCCATGTGCCAGTGGCCAGTGCACACGGACCAGGCCATGGCTGCCAGCACCATAGCGCCCACCCACATGCAGCAGGACACACGGCAGGGAAGTTTGGCAAAGCTTCAGCTCTCGTTGCCATGAGGTCAGACTTCCACAGGTGGTAGCAAAAATGAAGGTGTTTTTTTCTTAATGAATCATTGCACATATTGAGGACAATGTCTACAAAAATTAAGAAATGGATTAAGAAATGCATCTGTCAGTGTCCAGGCACCCCAATCTATTCAGGCATCCGGGCATAGAAGTTCAGTATTCCTTGGCATTAATTCCAGTCTCCAAGGTAAGGAAATACATTGGAAGTGTGGAGGAACTTCTCCCATACAGGAAGGAAGGCCAGGCTGACCCCTGTTCCATCTAGGCAGGTCCCACACCCTCTGCTGCGCCTGTCCAAAACCATGACGTACATCCAGCTAGCCCATCCTCTGTGCCAGAACTGCAGTGTGAAATGCTCTCCCCACAAGAGCCCCGAGCCACGCAGTGCCAGCGATGCTGCTGTCTCCTGACTCATTGTAAAGGCCCCGACTAGGCAAACAGGAAGACGAATGGTTATTCGGGCAAAGTTGGGCCACCATGATGGGAAAGGTGCAGCGGGAAAACATTAAGAGCAGAGCTCCTTTGAAACAACCTGACAGTTGATAGATGAGGATCCATAAAATGACAAAGGCTCCCTGTGTAAAGCCCCTTGCTACCAATGTCTTCTCCCTGGGAAACTAATTACCCTGTACTGTCACTGAAAATATTATTTTTCTGGTAATTATTTCCCCTTTTCAGTGAAAAAGTGGCCATGCTAAGTCCCCCCAGGTCTTTTTTTTTTTCTTCTCATTGTCAAAAACTTGAGCTGAAAACACTACTCACTGCTGTTCGTGTGATTTTAGCTAACAAGAAGGGGGGGGGGGGGGTGCGTCTTGGTGATGCTGACTTCCCCTGGCTGGCTCGCAAATTCCAAAACCTAGTCCTCAGAACATTTTTACATTCCTTAGCAGCAGAAGAAAACAAACTCTTACTTCCCAGAAGAAAACATGTGATTTGATCACTCATTATTATTTGCCTAACTGAAGTTCCACAGCAGCTGATGATTTTGAGGTTATCATAAGAAAAAATGGGTTGATAGCAATCCAGCAGCTAGATATGAATACAGACAGTCTAAAGTTTCCCAATCTGCATTCCAAATCCATTATGCATTAGCTCTCCTGACAAAGACACAAAGAAGAGAAATAAGCTGTCCCTCAAAGTGAGGAGCAAGATTGCATTCGGCTGCAGAACCACCCACTCACAGCTGGTCTTAGAAATGAAGCTGTCCCAGCTCAGTCAGCACGTCACCACTAGGAGCCTGCTGCTGCCGCCCTTACTTTAGTGAGGCTGCCACCTCCTGGGCCGCCGGGCAGGCCTCCATCCCACAGCACTGGGTACGGGTAGGGAAGGCTGGAGGGAAGTAGCATCCTTTGTGAGACTTGCTGACACAGTTGCTGTGGCCACAGCAATGCAAGAACACATCATAAACTGTACTGCTCCAACTAAATACTGACAATCCTGCTGTGCAAATCTTGCTTTCAGGTAAAGCTGCACCAGCACACATGCACACAGAGGACTGTTGGAAGAAGTGTGCTCATTCACCACTGACAATGAAGTTACCAGCATCAGCCAGCAGCAAATCCTGGTTAGAAACAGCCAAGGCCAGAGGGAGCCTTCTGATGACTGAACTTCCATTCAGAAGGCCAAGAGCTCTCTCTAGCAACATGACCAAAGCCTCCCTGTTGCCAGCGTGTGACAGACCAGCCTATCCTGCGTGCTGCATTCCCTGTAGGAGATGTTGTCAACTTCCCCCAGCTAACACCACCAACTCCAGTAAACGTTGTCACATCATCTACTACCGACAAAAGCCTCTGGTTAAGTTATTCTATACTGTAGGGCACATTGAAAAATCACCTTTGTTACTGCCTCTAATAAAACCTTTATTTCTTACCAAAGCTTTATTCAGAGGTGAACAGACAGAGATCTTCTCTGTCACCTTTGCAGCAGTCAGGACACAAAATAACTGAAATGGTAAATGCCTGACAACTGCACACCACGGCGTCAAACAGGTGAAATAGGTGGCACTGATATTATTTGGACAGACTTATTGTTAGAGGAGGAAACGTCTGTTGTTCAGGCTTCTTGCAAAATGTTATT
The DNA here is from genome assembly GCF_965140915.1 of Aythya marila. Taxonomy (NCBI): domain Eukaryota; kingdom Metazoa; phylum Chordata; class Aves; order Anseriformes; family Anatidae; genus Aythya; species Aythya marila. Next base: position 504,056 of record NC_139045.1, read on the forward strand.
ACTGAACTATAAGCATCCAGTCTGTGCTGATCCTGAAAAAGTTAAAAAAGCACCTGCCGGCCTATTTTCTCTGTCACAAACAACTCCCATTCTTTCCTCCCAGTCATTTTCAGTTTAGGCTTTCAATGAACGTGAAAGCCATCTGCAATTCCTCACCCCTACAAGTCAACCTGGAACAAAGACAGCTTACTTACACAGGTATGCAACAGGCTATCTATAAAAACACTTGTCCCTAGAAAGAGAATCTGTCTAAACAGCCAAATAAAAACCATATCTTTAAGTCAAAAATTATTATTTTTTTTTGTTCTTCAGTTATGGGCTCTGCTTAGGAGGAAAGCTAGACATTTCTAATCCTGTGCCACAGTCCTACGTCACAAAGACCTTACGTCTTGGATGTGCCAACGCATTCTGTTATCACTTGTCAAGTCTCCTGGATCTGATGACACATGACTTGCTTCAGCACAGTTGTATGAGTCAGCTGATGGACAGTGCCAGGGGGAAATTTACTAGAAGTGAAATACCCTCTTACCAGCCATGTTCTTCTTTATTTAAGTACTATTTTTTGGCATCGAGGCCACTTGAGGCAGCCGAGGGAGTCACCAGCGCCTGGTAGCCCTCACGAGGGAGGCTGAGGAGGTGTAGGCACAGCCAGCAGCGCCCCCTCCCTGGCCATTCAAAAGCTGCCCCTAGGGAGCGCGGCAACCAGGGCGGGCAAACAGGGTGAGACGCGGCAGTGTCCACGTGCAGGGCTCCTCACTGCTCTTTTGCAGCCATCTTTCCCTTCGGTACTTGTAACCTGCTTGCGAGGAACCTCGCCATGGTATCAACCAGGCAGAAAACCATGGCCTCCGCATCTCTTGTGGCCTCTCCAGCTGCAGTCACCGATGTGGCTACTCAGATGGAAGGCTCGGGGTAATACGCCGCCATCCAGGTCTTGGGCTGCAGGGTGTGCCCGAGTCTTCTGTTGGTATCCAAATGGCAGCAGTGAGGGGTATGCCTGTGGGAGGTGTGCCGAGGTTGAAGAGTTGCTTAGCCAGGTACTGAGCAGCTTTGGGAGGAGATGAGCAGGCTCAGGAGCATCAGGGAGTCAGAGAGGGAAACTGACTGGTGGAGATGTCCTCTACCCTCTCTGAGACAGACTCACGAGCCTGCCACAACACAAGTGTCTCCTGCCATGCAGAAGATGAAAGTTCCCTCATCCTGCCAGGCAGCAGGAGGGGACATAGGCCAAGGGGGGCAATGGAGGCAAGTTCCTGTTCAGGATGGTAGGCGAGCCCTGTCCCTGCCCATCTCACCTTCCCATCAACCCTTATATAACAGGTATGAGGTTCTAGAACACGACAGTCAGAATAATGATGCAGACAAAAGCCCGTCCCAGTCGGAGAGGGTGCCTAAGGCAAGGCAACAAAACCCCCGCGTCACTACATCATCTGTCAAAAAAGAAAGAAGGGTTATTGTCATGGGGGACTCCCTTTTGAAAGGGACAGAGGGCCCTATATGCTGACCGGAACCAACCCACAGGGAGGTCTGCTGCCACCCCCCAGGGCTCAGATGAGAGACTTTGCTAAGAAAGTCAAGTGCCTGGTACGACCCATCAACTACTATCCGCTACTGGTCTTTCAAGCTGGTAATGACAAGGTAGCAATGAGAAGTCCGAGAGTGATCAAAAGGGACTTTAGGGCTTTGGGGCGACTACTTAAAGGATCAGGGGCACAGGTTGTGTTTGCCTCTGTCTTTCCGATAAGGGGGATCGATGCTGACAAGCAGGCTCATCACATTAACATGTGGCTTTGGGACTGGTGCAACCGGCAGAGCTTTGGGTTCTTCAATCATGGGAAGGTCTATGTGACACCAGGCCTGCTGGCACCAGACGGGATGCACCTCTCTCAGAGGGGGAAAAGGACTTTTGCTCAGGAGTTAGCAGGGCTGATACATCGGGCTTTAAACTAGAGTTGAAGGGGGAAAGGGATAAAACCAGGTACACCGGTGATAAGCAAAGGGATGGTGCACTAGAATCAGGGGGACTGTGCTAGTGAGGTCCTTTGGTCTGCTCCACAAGGTGCTGTGTGCAGGGAGGCGCATTTGAAGTGCTTCTACACAAAGACGTGCAGTATGAGGAATAAAATGGACGAGCTAGAAGTCTTGGCCCAGTCCCACAGCTACGACATCGTCAGCATAAGTGAAACCTGGTGGGATGAGTCCTGTGGCTGGTGTGCTGCAATAGATGGTTACAGGCTCTTCAGGAGGGACAGACAGGGTAGGCGAGGTGGCGGGGTGGTGATGTATGTGAGGCAGGGGCTGGACTGTGTGGAACTTCAAGTTGGCGATGGCAAAGTTGACAGCCTCTGGGTAAGGATTAAGGAACGAACAAATAAAGGGGATGTCGTAGTGGGAGTCTATTACAGACCACCCGGCCAGGACAACAATGCCGATGAATTATTCTTTGCAGAACTAAAAGATGCCTCGAGATCAACTCCCCTTGTCCTTATGGGGGATTTCAACTTGCCAGATGTCAACTGGGATCACCACACGGCTGACATGAGCAAGTCCAGGAGGTTCGTAAAGCACCTAGATGATAACTTCTTGGTGCAGGTGCTAAGGGAGCCAACTAGGAAAGGTGCCTTCCTAGATCTGTTGCTGGAGAACAGAGAGGGTCTTGTGGGAGACGTGGCAATTGGCGACCGTCTTGGCCCTAGTGACCATGAAGTGGTTGAATTCTAAATTCCATAATTTAGAATTTATGGTGACAGAAGGAAAACTGCCACCAAAACTTCAGCCCTGGATTATGGGGAAATCAGACTTCAGACTGCTCAGGGAACTAGTCAGCAAGGTCCCCTGGGAAACTGCTTTTGAAGGCACTGGTGTCCATCAGTGCTGGTCAATCTTTAAGCACTGCCTCCTAAAAGCACAGGATCAGGCAATTCCAAAATATCAGAAGTCAGGCAGGCGGGGCAGAAGGCCAGCCTGGCTGACCAGGGATCTTCTGCTGAGGCTCAGGCAAAAAAAGAAAGTGTACAGCTGCTGGAAGGAGGGTCAGGTGACATGGAAGGAATACAGGGATGCTGTTTGTGTTTGTAGGGAGAAAATTCATGTGGCCGAAGCCCAATTAGAGTTGAAGTTGGCCCAGTCTGTGGGAGACAATAAAAAGCTTTTTTTTTTTTTTTTTTAGCTATGTAAAGAGAAAAAGGAGGACCAAAGAAAACATAGGTTTGCTAGTTGATGGGGAAGGTCTCCTCACAGACAAGGTCATAGGCAAAGCAGAGATGTTTAATGCCTTCTTTGCCTCCTTCTTCAACGCTGATGATGGGCTTTGGGACCCAGGGTGCCCTGAGCTGGAGGACTATAACAGTGGGAATGACAAACTGCCAACCGACCCTGAACGTGTGTGGGATTTGCTGCTCCACCTGGATCCATACAAGTCCATGGGTCTGGATGGGATTCATCCCAGGGTGCTTAAAGAGCTGGCTGACATCATCATAGGACCTCTCTCAATTATTTTTCAACAATCTTGGGAATCTGGAGAGGTCCCAGTAGACTGGAAGCTGGCAAATGTTGTATCAATTTTCAAGAAGGGCAAAAAAGAAGACCCTAGCAATTACAGGCCTGTCAGTCTCATGTCAGTGCCTGGTAAAATTACAGAGAAGATAATCCTTGAAGTCATTGAGGCGCACCTGGGGGACAATGCAGTCATTGGTCCCAGCCAACATGGGTTTATGAGGGATAGGTCCTACCTAATAAAAGGAAATCAAATTTGTGATAAGATCTCCCATCTAGTTGACCAAGGGAAACCAGCTATTGTGATCTTTTTGGACTTCAGCAAAGCTTTTGACACAGTTTCACACAGGAACCTACTGGACATAATGTCCAGCATACAACTTAACAAAAACATCATACGATGGGTGAACAATTGGCTGATGGGCAGGGCTCAAAGGGTTGTGGTAAATGGGGCCACATCAGGCTGGCAGATGGTCACTAGTCGGGTCCCTCAAGGCTCCATTTTAGGGCCGGTCCTCTTCAATGTCTTTATAAATGATTTGGGTGTAGGACTAGAAGGTGTTTTGAGCAAATTTGCCAACAACACCAAACTTGGAGGAGTTGTAGACTCTGAGGGTGGAAAGACCTTGCAGAGAGATCTGGACAGATGGGAGAGCTGGGTGATCACCAACCACATGAAGTTTAACAAAGGCAAGTGCCAGGTCCTCCACCTGGGAAGGGGCAACCCTGGCTATATGTACAGACTGTGCGATGAGATGCTGGAGAGCAGCCCTGCAGGCAGGGATCTGGGGATTGTGGTTGACAGCAAGTTGAATATGAGCCAGCAGTGTGCCCTGGCAGCCAGGAGGGCCAACAGTATCCTGGGGTGCATCAAGCACGGCATTGCTAGTCAGTCGAGGGAGGTGATTGTCCCGCTCTGCTCTGTGCTGGTGCAGCCTCACCTCGAGTACTGTGCGCAGTTCTGGGCACCACAGTACAGGAAGGACATTAAACTGTTGGAGAGTGTCCAGAGGAAGGCGATGAAGATGGTGAAGGGCCTAGAGGGGAAGACACGTGAGCAGTAGCTGAGGGATCTGGGCCTGCTCAGCCTGGAGAATAGGAGGCTGAGGGAAGACCTCATCGCAGTCAACAACTTCCTCATGAGGGGGAGTGGAGAGGCAGGTGACCTATTCTCTGTAAACACCAGTGATAGGACTTACGGGAATGGTGTTAAGCTGAGGCAGGGGAAGTTTAGGCTGGACATCAGGAAGAGGTTCTTCACCAAGAGGGTGGTTGCACACTGGAACAGGCTCCCCAGGGACGTAGACACTGCACCAAGCCTGTCTGAATTTAAGAAGCGATTGGACTGTGCACTTAGTCACATGGTCTAAGCCTTTGGGTAGACCTGTGTGGTGCCAGGAGTTGGACTTGATGATCCTTATGGGTCCCTTCCAACTCAGGATATTCTATGATTCTATTTCTGAAAGGTGCCACAGCAAGATTTGGAAACTCTTGGAAAACATAAATACCATCTGTGACCCAGAAACCTGACTCTGCAAAGCAGATGGTTCTCAGTAGTCCTCGTTCAATAAGTAACAGGTAAAACTTTATTAGGCTACTCCTTAGATTAAAATTTGCATTCTAAACTAAAAGAAGACAAAGTACAGAAGGTTTGTCAGATGAAATATGAGTCAACCTTCATTCTTAAATTTAACTAACATCAACAAAATGAATTGGATGAAGCTTACAGATTGTAATTTAGAGAGAGCAAGTGACTCCACGTAGCATACCTGAGATGTTTGGGATGACTGAGCGCTGCTAAGCAGTAGCTTGCATGCATAACTAGTGGGTATGCAAACTGCCCCAAATAGTGGTGAGGGAGAGGGGCTAATCTGACATGCATGGAACTGAACCCTCATGGAACTCCTGTAGATGGGGATTTTAACACTCAGCCTCCCCAGACCACCTATGCTTCACTCCCAAGACCTCATCCAGCCTTTGGGTACCCAGGCAGCCCTGATTGCCTGGAACAGGGATGGCAGAATGCACATGAGTAGACACTCGGCCTGCCGGCCCTTACAGAAGCCACATTTCTGAGGGAACACAACATCAGTTGGCAGTGGTCACGAAGAAACTATTTCCATATGCCTTGCTATTGTAAGCTCAAAAAGCAACCAGTAGAGTTTCCATCATCTGTGAGTGGGATGCTTCTGCAATCATAGCTGCCATAGTCCCCACAGAGCAACACAAAGAATATATTACAAAGGGCAATGAACTACTGTAGTAATTGCTATTACAAGCTCCACAGAGAAGTCAGAGTGCACCATGTTGCTGAACTGCTGCCCTCCTGAAGTCATGCTCTTAATTCCCATATTATTTAGTAAACGTTAATTATTTCCAAATGGTGCAAATCTTCATTTCAATGCAAATCATTTCATCATAGCAACTACTTAAGATCTCAGCTGTATAGTCTCTAGCCTTTCCCCCATAAAACACATTTCCATAGATTTCTAATACTGTTATAAATTGGCCATCAGCTTCCTCCTCCTTTGCATGCATGGTCCACATTCCATATTTTGCCCCTGCTGCAGTGAAAGATATTGCATCTACCCAAAGCAGTGAGGGCTGCTGAGGCCAATGCTCAGGGTATCGCTGGCTGTCAGGATACCCACACGGGACCCCTCAAAGCAGCTGCTGGCACAGGCAAGGAACTTGATGGACATTTTCAAATACCATCCCTTATATGGCACAACAGAAATGTTTTTGGTTACGCATGAAACACGTTTGTCTATCTTTATTCGTTAATGGCACATTCTCCAGAAGTAGCTCAGTGTTTACCGAAGATTTATTCATTCTATCCCTGCAGTAGCCAGCAGAGCATGCCCTGGGAAGGTCCACAGCATGTAATCCACCCTATCAAAAGCTCTCCAAGCAAAATGTATTCCTGCAGTATATTCTTTTTAGCTTATGTACCTGAGAATCACCACACAGCGTGAGGTGTTTGACACAAGCATCAAGGAAAGAAGTACACACAGAGCACAATGGATGGAACAAACAGTGACTATCAGTAATATAAGTAATTTACAAATACCTGTTTCCATTTCCTTCTATGCTCTTCATATACATGTATATTTATACATATTTATGTATGTAAATGGGACAAAGGCACAGGATCATTTTTCATGTAAGCATCTTAAAGACACCGTGGATTCCCACACCCAACACACATTCTTTTCCCCAGCTTTCTGTGGTGGCATTAGTAGCAACGGCCCTTTGGTACACTAGTGAGATGTGCCAGCACAAACACTGACACAAGAGGACAGGGCACACCTTGACTAGAACCCTAAAATTCAACCACTGTGGATTAAACACACTTAAGTCTTGTAAGTGTCTAACTTACATCTAGAAAGCCTATTTCAGATACCTAGGTGCAAGCTGTTTTCATGATCGTAACAACCAACAACCCATCATTTTACATCTACACCAGTTCTCATGTGATCTGCAGAATCCTTTACCACCTGAGCACACCACAGTGACCTATGGTCCATCTTAACCATCAGCAGAAGATGCAGGTCAGCATCCTTTAGACTTACTGCTGCCTTGTTTATACCTGACATTTGAATTTCTTACAAATCAAACTCAGTAAGCAAACATCCCATCACTGTCACTTAACCAATACCAGAATTGCAGTTTTATCTCAGATACCCTCCACCAGAACCCATGTCTCATTCATTCCAGTTTTCCGCTTCAGTGGCCAACAGCAAAAGGTTAGGAGAAGCATACAGAGTTATGGAATCATATGCCTTCTCAGCCCCCACAGACAGCTGTGTCCTGTTTCCTAAGCTAGACATTACTATAGTGTACTTAAAAGCTACAAGTAGCCTTACAGATATTTTGTCAAAACCCCTTCCTTGTTCAATTCATTTGTAGTTTTTACACCAATGGAATTCAACAGACATGACTTCAATGGGATCAGTGCGTACCATATTTCCCCCCAGCCCCCCTCTTTTTTCCTTCTTTTTTTTTTGTTTCCACTAAAAAGGAACACACAAAATCTTGCTATCAGGTCACTTCCTTGGGTTACTTCGTTTCAGCTAACATGAAAAGTGGCAACCAGCTGTTCTCTCTTCACCTTCCTCATGCTGTCCCTTAATCTATACCTCTGTCTGTCTGATAAATCCTACTGAATAACTTGGTCAAAAAAAGGGTGTTTTTTTTTTTTTTTTTTTTTTTTTTTTAAATTTGCAAGGAGGAAAAAGAAAAACCTGTTCTTGGCCTAACTGATTTTGCTCTTTCTGAGCAAAAAATCTAACTGATTTGCTCCCTGTATACTATCCTCTGAGGATCATTTTTCTGGTAATTTAAACAGATTCAGCTGTGGGGCAAGGATCTGGATCACTGCCAAGTTATGGGGTTTTGTTTTGTCTTAGAAATAGATAAATAGAAAGAGAAGAAGGGAGGCAACAATTAAGAGAGCTGAGAAAGAAAATCCTTAGGTATTAAGTAATTCGTCTCAGGTTGTCCGTCATCATTTTCCCTCTCTGAGCCTCAGCAGAAAAAAAAAGAAAAAAGGCATCTCGCAGCAAAAGAGACACACTGGTGGATGTCAAACGTTTAGAGGAGAAGATCACAGGCTGCAGCAGAGATGGCAGGCCTGTGAGCAGTGCCAAGAGCAAGTGATGCATAAAATCATTAAATGTGAAGGGCTGGGCAACAGTGCCTAGACTTATCTGGAAGTTTAATCAGAGAGAAGAATTACACAAGAAAAGAATAGAGACGGCTGAAAGCTGCAAAGTTATGTGTTTGACCTTTTTTATAACAAACTCCCCCTTCTCCCCCCAGCCAGAAAGAGCAAAAAAAAAGAAAAAGGAAAGAAAGCCCAGGTAATCGCAGTGCATTATTGTGGCTATTACCAAATGAGTATACACTTATTTCTCTCTCTGGCTGTCTCAGGAATGCAGATGTGGCCTAAGGACCTGACAGCTGTTAAGTCAACACAAGCTCCACTAAAGGAGAGCCTCTTCCCATCCGTAGCTTGCAGAGAACACAGATGGCCTGCTATAAATGCTTGGGCTGAGTGACGCTGATCTGAAGGCAGCTAGCATCTACAGGTGGGCTTCACATATTTACAAGTTCTGCAGAAAAACTGAATGATTTCACACCAAAGGAGCTTGCTAATTCTCCTAAAGGAAGACCCTTTCTACCCAGTCTGCAGCCACAGGTGACATTCAGCAAATGCTCCATACGAATACAGAAAACTCTCAACAGCCACAAAGCAGGGAGGAGACAAGGTCAAAAGGCATCAACAGCTACTTCTATAGAGAGCTCCCTGTGGATATGATGGGGTAAAAGAGAGAAATGAGCCTGATCATTCTCATCTTTGAATGGCACCTTCAAGAGAGCCAGTCTCATTCAAAAAAGAGACCTGGAGGCTCACAGGGGAAAGCTGGACACAGCATAGCACAAAAACTTACCTGCTTTTCTCCATATGGAGGACCTGGCCCTAAGATCAAGTGCCAAGTGGTTATTTGGCTTAAAATGATTGCTGTTGAAACTTGTAAGAGTACTCTGAGTTACAGCTATTATCCCACCTGCATCACTGTGATCAGGTTTCTGAGGGAACAGTAAGCTATGGTCCAGATTAGTGTTTACCGTGTACTTGACAACCCCATTTCTACTTACAGAGAAAGGCAACACCTCACACGATAAATACAAAATACTCTGTAACAGCAGTCATTTAGCCTGGTATAGCATTTGAATTTCAACATCATCTCATAGCCTTCAACAATCTGCAAGCAGCAATGAGCTCCCTGCCAGGTACAGGGCTGAAAGGGGTAACCTCAGAAGCATTCAGCAGAACCAAATGTGGCATGGGCATCCTGATGTAGCTGTTCACATGCTCAGCCCTAGGTGCTGAAGCGATGGCTGGCTAACAAGCCAGGATTGCCTGTGTAAAACACCTCCCCAAAGGGAAGCGGTGAATCAGTGACACTTTACAGCCACACAATAAAGACTGCCAGCTGCTCATATAGCTCTTTAGCAAATCACAAAAAGGGCAGAAGAAATACAAACGTGTGTGCAGCAGTCAGTCTCATTTCCAGATTCTGCTCCAAGCAACACAAGGTACTACTAACATGATGGACGATCTTCCCCACATTGTATTTAAGTGGACAGCTTTTCAAGAAAGCTCACCTCCCGAGAGCTCTCCTTTTTCTCCATCCAAACTACCGGGGAGCCAAGTGCTTTCAAAACTGACTCATGAAGGTGGTTAAGTTTGAACTGACCTCCGCAGAAAACCTGTCCTGCTGCCCCTTCTTTACTGCATCAAGCCTTTATTGTTTTAATTTCACAAGACACAGCCAACTCCACAGACATTGGACCTGATCTTGATCTTTTCCTGTTGGCACAAACCAGCTTCATAAATTCACAGGCAACATGCTTATGCAGCTGTGCTATAAAGTTGTTTTTTTTTTTTTTTTTAAAAAAAAAAGTCTCCTGCAGGTCACCTCATGGTGAACCAGAGCCTTCCTGAACATTAACAGTGGTACAAGAGAAGAGCTGACAAGCTGGAATTAAATTCTCCAACGCAGGATGTCTAAGTAGCCTTTCACATGCTAGTATCTATCCAGACAGCCTGCTTCCCCTGAACTGTTATCTATGAGTATTACTGCAAGTGACACTGAAACAGCACGGTGTGTATTTAACTTCCAGCCACTGGAGTGCCACCAACACAATGAGCCAGAGGAAGGAGAGCAGCGCTCTTTCAGGCTTCAGCACCATATTGGGTACCCAAAACCAAGTGCTTGAGAAAGCAAAGACAGCCCTTACCTTGAGGATTCTGTGAAGAGCTTCCACAACTGCATTTAAAGACTCTTCAGACTCTTGCAACAGATGAGTCTGCTGCAACAGAAAAAAAAACCTTTCTGAATTTCTCCAACACAGAAACATCCAAGTACAACACTACATTAATGAATCACAGTACTAAATTAAGTTGGACAACATGCCCTACTTGTATGGGATTTTGCAGGAGTAAGTTCCTCTTCATCTTTCACAGAAGAGTATGGGGATACCCATATTGTGGACAGGCTGAGAATTACATGAGCTCTTTCTTCGTCAAGTGGTATTTTCATATCGACAACCTTTGATAGGCCTTCTGCAAAAACAGGGATAAACAGAAGGGACTTAATTTCTCTTCCTGACCCCAGCATTTACATGAGGGGTTGACAATTCGATATACAGCCTCAGTATTTTGAAGAGACTTCATCTTCAGTGACAGAAAAGTTCAAACTCAGAGCCTCAGAAAACAGATAATTATCAACTAAGGCTTCTAAGATTAACACCGAGGACCTACCTATACATTTTTGATAGTTCTATATTTGAGGTTCTTTCACTATCACCTTAAGGGTAGTTGTATACAGGTATAGAAACATTTTCTGAACAGACAGGTAAAAAGCTACAGCATTGACTCACTGCCATTTTATTTATTTATTTATTTATTTTGAGCAATATAATGCTATGTGTTATCTCTTCACGGTAAACGTTTAACCTGCTTATTCTTTTGGGGAGCATGCAGCAGGTCCAATATGCCAGAGGAACTGCACAGTGCTATGGACAGTGCTGGGTTAAAAAGCCTGAAGCACAGGAGAAGGAGAAAAAAAAAAAAAAAAAAGGAAAAAGCACGAAGGGGCTCAAAGCATGCTTCTTCTCTGCCTTTCACAGGCCAACTGCTGAGGTGGTGCACAGCTCCCGGACAGCTCTGGGGGCTGTGGCCATTGTTACCATCAGCCCGGGGAACAAAGGCAAGCTCTTCTACAGGTGCTGCCCCCAGGCTCAGTTCATGGCCTAGCTCCCAGCACAGCGCACAGTGGGTTCAGTTTGGCCACTGACTCTCCCCACAGCTGTTGTGATTGCTCAGTGGGGAACATGTCTGTTCTCACAAAGAATTTAACAAATTAACTACGAACAAAGTAGCCTGGAAATGACACAGATTAACACGCGCTGTGCCATGCCAAGAAGAAGCTTGTCAGCTTGTTGTTTTCACAAACCTGAAAGGAAAATTCCCAAGACCCATTAAGTATATGGAGATGTTTCCATGTTTAGATATGTTAGAAAAGAACATAATCATTGCCGAGGGAAAATAAGAAACAGTCTACATAAAAGGCTGCATAACAACGCCCCTAGGAAGCATCTGCAGCACAAATAAGATGGAACAGGGGTGGAGGGGAGAAGCCATCTTTGTATAAACTCTACAGCCAAAGGAAATGTTAAGGACAAATCTGGGAAACGTCAACTATGTATTTTCTGTTTACAGGCATTAAAAAAAAAAAAAAAAAAAGCTCAGGGTTCACAGATCTTTAGCCCCCTCTTTGCTCCTATTTGTGAGTAACTTGCGAACCACTTTAAGTACCCTCCCAGAGAAAACCTAAGCTGGTTGCCTGCATTAGTTTGCAGTGTGCCTTTAGCCAGTACACATCTTGACAGTTCAGAACAGAATAACATAATCTCCTCAAAGCAAAACAAAAAAATCAACTCAGAACCAGTTTGGCATAATCTGAAATACAGTAGTTAACAAGACATAATTTAACAATAGCTAGCTTAAAGCAGTAATTAAAAAATGTTAGTGGGCACATTAAAACAAAAATAGTATTTAAGCAGAGCAGTGATCAGAAAAACACAAGGTTTACCACTTCCCTCGTACAGTACAGGGGAAGTACTCGCCACTGCAGCAGTAACAAGACATGAAAACAGCCAGGGCCTCACTGCACATACAGCCCATGGTCCTTGGTCGGGAACCAAGCACTGTACCAAAACCTTGTGCTCTCCACCAGGGACTGGCAACAGGCCCAGCAAACAGCTCAAGTGACGTGTCATGTATTGCAGCTTCCACGAAAGATGTTACACATTTCCTTCATTTGACAATTGTATCACCAAATTAGAGAAATAGCATCTCAAGAAAACTGTTGCAGGGTGGAATTGAAGCTAGCTGGTCAGCTATAGCTGTGCCATAAAAACCAGCAGCCCACTCCTAACATGGGAGGACCTACATTTTGTGGCTTTGCGAGTGTCTGGTGTTGCTAGATGCTAACTATTGAAAAACTCAGACACTCAGCTTCTATTTGCAACTCAGCCTGTAGAGTCTGCAGCAGTAACAGGGAGCACATGTTCCAAGACAGTGCAACATTTCCAGGCAATCCAGGTGACTGGAGAAAGAAGCTGACATTCAAGGAGGATGTTAGGGCAGGGGATACACAAACCCAGATGGGGGAAGAGCTGGTTAGGCACTGACTGCCTCCTCATATGGGTAAGAAAGCATCAGTAATATGGAACACCATGCTGTTGCCAAAGTGGAACTACGGTACAGGGATCTGTCTTTTACAGGAGCCCATGAGAGCTGTCCTTGTATCCCATATCACACTAACAATACTTCCATTAGAACACAGTGACCCACTTCAGGTACATGAAGAGAAACATGAAAAAAAACAAAAAACAAAAAACAAAAAACAAAAAAAAAAAACAGAAACATAATAAGAGTAACTGGGATGCTGAAGATCTAGAGAACACGACCATTAAGATTAAAGTAATTGGATCATTTTAACCAAATACACTACAGGAAAGGGAGAGACTAACAGAAAAATACTTGTGCAAAGGCAAAAGGAATAACCTGCCCCAGCTGTCATCACTAATGGGATCAGACCCAGGAGGTCTGGGCCACATGAAGGCTGAATCCCGTGGGCTGTGAGAACACTTTCTGAGAGCAATCAGCAACGGCCACTGCCACACTGCTATCTAAACGTTTCAGGAGCGATCCCAGCACAGGCAGGCCTCTCCTCTCCCTTAGGGCTGCACCACCCTCAGAGCTGCACCTCACAGTCACCACAGAACAAGAACAGGCAGAAAGTGCTGGAACCTGCCAGAAAGTTCCAGAAGCTTTGGGGAGGTGCCAGAAAGGACCCACCCCGAAGGAGGCCCAGCCCATAGCAGAGACCCTGCCTGCTAGCAGAGGCCTGCAGGTGGCTGCTGGAGCCCTTTAGGGCTTTAGCCAAGTGGGAAATCCACTTACTTTGATGGTGACCCATGAGTGTTACTTCTCCTTCAGGAATGAAAAAGCCAAAACCACCCAGGGGTATGTTTTGTATATATCTCCTCCCTGCCTATTTGCTTTCATTAAGCAAAAGGTGAGGTGCAGGAAGCACAACAGCTGCGGGAAGGTGTGATGCTTGCTGCAATAACAACTCCCAGCCCTGCTTTTTGGGGCAGCAATTGTTACAGATTAATCTTTCCTTGTCAAATCCAGACCATATTTTATTTCACAGAATCAGGAACAATATTTCAGTGCACTTACTGGAGGCCAAGGGCTTCTGCATTTGAAGGCAGTGGGGCAATTTCACAGAATGTTTCAATCTAATCACACATTTGGACTATTCATGTAGAAGTTACTGAAAACAAGGCCAGGCCTAAAAAAGAGGAAGCAGCAGTGAGTCAGCATTTTAGATATTCTTAGGTTTAGTAATTTATTGTTTTCATTAGCCTGTTGCCAGAGGAAAACACAGTATGGTACCCTTTAGAGAACAAATACATTTTTCTCAGAAAATGGACATCTACAGCATCCTGGTGTGGAGAAAACTCAAAGGTAACCATTTGGAAAGGACAAGAGGAAAGTAAATTAAAATTTCATCCGTTGGATGCTGAGTTCCATCTGACAGCTGTAGCTGGTATTTATCTGTATTTCAATTCGCCTTTTGAGCCAACAGAGAAGGACACAGGAATTGCCAGTAAAAGTCACTGGAAACGAGGAACTCTTCTTTGTATACTGTGCATCGTCGTCAGCTGATGTGCAATATGCAAAGAAGAGTACTCAGTACTGTGCATACTGAGCGTGGAGCTCTTTGCATACTGTGCATCAGCTGACAGTGCTTTCTAAAAAAAAAAAAAAAAAATTCTTCTGTAGCTATCAGTTTGAGTATTTGGCCAGTTTTCAGACAGTTTGGAAACACGCTGAAAGCCTGAAAATGTACATATGTGACGTTTATTTTTTTTTTTTTTACAGCTAGCCAAACCTTTCTGTCTCTTAGTAGGAGCCTTTTAAGAAACTATCTGTTAGTCCCCACCAGAGATAAACCTGAATAAGCAGCTCTCATCTTCTCTTGTACTGCCACACAAAGACACAAGAAGGAAAAGACTACATCACTTCCCACCCTACCTACACTAAGACTAAATTAACAAGACAAAAAATTAACCAGACCAAAGACAGGGAAAGCCCATGGCAGTGATTGAGCAGACAAGGGATACATGAAGCAGCAATAAGAAGTCATAAAGATATACCCTTCTGTCTTCCAATGTCTTGATGCTGGTCATAGCATTCAACATAGGACCACAGCACCAAACCCATGTCATTCTGTAAAGGGCAGTAACCTTCTGGCAAAGCCACATCTCTTTACCTGCTTGCAGCTTCTCATGCCACCTCTGCAGCACTCCACCAGCTCTTCTTGACCAGCTCAGGCCTTCCATGGCTCTCATGTCCCGCAGGTTCAGTTGGCCTCCCTAAAGAGGTATCGAACCAAGACTCCATCAACCATGAGTATAATGGCTTTTAAAGTGATGGACCAAGTCTGAAAAATTAATTTCATATAGAATAAAGAAATGATTAAGAAAGATGATGGTGCACTCACCACCATCTTGATTTGGTGAGAACGGTCCACATTGTGACATGAACTGCTATACTGAGTGAGATCAAGCATCTGTGTGCTTCAGCACTGCGTCTTTGTCAGTAGTCTGTGTTAGCCACCTCAGATGAAACTGAAACCTAGGCAAGGAAGAAAAATTTCCTAGGAAAAGTTTCCTCTAAAACTCCAACATGTAGTTTAAACCTGCAGATAAAACACGCAGATTTTGATCCATGTCCAAAAATCTTACTCAGTTTATGACTAGTCTCATCAACAGGACTACAGAACGGCTTTTAATAACTTCCAGTGACACCTGAGAAAAAAGAAACCATGTTCCTGAAGTAGCTGCTGACTGTACAGCCCACAGCCCAGGGCTTCTCTCAGACCATGCACTGCTATTGCAGACAGAGCATACCTACCTTCCCTTTTTGAAGTGTATTCAGATACAAACTGTGAGAGGACAGGCTCTCCACTGCCTGTTTAAGAATCACTTTAGGACTAGGACTCATGCTATCTTGATAAACACGGTAATTATTTTTTAATTATTATTTTTCATTAACTTGTGCAAATTGGCTTAATTTTTATTAGAAAGAAATATAGCAATTTATCCAAGATGTGCATCTGGCCCTCTTTCTAATCTTGGAGATTTTGCATCTCTGCCATGTCAAAATAAATATCACAGCATGGTGTGTGTTTTCCTTTTGTTTATTGCATGTCCTAACAATGCAGGTAGATTTCAAGAGATGCTGAAAGCATGACTAGTAGGTGTCAATTTTTATTAGCTATACACAAGATGATCTTAGTTTTTGCAAAAAGACAGGTGGCACATGTCCATCTAAGTGTATTTGGAATGGGTTATATTAGAGCCTTTTTCTTCTAGCCCTGGATAGGCTTTGAAATACAAATAACAAGGCAGAAAGAAAAGGAACAAACGAATGTCTGAAGGAATGATTAAGTGCTTCTGAATTTACACAGTGAAATATGGACAGTTTAAATGTCCCAGCTATTTGCTTCTCTTCAGCTGGTGAGCAGTTCGAACACCCCATGGTGCTGTAAGATTAATTGAGTTCTGCAAGCTTTCAGCCTGCTTGGGGTACCAAGGAGAGAGAATTTCCACAGAATCTCTATTTGCCAAAGCAAAGAGAATATCTCATTAATGTATGATTAATAGCCATTTGTGAAGCAATTAATTAGTCATTTTGACTGTCAATTTAACCAATACACATGCCTTTGCCAGACTACAGGTTTGCTTTAAAAGTAGTAGAAAAGAAAAAATAAAAGGTTTCCCTGTTCTCATATCCAACCCTCCAACAAGGAGGGGAAAAAATGGGGGGGGCTTTGCATATTCTGGTCTTGTCTGGATTCATCTGGTGTGTCTTTAAGAACAACATCGCTGGAATGGAAACTCTCTAACATGATTGATGGCTTCTCCTTCTATCTGCAAGTTGAAAATTCAGAAAACGGGTATTTTTTCATTGGCCTCACTGCTTATTGGTACAAGAGTTATTTCCACTTTGCAGCAGAATTGATTTGCAACACCAGCATATGAGTTTGTATATTTTTCTTACCAGCCCATCATGAAGTATCACTCAGCAAGTCTTCGGTGGCATGATGGATTGTGGAAATGAAAGCCTCACGACTCCATTTGCCATCGAAGACTGGGATAATTGTCATTAACTTACGCAAGTAGTGCAGCATCTGCATCCTTGCTCTGGATATCTGCATTTTTGCAAAGCATATTACCCAACAGATGTACAAAGCCCATACCGCCATGCTAATTTAATTTCTTCCTAACCAGGAGGCTAGACTTTTTCCTTCAGAGCCAGCTGTCTTACTCCTAGAGCAAGAGAAATGAAAAGCAGGCTTCTGGGTTGCACATCAAGTTTTTCTGATTCACCAGGCGACCTATGGTCAGCTGCTGACCTTTCCTATACACTAATTACTCCTCTGCAAAACAGGCACTCATCAGCCCTGCAACAGATATTTATTTAGTTATTTTTTAACAACCCATTATAGAGATTTTAGCAATTTTGGACAGGCATTATTACTGGAACCAGTACAATACTACAAACAATACAACTACAAGCTCTCCGTTTTTCATCTGTATTGACAATTTGTTGTTCATTTTATTCAGATGTCTGCATTATCAGCAGCCATTATAGAAATGAATTTGAACACAGGATTAACTTGGAGCATGGATTTATGCATCAAAAAAGTGAATGGGATGTAACCCATGCCTTGAGTGAAGATGACATCAAGTTTCGTCATTGCACAGGGGGATGATGGGCTGTTTAATGTGAAAGCTTACTGCTTCAGAACAAGCAATGGTCTTTCTGATGCATCCCAGATGAGTCTGAGTCATTCAAAGTAGGGCATAAAAATGACAATTTGCCCGCTTCAGAGGAACATTGCATTTGTAAATAAATAAATAAATAAATAAACAAATTAAATGGGGGACAGAGTGGGATGCATGCCAATAATCAGAGAAGCTGATGAAGCATATGCCCTGTATATAGAGTCAGCGTATTACTCCTCTTTTGTTTTCTTCTCCTCCCTACCTTGGGATGTGCTTGAATATGTAAAGATAGGTTCCCTTACAAATTTCTCATGCTTATACTATTTTAAAGCAGTAGCTTCTCTCTGCAGCAAACCTGCCTGATGACTGACTGGACGTAGTTCAAAAGCTCCTACCCTCAAATGAATCTCTAAGAAACCGCACAGAACGACAAAAATACTCAAAGTGCTAAAGTGATATCCAGTAACATTGATTACAGAGAGCTATCACGCCTATCACTAATATTTTATAAACTGTCTGTTCTTCAAACAGCATCTCATAAGTCAAGATCTTGTTCAATTCTACTTCCTTCATTCATGCCAACCCTTATCAAAAATACTGATTTCAAAAGGGTTTTTTTGTTTCTTAAGTGTAAATATCAGGAAGATTATTTTATTTTATTTTTATTTTTAAACTAAGGAAGAGTTCACATGAATGTTAATCTGCTGCACTGGACATGGCTCTCCAGCAGGAATGCTGGCATTTTTTGCAGCAGAGGGAGAAGCCCAGGATTCAATAGAGAAGGAACACGTGAGTGCATCACCTTTAGTAACATTTCTTTCAGGTTAAGTGCGAAAACATTCAAAGTCCATTTAACGCTTCATGTGCCTTTCCAATGCTTTCAGTGGGTTCTGGGCTGTCACAGAAGAAAGGATTTTTAGGGAGCCTTACTCATACCCACATTTTCATCTTTTCTGTGTGAATAACAGAGATCCTCAGAGTCATGAGACATTTAGCCTGGCACCTTTGACCAGCAGCACATAAATTTTAAGTATGCACATACACACATTAGTTCCATCAGCCCAAGAGATGAGAAACTTCTTCTATCACCAGTACTGGTGCCCTAGGCTAAAAGATTCCTTTCCTCTTACAAACTGCCCTAGCAAGTGAAAACAGCCAATCCTCATGACACAAGTGGAAAATGACATTTCTGGGCAGAAAACTGGGGGCAGGAGAGGACGTCCATTTGCCACCTTGGGCCTTGTTGCAGGGCTTTAGGGGATTCCGTAGTAACGGCAGGAGGAGAAGGCTGTAACAGTGAACTGTCAAGGGAGCATGAGTGGTTATTTGTGATCCCAGAGCACACAGACACGTCTGAGATAGGACTTAAGACCTGGGCTAATATAGAGACAGGGGCTAATATACTTCTGCAGTAACTCGTTGGTTTTATTTAGGAATCTCTCTAGCTGGGAATGGAGTTTCTTATATCCTTCAAGTGCTAGCACTATATAAATGGAATAACATTATAAAGAACAGACAGATCTCTGCACCTTTGCATATTAATGACCTGTTAACATTCTGGAGTGGCCCAGAATTCATAATGAGCATGCTTGCTTCTACTCAAGCACCCGGTAGCATAGCTATATAAATAAATACATTGAAAAGCGACCAGAACCTGCTTACGCATGTCCAGTGTAATGAAATCAATCCATAAATATGGGGCCAAAATATTTCATTGTTCATTTAATTGTTTGCTATCTGTGAAGTTCCCATTTCTCTGTCTCTTCCCCCCTCCCCTTCCCCCAAATAACATGCATCAAAACTGTCTGCAATGACTACAAATTAACCACTGTGGATAGGGCAGATCAAGAGCTGCATCCTCCATTTGTGTTCATTGCTGTGTCTTTACTCCAGCAAAACTATCCAAATTTGTAGCAACTGAGATCCCATCCCAGTATCATTGCTCCCTGTGGTGCACGAGGTCAGCAAATGGACCGAGCTTCCTCAGAGTCCTGCACCTCCTGCACCAGCCCCAGCGGCTAATGAACGCTGTGGTATCACAGAGCACACACGCCTGGCTTGGCCCTCCCACAGGCAGCAGCCTGGGCACTAGGAACACCAGCAGATTCAGCTCGGATTTCCACCACACTTACTTGTTTCCCTTTCATACCAGATGACACTAGCAGCAGTGCAGCAGCAGGTGCCCTGTGCTCCCCACAAAAAGACCTACACCCTCCCTGGGTGCTGAGCTTAGCTGCTGCCACTGGAACCCTTGCAGCTTGTCAAGTGGGATTCCTAACCCAGAAATCCCACCTGGTCTATGGAAATACGCACTCGTGCTGTCTGAAGTAGCAAATGCGTTACAGCTCCTCCTGAGCCACTAAAATCAAAGGAGAAAGCTTTCACTGCGGAGCCTCAGTTCAACACACCTCAAGCACAAATGGTTGGACATGTCCAGATGGGATTTTGGGAGGGTTGTTTGCATTCTAGGTTACAGGAAAACTTCAGGGCCAATAACGCACTGGTCCTCCTGCTGCCCATCTGGGTTTGACTAGGAAAAACAACCAAGACCAGCTGCTAAGTCAGCGCTGCAGGCATCAAGCAGCTCTGGGAGGCATGGTGCAAATGGTATACGATGCTCCCCACTGGACCAGATCAAGACAGGACCCCCAGCTGATCTGAAAAAAGAGAGAGCACCAAGGCAGAAGGAGGAAGAAGCTGAGCTTCTATCAAGGACACAAATCTAAGAACAGGTCCACTTGACATTTTTAGAAAATACCTCTGACAGGAGCAGAGCCTTGCAAACTCCTGTACCCTTCTGTGTTCCTGTTCTCATGAATTCCCCATGAAATTCTGTGGGACTTTTTCCCAGCAGTAGCCACTAAATATGGAGAGTAATAAATAACCACAGGCACAGAAACATGGTAGCCTGACAGAAAATAAACAAGGATGATGAAGAGTACAGAAAGGTTCAGCACTGCCCCTCTCTGTATCAGTCCAATTTTGGGGAGTGATTTGTGTTGACCCTGACCTTGGCACTGACCTTCCTGTTTGAAGTGTGTCAGTACCCAGCCATAATCACAGCTACAGATCAGCAGTATCACGGCTCAGCATATTGACTATTATTAAGCAGGTTAAGTAGTCTCCTACTGAAGCTAACCCAGTCACACACATCTATTAGGCCACCGCTGAATCAGGAATCAAGTTGCCACTTAATTACAAGCTTCTGAGGAAACCAGAAAAAATGTTTGCACCTGCATAACATTAGGTACTGGAAAACAGAAACAACTCTTCAACCCTACTGACTTTGCTTCAAGTTACCCCTTTAGGAGAAGGTTCTCTTACCGGAAAAACAAATTTGGATGCTTGCAACATTCTGGGTTTTCACATTACCTTATCTTGGAATATTAACTCGCCACGCTTGTTCTTTTCTCTCACAGACATGGAGACTTCAGGAAGATAGCTGGATGCTCTCTGTAAACGTTATCCCAGAACACCAAAAAAGCATCCAGTATGAAAATGACTGAAGAGAAATGCAGACATTGTGCATGTGTGGCAGAGGGGTGTGAAGAAATAATTGCTACTCCTCTGCAAGAAAAGCCTGTGCCACTCCCTTGAAGCTGAAAGCTTGACAGGGCACAAAAAGCAAACAACTTTTGTAGAGATGATCCCTACTATTACATTATCTAGGGTAGGAGTTCACAGTTCTTTCTGCAGTGATGGATTCCCACTTTCATTTGCACATAACCAATCAGAACACCACTGGAAGCCCTGGAAAACTCATCTCTGGCTATGCTAACCCATTGGGCTTCACACCATCTCTTCCTCTGAAGTACCTGTACCTGTACTAACAGGTACAGATTTCATGGCTAGCACTGCAATCACTTTCTTCCTACTGCTTCTTCTTCCTCTATCCCAACACACCCAGGATTCTTTCCGCCCCAAAGCCCTTTTCACATGCGCTGTGACTTCAGGACACATTGAATTGGCAATAAATACACATGCACTGTAATCTAAAACTACTTGTTGTGGACTTCACTGTCTATACAACATGTGAAATCCAACTTTACACAGTCTTAATGTGAAGCTCATACATGACTCAAGCACTCAAAGATCAAAGAGATGTTTAAGTCTGAAGGTATTCCCTCCGTCGCCTGACGTGGACAAAGAGTTACCAAAAAGCAGATCATCCAGACAAACAGCTCTGGATATTGCTTAAGGTTGTAGACAATAACAATACAATATAAGATAAAATATTCTGTAAAATATACATTACCTATGAAATAATGTGAAGGTTTTCACCTACATTTAGAGTAACAAGCAGACAGATCAATGCTCTGGTTGCACCTGACCTTTTCAGATATTTAAACATGTACTTCTATTGGCATTTGTATACCAATCATTTGCGTAAAAGGAAACAATATTTGTTATTTAAGCAAAAACATTCACAGAACTTCTGCATCTTTCTCTAATGCTGTTACCTTCTGTGGAAGTTCAAGTCCTCTTCCAGTCTCATTAGAAGACCATCACTCCTAACCAACACCCTTTAACAAAGCCCAGGCCCCTCTCACAGTGTTGGTAGCTGCTCTCCAGTGCAGGAATCCCACCCAGCTGACAAATACTGGGAATGGGGCACTCCTGGGGCACTTTAACCCACACAGAAGCAGAGCTCAGCCTGGGCACAGGGAGGAGAATGAAGATGAGCAGAGCCTGCTCATCAACAAGGCTCAGCACTGAAAGGTGTGACAAGAACAGGTCATAGGGCAAACCACAGGCTCTGATTCAGAGTCTGTGTTTTCTTCATCAGGACTAAGTGTCATGTAAGCCACCACGCAGAAGTTCTGAGACATCCACCAAAGCTGACAGCTTTGTTTTTGGCTGTAGCCTCTGTACTGTGCAACTTCACAGACAGACACTCTGCTCTTTAAAGAAAGCTTGTTCCCTACCCACATCAGGACCTTGTTTAGAGCACAGTTAAAGCGCTTGCAAGTCTGAGTATAGAAACATCTTACTAACCATATTTTATCTGTGTCCTCAGCCCATCATAAAACTCTGTCTGTGCCCAGTGAACTTCTCAATAGAAGCCAAAGAAAACCCCCATAGACAGAAATAAAAGTCTGGCAACCCTAGACTGCAGGCACCGTCACAGCACCAGCGGCAGCACGTTAAATCTCGCAGGGCTGCAGCACTCACATCATAAGCCTGTGAGGAAGCAGGAAGCCCATAGACTGCATGAAAAATGAGATGCTGACCAGCTGAAAGGTACTGTCCACATAAGAGAGCTTCAGTCATGTAACAACTTCTTTCTTTTTTGAGTAATTTATTAAAGCTTGAGTGACTCAGCCAGCATTAGCCACTCCATTTGTGCTCAGACCTGCCAATGACTGAAATAGCCCCAACCATACAGCATGCTCATTCTCAGTAAGCTTAAGGAACAATTTCTACACCAAGAGCAGCAAATGATTAACGTATGTCAGACTATGTCAAAAAGTTTTCTGCAGGTGTTTTTAGTTTATTTTAAAGAATGCTTTAAGGCAAATTTACATCCTTTTATACCCCAAAGTCTGGAACAAGACCATGCTCCGCCTGAGATGCTCAACTGAACAGGCTTTGCGGAGGGAATTTTCATATTTTATCCTCTCCTGCTGTAGCTACTTTATAAGGGTTGAGGTCAAACACAGCATCCAGCAGCAGAGCAGGAGCAAACACAGGCAGAGGCACCATTCTGGTATTTCACATGCAACAGATCCATGAGATGGTGTGTATTTCTAGGTGTAAATAATTCTGTATCTAGTGAAATATCAAGTCAAAAAGTTCTCTCTTTTAAGAACTATGACAGCAGCAGTTCTGCTGTCTTTCCTGCTGAAGCTGTCCCCAGCAGGCACCATACCAGCACCCTCACCGCTTCTGAAGTGGCCCCGTTCCTGTCCACACACACCATCCCTGGCATGTAGCACCGTGCCCAAACAGGCTTATGAATGGGGTATGACTATTACCTGTGATAGGCACAAGGACACCTTGTACTTCTGATAATATTTTGCATATACATTATATTTCCTTGCAGATTACTTTATTTCTGCAAATGAGAAATGTGGACGGAGGCACGCTTGGGAACTCTGAGCAGCAGAGAGTGAAGCTAAAGTATAAGACTCAGATGAAGAAGAGCTGGCCGACTGCTCATGGTGTACATTTCCAAAGGGCCCTGATGCTAAACCTGGTCAGAATGCATCATCAGTGGAAAACACAAAATATCAGGAACCCCTAATATCCCTGCATGGCACAGCCTGACACATGTTTCTTAACATTTGCATATTTTTGGATAACTAATTAATTGCTTTGGGAGGTACTCCCCAGTCCTTGCAAGGCACACATGTTCAGACCACTGGAGACCAATCCCAAAACAAAATCATGCTGATTATTCCCAGAATAAATCCTACTGCCGATCTGAAGATCTCCAAGTGGCATATAAACAATGATATGCCATTTTTCCTCCTAAATGCTGGATGTGAGAAGAAAACCTACAGACAACATCTTCCCCCAGATTAGCAAAAGGCTTGTGTCCTGTTGTTCCACAAAGACAAAACTTCAGTTCTACCATCCTTTCACATGTTCATGTGCCTATTTGCTGTGCATTATTCCAGTGACATACGTCCTTCCAGATGTTAATGTTTTATCATGCCCTTTCTTGCAGTTTTTATCAGGTCCATTTACACAAAACGTACTATAAATCCTCCCTCACTTCATATACTATATCATGTAAGACACCCTGATAAACATAAAGATACAGATATATGAAGGCTAGTAAACATAACAGGAAATTTAGCATGCTACTTGTACAGATATGCTATTATTCTTAATCGAGTGATTAATATGGACTGGCACTACTGTAGGGATTTATTGTTGACCATATGCTCTTTAATTGTCATTGCTTCCCCCCGTTTATCCCCTCGCACATCTGCAGCATGTGTGGGCTGATGTGCTCTCCTTTTGCTTCAGCAAGATCTGAGAACAATTTCTCAGCTGGATGCCACGACGAAGAGAAAATTCCAGCAACATCTCCAAAGAGCGATTAATATTTTTTTTCTTTTTTGGAACTGAGCAAACAGAGGGTAGGGAGGAGGGGAGGGAAGAAACTCACTATCATTGATGTTCTTCATCTGTGTGAGCACAAATTAGCTGGAATACTATTTAATTGTGAACTGCTAATGTGCTGCCTCAAAAAGCCAGCTGTTGCTGGAGCAAATGGACCCAGGAAAAAAAAGACTTCCCAGTCCAAGAGCAGATGAGGTCGCAAGGAATGTGAAAACACTGCCACAGCGCTCTCCATGACAGGTCTTACTGATTTAAGATCCTTTTGACCGTAAAACTTGTCCGAGACATAATTCAACAAAGACTTTGATTCATTTTGTAAAGATTTACACTACAGTTTTAAATGAAGCCCAAGTTAATTGTCTTCCTACATTACCACCAAACAGGTCCTCTAAGTTATTTTTTCCCTTGTGAACTTTACAACTTCAGTTAAATAATCTTTTTCCTCTGTTCTGAATTATACATAAGCAAACAAAATACACATCGGTGAAAGGATTTGGAAGCAATTGCCAGGTTATTGCAATAGGTAGAATTTTAAAGATTTTTTTTCCATCTAAATGATTAAAAAAAAAAAAAAGTATTGAGTGTTGAAAAGTACTGAAAAGTGAAGATATATATATAAAAAAAACCTTATGTGTTTTCTTTCTCTGCTGTTTAGTTTTAATATTTATAAAACCTTCTTTAAATGGGACATCTCAGTGACAATGAGTGCCATAAGTTTACATGCAAATCATATTACATTAATTAACTAAATAAATTTGCCTGTATATAAATGAGAAAGCAGTCAATTTATATGTCTAATAATGACTTTAAACTTTTTTCTGTGTGTAGACTTTGCTTAGAATATTTTTCTTGTGAACAGATTTACCAAAAAAAAAGTGTGAGTTTAAAAAAATAAGTTTTTTATATCTCCCATTAAAGTGCTTATGAACTTAATTTTCAAAGGGTCATCTTTTTATATGGTGCCTAATTCTTAAGGGAGGGAAGCCAAGCCCAAGTCAGAGCTGTACATGCCCCTGCACTGTGGTACGGAACCTACATGGGATCACATCCCTCAGCCCGCTTGGGGACCAGAAACCAAAAGCTGTCAGGGCGCTGCAGCTACACGGACGCTGCCTGCAGGCGGCATCAGCCAGCCTGTACCTGGTCGCAGGGCTCACTTTCTCCATCCTACGGGAGTTCTATGCAGCTGTAGGAAAATGTGGATGAAGAGGAGTGTTATAAATGAAGTCTCAATCTGAATTTAGTAATATTTATAAAAGGCAAGTAAACAGCGCTGGGTGCACAGGGAGTCTATGCTCTACCAACACACACATATGAACATCGAACTTTCTAAATGTACAGAACATTGCTTTTACACACTAAACCTGGGTACGCCTATACATATGTACAATCAGAAAAGTATCAATGGAAACATAATGGAAACATAAACAGAAAGGTATCAATGGAAACATAAACATGGCAAAGTTTTCCTCATTCTGGCAAGTGTTTAACAAACAATCCTTTAAGTCTATTACTATTAATGTCCATGACCGGGGGAGCATAGTTGGAGTTGGTAATCCTGGTTGAAGTGCTCCCATATCTTCCATGACTTCATTAATTTCTCTCAGATCATATAACAGTCTCCATTGTCCATTCCTTTTCTTGATTTCAGGATCACAAACTGTCCAACTGTTAATTAAGGAGAATAAGTTGTAAGGTTACCAGGACAGTCTTCGTTCCTAAGGACGTATGATTCCCCATAATGTGCAGCTGCTTACCAGCGAGGGGCAGCTGTGTGCGCGGCTCCACTTCTCTCAGCTTGAGCTTCTTCCCAGCTCCGCTGCGCCTCTTTCCAGCAACTTTCAGTACGAGCTTCTCTGAACAGTTTGCTGAGTTTGGCCGAACCGATCTTCATGAGGTGATCAATGTGCTTGTTCCTGTCCTGGTCCCTGTTCTGCTAGCCTGTCCCTATTCATTCCTTTTTCCTACTTCTTTACTGATGACATAACTTCATTATATTGCATTGCCTTTTTCATCTTGAAGGCAGGCTCCCCTCTTATAACCCTCGCCCCACAACAGTTCTTTTCAAACAACTTTTCATTGGTCGAGCAACTTTGTCCAGCAACCAGCAAACGCCCAGAAACTTCCATGCCTTGATGGCTGGAGAACAAGCAACCCCAGACTGTCATGGTCTGAATCACCCTTCTTTGTTCCCTCTAAACTCTTCACATTCCTGATGGCCTCATCGTTAAGAGTCTGATGTTATCACCAACCATGGGGCTTGTCAACCCCCATGGCCACACTCCCACATCTCCCCATTCTTTATTAACATCAACCGTCTTCTTGACACAAATTATTACTCTATATATCACAGGAGGACACCAACTTCCTTACCTGTGTAAGAAACACTTTACTCTGAATAGGACCATGGTTATTTTTATGTCCAGAAATACTTTCAGTAACTGCAACGAGACATAGATTTAATGATTTCGGAAAGCAAACCGCGTTATTCCCTATAAGCACTTGCAATCAGCTATCTATCTGTCCTTTCTCTGCCCTCTGCCAAGTTCAAGAAGAATACATCATGCCCCAACACTAACAAACCAAACAATGGAAAAAAGCAAACGAAATATTTGGAGGGGCAATAGAGCAGCGAGCAGGACCCCTGCCACCCCTCTCTGCTTCCAAGTGCCCATCAAAAGGCACCTGAAACTTGGCCTGCCTGTCGCTCACCCCCACAGATGGGGAAGCATGCCCTTGCCATGGGTAGGTGAGCATTCACTGGGGTTGCACTGCAGACCTCCACAGGGAAGTAAATCCACACACCCACACTGAGCCCCTTTCTACTCTACTACAACTCCCAGGCTGCTCCCACGTTGGAGGAACCTTTGAGCAAGCTGTCAGGAGGCAACAGCAAACACTGCATGCGTTGCCTTCAGGCTGTGCCACACCACCCGTGCTAGGCAAGAGAAGGCCATCTGCCCCTTTCTGCACCAACCTGGGAGAAACATCCACAGGCAGAGCCTGTGGGTTGGGGTTCTCCAAGAGGCCCCCTTCCGGAGCTGGGGGCAGGACCGGCCAGGCTCTGCCTTCCACCTGGTGAACATCCCCACTGGAAGGTGTCCAAACTGCAGAAAAACCACTTGGCATGTGTCTTCAAAATAGCAGATAAATGGATTAATGGCCTGCCCCCTCCCCTGCCACTGCCTCATTGCTTTAATATCCTGTCCTTTATGAGTGACTGTCAGAGTCACTTTGTGTTATGTTATCTTCCCAGGAAAGCATTTCTTGTTTTAACATTATTTTTGCTTTTTTTATTTTTTATTTTTTATTTTTTAAACACTGCGTTGATGCTGTCTATGAAATGGAAAACTGCATCCATGCCCCACCAGAAGCTAAGACCAGGCACCACGTACTGCACAAGGGCCATTCCCCCTCACACTCACATCCTCCCTCACTTCTAGGACTTCTGCTTGTCCAGGCACTGCAGATGAGGTGATTCACCATGTGAAGCATGTTGTGCAGAAGCACCCAAAGATTCAAGCACTTACCTGGACACGAGGAAGTCTTTCACCCAAGCAAGTGGCTTTGAAATACATTAGCCCAGGACTTCACATGCTTTGCTGATTTATTTTTTTGTAAAGCAAGGAAATTAAACAAATTTGTAACCATATTTGGCAGGTTCATCAACACCATGTAACACACAAAATAGGAAAGGCGGGTAGGCTGAATTTATTTTTCTATAAATCTTGACTGAGGTCCAGGAAAGCTGACTTAAAAGTATTTAATAGCTATTGTGCATCTTCCTCCAAATTTTCAACAGACTGGAGGACTCCATCTCCCTTTACAAAAACCACAGACTTCTGAGTGATTTGTCCCAACAAAATTATGGGGCAAAATCTGTACAGGCACTCACCAGTGCCAACGACTGGGCTGAGGTTGCTGACCCAGGTCTTAGCTTCAAGGCTCAGTTAGACATCAGTTAACTTTGCACAACTTCCATGTTAGCATCAATGAACTCTGCCAGGAGAAACAGAAGCAACGCCTGTGCTGGGGGCAGACAATTGGTGCCCCTAGTTTGACCAAGTATCCTGCTGTTTATTTAACAGCTTACACTGGGATAAATACACAGCAAGTCTACGTGAGGGGTAAAGCTTGTTGTGCTTTTAAACTTGCATTTTTCTCAGTATCAAGCAGCTACAGTGAGACACAAATGACAGAAGCATCTCTGATGTTTTGATGCTACCGGATTATTTGCTCCTGTTCCGTTGCTGTTTTAAACATTAATAAAAATGAGTTGATGGCAATATTCACAGCATGCAGACAGCCAGGCTGTGTGATAGAAGAAGCACAGATATATCCCCCATTACGGGATAATGAATGATGGAGGGGCATGGACAGTTAGGCACACAGTAGACAGTGACAGAAAGCATACTTGATTATTTTAATTTCCTAAACAATGTGAGATCTGAAAGGTTATTTAAACTTCATACTCTCTAGCATTTGTCTGAAGCTATTATCTTACCCAAAGCTCTCACCTCTGTGCAATCCAAAGAGACTTCAATACCAAAACTGTGAGATCTAATCAGAGTTTATTGCTTCTGATATAAGTACTGCCACATTTTTTATCTTTTTTATTAAATTTACCAACTTGAACAACCGTATTTGGGATCAAAAGGTGATTTCTGCAACCAGCCTCAGAGAGGTAGGCTATATTTCTCATACAATAAAAAACCTTTTCTTCTAATTTGCTGGAAAAATAGGTGACTGTTCATTACCAAAGCAGGGCAAGACAACTTTTCTTCAGATTATATTCAGAGTTGATAATCTCTTTAGATAGCAGGGGGTGAGTTCCTACACCTGGACCTCTACCAGAGCTTCCCTGCAATTGTTCAGAGTAATCCCATCACTCACAGAGGACCCCATGAGAATTGCCTATGCAGGAGAAAAACGAGTTTTGGGGAATCTTCCTTGGAAGCACTAAATCATAGCTGCCCCATACTGCTTGATATGCTTCGGGGCACCCAAATGCCACTGACACTTCACCGCTGTGCCACTAGCACCTTGCATTTCTCTAAAACCTCTCATCTTCTGCTCCCTGGTCTGCCTCACCACTGCCCCCTATGAGCCTCTCAGGGGTCTTGCTGGAAGCACAGATTTTAGTCACTGCTTGGACGTACCTGTTATGGGCGATCCAGTCTTTTTACCTGACTGCAGACTGCTGGGGTTTGTATGTTAGGTTTTAGCCAGGGTATTCTACACCTTGTGGTGAAACTTTTAGTTTTCTGTTTGCTTTTGTCTTTACATCCCCAGACTTTTTTTAAAAAATGACATTCCTAGAGGCTAAAAACTGATTAAAAACCATTCAAGAAATATTACATAAAAATGGAGGGAAAGCAGATGATAAAGGTGTCAAGCTCCTCGGGGTCAGAAAACAACAAAAGGAAAGGAAGGGGAAAGAAATATTAAAACCATATCAATGCAATTTATATCTGCATGTAGAAGACATACTTCTGTGAGATGGCTAGATTTGTAGAATGTCAAAGTTTGGTTTTCACAAATGTTGACTATTTTTACAGGCAAGTTTTGTGCTAGGGCTAAGAGAAATACAAATTAATTCTTTGCAACTGGAGGATACAGGAGTATCCAGCTCTGATGTGACATTAAGGAGCCTCAAGCTCTTCTTAGTGCTTTTTTCTAAATGTTTCACCAAATCTTAGCATATTAAATCATGCACAGTTCTCACTAAGTCAAAAATAATACAGCTTAGGCAAAGAGCAGTAATTTTGCCTCATTTCTGAGGGCTTACTCTGACTTGTATCAGCAAATTGTCCCTCTTCAGGCTTTTTGCTTTAATGAGAAAAATCTGTATTGCTGCCCTACTCCTGCATTGTACGGTCAATGCTCATTTACAAACACTGAACAAATTATCCACATATCAATGGTAATAGCAACAACAGTCATAAGAATACACGTAACTCACACAGCCATCTATTGAACTTAGGGGATTGACCTGCCAGGATGACACCCATGCAAAACATTTTCATAAGTCCTGCATTCCTGAAAACTATTTATTCAAATAAAGGAGTTCGCAACAGCATCAAAACAAAACGGAAACTGAAATCAGATATTTTTTGTAGATAGCAAAGGTTTACAGAAAAACACAAACCCAACTAGTCAGCAGCAATATATGAAGCTGAAATCATGACGGAACATTGTTATGTTGCCACCTGGTGACAGCAATACAGCTTTTTTAAGCAGGCCCATGGTACCACCTTGGCTCCTGCAATATGCACATGGCTCACCTGGCAGGCCAAAGAGAAATCCAAGCTCTTCAGCATGGAGGAGAGGAACGCATCGAGCTGGGGTGGTAACACAGTTCAGGTTTCTCCGATGTGGCTGTCATCCCCTAACGCAGCTTTAGACAAGTAGTCAAAGCCCATGTGCATTGTGGGGTGATAAAACTCACCTTGGAGGTAGTTAATGCTTAATTAAAAGGACGAACAGTGCAATAAATGCTGTAATGAGATAAAATCTCAGTAATTCCTAGATCTTATGGAACCAAAGTGTCAGTCTGAGTTTTAATTAATAGAGTTCTCTATGGGTTCCTCAGAAATAATAAGAAAACCTTAAAGCAGTAAATCATGCCCCAGATCCGTCACAAACTTATTTTAAATCCTGCAACCTTTTTCTTCAGGATTCCACAGCCTGCTCACCTCCAAAGGGTGTCCCTTTAAAGGTGTGATTTTACATCACCACGACACTTTGCTTTTAGATTGTCTTCTTGTCTCACTGTTGGTTACCAGCACCCTTTGCAGGCATCCTCCCCAGCACTTCCCTTTCCGCCTCCAGTTCTTTCTGCAGGTTCCATCAGTGCTCGGTGCTTGAGCTCTACTCTACATATGACTGAGTTGGAGACATTTTTCCTGTAGGTTTTCCCCATTCATCTTCAACAACCAAGACCCCATTCCCACTTAACGAGTCTGGCAGCATGATGGGAGCCTCAGCACCAGACTGAGACATAAAACCTTCCCCTGGGCGTTCAGTGGAAACCCTTGGGGTGAGCACAGGAGGGCAGCCAAGGGTGCCAGCTGATGAGACCACCTAAACCCTGTGGGCACTCTCCATGCTGGCGGGGCTGGACCCCTTAATACTCCCTGGAGCAGGCCAAGGGTGCCAGATCCTGATGCTCAGGGCAGCGTGTCACCTCTCATGTCCTAGCATAAGGCTCTGTCACCCTCTAGCAGGTGATGCACGGTGCTTTGCCATCCCACCTGCCCTGTGCAGAATGCCTGGAGAGCAGGCTTCAGTGTCAGGAGATTACCAGGTTCTCTTCCCAGGGACAGCCCAGACTCTTGGCACTTGCACATCTTCTCCGTTTTCCTCTCCTACTTGCTCGACATCCAATTGTTTATCGAGCAGCAATGACAAAACACTAAAAATGTCAACATATAGTGGTGGGAGGTACAAGAATATGCCCGCATTAAACTTTTATGTATGTATTTATGTATTACACATGTACAAGTCAGCAAATCTATATTAATTTGCAGAAGACATAAATTAATATTAATATACTCATTGCACATGTTAAGCAGATTATGACCCATTTTTTGCCTATTAGTACACAAAATGTGCAGCACTGCACATTATTTTATGCCCTGAAATACATTACAACAGGGCGAGGACTCTAAGGCAACTTGAAGGGGAATGCAAACAAGACTTTCACTCCTGACAAAAGCACCTGCAGCTTTTTCTTACTTATATTCCAATTGTTAAAACGCTTTGTAATTCTGACCTACTGTTAGGTTAACACTGTAAATCTTAAAATAGACCAAGTCTGCTTTGTGTGCCAGCCCTGTTTTGGAGTATCTCAGCATGACTAGGAAGCTTTTTGTCTTTCACATCTCTAGCTGGCAAGGCCTGATATTACAAGGACAGGTAGGTACTTTGGGTAGGAATACCTTGCCGAAACATCCCCAGCTATCACATGGGCAATCTTCTCTGACCATCTTACTTTTGCTGCACGACCTGCAAGGGACAGACCTGGCACAAGGGTTACTGGGTTGCACAGGTCCTTGCAGTACCATTTCCTCAAGCCAGTATTAATGCACACTGCCAAGGGAATGTGCGATAAAAACAGTGTTTTTGTCTTGGAAAAATAAATTTAAGAATAAAATAGGAGACAAGGGGTAGGACCTATTAGCGTAATTCCAAAATTAGCGTATGAACCAAAGCCAGCAGCCTTTCTTCTTAAAACCTTCTTCCAAGTCCAAAAATCACTGCAGCCGATTTTCCCATCCTGCTTTGTGTTGTCAGGTACTTACATTAATGTGGCAAATGGAAGCACCACATAGAGATCACGTCTACAAGCTGCCAAGACAAAATAACCATCTCTATACTGATGATGAAGGCCCCGCAACCCAACTACATGTGACGAGACCTTCGTTACCCACTCCTCTTTCAAGGGTGCAGGGGGCAGAGAATTACCCCATGAGAGCGGAGGAATTTGACATTTTTCCCTGCTGCCCTGCTCCAGCTGTCATGGCGAGGCAGATGCTCACACTGTTTGACTTTATTACAGCACAGCCAAATCAAATGCACGGCCACTGCTTCCTCAGATGTCTATATTTCATTTAAACTGGGATAAAGCAAAGAAACTGGAATATTGTCTCATCGTGCATTCTAAATCAGCCAGGGCAGAAAATAATGGGGAGTTAATCAGATCACTGAAACTCTAATTCACTTGGTATTGATCGGGCAGATTCCTAATGGGACAGCAGACCAATTTCAAATTACAGTAAGCTGACTTATCCTGGAATACCAATGACCGGCTCCCGCGAGGAGCCTGGGCAGACCACGGACTCTCCTCTTGTTATGGCACATGCTTGACCGAATGCATGAATGTATAATAGGATGCAGCATTTAGCTAATTAATAGGAGATTGATGAAAGGTGCAGTTTTGAAAGCAGAAATCTCACTTGAATAAACGTGGGATGAAAGCCCCAGCAGGAATTAGGGACACAGAGCCTTAGAAACAATTATAAGGAAGAGGAGGTGAGCTAATGGAAGGTAATGCAATTAAACCAGGCTTATCATTATATTAATCAGAGGCTTCATCACTGAGATCTAATACATGCAGCATTTAATTCTGCACTGCCATTATTTATTATTTATTTACAAAATGCTTTACATTTTGACCATGATGTCACGGAGCATCTGTACCAAGCAGTATGCCTGGGAGCAGGGGGTGGCAGGGATGGGTGACATGCACACAGCCACACTCCCAGGTCAGCACTCCTTGCTCGAGGAGCTATCCTCCAGCAAACCCCACTGTCCTCAGGCAGCAGTGGTGTTCAGAGGCAGCTGTGGTGGTGTTTTTTTTTTTGTTTTTTTTTTTTTTTTCTTTTCCTGAGCTACTGGATGGAAATGATTACTTTGGTTGGTATGCTCTTCAGAGCAGGGGAGGTCTTTGTCCCACTGGGGACGTTACTATAGGAGGCTGGCTGCTAGAAGACATTTCTTGCACTTGCTTTCTCTCAAAAAACAGTGTTTCCCTCTCAAACAGTGTTTGTATACTGAAGATCGTATACCACTCATCTACACCTCTGACTAGTGCTTGCTGCCCATTTTTCATATTCTGTGTCAAAGCTACATCAGCACTTTCATTGCAAACATGCATGTAAAGACCTTGTTGCTCACTGCTGCCTGTGCAGAAGAACAGCAATACCTGCTGAAGGAGCCACTGCAGTTGTGGGCCCTGGCTTTTGCCCCAAGATGCAGGGTTTAGCATGGCTTGTCTTGCTCAAGGAACACCTTGCAGGTAACAAACGTGCCTTGGCTCTGCATAGCGTGCTCACTTATGTTCTCACAGAAGTCCATGCTGAGCAAGTGTGGCTGACCAGGCAGCTTTCTGAACAGGGGCCTCTTTCTGAAGGCACACCAACAGTCCCTGGGTGCCGTGGGAGTGGAAACTAACGGCTGGACTTGCACTGCTGAACACATACAGCTTTCACTGTCAGGGATATGCAGATGTAGCCCTCCCTATGGAGGTGCATTACAGAAGCTGAGAACAAGCTCATGAAGTGTTCCGTGGGCAGGGCCCGCCGTTTGGCCACAGCACTGCAGGGACAATGCAGTCTCGATGATGAGAGCAAATATTTTTGCCTGCAGCTTGTGAATGTAAATTATTATGACAAAGGAATACAGTGTTCATTTTCAATTACTACCTCATCTGCCTAGAACACTAATCCTGACTCCTGAAAATATCCATTATTCAGATTAATATTTTCAAGTACTTATAAACAACTGATGTTTAAGCTATGAGTACTTCACAAAACATTCACTTACAAATGCAGCCATCAAGCTGTATGATGGGTTCCCTGAGACACAGTGTGATTTCTACTTTCTGATTGAAGGCTTACAAGGATTTTCAGCCAAATGCTGTATCTGGGTAGTGATCTTTCAAGCACATTCACACAAGAATTCATTAAACTGTGTGGAGATGCCCAGCAGTCATCCAAATCTGGCATGTCATAGCCTACCTCATGTCATGTACTGAACGAGGCCCATATCACCCCTTGTGTGAACAGCACTGCTTCCTGGAGGGGGAACACGTCCCTCCGTCCCCAAGCGAGAGGATAGCAGATGGGAGCAATACAGAGCTGCAGCTGCACCAGGGCTCCAGCAGAGAGGATGGTCCAGACAGATCATACCCCTTTTGAAAGTGGTTTTAATTCACTGGTCTCCTCTGGGCCCACAAAAGATACTGTAAATATGAAATAAATATATGCATACGCAGTACTGAAGACATATATCAGCACAACATGCGGTAGACCTTTGTAGTGAACTTATTGGTCACAATTCATTTTCTGTTTTAGTCCTACATTTTCACCTGCTGAGAGTTGCCCGTTGAGCCCTGTCACACTGAACTATTTTATGGTTTGCCCTCAGACTGGTGCATCAAAGTAAATCATTCAAGGCTTCTCTAACAGTCATGCCTTTAGCTGAAGCAAAGGAAAAAAAAAAAAAGAAAAAAAAAGCTCCCCATTTTTGGAGGCACTTTTGCACCCTCATTTGGCATGTCGGGTGAAAGCACTATACCAGGACAGAAGCATTTATTTCAAAAAACGAACAAACAAAAAAACAGGAACATCATTGCTGAGCTAACATTCAGCCTAACATGGAGGGTTCCTCAGGGCTTTCCCCAGGCTGGTTTGACTCTGGCCAGCAAGCTTTCATTTAGATTTCAGGGCTGAAAGTAGCCTGCTTTTTAGCAGGTATTACAGTTGTTAGATTTAGATTATTCTCATTAGTTGAAGAAGGCATTTAGTCATTCCCACAGTATTATTCAAGCTTATTTAGTATTTCCTCCTCTCCTTCCACCCTCTTATCATTTAATGAACATTGCAAGGAGTTTATGAATATACATGAACACATATGCATTTGGTGACAGTTTTTCAATAAAACATTAGAGAACACTGCAGGACAATAGCTAAAGCATTCCTCCTTGGGGTCAAAGCAGCAGAGGGAATGGAGCTAAGCCAATGGTGCCTGGTTTTGAGCTAACTGACCATCAATGCAATAGACGTTTCCAACCAGCTCTGCTCTGCAGCCACCAACACTCTCACTACTGCTGCAAAGCTGCAAAATGTCCATGGCTCACCAGAAAGGATTCAGAGATGGAAGAGCAAGAAGCTCAGAACAGCAAGTAGGATGTTTCTTAGGCTACCTTGGCAAGGTTTGCAGTAAAGCAACAGCTCCTGCCAAAACAAACACCCTCCCCCCTGCAGAGCAGGAAAAGAAGAAAATCTTTACCGAGGACAGACTTTTCCTACAGCAAGACTGACCTTTTAGTCTGTAACTGATGGGCTAAGAGAAAGGTTGGGGAGAATGCCACTGCATTTACAGGGTTTCATGGCATCCTCATAAAATTAACTGAGGGTATTGATCGCTCTGCTCCAGGAAGCCCTGGTGGAGATGCATTGCTAGGCTTCAGCTGATGCTGACTGTTTTTCATAAAGCTATATATCAGCTAGAAATTATTATTGATAGATGCTTTAGAAAGGCAGCCATGTTTTCTGAATTGCACAAACATGTTTTCTGAATTGCACAACACATACTCTGAGCTATTGATGATCAGCATCACACAAGATAAACTTAACTGTTGCTGATGGACATCTGCTCATACTCATGACTAAAAACCAGCATGGAATAAAGGGAATAAACCTTTTGGCTTAGGAAGCAGCATTCTTTTTTTTTTTTTTTTTTTTTTTTCCATATCACAAATGATAGGGGGAGCATTTAATACTTCATGTTGCCATCCAATTACGGGGTTCAGGAGCAGCCCATCAGGTGGAAGAACAGGTGCTTCTCTGGGCAAAGCCCAGTGGTCTTTCATACAGCCAATGTATGAAATTTAAATTTCAAACAGTTTCAAATACAGTCCAAGGGGTCACACATCATCCACAGACCATCTTCACTGTTATTGTGATTTGAACCAGCAATATTCAAATTCCTTATTCTACATGTGAGACAAGAGGTTTGGGGAAGGGGCTCAGTTTTTGGAGAACCAATCTTGCACTTTAGGACAGCAGCAGTGGGAGGAGACCCAAGGTCATGCTCTTGGGTGCTTTG
Organism: Aythya marila; assembly: GCF_965140915.1. NCBI lineage: Eukaryota > Metazoa > Chordata > Aves > Anseriformes > Anatidae > Aythya > Aythya marila. The sequence goes on from NC_139045.1 coordinate 541,172, forward strand.
GGAGGCCCTCTGACTTGCAATTATCTCATATTGTTTTCTCTGGAACAAGAAATGCACCAGAGCCCACTTCATCTATGCCTGAGCAGTCACCAGCTAATTAGTTGATCCTATCTTAAATGTCATCCCGTTTACATGTTACATCTTACCAGAAACTATTTGAAGCTATTCCAGGAGGTATTCCAGAAGCTATTCCAGGAGTTGGACTCAATGATCCTTACGGATCCCTTTTCCAACTCAGGATATTCTATGCTTTGGGTAGGTTGATGACCTTGCTTTCAAACTTCTCTAAGGTCTAATGCAAGAGGTATTTTTACTGCAGCATGTGACCTCAATACCCAGACTTAGGTCTTTTTGTTCTGTTTGTTTGTTTTTAAATCCCAGTATTTTTGTGTATTTGCTTTTAGACATGTAGCTCTTTGTGTCTTCTGCTGACATTATAGCTCCCACACTCAAGTGGTTAGTTAAAATGCTCAGCTGAAACTGGGGCATGTTCAAAGTGAACTACAGACCTCCTAAGAGGTGGAAAAAACAGAAGAGAAATAAAAGCCACATTCATCTTCAAACAGTTTCACCTGAATTTCCTCAGCATTTGCATTGTCCCCTCCCATTTTAAGACATTTTAAGGCATCGCTCATCTTGATACAACTAGTACTTATGCTTGCTACTAAATAGTACAGCGGGATTGTTTTTCCAGCTTTGCTACACACATGAATTTACCTATGCTTCTTGGATCCTTGTATGCATCAAAGGACAGATGAAACACAGCTCTATCCCCTCCTAAGCTGAGTGTTTTCTATTTCCAAAACTGAGTTCTGTGCATGCCAGATCTTCACGTCAGAGCAAAGATGCACTGCAACATCAATTGCCACTGCCTCCCACTACCTGCATCCATGCACTTACATCCAAGTATTGATTTCCAGAATTTCTCCAAGGAATGCCAAAAATAATAAACAAAAAATAAATCAAAAGCAAAAGCCTCTTTCCATTATGTATTAAATATCCTTCCATGAAGTTAGAACAAATAGGAGATGTATATAGAGTACAATGGAGACATAAATCTAGTGTCATAGTAATCGATTTCTGCCTTGTTCTTTTATTTCCAGTAAATAATGATCTTCAGGTCTTTCATGGTGGCACTACAGTAAAGTCTGCTAAGGGAACACAGGCAGCATTTCATCTTTGCTACAGCCAACAATAATGCCACTCTAAAATCATTACAGTCACTTATTTCCTGTAGCACTCTGGTAACAACATTTAGCAGGATCAAAGGAAATTTACAGAGGGTATCCCCCCTTCACTAACCTTCGTACAATCATGTATATGATCAATAACGCATTTTGTATTGTTCAGCAGCATGCGGAAAGTACATTTTTCTGCAGAAAATCGTGCAGCCGTACATTTCTTCTGGGTCTTCAGCTTTCTAAAGAATCCCCCTGGAAACTATAAGCTCTATTCAGGCCTGGTTGAATCAATTATATTCTGAGATACTTTTTGTATGTTAATTAAAGAAACTTCCGTAAACAACCATATTTCCACAAGAACATTCACACATTTATTGCTAGTGCTGTGCAGAGCCTTGGCATTGTTTTCTCTATTCAGACCCTGAAGTAGGTTTTTCACTTTGTGCATCATCAAATGAGGCTATCAATCTATAAATTGCCAATAAATTAATTAAATAGCAACCACAGGTTCATATAATTATCCTTCAAAATAACAAAAAGCATGAATCTCAATGTACCAAATAAGTAAAATACTTGCAAGTCATCGGATTAATCGGATGATTAATACAGACATTATTTCTCTACTGTGTAACAATGGGTAGCAAAATATAATCCTCATACACCAACAAGTTGACACAACTAAATAAAAGAAAAGCCTTACACTATTCATGCCCGATGCAATCAAATGCACTCCAGGATAGCTGCTCATCACTGCACTCACCATAAAGAGCAAGTAGAATTCATCTCATTTAGGTTGGCATGGAAAAACCAGAAACATTTTTAATGTTTCTGGCCTGCTTCCATGTTTAGTGTGGACAACTGGGCAAGAGAAGCTTGTATGTGGAATAACAACCTTCATTAGACTGATGTATTTTGAAGAAGGTGTATGACTTTATGATACTCTTCCCGACTTCACATTCTGATCTGATCTGAGGAAAAAGCACATTTTCTCCGATCACTGTGATTTTTTCCACTTATAATCGTTCATTGATTAAAGATAATATTTCCAGTTAGAAATATTCCTTCTGTTGTACCCAGAAAAGTATTTGGGGGATTACAACATAAGCATCCAACTCTGGACAGTGAATCTTTAGGTGGACTTATCCCCTAAGCAGGGAAAACACAAGGCACGTAGCACCTAGTCCACCCAGTCTTCTACTGCTGTGGTTTTGCTCTTGTCCTTTTGAGCATGCTATAGTAGTGAAACAATGGAAGCAGTTTAATTTACAAACTACCCAGCCCACACACTAAGGAGTGAAGAGCTTTGCATACATAGGAGACAAGCTGCAGTGAAATACAGTGGTCTGTTTAGGGGCTATTGATCTCAGAGACAAGATCCATCCTTTAATGCAACAAAGGATTCACAGACTATGCACAGAGCCACACTGAAATGAAGGCACCGGATCAGGGCCGAGCAGCTTATAGCCAAGTTGTCTGCCTGATGTTTTAGCCATGTTCTCACCTGTTTTATTTGATCACTACAACCATTTAGATTCCAGTACAGTTTCTCAAAGCAGACCCATTTCACCCTCTTACAGTGTCCTTTTCTTGAAGGTCTTTGTCCAGGGAACAGCTGTGGCAGATCAGACAAATGGGAAGGTGACGGCTGGGTTTGCTCCCCCACCAGTAAACACAAGTAAGGAACAACCACCAGTGGTGATGCACACCTTGGGAGCTCTTAGTGAAGAGACAGCAGCTCTCTGACCAGGTTAGCATTGCAGAGACAGGAACCACTAAACATCTAAGAGTGCCATGTTAGCTCCTCATTAGTTTGACAATAATTATCACAAACAGAATTTGTTTACAGATGTTGGAGGTTTCTTCTGAAACAAAGGAGAACTCAAGATGCTGAGCAGTCCCAAACTAAAAGGATTTAAACATTTAATCTTAAAGAGATGCTCCTGAGTTTCAGGCTAAAACAGTTTATAAAGGTCATTAAAAATTAACTTATCTTGCTGACTGAAGCTTTTTTAATGCACTCCAAGTTACAAAGGAATCACAGCTGTAGCCTTTAGGCCAATGGTGTACTATATTTTTCTCCCATTAGCAAGGACAGCAAATATCCTCCACATTTGGATTTTACCACTGCAGTCATCCCCAATTCATTAGTCTTTGTGTCTGATAAAAAAAAAAAAAAAAGGCATGGAGCTAGTTGGGGAGATGTATTTTGTACTTGTTTCACTGAATACCCTTGCAGTCATTTGCCACAATAATTTAATAAGAAAACTGCTGAGGGAAAAAATGATTCCTTAGCCCAAGCCAAGGTCTTTCTCAGCTCTAAAAACCAGTCTTTGGTTTGGCATGATAAAGACCACCTCAAAAAATAAAAAGCTAGAAGGATGATGCTCTGTCTGCAGCAAGAAGTTTAGTTACAGGGACACAGATCAACCAGCTGCACCAGCACATGCCTCTACATGCATCGCTGAGATGCTGCATGCTGAAGGTTGGGGGTCTAGGGGCTCACATTGGGATGTTTTCTGTTTTCAAGGTTTCCAGCTTAGAGCCAACTTATTACAGATGACATCCCTAAACTATATCGTCTTTCATACAGAAAATTCAAAAGCAATTCAGGCCTTCCAAGGATGTTATTAAGGTTGTTCTTTGAAGTAAATTGAATTGTCCCCATTTGTATTAAGAGCGAGAGCCTTTGCTGCTTTATGATATTACATTAGCAGGTAGTGGATAAAACTGGAGCTTTTTTTCTATGTTACCTTTTTAAGCTGCAATTTTCCCATACCTTGATTAAAATACATTCCCACCATTGTCATTATTTATTACATATTCAATCAAGACACGGGTCACCACCCACATCCTCCCTTAACCACAATAATGACAAACAGAAATCTGACACAGTGCTGATCTCTAAGTGCATTACAAGATCTTAGATCAAGCTTCCTTTTCCTCTGAACCATAACTTTTACTCTTGTGGGGGAAGGGTTATTGTGTGGGCCCTTACCAAATGGCACTCTTGTCAAAGCCCAGATGCCAAACTCTTACCTTTTAAAACTATAAAAACAAACAAAGAAAAAAAGAAAGAAAAAAAAAAAAAGGAGAAAAAAGAGGCAAGCTAACAAAGGAACCTGGAAATGCATAGACATGGCCTGCCTCTCCAACACCTTCAAAGTGTTTGACAGGTTGAATTTCAAAACTGACCATTCCAGAGGCTTTACACACAGCCATTTCAGATACCTCACCACACAAGTGATGGGCTGTGCAACGCCCCTTGGATACAAGACTGGAGAATGGGTAGGTGATGCAATGATGTCTGAAAGCACATTGAAGAGTAAGGGATGTTCAGATAGCCCAGTTATGAACTAGATGGTATATTCAAACTATCCTAAAACAACATAAGTATTATTTACTCCTAAAAGGCTCTGTTAACAATAAAACTTCGGATGTTTTTGAATAATACTTTCTGTAAAGTACAGAACCACACTTTAAGGTAGGTCTTTCAAGATGACAGCATTATCTTAAAGGGCAGCCAAATGACAATCACAAGGTTTTTAATTAAATTGGGACATACCCAATTAGACCAGATGTTCATCCAAACCTGTGCCTGACAATGGCCGGCAGAGATATTTATGGGAAAAGGGATAAATCAGGAGGAACACATGCTGTATCAGGACAATGGACTGAGTGCAAATGCACCATTTCCAAACTGTGCATCATCCCCAGTGCAAGAGCAATGAAGTTTTACTGGCAGAAAAAGCCCCACTTAACTCACTCTGCTAATCCACGTTCTTTGCAAGACCCCTCAAAGAATTTGGCGACATGCTCCAAATCTACCTTACTGGAACTTATGGACAGGTAGAAAGTAAAAAATGTTTGAGTACTGATTTTCATACAAATTGGCAGCCTGTTTTTCCACAAATGGTATTATCCATAGTACAAACTGTAAAAATTAAGACCTCTAATTGATTTCAAGATCTACTCTTTGGTGCATTATGAAGTTGGAAAAGCCTGATACAAAACATTGTTCTCATTTTATAATGCTGGGTATGTGACATACTCTGGGCTGGATTTTATTTCTTCTTATTCAATTAAGGCTAGTAAAAGTATTTTATAATTATGCATTTTGTTTACCCGTGACTCAGCCCTTATTTCAAAAGAAACAAACCACAAAGTCAGTCCCAGTGGGATGGTACGGGTGACAATCCCCCAGTACAACTAAATACACTTTTTTACTGGTGGCTTTAAGTCCCTTCCTCCAGCAGACCTCTTCATCTGTACAATGGACCTCATCAGTCATAATTAGCAACACATTCCAGGCCCCCTAGTGAAATCCAGTGTTATGCTTCCCATCAACACAGGTGTTGTTACACATGTTCTGCTTCACCAGTGCTTTCAAGCAGGCGTAGGCCCTCATACAGTGTGCTTTATCCAATGCTCAGTTTTCAGACCAAAAGGTAAGATCTACCTGCAATAAAAAACTGGCTCTTTGTTCTCATGAAGCATCCTTTGAAGAACACAGTGATAGCAGCAGATTAAAACCTTCAACAATGTAGGCAAAGATTTAGCATCACACTGACAGAAGGAAGGGTGATTCTGGGTATATGGGATGTATCATATGGAATACTTAAGGCCGGGAAGAGTTTGAGTGACCAAGGTTTCTAGAGCCCATAGTGGGAACAGAGCACAGCATACAGACCTCAGTGTGGCTGGTCTGGGACAGGTATGTAATTTCTCTTCCCTGTTACCATTAGCCATTAACAAATGTACCCACAGCTAAGGTGTACAGAGACCCAAGATTTGAAATCAAGTACCAAACACAAAAGGTCAGTAGTGCGAGCAATGCTAAGAGTAGAAAGTGTTTTTCAGCAGTCAGAAGGACACTTAATTCATAGGATGCACAGAAAGACCATTTCTGATCCAACATATAGCTGACAGATCCTTGTTTTTATTTTTCCTATCCCATCTGTCCCAGAAATTTGTCCATGTCCAGTTAATAGCCCATAATCCAGTCCTCTCCTGTAGGTTGTATTTCCCTCCCTGAGCCTGTCTTGCAACCCTACCTTGCCAAAGACTAAGGCCAAGGCAGCATCAGATACCTCAGTCTTCTCCCTAGTTGTCTTAACTTGTTGCCCACCTGACTCAGCTGGGACCCCATGTTTTAGTTTTATCCCTTCACATTCCACACCAGTTTAAAATCTAATAGAGCCTTTGCATTACTAACTTTGCCCTGATAATTTTATTCTAGTTATCCTTTAGTAATTTTATGGGTGATGTCTTTGAACATTTCAGTAGCTCATCCTTATTTGTATCTCCCAAAGGCCTTTTTCTCCTCCCTCCTTTTAGTTTAAACAGGATTGCCCTGTTTAACCCTGCTGGCTGGCTGCCTTTCTTGCCTGCAGATTTTTGTGCACTTGTGGATGAAAGGTTACTGTGCTTAGGGAAGACTGTCCCTGAAGATGGTTTCTCCTGGACACATTTACCCTACAGAACAGCCTGCCATGGGATGCTGCTACACAGATCCCTAGACAAAGTTTCCTGCCCCACAGTTGTAGCTTACCCTGCTCTTAGCCTGTCTTGCCCTACTGTAGGTCTTAACTCCACCATTTCTTGTCCCTGTGGCCAGCACTGTCATTGACTGCCATGTCCTTGGCCAGTTCCGTGTTCTGAAGGAGATGGCCTCCTTCAGAAAAGAGAAGTTGGAAAAAGTGGAGTTTTGATTTCCTGCTAATTACTGATTGATCAAAGAAAACTGTGCTCTGCTTCTTGGAAAACAAATGGCAAAATTAAACCATAGAATAAGCTGCTGAGCTTATTCTTTTAGCCTTCTGCTAAAAATAAAAATATATATATACATTAGGGATCCAGTATTATGTTATAAAATGAGGACAACATTTTGTCCAAGATAAGGTTATTGCATAAGTCTGAGTAAATAAAAGGAAGCCTCATTTCTGAAACTAAATGAAAGCAAGTTTACTAAACTATTACACATGCAGCCACTTACTGTAAAATCCCGTTTGGAGGAGAGGACATCATTCAACTGTAATCAAGACTGATAATATTAGATTGCTGATCTATTGATCAGTGAACTAATTGTAGATTTTCTTTTGATCTTAAGAGCTATTGCCGTCATGCTCTGTAATGTAACCTTGAGACTGGTAGATCTCGGAGGCAAATCCTCACCAATATACAGATAAAATGAATTCCTGTACGGTATCACTTTGCAGCACCTATTGAGAAAGACAGATGAGCTCCTACACTTAACTGAGGTGGCAAAGAGGAGGATGCATGAGAACCTGATGTATTTACGTACACAGAGAAGCCCCATCCCAATACAGCAAACACACAAGTACTATAGAAAAACCTTACTGGGTAGACAGAAACTCAGCATCTCAAACATTAGCCTCAAAGGTGATCTGCATTTCAGATGAGTTTGTGAGGAGCAGTATTTACAGCTCCCTGGAGTAAAACAATAATCGCCACTATGAAGAAATCACGAACATGCATCTGTAATAAGTAAATGGCAGAGCAGCAGTGAATGGCCTGGCTACACAAGGAAGTCCAGCAGATGGATCTGCACCATGTTGAAAGCAAATACATTTGTATGTTGAAGCTGAATACATTTGTTGCCTCCAAGTCACTTAACTTTGCTGACCCAGTCCATGCCCCCAAACACTCACATGGAAGGCAGCCTCTTTCCAAACAGGGTAAAAAGCCACCTAATCTTTTTCTTTCCATTTGCATTTTTATTCCATGATCATCTTTGCTTTGCCCTGGTTTATTAGCCTTATATCCTGCTACCCTCACTGCTCATCTAGGAGAAAAGTAAAAACAAAAAGCCTCCAACAATTCCATCTCAGCTCCTCGCAGACAACAGTGTATAAATAGCACTGGTGCATACTGGTTTGCCAAAATACAAGAAGGTCAGAAAAAACATTTTCTTTTGAAATGAAAAAAAGGAGGTAAAAGCTAAGAATTGTAATAACAGCCTTGACATGAGACCAACATAATACCAGCCTGAATTACACTTGGTACCAGACTCTCATTGGAAACCCTGGATTACTTTGTTCCTGTCCCTGACATAATATTCAAGACTGGGTTTATATTTGCACAGAATGGGGCTGTTCAGTAGAGTCCATGCAAATCAAACACTTGATTTATGCATCATTCCACTGGAGGGTGTAACATTAAATTTAATTTTGTAAGAAAAGCCTGAGGTGCCTCTATGCCTGGGGTTGACATTGTGAACTAGGGAGAAAGGTGCACAAGAATTCATTACTGTTTCCAATATGCGAAATGCAGCATTTGAATGAAACATTTGTCTCTTGTCAAAAAGGAGTAATGTCTGTTCTTTGTAAAAAATATTTCTCCCCCCACTTTGATTTTATCGCCAATTCAGCATATTGGGAGCTGAGGTTATAAGCATAGTTCAAACTTGTGATGATGGTGGGATGAATTACACAATGAAATGGAGGAGCATTGGTTGAGCTGTAATGTGGCTGCAGAGCATAGATATCGATGGATAAACATTAATGCCTCCTGGTAGCAGCACTTCATCAGAACAATTAACAAAACTGCTCTTTTTTTCTGACCTTACCCACCAGGAAAAGCCTCCTGTCTGCTTGATAGACTCTTTACAGTTGCCTACACCTAATTTTACACATTAGTTCAAAAAACAAGCTTGGAAATACCAGGAGAAAGTTTCCCAGGGAGCTTCACTCTGATGCCTAAACAAGTTAAATTGCCTGAACACTGCTGAAGGATTTTGACTGTCTTTCATCCTAGGTAGCATCTGAGAAGCTCCAGTTACAAGACTTTCCATCTCTTTTAGTTTTAAGAGGCTCTTCAGAAAACTTTCCACACTTCAGATTTGGGTAAATACAGTATAGAGACAAAGATCTAAAAGCAGGGCAGGAATCTTAGTTGAGTGGTCAGGATGCCAGCTAATCGTATACTGTAGCCTGGTGGTGCTGATACCCATCAATAAGAGGAACAGTAATCCTTCCTCTCAGCCCCTTCTGTTTCCTCCCCATGCTTCCATTGAGCAAGCTTGCACAACCTAGAGAGAGGGCAGGAGTTCTGCTGTTACTTGAGCATACCAGAGAAACTGAATTCAAGTATCCACGGGGCATTAACACTACGGTAATAGAAGTAATAGGCCACTCTGTTTTCCTTCCTAGAACACCATGTCAGCTAAACGATTTCTCATCAGACTTCTGGTACAGTCCACATCAAATGGTACTAGACCAAACAACGGAGCCGTCTATAGCATTGTGCTCCAGACCAGAACCAGAAGCTAAAGTAAAGTTAGACAAGGCTCTTTGCCAGTACTGAAGAATGCTGGAATGTAGTTCTACTCGATTAAAGATGTACAGAGAAATGCAATTATTTCATTTGCACAACCTGCTAAACTTGACACTCAGAGCAAGCATCTCTTGTTCCCTATTCCTCACCATACACTACTAGCTATTCTATAGCTGAAGGTCTACACAAGGAAGAGCTAGGCATGATCTGATGAGCTGGATGCTGCTCCTTCACTAGGACATATTCAAGGAATGTAGCTCTCACCCAACTTTCCTGCAGCAAGCTGTAAGCATCTGCATAGAATTAGAAATAAAAATCCAAATATAAGTCCTCACCAAGTAAAGCACCATATTTGCAAAGCATTTTGATGTGCATCTGGTTTGGGCAGATTTTTTTTTTCTCCTTGAAAATGATTGGAGCAAAGGCTTTTGAACGGTTTGCTTTCCTGGCCAAAACAATGCTTTGCTCCACAATCATCAGTATTTAAAGATAACCAGAACAAAATATTTTAGGGTCAACAGTGAGGCTTAGCATTTCCCACAGTTCACTGTAGGAAACACTGTATTCTGTTTCTGTAAGGGCATTTGTTTGCTGGGCCAACCCTGGAGAAGTACCCTGCTTTCACTTTTTCCAGGTGAGGAAGCCACCAAGCCTCTCCACTTCCCCACAGCCCTACTGCCATGACACGCCTGCCCACACTGTCCTGCAAAATCATGCTTTCAAGGTCATGCCGGAGCACTCCTGTCCCATGAGGCCACGCTTCTGTGTAAGTTGTACAGCTTGCCAAGCCTTGATAGACTCTTGATCTGAAATCTTGAAGCTATTTTCTTTGTTCAGCTAATGAACAGTATGGTGATGAATACACATAAGGCAAAATTGATCCACTTAATTCATCATTTGTAGATATGTATGGATTTAAGCCCTTTTAAATGGATTCTGGGATTAAACACCTATAGCTACATTTGCTAGCCATTCAAAAATACCTAAGGGCATTTTGGCAAGTTTTGTCCCTTAATTTCCGAGATTCAAGGACTGGCCCCAGGTTTAGCATCTGCAGCTTTTTAAAGCAAGTTGTTTTGCTGGCTGGTTCAGTAGTGCCTGTGCAAGGCTTCACTCCAGCTGCGTCACTGTTTCCTGGGTAGCTGCAGCAGGTCCATCCCTGGAGGCTGCACCCAGCTTAGCACTGTTCTGCAAACAACTTTGTGGGAGATTGAAAAAAAAAAAAAAATCAACACTGCAACCCCAAACTTTAGAAGGCATGCAAGATAGTGTTAGCTAAGAACATAAGCCAAAAAATTGAGAATTAAGAAGTAGGTCAACAGTCATTGGGGGTGCAAATTTCATCACTAGCATTGGATCCCATTAGCTCCAGGTACCTTTCAGTCCCCGATATCATGCCTTCAAGTGCCTTTCAGGTACCACTGAAACCTTGCTCAAAAACAGCAATGCGAGTCAATCTTACACAAAAGTTGATATGTATCTAGGAAACGTAATTCAAGAACAAAGACCATGCCCGTTACCTTGGATAACTTTCTTTTTTATGTTTAGATGATATTGGTTGCCACCAACTCACTAGTCCCCTGGTGATCTTCTATTTTATTTGTTTTTTCACACTTGGAGTATTTCCCTCTGTACCTACCCTTTTCGATTTGCAGAAGCCTGCATAAGTAATTTAAACTTACCAACAGACTTAGCTTCTGAGTTGCTCTTTGCTTCTATAAGTAGCTCTGCAGAGCACAGCTTGGAATCAACTACCTAAGTCTCAGCCAGGCTTCGGTGTGAGATCCATTCTGTCAGGTGCCTCCTTTGACAGCCGTAAATGATTTTTGTATCGCCATACAGCACCAGGTCAGGCAAACTTCCTGATGACATTAAAATCAGTCATGATTTTCAACGTTTGCTACTCACAAGCCGACACTAATATGTTAGGAATTGCTGTACTTTATTACTTCAGTCACTTCAGTAAACTTTTCCCCTGCTAACTATTACCATTACAAAAAATGTTTAATAACAGGTAAAATAATAGCAGGTAAATAGCAGCCCTTGCAGTTAGCTTCTCAGACACAGGATATTCAAGCATCTAGAGGAGATGTACATGGGAAGCTCAAGCACAGCCCACGTCAGATAAATTCAGATAAATTATTTTTTATATGTTCCACTAAAGCAGAAGACTTGACCATCTGAAGCATGCCTAATTGAGGAAAACAGCTTGATATCTAGCAGCATGCATAAACAAAATAATCAGCTTGGATACATTGCTACTAGAGTTATTTCCTCTTGTTTGACTTAACTCTGATCCACACAGCGAATTTCTTCCCCTGTGGCCCCAATACCAGACTCTGCAGCATTATTTGCCATTGCTCCATCCTCCCTGAAAACTTCTGGTTTGTGCTTCCTGCCCAGTCTTGAACAGTGTTAATTATCTCGGAGCCACGGATCCTGCTGGGCACTCACTCCTCAGCAGCCAGTAGCTCCTCAGAAATACCTTCCCAGGCTTCTCCTACCAGTGTTTCAAACCATACCAAGCACTGTGCTGGCTTTGCATCGTCCTACTTTCTTCATTCTAAGTCACATGCAAACAGCAAACACCAATCTCACTGCAGTGTATTTTTCAACAGCGTCATCAAATGGATCTACAGTCAGCTCCTGTGATGTTCTTGAAAAGAGCACTAGCAAGGTGTTTTAAGGGCTCAACCCTTAAAAAGAAGTACCCACTTTCATGTTGTTGTCAACTCTTACAGTGACAACCCTTACAGTGACAACCCTTACACCACTGGAAATGAAAGCCTCATCAACCATATGTGGTTACCATTAGAGGTTTACTGCAAACACGGAACCAATACTTGCCTTGATCAGATCTACTTTCTTATTTCCTGTTTTACTCTCCCTCCACCAACAGACTGGTACTACTCCTGAGGTAGTTTTAATTCCTCACAAAAATGAAAAAGATGTTTCCTATCCTAAAATCTGACAGCCACACATCTCTCCCCACACCCTTTTGCTTCCGTGCCAGGTTCCTACCGTCCCAACTTCTGATTTGTATTAATTACCATCAGCATGCTCATCTCTTCCATTTAATTTCCATGTTTTCAAACTGCTTTCCAGTCCCTCTCTGAGCCAGACTGTTCTTTCTGTTAGGATGGTGCTCCTCCCCATCCAACAGCTGGGGAGCAGGAAGCTGACCATGCAGTAAAGGGCCTGCAAGCAGAGTAATTGTGTAAGAGATTTTGCTCACACACCTGGTAAGTTTGCAGCTGGGTCACGGAGCTCAGACCCAGCAGTTCAGCTACCCCGTTAGAGAACCTTCATACACAGTCAAGCTACATCCCACCATCCCACCCCTAGGTAAGAGCCAGCAGCAGTGGGGAGTAATACACCCAATATCCCAACAGAGAACAGCACAACGGAGGGCCCCTGATTTCCAGCTGAAATCAGTTCACAGTTTATAGCCATGAGTTTGTGCTGACAGTAGCCTCTCCTTCAGAGATTTATTCTCCTGATAGAATTATAAGGAAACAATGGTATCACCTCTGAATATTGCTAGGCTAAGCAAGTCACGCTCTTCCAGTCCTCCCTGGGAGGAGAGTCAGATCAGTCCTTTAATTATCCCAAGCTCTTTTTTTTTGCACTTACTCACTGCAAGTTCATCCTTTTTGCACTTCATGCTGAGGGCAGCCTTGCATTCTGTGCGAGCTCTCCCACGTACCTGATGCTCAGGTGCACAGGATGCACCTGATGCACAGGAAGGGTACATGCTGGCAAGATTGCTGATGGCAACTGAGTGAGAGTCACCGACGAGCAATCCCTGGTGGGGAAAAGCCAGACTGCCTTTCCTCCAGTAGCACCACAACCACTTGCTTGGCCACCACGCACCTCTGCCATCCTGTTCTCCTTTCTTCTCTGATTACTTCCCCTGTGGGAAACCTGCTGTGCTTTGACAAATCAATGACCAGCTACTGAGGACAGGTGCTGGGTTAGTTTGTCGATTTGGTTTTAGAACAAGAATATCCCTTTTGATTCCATTCAGCATTTTTCTTCCCATCTTCAACCAGTTCTAGGTGAACAACGTAGCCTGATGCAATGGAAACCACCGAAATCAAAGCTATCTGCTCTGAAGCAGCAAATAAAGACATTAAAGCTATGGTTATCCAATCACACAGTACTTAGGGAAGGCACCAAAACAATCAAGTGCCCTATACCTAATGCACTACTCTCAGTCAGGATACAGTCAGATGTGTCTTTGCACCACCCTGAATGAATTCTGACAACTTTTCACCTATGTATATTTAGGAATAGTTTGAATATTGTACCACTGCATCGTTATCTCACTGTACAAGGTAACCAATAATGTTATTTCTACTGTAACCTCTCATATAGAATAGTGTTTAATAAGTGCTGCTGATTTCGTTCCTGAGTGTGGTTTTTGGGTATACTAACTACATATATATGGCCTACAGATGGAGGTACCTTTGTTATCTACCTCCTAATGGAAACCCACACATTAGAAGCATGCTGGAATATTTCTGCATTGAACCACTTGGCAGTGAAAATATCCCCAGTTGTGACAAAGGAGGAAGTCAGAGGCACAACACAAGACATGGATCTTCTGATTCCTCACTGATCCTTTCACTTGTTTAACTTAGAAATGCATAAAGATAATCAAAAAACTATTTAGGAACCATGTTATTCAACCTATACATGGATTTAAGGTTAAGAGCAATCAGCAGCAGGGTAAGACAGGATGAAGGAATAATACCATCACTTAATAAGAGAGCAAGAGAACAGATAGTTTGCAGGTATTTTTTAGTTTTTATCAAAAACAAATATATATATATATATACATATATATATAGTTACCGGAAACTGAAGCTAGATAAACTCATGATACTGATGAAATGTACATTCTTAGTGAGGGGGCCAAACAACCACTAAAACCACCGCCTTTGGAGAAGTAGATTGTATTCATGTCACACTCTTAAATGAGAGTTAGATGGTCATGAGCAGACCAACAGCAGTGGTAGTCACGACCAACTGTACCATCTAAGGATTTAATCCGTTTTGTGCACCACGCAGAATTTGTAAAATAACTATTGCTTTGATATACTTTACTGTTTATTGCAAAGTGATTGCATAAACAAAGATCCTGTCTCATACCTAAAAATGTCTATGCAATCGAGGTCAAAATTAAGTATACCAAAGCACCCTCTGCCCTACTAGAAGTCTTTCAAGAGCCCATACTTCATGCAGGTTTAAGATAAATCCCTAGATTTCCATTACCAGAGTGTTCCCTGCCCCCCACAAGATTTCACTGCATTTACATGGGTCAGAAATGCTTCAGACCTCATTATATGAATATTGATTTCAATAAGGAAATCAATAGGCATGAAGTAGCAGCATTTTCAAAACGTTTTTAAAAGGACTATAATTGAAACTTGCTCTTGAATCTTACACAGGGAGTGCTGATACAAAAATTGCTGCATACAAATACCATCATGCATTCTGACGCTTTGTATGGCTTTTTTGGGAGGGCTGGACCTGACTGGGTTCACAACTCAGACACAGATGAGACATCCAGCTCTAGCCTCTTGCATCTTGCAGTGTTTCAATGCAGTGTGTTTTTTTTGGTGGAAGAGGGAAATGTTTTCTTCATGGAATAGAGATAGATGGAAGGGGAAAATTCCCAGAGTAAAAGGAGTTTGACAACTGGAGCCTTCTTGAGGGATTGTGAAGAGTTAATTTTCATTTGCATATGAAATGTTCATATGGCTATTTGAGTCCTTCCTCACTGAAGTGAGATGCTCTCTGCGTTAACTTCGGGTTGGTGCGAAGCTTGATATTGGTTTAGAACCACAGCTCATGTAAATTGGATCCTTTTAAAATCAGTGAAGCTACACATTTAACTCAGCTACATCTCCAAAGCTTAAATATGTTGTCATCAACATGTCCTGTGGGGAAAAAAATAAAGAGCAGCAGTTTCCTAAAAAGTTCTGCATTATGGTAACATATCCTTATTCTGAGCTAGAAGATATCCATCTGAGATGTAACAGCCACATTCTCATTAAATCTATGATTACGATATGACAAAAGCTAGATCCCCTTTCTATACCTTGACTACATTAGAGGCACTTGTACTACACATTTTATCACCACACACATGTCATTCAACCTGGGGTTAAGCAGAAGGAGGCAGTTAATTTCTCTGCAGAATTAGACTTTGTTAAAAATGCAATTCCCTTATATGTTGGAACTCTGAAACACTGCAATTCCTTAACAAATGAAGGATCTCTGTGCAAAAAAGGAAGGAGTGCACACACTCAGTAAAGCTCCTCACAGCCTTTCCCAAGCAATACAATCCAGGCCTTATCTGTGAAAGCACCCAATGAAGAGATCATTGATGACAACAAAAGCTCTTTGCTACACAGAGCCTCCATGCTCGCTCTTCCTTCTGAGAAGGCTGTATGGACAACAAGAGCACTATGTATTTTGCTGGATCGGCTCTTGGGATGCTCAAATAACCTGCAGATGTTCCTTTGAGCAGTAACAAATGGTGGCAAAGGCATTGCCATCAACTTCTTAAGGGGCAGCTCTTGGATTTTTTGTTTACTCCCTTTAGAAGAACATGCAGGGCATTTCTCAAGGGCTGTTCAATGTAACAAGGATGTGACATTTGGGGATTACCCGTGTTGGACCAGCACTGCTCCAGTGAGGATGAAACTAGCAGGCATATGTTACAGAATAACTGCTCCACCACTTATTTGTATTCACCATCTGATGACCACTGACAGGATGAGTCCTTGGGAGTTATTCTTTTCCAATTTTTTTATTCAAGACCATTATTCAAACTGACCTAACACAAAGGACATTAAGGGGAAAGACTGAAAACCGACCTGCTCCTCAGCACACTGAGCTAGATCACTACCTGGTTTCACACCTGGACCAAGGTGGGTTGAGCAAACTAACCTGGAATTGCACTTTATTATTATTATTATTATGTTTTCTTTTAATTACAAGCTATGTTTAAAATGGGCATGTCACAGATATGCTCAGGAGGACAAGAACGTAGCAGAGACTTCTACACAAATCTGACACTGCCTGATGAGTAAAATGACCAAATCCCAGCAGAATCCCTGTCACTCACTGGGCTGCATTGTTCTAATATTCCAGCTACTTTATTTCAGCTGTGGACATAGCTTCGCTGAGTAAAACACATTTACAAATGAGATGAGCTCCTTCACTACTGCACAACTGACAAGCAGCCTGAAACTTGTCCAGGAATGTAATCCAGGGCAACGTTAACAACCTCACTGGCTTCTTCCTCTGTAAATACACTGGAATGTTACTGCAAAACCAGCCATTTTGTCTACTGAACTCTTACCCTTGGACAGGCATTATGCCCACAGACTCAGACAGCAAACAATTCGAGCATTAAGCTAATTCTTTCAGATTTATGACAGACCTATCTGCCTTCTACACACATTTTATAAGCATTTGCAATAAATTAACTAGTGGAGGCCAGCTCAGTGGCACAGGGACAACATTGTGCATGAACAAGTAGTGGAACCAGGTATTTTGCAAGCCCAGTCATCACTCCCTGAAATAAGGACTGCAGCTTCAACTGCAAAACTTGCAGGAAGCCTCACATCGCACAGCAACAATGGGAGCCAGGTGCTCACCAACTGCTTTAATAATGGTACGGAAGATGCCACGTCATTAGCGGCCTTGGGAAATAAAGGTGAGGGGCAGCAGTAAAATCCTGTATGAAGCACTCCTCCAAAGGCAGCTTGGTACAGGTCAGAATCCATGACTCAGTTTAGAGATGAAACTTTTTGTTCCTGCTGTGGTTATTTCGGGGGGAGGGGCGCGGAAGGAATGATCACTTACGCGAAGGGATAATAGTTGGTTCAGAAGAAGGAAAGACTGTTGGCTTGAGTCACACTGCAGCATGATGGGTTCTCCTTTTGAGCACAATCTGAAAAAAAGAGTTCAGAGAAAATCCTGAATTGTTACCACAAAAATCCCAACAAAAATAAATATTTTGACCAGGTGTCTACAGCGACACCTCTTTTGTGTCTGTTTCACCTGTAATCATGTAATTGCTCGCAGTTGATGTTACTTCTGTTTTGCAAGCACAGCTAAGGTTACTGCCCTTATCCCAAAGACAGACAGCTTTGCCTCAACCTCCTGGGCCAGCAGCAGTCTCAGGGGATGAAGGACTGCTAGGATGGGGTTCAGCAACAGAAGCCATTTCATGCAGTAATACTGTTTCCTTCACTGTGTAACTGTGTAACTCAGAACCTGTTTTTACAATGGGCAATTGCACTTCATGCAAACCTTCTGTTTTCAGTCTTTCTGCTTTCCTTCATTCCTCCAAACTAGTTTTTTGTGTTTTTTGTTTGTTTGTTTGTTTTGTTTCTTGTTTTTTGTTTGTTTGTTTGTTTGTTTTGTTTTGTTTTGTTTTTGTTTTGTTTTGTTTTTGTTTTTTAATCCCCTTGCATTGGCCTCCAGAGCCTGTTTGGAACAATACTGTGAAGCAAATGACCAGACATAATGACTTTCCAAGGTCCTTGTGATTCCTTATTAACATTCGGTTAGCATAAGTCCTGACTTTATTATTGACTACATTGAATACACAATACACTGACCTCTGCCATCTGCAACTAAATCTCTTCCTGCAGATCTATCACAGTGATTTCATACACAGAGGAAGTGGAAGACAACAAAGCAGTAACTGCTTAGTTAGTTAGTTTGTTTGTTTTGTTTGTTTGTTTGTTTTTTGTCTTGAGAAACTTTAACACTCTGTGGGAAAGGCCACTTTCTCCTTGTGGTGTTATGCCACCATTGGTATTGCAGCTATTTATTGCTGCTGTCAAAAATATAGTGCACAGAGGGAGTACCATACCAAATCATCCTTTTTAATTATGAAACCTTGCTAAAATGCAAGCAGAATCATAGAATCATAGTACTGACTGAGAACCCCAGTGAGACTTCTTTTTATAGACCTCCCTTAAAATTGCTGGTGGAAATACAGGATTAAGTTACTGAAATGTAGCATCTTCAGGTACTGATGATGTCAGCGTGTTGGCCACAGGAAAGGGCGCTAGAACAAGTAACATCTGTGTCACAAAGATACAGGGAAATGATTATCCACTTTTCATGTTCATTAGTTATCTTCATATTCCTAAAGGCCAGCTGTTGCACACAGAATGGTGCTGTAAGGAGAAGATGGGGTCATCCCTGTGGGAAACTCAGGGGCAAGCTACAAGAGCTGGATTTCACCCATGTTGAGCAACTTGGTAGGAGCCACAGGTAAGTAATTCACAGCCCTAAACACAGAATCACCATCAGCCTGAACAGCTGAGAAGAAGCAGCAGAAGACAACAGCCAAGAGCCAGAAGAGCATGCTCAGGAAGCTTGCTAGTGCAGAGCTAGGGAGAGTGCTTTGTTGACAGTTTCATGCCAGAAGGACACAGATTTGGGCAATATTTGGGGGAAAATATACTTTCCCTCATTCATTAATCTGAAGTGTTAATCCTCTATTCTGAGGAGAGGTGGGAGAACACAACTGCCTCTGCCTGCTCAGTTCAAGAGCATCCCCTTCTAAGAGGTCTGATGTCAGGTACAGTGCATGTCCAGCCCTTGCCACTCCTGTCACAGGTGAACTCACTCTTTGAAGGCTTGTATTTAGGTAAAGCTTTATCTTGCCTATTTCAGCCTCAGTTCACACTTGCTATGGACTGCTGTACAACTGTCTCCTATATCATGTGTGCACTCATCACACCACAAATCACAGCAGAAGGAGTGATCAAGGGAGCCATCAAGGTCAGCAGGCTTAAAACCAAGCCTCTGTTCATCACCTTGGCACACAACCACAGCTCTTGGCACACAACCAAGCCCGTTTGGCTTCGTGTGCACTTGCTGCCTACTGACACAGCCACTTTGCTCAGAGCATGTGACTCACACTAAGGGCAAGGAGGCTGACAAACAAATTTCAGAGTCTAGGAAACCAACAAATCATTAGCCTAAATGTCTGTTAAAGATATTGCTTGTTGTTGGACTTCCTAGGATGATGGGGAGCAGAGGAAGGAGGTGACTGAGGCTGGGGCTGAGCCGCTAGCGTTGCTATGGGCTGGGGCACAGTCACCAGGCTGCAAAAGGCACCCTGGAGCTCACAGACATCTTGGCCTGAGCCACTGCTTCTCCCCAGACCAGCTCAGGCACTCTCCATAGCTCCAAGATGTTCTCTGCTCCTACTGTGGTGACAAATCACCTTCTCAGACCGAGCTGTGGAGCATCCTGTCAAGAACACGGTCATTTTACATAAGGCTGAGGTTCACTCATAGCACACTGAAGTGTAGAGATTAAACCAGCTACCTGTATCCCAAGCCTAACACTAAGAAAAATCCCTTCTTTCTGCTCCTCCTTCCAGCAGTGGTCAGCACGTGCTGCTGTACTCTGTCCCTGCATGCATGTGGACCTCAAGTTCTGTCCCTCTGCAGCCAGATGTCCCACAAGCAACAGCAGGCAGGGATTGTATTTACAAGATACTGGCAAGTAGAAATGAGAATTTCCAACAAACGCTGTTAGATTTTGTCTTTCGTATCCTTCCCATACCATAGAATCATAAAATCATAAAATATTCTGGAAGGGACCCATAAGGATCATTGAGTCCAACTCCTGGCACCACACAGGTCTACCCAAAATGTTAGACAATGTGACTAAGTGCACAGTCCAATCACTTCCTAAATTCTGACCACCATCCTGATCTTGCTAATGAAGAAATGAGGGTGTGAACTCACATATGATGCTCTGGAATTGGCTCCCATTCTCCTCTTGAAAACTTAACAAAATAAAAAATCTGTTACAAATTTCCATTAACTATCCTAGAGGGGGAACTTGTATTTCATTGACTGTAGTTTATGCAAATAGGATCAGAGGAATTAACATATTGGAAGGAGCTGACATTTGTCCTGATATATTGAATCGTTAGCATGACAGAATCACTTAAGCTGGATCCACTAACATCAGGTTTCCTCTCATTATTGACCCCTGCAGAGTAGGCCTGACAAGTGGAACTGCTGCAAAGTTCATTAATAATGTGAAATAAATCAATTTGTTCGGGAAATACTGAAAACGGATGACACTGAACTCAGGCTTTCTGCAAATTCAGCACATATCAGTTTCCATCAAGGACACTGGTTATAACAACGTCCTTTTCTGACCTATATTCAGGAGCTACGCTTCACTCCAAGGCAAGCTCACAGGGATGTGTTGCCATCACTGGAATAATGTCCTTCACTGTGAAATGAAAAGCATTGTTATCTTGCAGACACTGACATATGTACCTACTGACGTTTTAACCTACTGATTGACACCCTCCATGTGAATTACGGGCAGGATGCGCTACCAGTAGCCAGGCTTTGTTTTTGTCACAGAGAAGCAGGACTTCTCACAGACTGGCCAGGCTGCTTTTCCCAACACGGACACACTGCCAAAGCTAACAAAGACACATTCTATCTCA
Organism: Aythya marila; assembly: GCF_965140915.1. Lineage (NCBI taxonomy): Eukaryota > Metazoa > Chordata > Aves > Anseriformes > Anatidae > Aythya > Aythya marila. The sequence goes on from NC_139045.1 coordinate 562,163, forward strand.
TAACCTACAGGAGGTAAAAAAAATCTAGGTTGAAATAAAGCTTGGAAGAAATATGCACATCAAAGAGAACAGGACTGAACATAAGATCCCCTTCTTTGTGTTACTACAGAGTTTAGAGTTCTGTAACATTGCTGTCGGAAAGTGAAAAATGTAAAGCAAGTAATTCACATGATTCATGTTGCTTTTTGCTGATTGCAGAATGTCCATGAACAGACTGAAATTTTCTTTAACATATTCATGGTTCAAGTTTACTCCAGTTTTAGTTAATTTTTATCATTGATTTTATGGAGATGAATAATTTCTTCTGCAGACCACAAGCTAGCTGTAAATATTTGACACATGCTAATTGAAGCAGAATGCTTCTAAAATAGCCGTTGGTGTATGTCATGTGACATTACTCTGAGCTCTGGGTTATGTAAGTTGAGCTCAAGCAAACCAGGAGAGAACAAAAAAGCTAAATTACTAAAGCTCCTGAGACAGAAACAAGTTAAAGTGCAGAATAAGCTAAAAAAAAAAAAAAATGAGAAAAAAAAAATAAGGCAAACTTCTTCCTTTTTGTCATATGCAAGCTTCGTCCAAAATCTTATATCTAGAAAAAAGTCCTGGAATCTGTGGATGACCACAACTAATCCTTAATACACTTACGATCAGCCTTTGTTGTTTATCCCATGTTTCTCATATATATCTGCATGTGCAACAGTTTGGATCCAATCATTCTCTAATGCCAACAGGTTCTTTTTGAAATTCATTCTTCTCAACTCTTACCAAGTTATTTGGTCACTGAAATGTTAGAGAGAGACAACTTGAGACTAGTGATGAGTAGACCAGTGACAGCAAAATAAAATTTTTCATCAGAAGAATGCTCATGGAAATCTCTGCCTAGTATTTAACTGCTGTTCTGTTCAGAACAAGGAGTTGAAAACCATAAAGGGCAGTTGATGTAGAGACTGAACTACAACTGCAAGACGTGATCACAGGTAGATATGAAAATTTCTTCAATTTCTCCCCTCCCCTTCCTTTTTTTTTTTTTTTTTTTTTTTAAATAGTAATTTAAAATTCTGTAATTTTAATGTTTTTATTTTTAAAATTTTAAAATTTTAAATAATTTTGTCAACCAATGTTGACAAATTAAGGCTGTGGTGAAGACCTGCCCATCCAGCAAAATTGTAGGTAAAAGACTAAACAGCTTTCCTTTCCACCTTCAAATCATCTATACTGCTTGCAACGTGCACTGACCTACACTAGTACAATTGCTTTGTACAAAGCAATATGAGATCTGGAAAAAAATCTTAACAGGTAGATAGTTACCTGGGCAAAATCCCACTGCTCACGGTCCTGGGCAAGCTGTTCTCTGGGAAAGCTGAGGCCCCTGTTAGCCCCAGCCACTGATACTATGAAAACCATTGCAGCTTCACATTTAAAGTTATTATTATTCATTGCCTTTCTGTCTTTCTGTCTTGCACCTCCAGTATTTGCTCTTTCACTTCCTGTTCATTTCTGCACTTCATCTTTTTTCCTTTTTTCTTTTTTCTTTTCTTTTCTTTTCTTTTCTTTTCTTTTCTTTTCTTTTCTTTTCTTTTCTTTTCTTTTCTTTTCTTTTCTTTTCTTTTCTTTTCTTTTCTTTTCTTTTCTTTTCTTTTCTTTTCCTTTCCTTTCTTTTCTTTTCTTTTCTTTTCTTTTCTTTTCTTTTCTTTTCTTTTCTTTTCTTTTCTTTTCTTTTCTTTTCTTTTCTTTTTTCTTTTCCTTTTTCTTTTCTCTTTTCTTTTCTTTTTTCTTTTCCTTTTTCTTTTCTCTTTTCTTTTCTTTTCTTTTCTTTTCTTTTCTTTTCTTTTCTTTTCTTTTCTTTTCTTTTCTTTTCTTTTCTTTTCTTTTCTTTTCTTTTCTTTTCCTTTTTCTTTTCTTTTCTTTTCTTTTCTTTTCTTTTCTTTTCTTTTCTTTTCTTTTCCTTTTTCTTTTCTTTTCTTTTCTTTTCTTTTCTTTTCTTTTCTTTTCTTTTCTTTTCTTTTCTTTTCTTTTCTTTTCTTTTCTTTTCTTTTCTTTTCTTTTCTTTTCTTTTCTTTTCTTTTCTTTTCTTTTCTTTTCTTTTCTTTTCTTTTCTTTTCTTTTTTCTTTTTCCTTCTCCCCCCCCCCCCAAGTGTTTCAGCTTCTCACAACTGGAAGCAGAACTCACAAGTCGCACAAGTTAAAACTCAGCTTGTATGCATGACAGTGTTCTCACAGGTTTAGATACCAGTTAATTTGCTTGTCCATAAAGACACTTTTCTGTGTGGTTGCACGTGTTGCAAGTATTCAGTCATGTTCTTGTTCTACACTCTAAGCATGGCAAATATTAACATTAATTGTATTTGTGAACAAAGATCTGAAGGCAGAGCTTTACCAGAGGTACACCTAATGTGCACCACTCTGATACACTCCAGCAAGTTGCATGTGGACACCTATAGTCACCCCCATGCAAGTACAGCAAAGTACCCACCACCGAGCTAGCCTCTGAAAGGCACAACCTTTTTCCAGTTGGAAAACAAGTCATTCAGCAGTAAACCATTCACTCAAGGTCACACAAGGAGCTGACAGCAACACAAGCCAGGACAAAGCTGTGGTCTGTAATCCCCACGTATAAAAGCCTTCTCCCCCCACACCCTGAAGTTCTTTGGCATATAATCAGTATTTGAAGGAGTCTGCAAACAGGACTAAGATGGCATTACAGATGATGATTATGTGGGAAACGAAACAGTAGACGGAGCATTTTGTGCAGAGCAGTTACTGCTCTTGGCCTCTTCTTTTATAACCTTACACTTTCCAAGGTTTAAATTATTGATCCTGTTATTTCTGGGCTAGCACTTTAATTTACCATCTCCAAAAATTATAATTATGATACCGTCATGACTGTTGTGGTCTTCATGGTGGCCTTTCAGTCACATCCTTTTCATTGGTTCATCATTCTTTACTCTATCGATTACTTTTGTCAACATCCTCCCCCCAGCTCGTGCAGACCTGCTGAGGACAGGTAGAGCAAACACTGCAATGCCAAGTCAGCAGTTTGCTTGCCGATTTGAAAGGCAAAGCATTCCAGGAAGCATGGCGAGCACTCGGCCAAGCGCAGAAGCTTTGTCAGGGTATGATATAGTGAGCATCGAACTGACTTTTCCTCCTTTACGGTGAACACGACAGGAAGGGGTGGCTAAAACTCCTCATTTATTGTCCTCCTGGTATTCTGACATCGTATATTCAGTCATTTAAGGTTTTGTGCCTTCAGTCATTTAAGGTTTTGTGCCTTCTTGTCACGCACTTACTGAACTAGTTAATTTTGGGAAAACTTGGATGCCCATTCAGTGTTCCCGGGTCATAAGGACCACACTTAATTGGGAAGGTAAAGCACCCAAGAAGGCTGAACTGGCCCCTTTGCACCTCCCTCCTCTGCCACCTTATGCTGTATAAGCAAGGTCCAGGTCTGTCCCACTTATTTCTTCTCCATTCAGCCACCCTGGAGTCATAGGGTCCATTAATTCAGGCACTTTTCCTAGGTGCCTGGCTTTCCATCAATGCATAAGTCCAACTGAACCATACCCACAGCTATGTTATGTTTACAGGGTCACACTGCTGACCTACTACCAAATGATTCCCTCATCTCCAGCTAGGATCCTCTCATGCCATACCTAAGGCCAGATTAAATATTCAAGTGTTCTTTAATTAAAGCTCAAAAGTAAGTATTGCAGAAATTATCTACATATGCAGTTTGTAAAATTGCTTTTGTTTTGCACCTGCTGCAAAACACATGCAGGTGAAGCACTCTCTCCAGCAAATCCATCTTCTTTTACTGCAGAAACACAGCCAGACTGTGCCAGCAACTTGCCCTTCCAGAAGCAGTGGGATTTTCTCCACTGCAATGCCCTGAACACCTGAGTAGCAGGTTGCAGCTGGTACAACGTGCTGCTGCTGGGATCCTGCCTGGCACCAGATGGAGCAAGTGCACAGTACCCCTCCCGTCTCCATCAGCCACTGGTTGCCAGTCAAATTTCACATTAGCTTCAAGGTGCTTTCCTTGACCTATATAGCCCTTTAAAAACTTCAATCATGTTTTCTGCACTGATGTGATTGTCTTACTTCGTTTCCTGTGGGTCTCCTGCATTTCAGAGGTAGATAGCTCTGAAGAGGTGTAGATAGACACTGCAGAGAGGTGGGCGCAATATAAACATGTGAATAAAATACAGCTGCACAACAGCTGATGAAAATGTTTACCTTTTGATTGAATGATCTTAAAAGATGATGTGAAAAGCAATTATTTAAAAAACAAGAAGCAATACAAATGGTTGCAAACCTCAGGAAATACTATTTACCTTGTTCCTCCATCCTTAAATGACTTCAAGGTAAAAAAAATAAATAAACTTGCATTGTCAATATTTGTAAAAATGAAGTAAGCTCTGGACTGTAATTTGATTTGATATGGATTATTTCTTTTAAATTGTTGAGGTATTTGCATTAAAAAGTCAAACCACACTGTGCAGCACCACAGAACTACCAAGCTACACGCCCACCGTGAGTCCCTGGCTGCACACACGAGGGATGTTGCTGCTTGGCTTGTACCAAGGCAGGAGATTCGTACTTCCCTTCCAAATTGCCACCCTGAATTTATCACCTGGATCATTAGTGGAGAAGGAGAAAATCCCAGGCATCTCAAAACCAGGCCTCACCTGGAGTACTGTGTCCAGTTCTGGTCTTGCTGCTACAAAAAAGACAGGGATCTCCTGGAAAGACTCCAGCGGAGAGCCACAAAGATGATACAGGGCCTGGAGCATCTTCCCTGTGAGGAAAGGCTGAGAGACTTGAGTCTGTTCAGCCTGGCGAAAAGAAGACTGAGGGGGGATCTTATTAATGTTTACAGATATCTTAAGTGTAGAAGACAGGGATTTGGCCAACCTCTTTTCAGTGGTTTGCAGGGACAGGACAAGGGGCAATGGTCACAAGATAGAGCACAGGAAATTCTGCACCAACATGCGAAAGAACTTCTTCACGGTGAGGGTGACAGAGCACTGGGACAGGCTGCCCAGGGAGGTTGTGGAGTCTCCTTCTCTGGAGATATTCAAGGCCTGTCTGGATGCCTAGCTGGGCAACCTGCTCTAGGGAACCTGCTTAGACAGGGGGATTGGACCCGGTGATCTCTTGAGGTCCCTTCCAACCCCTTCAATTCTGTGATTCTGTGATTCTTTGAATCCCTTTCCAGCATGTGTACAACAGCAGCATCAGGCAAGGAGAAAGCAGAAGACAGGGAATGAATAAGGGAAGCACAAAGCTATTGAGACATCATTTTGACTGAAAACCTCTCGTCTTGCCACATCTCCATATACCTTGCTAAAGTAGCTACCTATTAGCTATTTTGTTAGCTTATTTTCCCAGTAAATTCCAGGTGTAATCATCCTCCTTCAGGTTTGCATCCTCAGGCTGTAGACCTGAAGGCCCAGACAAGGTTGCACAATGGATTAGCAGCACCAGGGCAAACTCAAAGCTTTCAATCTGAAGCTGCTCCTTAACTGAGTAGACCATGTTGGCTTCCTCACCACTTCCAAGTATTTGATGGGTGTGCAATTAAAAGGGGCTAGTGCTGAACCAAAGCTACTTCAGCCAAGAGAGAAGAGGGGCAAGACAGCCAGGCAAAGCTCCTGCTGGCTTCCTGTAATTTGCCATACATTCTTAAAGGCCCGAGTTGGCTTGAGCATGCACAGATGAAGAAGCAGCTCAGTTAAGAAGGGCTGAAGGCAGCCTGATAAAAGGCTTTTCATGGTTTTTGCAGACTTCCCTACAGCTACAGATTACAAACTGAGCCAGTTTTGCGAAACAATCCCATAACCCCGCTCCACTTCAGAGGGAATTTGTGCTCAGTTATGAACCTCAGAAACGGGCCTGAGCCCATTTGGGTTTGTTGGTTTGTATCTGATGTACTGAAGCCAGAATTGTGTCGTAGCAGTAATGGGAGGTGACTCAGTGCCACCCAGAGCAGTGACCCTTGGCTGCTGTCCATTCCTTACACTGCTTTGCTCTCTGTGGCAATTAGTGACAGCCACCCCTTATCCACTGACTAACCTGATGCAGCCCTCATCCCACTCTAGCCATCGACCTCATCCTGCATTCACCTGTCACTTGCTGAAGGACCCCTTCAAAGCGGGCAAAGTAAACATTCCTTCTCTCTTATCATTCATTTCCTTACACAGTTGTTTTTTTAACACTGCAGGTCATGGTGCTGCACCCTCCGACAGAGCTGATCTACGCACCAGGCAGTGGAGTCGCTCAGTTTGTTCCCAGTACATTTCTATGTGACACTTGCCCCTGGAGTATGCTTGTAGCTTAGCCAGTCAGGAAAAGAAACAAGTTCTGAAATAGCCCCAGCAGCTCAGACACAGCATGAGGCAGGGGACGACCCCGACTTTTCGAGGAGCACAGCCACCAGCGCATCATGTTATGTATATACAGGGAGAGCAGGACAGTAGAAGACGAGCGTTCCACTCAATCATCTGGAGAACATTTCCAAACTATGGAGCAATTATTTCAAATTTATGCCCACGTTAAGGTGTGTTCTAATAGTCTCAAGGCTACAAATGCAGAAATGGAGAAGGTAAGGTTGAAGAATGAACCTCACAAATCCCATTGGAAACTGTTGCACAAAAATAAGCAGGCTGTGCACTGGAGAGCATAAGGCTGCTCATTGAGAAGCAGGAGTCTGAGCCACCGAGAAAACAGTCTTCACTTTATCCCCAGATAAATGTGTCACCTGTATATATAGGCAACATCACCCACAAGAGCTGTGCTGAAGATGAGCAGCTTTTTAACTTCATGGGGCTAACCAAAGCAACCACAACAGAATGCACCAGTATGCCTCCCAACCTCTCTGCAGCTGTGAGCCCTTCCACCACCTGCCCACAAGCCTCCCTCATCCTATGTCTTTATGGTGTCTTCACTCTGCTGTTTATGGCAGCGTCGTCATTTAACCTTCCTTGGGGTAAGCTGGCTGTTCACACACAGGTGGCTCTCTGCCTATCTTTTTCCAGCAGACTTTATTATCAGCAAAACCCAAAAAGACAAATTTATCCTTTGTGCTGATGCAATTGACTTGTCACCCTACTTTTACAGCTAATTAGCTCTTTAGTAGATTATGCTGGATGTCAGAGGTCATCTGATAGATGATCCTGCTAAACTGACCGTAAATATTTCTTTCCAATTGTATGCAATTGCCTCCTACTGCTACAGCCCTCTCAAATTAACATTGCACATTTAACCTATTTATTCAAAAGGGATAAAGTCCGGATTTAAAGTCCGGATATTAAGTCCGGATTTAAAAAATGACACCTTCATATGGCACAAGCATTCAAAAACAAATCTTTCACCAAAGACCTAACCTAGTAGGTGAAGATGTCAAAGACCTCTAACTAGAGCCTGATAACAGTGCTTTTGGTCCACAACTTCTATTGACATTCACTGCTTTCAATATCAATACCTATAGACAATGTATTGTGTAATACAGATACTGTATACTGAGCTAATTGAAAAATTTAAGTCCTCACCTCCTCAAAACATTTTCAAAACAATTACCCAGGCAGAAGTTTAGTGGAAACAACTAACAAGCATCAGTGGGAAGCCATCACTGCAGGGCAGCTTGTGAAAAAAGGGGCTGAAAACATTCCTGTTGAACTGAAGGATTTTCTACATTCATTTTGCCCCCATATAAATAAAAGTTGAAGATGCGCAAGCTTTGGCCACCAGTCCTCGTTCAGTCCTCTAAAGACTCACTCATCAGAGAAATCAGTAGATATACCAGTCATCTTGTATTTGGGGTTTGACTGACAAGATTTGTCCTCACATGCATTTTGATGGCAAAAGCCACACACGCACTGCCTGAAATCCCAGCAGACAATGCTGGGATTTCAGACCACTTCTACTGCAATCAGAAAGCATCTTTAGACCTGGAATTACTGAAGGACAACATTCAGTTCCCTTTTAAGAAAATAAAGTAGTTCTGCTGATGAGAACACCTGCTGTTCCACTGTTGTGAAGCAAAGGCATGCCTCTGGCTGCTGGGCAAGTGGTGCCCACCTGCAGCAGGGGAACCAGGATCCCCCCGAGCACCTCAAGGGGACAAGGCTCTCCTTGTTTCTCCCCAAGGAGCCTCCTGAGGGCAAGCCCCATCCCAACTGAAGCCAGAAAGCTATGAGAGATCCTACTGAGTGGGAGCTACCTGCACCAAGAGCCAGAGATAGCACTGCAGCTCCATGGCCTGTGCTGAGCAGCAGCTTTCATTTAATCAGCTGATGTTATCAGCATCTCCAGGAGCCACAACTGCAGCTGAGGACTGTAGGAAAAACAGCTTCTCCTGGGAGCACTTTGCCCATGTTCTATGCTTCAGTGAGAAGATCAGTATCTGCCTGGGTTAAGTGCCAACAGTTTGTTGCAGCACCCAAAATCTCAGCCAGCAGCAAGCCTCATGGTGGCATGGAAGGAGTGGCAGTAGGCAAGATATGCACCTCTCCAAAGCCACGTCACGCTCCCCACCTAAACCTATCCTGCTCCTGCTACATGAGTAGTTGTGTTCTCAGAAGCAAATAGAATAGAGGATGGAAGAAAAGGAAAACCAGTCCTACAGGCCAAGAATGGGGCAGGGGACACCAATTCGACACACAGCATCAGCTACGGGCTGCTACTGTCACCAGTCTGAGGCCCTGGTTTGAGTCCTTAGATGATACCGACACAGAAAATCCAAAATTGCAACACCCTTTCAAGCCTTTGACATTAAACATTAGTTATATTTCTTGTTTGTTATTGATTATCAATCTTGTTTCTATGGCACTCGGTAAGAAGCATCTTATTTTTTGACAAACGCAGAATAAAAAAGTTGATGTGTTTTTAGCTTGTATAGAGCTTCAGAAAATACTCCATCTCCGAACAAAATGACTGCCAGGACTTCTACACAAGAGGAAAATAATATAAAAGATTTCTTTACATTTTCAAGAACTAACAGTTTTCACCCCTTGAAAGTTGTAATCAAAACAAGCTCTCCTTCAGTGAAAGGCGTGCTTTATACTGCCAGCACCCTGAGTGGCCTGAGGCAATCGAAAAGCTCCTTCGTGCTGTGCAACTGGGTGGGGTACGAGCTGGGGTGCTGACAGCCTGTCTTCACATTCAGCTTCACATTGTGAGAGCTCAAGTTCAGGGACTACTCCTCACAACTGACTTGGCAAATGGGGTTATGCTACTAGCCATCTAATTTTGAGGTGCATTGAAACTGAAAAAACTACTGATTTTTCTCATTTACTGGGGGGGTTACAGCCTGTCTTGTACAAAGATGTCATATCTGTCAGATGCAGTCAAAGAAGTAGTTAGGCAAAATATTCAATAATCACAGATCAATTTTCCCTTAATTTCATGGGCCAGCTGTGGGGGAATGCACAGATATGACCAAGAAAAGGATGACTAATTTCTCCAGAACATTTTGCAAACATATTTAGGAAATCACACTAGCAAAGTATTGTTGGTTCACTGATCACAGGCTAGGTGAAACTGCTTGAAAAAAAACACAACAGTGATTATGAAAGAAAGACTGCCAACAAGCATTTAGGAATAGGAGCAGTGCTTCTGTCACTTTCTAGGAGAACAGTCTTGAGCAAAAGACACCTTTACCTTCAAACATCAGGCAGCCGAAATCCCCAGTGTGTTAGAGAAGCACCTCTTCAATATTCGAAATTCCTGGCATTCAGAACTGTCTTCAGCAGTGATTGCTTGAAATTCATTTTGCTATTCTTTCTGTATTAAGAAATCAATGCCCCTTTTTTATCATTTATCTATCCAAAGCTCCTCCTAATTTATTATCAGTTCATTAATGTACTGCCTACTACCTTTCAAGATCATTAAAGAAGTTAAATAATATCTTAAACCTTCTTCCGCAGCATTTTGTCCCTTTGAGCTGTATTGTATATACATGATTAAATTCGCCTTACTGGTTCAAGTCTGATCATCCCTCACTTCTCCTCATTATTATTATTTTATTTTTTTTAAGGGGACATGATTTCAGTTTCCAGCCTTGTAATTTTAAGGTGTAACAACTCTTTTCTGGAGGTAAAACATCCTCTATCCATCAGGCCACAGGCTTCTCCTCCCTTCAAGCAGGAAGAGGCTGTAATGCAAGGTTCCAGCAGGACACCAGAGCCTCTCCAACCCAAAGCTCCCCAGTTAATTTGGGTTCTGCTTCAGGAGCAATCTGGGTGAACCAAAGCTGGGCCCATCAGTAGGGTCACCTCTTCCCCCATGGCTGCCCAATCCCATCCAGCTCCATGTGGTATGTGTTCTTCTGTCCCCAGTCTGACGTGCTGCCTCAGAGCCACTCCCGTGCACTGCTTCCTCCATCAGCCAAGCAAAGAGATTTTTTTTCTACTTCAGCAGCTCAGCGGGGTGATTTGCATGTGATGGACTGGCCTTGGCTCACACGTTTTTGTGCTGGTACGTTGAGGGACTTATTTTTATTTTTTTACATCGCTGTGGCACAGCATATTGATCCTCAGCCATGCAGACGTCCAAAGCACCTCTGCTTATTTTGCACTCATGATGCTGCCTTTTGAAGCCATTTGTCATCTACGACCAGGCCTTCTCCTGCATGCAGACCTACATCCAGACGGCATCTCACTTCACATCAGTGAGACTTGTATTTGGTGAGGAGTAGAGAACTTTGCCCTAAATTAGTGATGACTTTAATGAGGAGTGATATGCCCATTCAATCAGCAATAGACAGCCCACATTAATATAACACTAACAAACTGCAGCAGCATAAACAACTGTCACACCTGATTACAAGGTTTCATCTGACTTCATTTACACACAGTGCCTACCTGCTTCATTCTCCCTCCATCTTCGTCCCCGTGGTTGCAACCCTTCCAAGCCCCCTGGGCACGGCCAACCCAGCTGACCCGCAGACTGCCCTGTCACACAGCAGCCTGTTCTTTGACATGTCCCCAGTTAAAGTTGTAGCTTAAAGCCAAGCACAAGATTAAATGCTTAGCTCTAAGAATCATGTTTGGTCAGTGTTCAAAAGAGTGTGCTTTAGTGAATGAGATAGAGGGAAGCCAAAGAACACCTTCTGAGGAGCTGGCTGCTGCCAGGACGGTGTGCCAGCTTGCTGAACACCACAGATGCCCCGTTCCCTTTTCCACCCTACAGCACAGCCTGTCTCTACTACTTCTCCCTGTCCGGCAGGCCAGGCAGCAGGAAAAACTACTGAGTTTTGCTCTGACAAATAACCCCCTGTTCTAATCTGCAGGCTGGTCTGACATGCAGTCTGTAGCGCAGACTCACACCTCTGCTTGTTCCTCACTTCTGAGCAAGGATCAGCTTGCACTATGAATTACTAGTCCCTAGCACTAAGCGCCCCCATTTTCCCCTAATGTGCCTGTATCTATCGTCTCCTCTTTGCATGGAGCATAATCCCAAGAACTGCAAAAAAAAAAAAAAAAAAAGAACTGGTCAGCTGTTTGCCTGAGCCAGTTCTCAGAATGCTGTGTCTCACAGCATTAAGGCCTTTATTAGGCCTTAATAAACCAAGTGTCAAGCCACACAAGCACGCTGTAAACAGCAGTGGCAGAAGACTCTGGCTCTTCAAGTAGATATTACAAAAGTCATTTAGCAGCTAAGAGAAATAGCGTATTTAAGATCAGTAACTGCTGTAATTAAATGAAGTCAAGGATCATGCATTTTCAGTCAAGATGCCAAAATATGTCACTTCCTTTAGTGCTCTCCAACTTAAAAAAAAATAAAAATAAATACTTGTCTAGACAGGACTGTATCATTAAGTAATTGGTATGGTGTATTCCCTTACCACTGAAACTTCTGTCCTTGACAGGATATTCATAATATTAAAAAACTGTTATGACAAGAGTAACTTTGATCTAAATATAATTTAGAGAATTGTAACTGGATCAAAGGACTTATCAATGGATTTGTGAGCTGTGCTGTGATTTTCAAGACCGGCAAGCATCATTAGGACATTTCTGTTGCATTCATCATCCACACAGACTTAAATTGTAGTCCTTCACACAAACCAAGGACTCCAGTGGGGGCACCACCCCTCACCCGACACTGACGAACAGCAGGCACCTGCTTCTGCGAGGAATTGTCCATGGAAGAAGCTTTGACTCAGCCATCACAAAGGTCTCACTTGCTTCAGAAGTCACCTGCAGCCCAGTCTCCCCGATGCAAACCCACTTCTCCTTGCCTTGCAGAGATGACAGCTGGCTCCAGCAGTCCGTACAGCAGCAGCCTGTGCCTATGCAGTTCATCTTTTCCTTTCAGGGAGTGCAGACTGCTCCTCAGGTTAAGGAGGAGGCATCAATTTTCTGTGCAGTCTTGGTCCAGCTATCAGAGGCCTTTTCCAGCATCAGGTGGAGGTTTTCAAGCCAGCCTTGTCCTTTATCCTATGAACTGCCTGAGAACTGCTCATCCAGGTACATATGGACCATTCTGTTTCATGAGCAGCAGCTTTGCTCTAGGAGGGCTGCTGCAGGCAGATCCACCGTCTGCAGAAACACTCAGCTCACTGACTCCTGGTGTCAAACTTGAAATCCTGGCCTGCTCTCTCCACATCTGCTGTGCATCTATTTGAAAAGCCAGGGATGGCACAGGCTATAATGGCAGGAGAGCTGCTACCAGCAATAGCTTGTTTTTGCTACTGTATGTCCAAACACACATGGGAACTAACCCAGTGCGATTTCACTGAAATCCTGGCCAGTGTCACTAGAACACTGGTTTATAAAAATAGCAGGCAGGACAGCTTGCTGCTTTTAATATTTCCAGACAGTGGTGGGTGTAAGGAAAATCCTAGAGCAAAGTTTGTTTAGTGCTCATCTAGCTGTTTCTCCATAGTTTCCTAGTAGGTCTATTTTGGCCAGTACCAAACCAGCACTATACAAGCCTCTGCTATTGAGGTGCCGTGCTGCCTAGGTGTTGCTAGTAAGCCTCTTTTATTTGTTTTGTCTTTTGCTGTTTTTCTAAGCATTATAGTAGAACCAGTTACGCTTTCTTCATGTCACAGGCCTCCTGGGCTGATTTTGTACACAGAGAAAAAGAAGCTTCTGGCATTTTTCACATTTCAACCAGCAGTGGCTTGGCTGCATTATCAAAGCAGGCCTGGCAGAAACACACAACAGAGCATCCAAGACCCACCACAGACACTGCCTGCACAAATGAACTAATCGCACAGATACCGCTGGGCCACAGCAAGGAGGCCAGGGGAAAAATAAAAGCCCATGGAGACGGGGCTAGGCCACGGCTATAAAGAATCTGCTTTTCTTAGCAGGTGCTTCAAGTTCCAACATCTGCTGGCCATATAAATCAAAGCAGCTTCTACAAGCATTTACGCAAGTGAATGACGTGAACATATAAATACACTGTAAGGCTTCTTCCCTGTTACTATTCTTGGCACTGAACCCACATAGAAGGTTCACCAATTTTTTTGTCTGTGAAAAAAGTAGGCTTATGGTAATAAAAATATCTAAGACTTGTGTTGTGCATGGGATTTTTAAAGGTATCCTTGCACAAAGTACGTAGAGTACACATAGCATTTTAGAGCTGGAAGCCTTCCTACTTTTAGCTGTATTGCATACTCAATTACCACAACTGAGTCCTGATTTTATTTAACTCAAAAGGAATTTCACAAACTTGATCAAAAAGGGTATTTCCCTTCTATTGATCACATGGCTCCTGCAAGCAAGCAAAGCTGTCAAAACAATCAGAACCCCCAGCTGAACATCAGTGGCTGTCCAGTATGCTATTGTTTGCGACCTAATTATGTGATAAAGTATTCAAACAAAAGTTTATACAGCACAGGACAATGAAATGCAACACAGGAACAAAAATTAGGTGCTGACCAATGACAGTTACAGGCAAGGCTGGGTCACAGGTGTCACATGCATTTCCGTTTGGGCACAGAAAAATGCAACATGAATCATCTACCAGCAAGAACATCTGGCTGTTTGCACCAGATCAAGCACAAGCAAAATGAGAAAACAAAATACTAACTTCAAAATTGAGAGCATCTATCTGGCCTTCATCCCTGCCAAAGCTGGCTTTCCTTCAATTAACTTCCCACTCCCTCCAAGCAGTTTATTTTAAAACTGATTTTTTGTTGTACAGCTACCCACTGATCTCCTCTGCTAATGGGGGTGAGCTCCTCACCCCTTGACCTGCCCCTCTTTGTGCATCATCACAGAGCACCCCCTTCTCATTCAGAAGGTCTCCCACCCTAATCTGGTCCACAGTTGTCTGCCAAACCCCTATGCACTTCTACAAGGAAAAGCATTTAGATTTCACTTGCAGGGATTTGGTTGTGTGAAACCCGTAACGGTGCTAAGAAGGTGTCAGTTCGTTTGTACGCACCGATCAGTAACTACCTTACAGCCTTCTCGTCCTTCTTGCCCAGGTGTTTTGGGGTGACAGTTGCTGAGGTAGCTGGTGTTCACATGTCCTGAGGCAGAGCGCTTCCAGCCAGCTTTGCAACAGCACGCTGGACTGGCTGCCTCATTCCTGGCACAGGACGTGTCTTCCCCCATCTGATGTTTACAAAGCCACAGTATGAACCCTCTTTCTCACTGGGCTGGTATCTCTCAAACAGCAGGCTCTGTAGACATTATGCCCCAACCTCCACGTGCAGAACCACCAGCTCCACCAGCTCTCAGGATTGCCTGCTCATTAGCCACACACACGGCTCCCTCCAGCAGGGCCCTGTCCAAGGCAGAGAGCCCCAGACAGCCGCATCTGCTGCTCCAGCCTTGGAGGATGCATAGCCAACAGGCAGTCCCAGCTGGGTCCCTGTGACTCTATTGTGCTGGGGGGCTCCCACCATTTCAGCAGCCCCACAGTTTAGCCTTCCATTCGGTAATTTTCTAAGTGCATCCCCAGTCTAGTAACAAAAATACAGAAGTCAGGCATCTGAAGTCTGAGGACTGTATGTGAAGGCTGCTGTCTTATAGCACTGTCATAAGAACAAGGACCACATGCTTTTTAACTGTTATGCCAAAACACTTTCTGACCCTCAAAGAAGCTTTCCCAAAACATGGAAAACTAGCCACCGCAGAGTGTTACTGGTGCCCAGCTTCTGCTGTCTATGGCCATTACCCCCACGTAGAGAAAGGTTCAGCCAGACAGATTCCAGCTACAGCAGCTACATCATCCATCTTCTCATGCAGGTGTTTGCAGTGTACGAGACCTGGTTAACAGTCACCGATTGCCTGCTGTCATCAGACAGGAGGCCGAGATAGATGCCTGTGGCTTACCACCAGGTGCCCCTGCTTGAGTGGCAAACAGCCACTGAGAGGCAGGCTCTGGGACTCCAGATCCAATGATAATTCCTGGCCTGTTTTCCACAGTATCACATGCTAAGTGTCATCTTCATGTTTTTAAACTAGTGTGTAATACCTTGGAGCAAATGATTAAACTAGAAGTGCTGAACATTTCCTTGCTGTACCCCATCACTGACAAGATCTCGCTTGTACAGCCACTTGGACTGGGAAAGAAACCTGTGCAGAAAATGCACTCATATGCTGTCAAGAACAGGCACTGGCCATTTTTAATATCAAGATTAGTGACTTTTAAACATTCTCAGCTTGGGCCTGTATTTCTCCAGCCCTCAAAAGACACTTGTCACTTTAATAAATCTTAGCAAGTAAGTCTAGAATGCACACTTGTGATTCATTTGAGCAAAAAGCAGAATAAGGGGAAAGAAGAAAACTGAACCACCTAGAAGCATTAAGGACGTGATACAGAAAATACACCGTAACAGAAAAATATTGTCAGGCTTGATTTGCTTTCCCACCTTGGAGCTCTTCTACATGGCATGTTTTCCCTCTTGCCCTATTTACTCATTCTAATACTGCAAGTGATCTGAAAAAAAATCAATGTGAGCATTCCAAGAATAAGCAAATAATGAAAAAATAATGTCGTCCATCCCTAAAAGACAAATTCTTATGTCAGACTGCACTGAAATACCATTGCAGAAAAAGATCAAAGAAAAAAATTATAATAATGATTGATATTGAGTCATTATTGCTCTGGATTTAACATAGACTAATTTGCCATATATCAGAGCAAAAAGTACTGTAAAAAGACTGTAGAGCAGCGGTAAGTATTTAAATGGTACGTGATAGCTTTATAAAACAAGTGATGGGTCTTGGAAAAAAAGTAAATCCTTGCAGAAAGTAACTAGCTCCTGTCTGCACAGCAGAGTTCACAAAATGGCAATACTGTGTCATTAGGCTGGCATGACAGCTGAATCTCTAATAGTCCATCAGCAAAGCATGTGCAGAATGAAGCCCCTGAAGCCACCGACTCCTGCTGTGTGCCTTGGCACACTGGCCTGGTCGCAGCCCTCACCGCACACTCACTGGGACACATTCCAGCTAACAAAGCACATGGTGAGACAGGCTCATGCACCAGCAAGCAGGTCCAGATGTGTACTCCACCTTCTGAGCTTCTCTGCACCTCCACCACAAAGCAGGCAACAGGTGCTGTGCAACTTCAGGAGGGGGATGTCTTCAGGGCAGGGACATAAGCAACCACCCGTGTACCAAAGAGATGAGCTCCCCTCCACCCAGACACACTGGCGGTGCTCAGATCCTTGACAGGTCCCTGTTCGCACAGAGGAGGGGGCAAGAACCTCTGCTGGCACTGGAGCTCCACGCCTGGAGCTTCTCTCCAACTTCTGCACTACCTTCTTTTACCAGCAACTGTCTTCAAGCCCTCTCTCAACATCTAGTTTTCTGACTGAACTACTCGCAGTGCCTCCTCTGGCTGCTCCTCCAACCACAGCAGAAAGTCCACACCAAGCACTGCATGTCTTTTCAGACCCACCTGTGCCCTGCTGTGCGTCGTGAACACTACCAGCCAAGACAACTGCTCCTAAACTGCCAAAACAACACATGGTTCTCAAGCAGATCTGCCACCCAAGCTAAAGCAACAGCAAGACTATAGCTGTGTATTGTGCAGGCTGCTGTCCAGGAGTAATGTGCTTCAGGCCTTTGTCTGATGTAATCAAAACCCAAATATTACCAAAACAAATACTTGACAGGAGCAAAGTGCCTGTATTGTCAAAGTACTGAGCAAACAACGGCTAATAAAAACACCTCCTCCAAATCAAACAAGGTCAGATTAAATATTGAAAGGTTACAACACAAAGGTACCCTCCAGCAAATTTGAGGGTAAACTGATTAGAAATACCAACATGTAGAAAAGCCTCTAGTCTGGAGGAGGAACTTCTTTGTGAATAAAACAAGTGCAACCGTATGTCTGAAGAGGAAACTGTCTGTCTCAGAGCAGAAACAGATGAATAATAATAATAATAGTTCCAAAAATAATTACAGAAGGAAATACACATGCCAGGCAACCTTCTGCTAGTATAAAACAGCAGAAGACACGCTAAAATTAGTACACATTTGACTAGCTGGAATTGAGTTATACTTTCCCTCCCCTAAACAACCTAGCTAGCATGGCCAGCTAGGATGTCATTCCTGGCTACAGAAAAAGTCTGCAGCAGATCAGCCAACTGGGACCTCTTCCCAGCAGTTCGGGTTCAGATGCAGAATATTTAGTCATCTCCATCCTGCAAGAGTTGATAAAAAAGCATGACAAGGATCTAGAGGCAGATGCAGCCTGTAAAGACACATGACTAAAAGTAACTTGAGCCCATTTTCTCCTGTGGTTAATACAAAACTTGTTGGCAAAATTAACACCCAATTTTAAACAAACATTTGAAGCATTATAGTTAGTTTGGTAAAGAAAAGGAGAATCCCTCAACTATTAACTATACAGAGCAGGCAACAGTTGTTTCAGATGGCATTCATGGATTTTTGAGCATACACTAAAGCATTGCTGAAAATCTTTCTGTACATACAACCTAGCATCATACTTGGTCTAACATTTCATAACCAGCAGAACTACAACTGCTTAATATTATGTGCTGATTTCTGTAGATCACCTGCTTAAATTTTCAAGTTCCCTTTGATTGTATTTACAAAAACCCATATTTACAGACAGAAAGGAGGGAGGATAAAATAGCTTTGAAAAAATCAAATGGACAGAAAAAAAATTCAAAATAAGCTGCATGAGCAGGGTTTGTTTAGTTAAAAGCTACCAAGGCCATGCTACTAGCTACAGCTCTCTACTACAGCTGAAATCAGGTTGTTTCACCATCAGTTTCCTGTTCCTGCAGCTTTCTGCTTGTCTGACCTTGGTCAAGTCACTTTATACCTGTTCACTAGCTTCCTATCCTTAGATTGAAGACACCGGCCTTCTCCCCTATCCACCAGACTTTTCAGTATGAATGCAGAGCTTGTAGAGCAGCAAGCACCTCTGAGCAGGCGTGCAATGAGTCCTACATTTGGCTTGCTTTGCTCATTTTATGTAATTAAATATTGCCTCAGCAACATGACCCAGAACTAACATAGGTCTTTTCGCCACTCAAACCCCACTAAAAACATACAGCTCGGCACAGCTGAATTCCAGGATTAAAAAAGGAATTACCCCATGTTTAAGTTCTTCTTAAAAAGACCAGGCAGAAGAAGGAGATTTGGGTGGCTTAGGAAAGAATCCTGAAATCTAAAAGGATACATTAAAAAAAGAAAAAAAAAAAAAGAAAAAAAAAAAGATAAATTACAAGGTTTTCATGTCTACACAATCCTCAGGCTGTGGATCCGGAGAGATTCTGCCACGTTTATGAAGACCTGGGGTGCCTACTTGACTGCTAGTGCCCTTGGAAAAACTCTACCCATTTCCCAACTTTGAACCCACCTCTCCCTCTTCCCACTCTGGGGCCTGTGAGGGAGCATGTCTGGTAGTTCACAGCTACAGTGCTTTGAAGTGCCATTGATATTCAAAGCTTGTGGAGCCTTCTGAGTCGTAATGGCACCCTCAAACGCGACTCAGGCCACACTACAAATAAACTTGCTCTGGTGAACCTGCTAGCCGCTTCACTGTGCTAACGTCAGTCTACCTCTGAGAAAAGGGCTCTGCAGCATAAGCATTGCAAAGGAAAATAAAATCCTCAGCATGGAGCCCTGGAGAAGAAAAACAGTGAGATATTTAAACCTAACCATTTCTTTTTAAATACTTGGGTGTTCTTTATAGAGGGAATTTCCCCCTCCTCTGCTCCCCACCAGAAGCGTCCAAAGCATTACTCTATTTACAGAGCTTTGATGTGAGCCTCCAAATTTTTAGTTCAGCTTTTAGGAATGTGAGGGTCAACTGATTTTCTCCTTCTGGGGAAATTAGGCTGAATTTCATACCGCCATTTTCTCCAAACATGGAAATACACTGAGGAATCCTACTTTAATTTGCAACAGTCAGAAGTTAAAAACTCCATCACCAGAAAGTTTAGGCAGCCTACACTGAAAACCCATGTAATTTTACAGACAGTGTTCAGCCACTGAGAATTAGCAGCATTGCATGATCCATTTACTCTCAACAGTCCAAAATAAAGTGATATCCTTCATATCCACACACTGGGATCATCACTTTCCATCTGTGCAAAAAATGGCAAGTGAAGAAGTAAAGGACTGGGGTCCTTTAGAAAGAGTCAAGCCTGGCTTTCAAGTTGCGTCCCCAGAGGCAATGCCTCTTGCAGAGGCTGTTGTTAGACCCACACGATCCAGGCAGGCTTTCCACCCAGAGGTGGGAGTGCTGATCCGTGATGGATTCCCCCCTTTCTCAGGTAACAGAAAGGGCCCTGAACTTCATGAAGTGCATACTCATAGCCCCTGGCATTTCCGTTTTGTCTTCTGACTTCCTTGATTGGTGCACCAGACACTTTTCCCTTTGGTAACAGCAACCTCCCAGATATATTGCCTTGTCTGCTGGGATGTGACTGAACCACCATCTCAGATCCCAAAGTCTGACGAGGCACTGAAATATGTCTCCAAGTCTAGGAACTGACTCTGCAGAACACTGTGGGCTTCAAATACTCCTTCCTGTAGGAAAGGGTTTGAAATGGTAAGGCTTAGAGGGCTTAGTAGAAGATGTGCCCTGAGCACTGCCTACAACAGCTATTTTTTCCCTTATTTATTTAATGTCCTTGGACCCTTACTTGAAGCACATTCCGCTGCAGAGTGTCTGTATTTCTCTAGCGGACCACAGGCAAACACACATGCAGCAATGCTATGTACTGTAGGCATAGTTATAACACATATATCTACAATCAGCTATTCCTGAACTCAAAAAGGGAAAGAAGAAACTACTCCCTTTTCTGCTGGCTTCATCTGAAAAAAAGCAGTGCCTTGAAGATGAAGTGGTTTGGGTGTTATCAGCCTCGTAACTAGTTATGCGGAGTCCACCTTCCTTTCTATTCTCTGGCCATTTCCCATCAAACTGCACAGAAAACAGCCGTCAGATTAGTTCCAGCTCTGTGCTTTGAATGGGATACACACTGAGCAGGTCACTAGGAGATGTGCTATAACTGATAGTCCCTTGTGCCTTACAAGCAGCTTGCTGCATTAAACTAATCACAGATTAAAAACTAAACTAATCTCACCTTCAATATTTGGGTTACCTTTACATAATAAAGGAGCAATCAGGTAACAACAAAGGATGGCCATGCAGGGGCAAAGCAATTCTTGTTTATAATATTAAAGCATTTTCCTACTTAACTCACTCGACAGAAAAATAATATTCACTTCAAGCTGTGAAAGAGACATCAAGCTGGTCCCTCCCCTAGCAAACGTGTTCTAGCAGTATTAAAATAATCAAATAATACAGTGCTAACTATGACTTGGTTTCAGTTCCTTTGGTATCCCACTGGTTAAGACTGAAGCTGTAACAACATGAGCTAACATTTTCAGATGTCTTCATCTACACTTCAGTAAAGAATGCAAGTGAGCTCACTCACAAAGGGCCTGAGGTCACTCTGCATTGGTTCTAGATACACAGTAAAATGCATTTAGATGCTCGGATTAAACACAACAGCTTCAAGTCACATCTCTGCCTTTCTTATTCTCACTTGGCAGTGAGGGGATGGAATTCCTTCAACTTGTATGTGAATATCAGTCTGGTTGTCAAAGTCCCAACTGTGAGATGCATATGAAGTGCAATATTCTGTATTTGATACATTTTGATAAATTACATAGTTACTAAAACACGCATATTTTGCACATGCAAAATTCTTCCACATAAAACCACTATGAGACATTGATAGGTTTTGAAAACTAAGCCCTTGGACTACAGCACTTGACAGTGTGCATTTCTAACAATGCCAGTAGTTATCTCTCATATCTCTGTTTCCCAAGAAAGGAAATCTGGCTTTAAAAAACCTGCAAAACCCTTGATGCATGTTTGGCAAAACACTGAATGGGCTGCACATTCACTCGGGGGGCTTCCTGTGAAGGCAAGTCAAGAGTTATTGACTGCTCATTACTATAGATGGGAACATCTAGAAATACAATATGGTTGATGTGGAGAGGTAAACAGTTCATGTGCTTTGAAGTATATTTGTATTTTATCTTCTTATGCCTAACAAGAAGCATTAACTCCTGTAACAAACTGTGGCATTTTCCAGAGCCAGTACAGCACTTGGTACAAGGAAATCTAATGGTCCCTTGGTTTTGGATGCTATTATAACACAAGTTTTCAACTGAAGGAGATCTTGACATTCTCTGAAAGTCTGAAAAGATGGTGTATGATGTAAAGTACTTAGCCTTCCTGTGTTTAGATATGCTCGCAGACTCTTAGCTTAAACATTTGACTTGGTTCAAAAGCTCAAATAGTCTACTCAAGCTCTACAGATCTATTTCTTCAATTCCTTTGAAGCCCACCAATGCCAGTGTTTCTGAATATCTTAAATAGCAAGCTACAGTTTCTGTCAGCTTTTGGACAGGAATTTACATTAACCAAAAAGGCTCAGGATCCCACTACTTTATACAGCTTGAAATGTGCAGGACCTGCTCCTTGCAAAATAATTAAGCAAGCTCTAAATAAATTCTGGGAAAGACTGAGTTTATTACAAGGGCTGGGCAAATAATTAACATGATGTTGCTTATGGTGGTAGTTTCTGTAAAAAATGAAAAGACCTTAAAAAAAGGGCATCTTGTTTGTTCTCTTTTGAGGCATACATTAAGCCAAGTAAGATGAGAAATTGAAGTAAACACATACATTCTTCAGTACTACTGGGGAACTTCTTACCAGGTGACAAAAGGCACAAGGCTTTCCTGCAGGGACCTCGCAGGAGGCAGACAGCTTTCGTCCTTACATCACTCTCCAGGATCTTCCTGGAGACACTGCTGTACATATGGGAGTATTGCCATGGACATCAATAAAACAGGATATCCTTGCTACAAAAGCAAGGAAGTTACATTGAAGTAACTTTGAAGTTACATTTCACGTAAGAGAGCAGACCATCCTAACATACGCTCTGCGTGCTGCAAAAAAGACAGACAAAAAACAACGCAAGCCACAGCTCAACAAGGAATGTACAAGTGCAGCTCTAGTTACCAATGTGCATGTACAATGTCTGCACACCTACAAATTTTCTCCATGTGCTCTTTGGGACACACTAGTAAACTTAGTACCAGGAAGTCACACCGATGTTATTTACAGTTTATTTTCATTTTTGAATTGCAGCTATTGCAGAAAGGGCATTTGAAACCCTCATGTGGCAGAAGTTTAAGCAAGTGCTTAAGTGTAAGCACTTGAACATTCTCCTTGACTTCCATGAATTATATTCAATGACGTAAGCATGTTAGTTCACCATTTCACAGTAAAGTAATAAAGATAGATTCATTACTATTTGTCTGCAGCAGTGATGGTTGCCACAAAGAACAGCACCAGAAAATTATTACATGCATATTCATTGCAGAGTTTACACAAGCCCTGACATTGAGCCATCACTGCAGAAAGAAATATTGAGGAGCTGTTTTGCACTTTCGCATGGTTAATGCTGTGTGCTGAAGCCAGTGCTATCTGGAAAAAACAAGCATATTTTTATATCACTGAAGTCCATACTAAAATGTGCATGTGCACACACACCAAATATGTGACTTTGAAGGATAGGTTACCTTAAATGTGCTATTTTGCAACTTCTGCGAGCTTGACTTTGAACCTTGCAGTATTGTTTTGATTAAAAGGCTTTGGGGTTTGATTGCTTTTTCCCCCTCTGCTGTCTAATAGGTTATGCATTTACCACTGTAAAGCTAGTGTATATGCAGTAAACCATCTGCAGTTACTGAAGTCTTCAACCTTGCTTCAGCATTAAATCAACCACAAAAGCAATTTACTGCTTCATATATTCCAACACCATGAACAATATCCATTAAATCTCCATCTCACAGAGTGACCACGCAGCTTTATGCTGGGATTGCTGTCCTGCATTACAGCCTTGCTGAGATCGTGGATTACCCTCAACCTTGCCACGTAAGAATCATTACAGCATCCTGCTGCACCCAGATTCCTAAGATGTGCCGAGTATTTCCACCTGTGAAAAAGCAGTCCCTAGCATTAGCATTCCTCCATCACAAGGCATAAATACCAAGCCTACATCAGCACCTGTCCTGGGAACAGAGGAACAGCCGAAAATGCTTCTTCAAGAACCACAAGGTAAGAGCCTCTGAAGGTGCAGTAACATCTCCGCGCTAAATCCCATATGGAACATGAAAGTCTCATAAATGTACCACATAAAATCAATTGCAATGTCACAAGCATTTAGCTTGTTTTTTCCCTGAGCCTGTACATCTTGTTGAAATAAGAGCCTTTCAGTCCACTTATAGCTAAATCTGAGTCTAATGGATATTGCTTTTTAAGACACTACAATCACTTTTATTTCTTCCTTTGATGGTGTAGAGCAGGCTGTCATTAATGTACCGTGGTTATTTTTTAGACTTTCTTCCTCCACAGCCATTGGAAACACCAATTCAGCAGTTCCAGCCTTTGGTGGCTACATCTCAGAAAGGATTTACAATAAGAAATCACTATTCCATCTCAATGAGATAATTTTTGGCCAGTGTTTAGAAAAAAATCTGTCAAGCAATCCAATACCAGTGGCTTTAAAAGGCTAGTGCAACAAGTTTCTATTTCTGCAGTGGCTTCCAAGAAATTTATTGCACCTTTTTACATAAGAGTCTGAAACTCAGATGCAGACAGGCCAAAGAAACTCTAGGAAAAGAGCCATCATGCAATAGGTATCATGAGGACTTTGCTGGAAACACAAAAGTTAAGTGTCGGTGTGTCACACCCTCCCAGAAAGAGCTGATCAGTCTCAGCTTAGGTGACTACCATGTTGGGCATTTCAGGCAGCTTTTTCAACCTTGGAGGTTTGGGCAACCTGCCAGTAATGAAGATGTATTAATACTTAATGCAGCTTAATGTAATAGGTGTCATGTTCATAATTTACAGAAGCTCTTTCTAAAGCATTAAATTCATTTATACTCCTTAAAAGCTACTCAATCCTCAGGGCTAAGTTAGTTTGGTTGGTGGGAGGGGGCTCTTTTTTTAGGATTAAATGATATATAAATTGTTAACATATCCAAACTAATCCATTAGTGTGTGTGAAAGCAATAAATGTGCCAAAGTAGCAATAACACGATCGAGGAAAGTCATTGTGGTCATTAGGGCTGAAAGGGTTTCATTTATGGCCCCAAAGAGAATGAAGGCTATAAAATAAACCTTAGTAGTCCTGATGACCAGAAGGTTTGACATACTATGATAAAATAAAAAATAGAACACATTTTTAGTTTCATAAATGGCCACATATTGCACCACCCATTTCACTGCCACTTCTGTCACCATACCCTCCTTTGGGGTGTCATGTCAGATATAGGAAGGAATACAAAACATGAGACAGGTGGACTGGTGCACCGAGGGACAACACTTATCACCTGCATCTTCCCACAGCAACTCAGAGGCACCCTGCAAGGTTGGGAGTCACCTGTAAGGGCCACAAAAGACCAAGAATTTGAGACCTTGCAAGCTCTGGATTGCATTGTCTTGACAGCAGTGTTCGTGCTGATGTAAGAAAAGGTCTGTGCTGCCTCCTCACCAAGGGGATGCAGCATATTTCTGTCCCAGGACCTTCTCTGTTGTACTTCATATCTTGCAGTCTCCTTTCTCCAAGACATGAAACTGTAGCTGTGAAGGGCATGTAGCACCCAAGAGCACGGAGGAGCAAGAAGGCTTTATTTTCTTTTACATTCAGTAACACGAGGCTGGCCCTAGTGGTGGAAATGTCCACAAGCTCGTGACAATGACACAGACTCAATGGTTATCAGAACAAGCCAAATGCCAAAGCCCATAGTTCAGTAAATCTTTCCTTCATGACAGTGGTGGGTTAGTCCAATTCTGAATCAGGCAAAAGCTCTGGGAACCCATGATTTTACACTTTAGATCACTGAAGACCTGTCAGATTCATACTTGCACAACTGTATTTACAGTCTCCGCATTGTCAGAAATGTCAAAAACTTCCCATGTCCTAAAATACAGCACTATCTTTGTCCTGATGCAACCATAGGCCATTTTGGAACCCCAGAGTTTAGTTAACATTGTAAATTAAAATCTTATATTAGCTTATTCCCATTTTGTTTTCAAAATGTTCTCAGAAACAAAGTACCAAACTCCATTCCTGATAGTCTACAGGCGTCCACCAGCTAGGGTCAGTCAAGCAGACCTGCAGCGCTGCTGAGAGCAAAACCTGACCTGAGGCACACATGCTGAGAGAAAGACTCTGCAGAAGTCTCTGCTACCTGCTCCTTGTCCACCGTGTCCTAAAGGAAAGGCTTGTGTCCCCTAAGGAAGGTGAGCACTAGGCAGGTGAGAACTCAAAAATGCCACCAGGTTCCAGAGCACCGGCCTTGCTCCTCTGTTGCCTACCTGGTTTTTGGTGAGTGTTTTTCCACAACCACAGAGACCTGCCCGCAGCTGTCAGGGATCCACATCCACCCCCAAGCCAAGCCTGTTGATACAGGCCCATGTGTGCCTGCGTGCGCCTGCGCCGCAGGTACGGAGCTGAAGCTGCACCTCTGTGTGCACCGCCACGGGATCAGGGACTAAGTGTGTCTAACAACCCATAATTAAGTCATGTCATGTAGCCAGATTCAACTTGGAGAAAAATGCCTTCAGTAATTGCATTTAGTTCATCTTGTAGCATGGTCCCAATCATAACTGTTAATTCAATTGTACGTTCATTCTGCCAGCTCACTGCCATTAAGCACACATTTAATTACTTCAATAAAGGATTAATATGCAGCACACAAAAGTAAGGGCATCATGCCGTGCCAAAGCACACAGCTGCCCCATCATTTAGTGAGGAGATAAAGAAAGAATATCATTGGGCAGTATAATCCTGTTACGAATACATCATTATTAGATGAACATTTGGGACTTTTATTTTCGTGCTTGTTATTCACCACTCAGCATACGTCTATTTCCTTGGCACCAGAAAGAGTCATAATGCGCAAGTGACAGCTCTGCCATTGTTGTCCCAGCACTGGCACTACTGGCCTCCCTCCGCGCTCCCCCCAGCGCTTGTAAGGTTGCTCTTATCTCGTCTCCAGGCGAGGGCTTACAGCAGCTACATCACAACATCCTGAGATAAGGCGCCCCGCTTGACATTATTCCTGTCTGTGCTGCAAACAACTGACAAGCATGGCAAGTATAAAAAAGGAGCGAGAACAACAAAGACTGCTGCCCCCCCTGAGCTTCCCCCTCCCCCCTCAGAAGACAGATCATCAATTCTCCAGGATGTACACAATCATTATTGTAGGGGAAACAAAGACCAGTGTCAATTGTGCAGTGTTATAAAGCAGTCCCTCAAATTAAAACCATGTACCTAACTGCATCTGATGGCAGAAGCTATTTAGCAGTGATATTTAACGGAAAGGCAATGAAAAGCAATAACTGCTTTATTTAATGTATCTGTTCAATCCAGCTGCCTTGGATGGGCCTTAATAGAAGCTGTCGATCAATGCCACAGCTTTTGAAATAACTGCAGCAGATTGCAATAAACATGAAGGCAAGATAACTAAAGCTACTGATCAGCTTCTTGTTACCTTCCTGCACCCAGAGATGTGTCATTTGTTTGTGCTGGTTATAATAGCCAGTGTTGATGATTATCACACGAGCATCAGGCTGGCCAAGTGCAAGGGGAGGAACAAAGCCAACTGGGGAGCGGTGCTGATGGAAGAAAGTTCGCCTGGGACACCAGGAATTCAGAGGCCAAACCTCTGGAAGATAAAGGCCTGCCCTCCTGCTGTTTCAGTTCAGGACAGCTACTTCCTCACTGCTCTCTGGTCTGCAAAGGAATTTAAAACCAGTGTTTGGGGCAACCCATCTTGCTCACCCTGGCTACCCCTCCTCAGCAGCAACAGCTCTTTTATGTAGAGGATGCCTTGCCATACTGAACAGGAACACTGAGTTACCTGTTCACAAAGACGCTGAAGGTAGTGGTGTAGAAGCGGGTGGTATGCAAGCAGTTGCCCTTTATGGGATAAGCCTGTCCCAGTCAAACCAAGCAGCTACCTTTGAGAGAAGCAGCAAAGCCTACTTGCCCAACTTGTGGGACTCAGGAAAGCAATTCATGATGTACCTCTCTGCTGTGCCGAGCATTTTGTCCTGGGCATTGCATGGCAGCTGATCCTGCAAGAAGATTGGACAGCCTAAAACCCACAACTATTTCCACAAAACAGCTTTTGATGGCAACAGCAGGGAGCTGAGCAGACCCCAGTGCTCCAAGTGCTGCAGAGGCTCACACAACTGGTCACATAGTTAAGGCACAGCTTTGGAAAAGGCTATACAACTGAATAATTCAGCAATGCAACAGAGAGAGCTATTGGCCTTCAGCTGATCTGGTTGACCCATTCACCATGGGTTTGAATGAATCTTTAAAGCAAGTTTTGATTACCTAGTTTGCTAGGCAATATTTTAAAGCTTCCTTTTGGCAACTTTCACATAAACAAAACTTGTGTTCAATTTAGCTCTCGAGTTTCAATAGGCTGCTCCTTCTTTGTTTTGCTTCAAGGAAGCCAGGGAAAACTCAGCAGGAATCTATAAAAAAAAATCTTCAGGAAAAACCTGAAAGGTTCTTTTCACTTTTTTCAGTCCATATATTTTACTGAAAGATTAAAACCTAAATTATTTTTTTTTAATCTTACCTAAACCTGATTTGGCAGACATTTTGTGAGAAAGGTGTCAGTTATCTCACACCCTCCATGGATGTAATAGGTTACATAAAATAAATTCCTTGTCATATTACATCATTTTTTACTCAGGTAGATTACAGTAGGAACTGACTAGACAGTTTGCTTCAAGGTATACCACTTGTCAGATAAGATTTTTGTAAAAGGCTCTGGAAACAAATATTGTGTATTTCAGATTTTTTCCCCTCCGTTTTTAGTTGTTGCTAGCATTATGCAGACTTAGGGTTTATCTCTATGCATGCACAGAATCAGAATATCCTGAGTTGCTAGTTGGTCGAGGGAGGCGATTGTCCCACTCTGCTCTGTGCTGGTGCGACCTCACCTCGAGTACTGTGTGCAGTTCTGGGTACCACAGTACAAGAAGGATGGAAAATTGTTGGAGAGTGTCCAGAGGAGGGCAACGAAGATGGTGAAGGGCCTAGAGGGGAAGACATATGAGGAGCAGCTGAGGGCACTGGGCCTGTCCAGCCTGGAGAAGAGGAGGCTGAGGGGGGACCTCATCGCGGTCTACAACTTCCTCACAAGGGGGAGTGGAGAGGCAGGTGACCTATTCTCTGTAAACACCAGTGATAGGACCTGCAGGAGTGGTGTTAAGCAGAGGCAGAAGTTTAGGCCGGACATCAGGAAGAGGTTCTTCACCAAGAGGGTGGTTGCACGCTGGAACAGGCTCCCCAGCAAAGTAGTCACTGCACCAAGCCTGTCTGAAATTAAGAAGTGATTGGACTATGCACTTAGTCACATGGTCTAAACTTATGGGTAGACCTGTGCGGTGCCAGGAGTTGGACTTGATGATCCTTATGGGTCCCTTCCAACTCGGGATATTCTGTGATTCTATGAAAGAAGGCATTAAACATCTCTGCTTTGCCTATGACCTTGTCTGTGAGGAGACCTTCCCCATCAACTAGCAGACCTATGTTTTCTTTGGTCCTCCTTTTTCTCTTTACATAGCTAAAAAAAAAAAAAATGCTTTTTATTGTCTCCCACAGACTGGGCCAACTTCAACTCTAATTGGGCTTCGGCCACATGAATTTTCTCCCTACAAACACAAACAGCATCCCTGTATTCCTTCCATGTCACCTGACCCTCCTTCCAGCAGCTGTACACTTTCTTTTTTTGCCTGAGCCTCAGCAGAAGATCCCTGGTCAGCCAGGCTGGCCTTCTGCCCCGCCTGCCTGACTTCTGATATTTTGGAATTGCCTGATCCTGTGCTTTTAGGAGGCAGTGCTTAAAGATTGACCAGCACTGATGGACACCAGTGCCTTCAAAAGCAGTTTCCCAGGGGACCTTGCTGACTAGTTCCCTGAGCAGTCTGAAGTCTGATTTCCCCATAATCCAGGGCTGAAGTTTTGGTGGCAGTTTTCCTTCTGTCACCATAAATTCTAAATTATGGAATTTAGAATTCAACCACTTCATGGTCACTAGGGCCAAGACGGTCGCCAATTGCCACGTCTCCCACAAGACCCTCTCTGTTCTCCAGCAACAGATCTAGGAAGGCACCTTTCCTAGTTGGCTCCCTTAGCACCTGCACCAAGAAGTTATCATCTAGGTGCTTTACGAACCTCCTGGACTTGCTCATGTCAGCCGTGTGGTGATCCCAGTTGACATCTGGCAAGTTGAAATCCCCCATAAGGACAAGGGGAGTTGATCTCGAGGCATCTTTTAGTTCTGCAAAGAATAATTCATCGGCATTGTTGTCCTGGCCGGGTGGTCTGTAATAGACTCCCACTACGACATCCCCTTTATTTGTTCGTTCCTTAATCCTTACCCAGAGGCTGTCAACTTTGCCATCGCCAACTTGAAGTTCCACACAGTCCAGCCCCTGCCTCACATACATCACCACCCCGCCACCTCGCCTACCCTGTCTGTCCCTCCTGAAGAGCCTGTAACCATCTATTGCAGCACACCAGCCACAGGACTCATCCCACCAGGTTTCACTTATGCTGACGATGTCGTAGCTGTGGGACTGGGCCAAGACTTCTAGCTCGTCCATTTTATTCCTCATACTGCACGTCTTTGTGTAGAAGCACTTCAAATGCGCCTCCCTGCACACAGCACCTTGTGGAGCAGACCAAAGGACCTCACTAGCACAGTCCCCCTGATTCTAGTGCACCATCCCTTTGCTTATCACCGGTGTACCTGGTTTTATCCCTTTCCCCCTTCAACTCTAGTTTAAAGCCTGATGTATCAGCCCTGCTAACTCCTGAGCAAAAGTCCTTTTCCCCCTCTGAGAGAGGTGCAGTCTTAAGCCCTTCAGAGGCAATAGCTAATTTAGACTGAGGTGTCAGTTACCCTGCCATAAAAATACACCCTTTAAGGATCTCAACTCCTACTTTGCATGCAATTCCTTCTGGCCTTGGGTTAGTATGGGCTCGCCACAGAAAGCTATTAGAAAGAGGTTTCTCCTTTTCTCGCTGGTGTCCAAATACTATTAGAACAGAGTCTGAACTGAACTGCCATTAATGACAGGTGCAGTTGTAAAGGCTTGCTTTTGGATCAGCATCCAAGCATGAATGCACAAATTCTCTTTGGGAATTTCCTAACTTCCTAGACCATAGATCCATTTTTCATCTCATCTCTTAACCACATGTCCCACACCTATGCAAGTGAGTTCTGGGTGCAGGAAAGCAGGATGAAATACATGCTACCACTTCTGCTCCGCATGTATGGAACAATGGAGCATAGCCCAGCAGGTAAGCTGACTCACCCAAGGACACCAAAGAGCTGCACAGCCCTTACCTCCCAAGTCTTTTCTTATCATTGCCCACACATCAATGCTGTTCCTCACAGCAGGCAAGGCTCATCTCCTCCATTGAAGCTGATACACCCTGCCCGGGACTGGCCCTTCCAGAAGCACTTATGTCCTGGTTTCAGTTAGTGGGTGTGCCCAGCTCACACCCCCAAGCACTGAATTGCAACAGTCTCTTGGAGAGATTGTGGCGTTTACAGGAGGATGGCTTACTGCATGCTGCCAGGAGCAGCACCAGCAGCATTGGACATGGAGCGGCACCTCCATAAAGTTCACAGCTGAGCAGTTTGCAGGAGAATACAGCAAGGGCAACGTTCTGCTGACAGTTTCAGAGACAACATGCATTGAAATGCCTCTTCACTCACTGGTCACATCTGTGGCAGACCTTTACTAACTCTCACAGCTGAATGCCCATTCCTTTCAGCTCAGGGATGTTACTTCCACATCCATATTTTTTCACAGCATAGGCCTCATTTATAAAACAGCACTTCACAACTTTTAAAATAACAGAATATTTTTTCCTTACTCTTGGCTCTACATACATAAAAAAAGAAATAAATGTGTAGTAAGAAGAGAGATGTAGGCTCCTATCTATCCCAGTTGTCTAAATGAAAGCCTGCTTTGAGTTTGAGAGCAAACTGTCCTTAGAAGCCCTGACCCTCTTCCATGCAAAACCCCCTTTCCTGAGAAAGCCTGAAGTCTCTCAGCTTCTAGTAATATTTGGTTTAGCCATGCCCTGGACTGGGAGTAGTGCCTGCATTTCACAGGACAGACTATCAGGGAGTGAAGATTATACCCTTCAAGTAAGCATCTTACACAAACACTTACTGGAAGTCATTTGCCAGCCAACCAGTCTCATGGCCCTCATGAACTAGCATTCAGGAAATTAGTTTCTGTTATTCCAGTATATAGGACAAAAGTCTTGAGAAGCGGTCTTTTCTGCTCAGGATTAGAGATCAGTGCTTTTTATCCCATTTTGGCCACTGAAAATCTGTCAGATATCACCAACAGAACTTTGTTAGAATTATACCAATCCCTTCCACTCACTGTTTTCCGTTGGATAGTCTACTCATCTTAGAGACATGATGCTTCTCATTTGTGCATTGTAATGGATTAAATTAAGAGAAACTCGAAAACTACTTTTAAGCCCATGCTTACAAACAAGTGTATTGCTTCCTAAGGCCAGCAGCAAGATGGGTCAGTGTCAGCTGCCAATACATGGAATGATAGCCTGTGCTTGAATATATCCCAATATCAAAGGAGGGCAGAGAGAAAAGAGGAGCAGAAGGAATCATTGTCCACATTTTGTCAGCCTGGCAGGGCCTTGAGCATCCAGGAGGAACAGACAGCATGCCCTCACAGCACAGCAACTGCCCCAGCTCCAAGATCTCCGGCACTTCTCCGAGAGCAGTGGGATGAGTCACAGCTCACATTTCCAGACCCACAATCTGCAAACCATCCTCATCAGGATGGAGAAGCATCAACCAACCACATTGCACCCTCCAATGAAGCTAATAACACCAAGTGCTGTCAGGTTGCCAAGCCAGGGCTTGGGATCCCTGATCACACAGGTAGCTAGTGCCACAGGAGGAATAGTGCACACCCGCTGTGGTGTGCACTCCCCAAATAAGCTGCAGGCACTTAACTGTTTAACAGAGGGGATCCAGTCTTTGCTCTACATTCAGAGCTAATCACTGTTATCAGTCCAGAAGAAAATGGGAGTTTTACAGACTTTGAGGGGGAAAAGAAAACTGTTACAAATTAACGGTGTGCAATACACTGCAGGAAAACTACTTTGAGACTAATCTTTACCTCCCACCTAGGGCCCAGCCAGCTGCAGGCCAGCTGCGTGTCGCAATTTTGCCCATGGAGCCAGCCCTTGGAGAGTTTGCAACATGACTACAGTGCCCAACTGCAGGTTGGACTGTGGAGCTAAAAATCCCAAGGCCATTAGCAGAAAAACATGCACAGCCTCCACATGCTGTCCAACCCTCTCCTGCTGCTGGGCTGCCCACTGTGCTTCCACTTCAGTCCTTGTTTGGGAGGAATTAAAAGGGCAGGAAGTACGCAATTTAACACAGCAGCAAACACATTTTCAAAGTGCCGTGGCTCTTTAGCCTGGGAGGACAACTTGTTTCTAAGGTTTTGCAAAGTAGCTAACAAAGACAAAGGCCCCAGAACAGATGCACTAGCAGTGGGTGGGTTTTGAAGCAAGGTGCAAGACGCAATTCCTCTAGCTAAATGAATCAATGTGTGAATTTAAAGCTTAGAAATGGAGCAGATGACAGCCAGAGACATTTAAACAGGTTCAGCTCTACACAACGTTGACCTCCTTATCCCATCTCCCCCTTCATTTCCAACTTTGCACTTGTTCACTTTCAAACCAAGACAAAAGAGCCAGTATTTCCATTACATTGCCCTAACCTCAAGTTAAGTAAGAAAATAAATATAGGATATTGAGCCAGTTATTAACACCTAACCTTAAATAAGCTACCTGCTACTTCTAACCTGAATGGGCTGTTGGTAGAATGAAGAAGTAAGGTGTTTATTCTCCATCTTAAATTCTTCAGCATCAACAACAAGCCCCTTTAGTGCCCATAAATTAAAGGCTGTCACCTGGTCATCTTCTGATCTGACCCTTCTCTCTTTTTTGCAACATTTATACCCCTCCACTTCCTCTCCTTAAAATCAAAGCTATTTTTTTGTCCACTTCTCTCTCACTATGGCAGCCTTTTCTTTTGGCTGCCCTTCTCACACTGAAAGAAATCACCATTAAAATAACACCCCACCTCTCCCATAACACTGCATGAAAACTTAATTTTACACCTTAGTTCACCTCTTTTGTGCAGCTCCGCCAGCAGTAATATCAGTCTCACTCAATGTGTTTTGGAGCAATGCACTACAGCTCCCCCTTGCTGGTACAGTCCGAGTGCTGAGGCAGCCCCAGCTCTCCACCTGCCCTGAAAACACTACTGGCGGTCCCCTGCATCACACAAGGACTTTTAATGTAAACAAATGTTTGCTGAAGATTAGCCTGAGCTCAGTAATTTCATTTCCACTTGTGACCCAAACCTAAACTGATCCTACTGTCTCCAGGGGTGAAAGGCTAGTGTACTACATTAACCCAAAGAAATGGAGGTGTTTTTCCCATTGTCTCTTTGCCTGTTCAAGTCTCTCCACTTAGCATTCAGCCTCTGTCCCACATGTTGGCACAAGCATCACATAAAATGGTTCTGTTTCCCTGTTTTTCAGAGGTTGGTAGCTCAGACTTTGCCAGGTTCCCCAGCATTGACACTTCTCACATGCCTTGGAGTGCTACAGGACTGTAACTGGAAGACAAGGTCTTCATGCTCAGTCTGTCAAATACTACGTTACAACGAATACACAATACCCTGTACCACCTTTTAATTCTCTATGGCCAAAATACAGTGATGAAGAATGGCAAGAACTGTTTCCGCACCACAGGCTCTTTGTGGAACTGAGAAACTTTGAGGAACTGAGTCCTTGGGTATGCTGCACAGATGCTGTCTCTGTCTCAGCCTTCGTGGACTTTCATCTCTTTTAAAAGCTGGAAGGCCAAGTCACAATGGCCTGCCACTTAATCAGGAACTGTCGAGAATCAAGGTGGTGTGTGCTTCTGCACTTAGATAAAAAGAACCCATAAAGAAAATACTCAACTAACTTTTTTAAAGACTTCTCAAGCGCAAATATTCTTCACTGAACTGGACAAGTACAAGGAGAAACAAAGCTGTTGTCACAAAAGGTTATGTGCTGCTCAGCACAGTTTCTAGTTTTCTAAATCTCTAGAGTAAACTGTGGCTTCAGAAAGTACTTATGCACAGATGAACAACAGCCAAAAAAGTTGACAGCACTAACACAACTTTGTAAGACAAAAATCAAAACACCTTGCTACTCAGAATAAGTCAGGGATGAGTAGTTCACATATATTCCACCTCAGTCTCCCTGTATTACCTTAGTAACAGGCATCCTTAGAATTGTGGTTTTACAAAGATACTGCCCTGGTTTCAGTTAGGATAGAGTTAAGTCTCCTCCTAGTAGCTGGTAGGGTGCTATGTTTTGGCTTAGGATGAGCAGAGTGCTGATAACATGCTGATGTTTTAATTGTTGCAGAGCAGTGCTTACACCAAGCCAAGCACGTTTCAGCTTCTCACTCTGTCCTGCCAGTGGGCAAGCTGGGGGTGCAGCAAGAGCTGGGAGGGGACAGACCCAGGACAGGTGACCCAAACTGGCCAAAGGGTTATTCCATACCATCTGGTGTCATGCTGAACAATATATAGGTGGCTAGTTGGGGTGGGGGAGGCAGCTGCTCAGGGATAGGCTGGGCATTGGTTAGCGGGTGGTGAGCAATTGCATTGTGCATCACTTGTTTCGTACACATTATTAGTAGTAGTACTATTATCATTATTATTATTCTCCTGTCTTAATAAACTGTCTTTATCTCAACTCACAGGCTTTACTTTCCCATTTCTCTCCCCCATCCCAGAGAGGGAGGGGGTAGGGTGAGCGAATGGCTGTGTGGTGTTTAGCTGCTGGCCGGGTAAAACTACAACAGGTACTTTACAGTATGACTCCCATCAGTAAAATATCTAAATAGCTACAGAGTTTGTGGGACATTCTAAGGCTATGTCGAGCAACCCAGGATAACCCACCACATTTTTCATTAAAACCAGTCATTTCTGTCAGTTTGAGCACATGGAAACACAGACGACCACTGTCCATAATAGACAACAAGTATTAGATATGTTAAAGAATAGTTCAGCTGGAAGAGAGCTACAAAGATTGTCGAGTCCAACTGCCTGACCAATTCTGGGCTAACCAGGAGTTAAGGCCTATTTTACATAGTCACCTCCACATTAAGCAGCGTGTAAGGCTTCAGGAGCATTTGCCCTGCAGAGGGCTGGAAAACAAAACACTGCACAGCTCACTGACAGACAGAAGTCCTGGCGCACCTCTGCACATCTGCCAGCCTGTATACAGCTTAGCTGACTCTTCTCTTTTGCAAGAGGATACATACCTATAATTTCATTTTCAATGCTTTTGGGGTTTTCCTCCCAAATCTTATATGCGCCCAATATTACTCTGTGCAAAGAAGCTCTGCATTTAGACTTAACCATGCATGTGTTAAAGAAAAACCAACAAATCAAGAATATTAGACAAGAATTGATAATATAAATTTACCAGTACCTCTGGAGATGTAAGTAGAGTAGTCCCAAGGGGTGAACTAAGAATACCATCAAAGAGCTTGGCTAGGGTTATTGTCTTTAATGGACAAAATTGCATTGACCGCATAGTGTCTGTAGTTAATGGCAAAAGTAAATTAATTTACAGCAAATGACACCACAGTATGGTCAAAAATTGGTATGATCAGTTACTGACAAGTCAAAGACAGGTATCAAGCGAGTCCTGCAGGATAGCAGCAATGCAGGGTGGAAACAGATCCATCTTCAGGGTAAACAGCAATATCCTGAGCTGCCCACCCACCAACTTCAGACATATTTTGCTAGAAGCTTACCTACACAACAAGACATTGTCTTTCAAAAAATATCTTAATTAGAGTTCTGTTCTATTTTTATTGCTTTGTACCATGCACAGTTTTCAGAAACCTTTTTTTGTACCTCTTTAAGGAAGAGGTACACAAACCCATCAATAAGCTACATATGCTACTGTTTCTCCAATTGAGAAACAGCCCATGATCAGATGTAATTCATGTAGGCAGCAAAAAGCAGCATGACAGTTGCATTTAAGTTGCCTGGCGAGGTTCATGCAGAGCTTTGAACTCTGAGGGACTCGTTGACACTCACTGAGGGGCTGTACATGAAATCTGCGGTCTGCTGAAATGGCACAAGAAGCCAGGAGTTACTCTTTTTTTGAGTAAAATAACTTCTATGCTGATGGTCTCTTAAAGTTTCAGTGTCTCATCACACACCTCTAAACCTTTTTGTTGAAATACAGTGAACCTAGACTCATCCTGAGACCTGTGAACTCCCATCAGTTTCCTATTCTTTCCATGCTGCAAACCCTTGCCAGACAAGGCCTATAAAACTCTTTCTTTCAAGGAAAGCATGTGCTGTGACTTGCAGCAGCCTGCTCTGCTGCTACAGCCTCTCTGATGGACACGAGAGCATGACATACAGGCATGGGGAAGCTGAGGTGTTTCTACCTGTTCTACACGAGATTCAAGCTCCACACCTAAAACAGCTGCCAGCTTTTGCTAACCTCTACATAAGCTGCCTGCATCTCCAAGCCATGCTACCTGGAACACAGGGGCTGTTATCACTTGAGATAAAGTCAGCAAAGCAAAACAAAATAAAGCCAGAACAGCTGGGAACCTGCAGCCCTTGCTGCATCATTACTTACTGGATCACCTTGGAAAGCCATTTAGGGCATCCAGTGAAGCTGAAGCACCATTCTAGCTGTAATCTCTAATACTGTTTTCCAGCCACTATAACCTCTGAGGAATGCAGCTGGTGTCAAAGATTTAATGCTTTTTCACATTAGTGATGTCAGTGCAAAATGGCCATCTTCTCTGAATAATTTATCTCCCTGCTGCATAATTTTCTTACCTCCTTTTTTTTTTTTCCTTTTGGCTTTTTACTGTAGATGGGAAGGCAAGTGGCTGTTAGTCCTCGAAAAAACCTATGGAGCATCCTTCCCATCAATCAATTAAAAAACACTTACCTTACACTCAACATGATTTATTTCTTGTTAATACAATTGTCTCACTATATCCTTCTATTATTATACCCTTAATTCCATTAGCCATTCACTTAATGCTCTCTTTAAAGCTGACCCTAGTCTGGGGAGAAGAGAAAGAAAAGTTCGTCAAATAGTGGCGATGCCAATAAAATTTTGAAGCTATTCTCTTAAAATCCTGTAGGTCACTGGAAAGACAAGTCCAGAACATATCCTGCTTGCTCTACAGGAGAATATTTATTTTTCATTCGTTTTCAACTAAATGACTTGTTGGCTCCAAGCTATTTTAATTTTCATATTTCACTACCTATCATACTGTTCTGATGCTTTGGCAGACTTCGGCAGAGTAGGGAACTCTTTACTCATGTCTGCTGCTCCAGCGAAGGCAGTACCAGCTCGCAGAAAGGTGAGGATATCTGACCACTTCACTCACTGCGGCTCTCATGGCACCTGCTTGTGTACTTCTCAGCAAGCCAGCACTCCCATTAAAGCCTTCACAGTCTCTGGTTGAGAAGCACCCAGTAATTGCTCAGGTGGGCTAGGAGCTGTCACCCTCCCTCTCAGCAGGCAGGGGTTATTAAGGCAGCACATGGGCAGTAGGGAGGGTGCTCTGGCACAGCACTTTGCTGTAGAGCTCCTGGGACTTGAAGCCTACCCCAGCAGGCTGCTCACTGCACTGACAGCCTCCTCTGCTAGTGGATGGCCAAAGCCCTCTGAGAAATACACAGCAATCAGTCCTACGCTGCAGATGAGTCAGCTGGTGCCTCAGCAATGGAAGAACTCCATCGGTGGGAGAATGCTGCTTGCCTTTTTTGACAGCTCCCTGCAGCGGCTCTGCCCAGCCTCCCTGAGCACCAAGAAAGCTCAGCAAAGACAAGGGCTCAGCCCTGAAGGCTGCTCGTGCTGCAGCACCGACTTTCCCTGGTGAATTTTCTTCCATTTTGGAGACCAGATGTGTTGTTTCCTATTATCCCAGATGCATTTGAGCTCATGCCATTCATACAGTTATGAAAGCACTTTGGCTAACATAGGTAACAACACTGCATAACTAGTGAGACTCGCCAACTGATGTGTGCACAATCTGAACTCAGTGGTGTGCCACTGCCACAGACATTTACACCAAAGAGCTCCATCTAGCTAGTAACATGTGGATGCCTCCACCCAGCTTCGCTGACAGATAAGCAGGCTCACCAATGACATCTGTCACAGCTTTGCATCCAAAGCAACACACTCTAGAAGCAGAAGGCAGACTGCTGCTCCTCATGTTGAGTTGTCATCTGAGCTGTGGCCACACACAGAGTACCGGACCACTCTCCAGGCAGCTTGGTGCAACAAAACATTGTTCTGAGCAGCTTAGAGTTCATATTGGCAGACTCAAAGCAGAAAATTCACAATTACAGTGTGCTGCCTTTCACCTGAGTACCAGTGGTAGGCATGACCAAAGGTTGAAGGACCTTTAGGGAAAATTTAAACGAGTAATTCCTGTAGATTGTTTTAGGATCATTACGCTCGCTTAACAACTTCCAGGCAATTAGTCTTCCCTGGACTCCTTCCTTCCTTTTTGTTTTCAAATTAGAGTAATATTTTAATAACACTGACTATGAAATATTTTCGGCCTCCCTCAGTAGGCATTCAGACATGGATCTGAGCCAGGGAAATGGTGTTTGGATGCTACTCTGGAAGAGGCAAAGATCAGGATCTCAGACTTTGACCCCATCCCTTCAGGCAGTAGCCCAACAACAGGTTTCAGCAGCTGAATCTTCTCAAAGCCAGTTGAGCATGAGACCTTCTTTCATAGCACTGCTACAACCCAAGCAGTTTCCAAGCCGCACATAGTATAGCCTTATTTTCTTTTCCCTTTTTTTTCTGTATGTAAGAAGGTGTGGTTATTTCTTATGATTCCCAAGCCCAGGATGCATCCCAGGAGCCCAGCTGAGGCCAGCTCCACAGGAAGGGCTGAGATTGTGCTCCCATCTTCAGGGGAGCCACAGTGTCAACTTTGTCTGCCTCATGCAGATACTGTGAAAAACTGAAGGAGCAAAATGAAAAAGAAGTCTCCATGCTTTCCTGAGGACATCAATATGAATCCTCCAGGAAAAAAAAAAATATAATAATAACAATTCACAAACTAGCAGAGGACATTATGTGCCCAACCAGAGGTTCAGCTTCTCCACTCAGTTTCTTTGTTCCACCTGTATCACCAGACATTTAGCTGGTGTTTCAAGTAAAAATACATAGATTTCAGTTACTGGTGTCAGATTTTAGGGTGTGATTTTTATTACTATCATGACCACTGTCAGCAATTCAAGAGTGAAAGGCCTACCTCCTCTTCGTTTGGGGCAGTGCTCTGCATATTTAGCAGTTTTCAAAAAAAAATAAAGCTATGAAAAGTGAAGGTCTTTCCCAACACATGCAAAAGCTTCATAGCATTTACAACAGAAGTGCTCAGCAGGCCACATGATACACTGATAGCTTACCCCAGCACTCACACTACCTTTGGCATCAGTTGGCTGAGCTCTACACCCTGCAATGGACTTTCTTTACCTTGTGCATTTCCTCCTCATCCTCCTAAAAATTCCTCACTATAACACAGCCTATTTCATGAAAGCTACAACCAGTGGAAATTGAGCATGTGTTTCCTTGTTCCTGGTGCGTGTAACAGTCCTGGAAGTACATGTTGTTGGTATGTTAGGCAGTTAAAGTCACCACAAATTAAGTGGAATTCCAACTTACTACTGATTTTCTTTCAAAACTAGCCCTAGAGTTGTCAATTACTTAACTTATGTCCAAATTAAAACTTCATACTTTGTAAACATCAAAGCTATATCTATGTGTTCTATTTTCCCTGGTATTTATAAACATATACTTTAAAGACTGAATCTTCTGCTACGAAATGTCATTGCAGTCATACACAGATGTTTGATCTTATCCATGGGCCTTCCCTGCTCTGAATAACTCAAACAAACATACCTCTTACTGTAGGCCCCACACAAACAACCCTGTACCACACATTCCTATCAGAACTCAAAGTTAATGAAATGGAAGACGGGAAAAAATCAATACCACAGGTAAGCAGATCGGTCTGCTGGCCTCTGACACAAACGGAGGCTGTGCCAGCCAGAGCAGCACATCTGCACAGTAAGGGAAAAATGATCAGCTCCACCACTAAGGAGGCAACTTCCCATCTAACTGATCATACATGGGGGTTTTGTTCTAGGTAAGCAACTCACATCTCACCTTGTCCTTTTAGTCTCATCATTTCTCAAAGTACACGCAGCAGGTCTTCCTCACCCTAGATGTTTTTAACACATCCTTGTCTATTTAAATGTTCGGCCATGTCTCACTCCCATGACCAAAGGTGCTTTAGCTTGGTTTGAGTCCCAGCTCAAAAGCAGACTTCTTTCTGCTCTTTTTAGTTACCTGAGCAGAAAAGACAAAGGTTTAAGCCTGACATCTCAGTACATCGGTTAGAGCACACGGACCCCTGATGGCTGCATGACAAAGTCGCATTTGTCGGTGTTTTGCTGGGAGGTGGAGCTCTGCTGGCTCTCCTCCTTCCTCAGCAAGCAGAGCCAGTCTTGTGGCCATCATTACAAGTCTCACAAGCTAATAAACTGAGCTTTGCACAGCCTGCCCATAGTGCTTCATTGTTTAGACTGAGTAGAGGAAAACTTCAGATGTGTGCTGAAGAGGAAAGGGTATAGAAAAAAAATGGTTGGTAGTTTCTTTCCACAGAGTTACTTTCCTGTACTATCAGAGTGAAATGAGATGGTATTTCTTCTGCCCCGATCAGTCATAACATTTAAACCACAGGGCTAGCCACAAAATCTTATGCATCATTTAGATCTTTGATGTTGAAATGACTACACAGTAAAAATGTGTTGGCATGGCTAAAGCGCCTGCTGTCAAAAGGAAACACCAATTTATTTTTTTGAAGAGTTCTTCTCTTTCACTTTCATGAAGCTGCATTATGATAATCTCCAAGTTATAGCTCTGATGAGTAATTACTCCTGCAGTGTGATTAGAGAACTGCTACTCAAAATCCTCATTAAAACCCTTATGTATTTCCTCTGCATTTCCCTTCCAGCTATTACCAACTACAAAGATGTGTGTATAAATATATACTTTCCTCCTTGATGATTATGGCTATTTCTCCTTCCTGATTCATTCAGTAAGGCCACAGTTCAGTGCTTTTGAGGCCACAAGAGCCACTATGGGAATTAAGGCTGATGTCAGAAATACTGAATTGTGGCTTCAGTGAATGAATTAGATGGGAAAATCATGCTGAATATCATTGAGAGACCTCCTATTCACACAGCCAGTGGCAACCTACGTAATATGAAATAAGGACCTCACTTTAAGGAGAATCAGTAAAATTAATTTACCACTGGGGACGTGTTCTTCTGCTAAGAAGCAGAAACAGAGCACAGTTGTACACAGACACAATACACATACATATTTATATGTTTATCTTCTGTCCACTGGGAGAAGCTATTAGCTTTTGTTTGCTTCTCCTGCAGCCTGAGAGGTCAAGGCCAATGCACTCTTTTTCTTCTGGAAAATAAATAAATTCCCAGATCATGCAGCTGGTCATTTTAAAGAAAATTATCAATGAGCAACAGGCTCATTTCCAATGGTCTTTAACAAAAAATAAGGTTCTTGGAATGAGAGCAGGTCCTAGATTAGTTGCCACAGTTAAAAGCTTCTTACCAAGAGAAGGCTGGGAGGAAAACACTAGTGTTACTGCCTGCTTTGAAAAGCTATGCCTCCATTAATGCATCTTCAAGGGTAGAAGCATTAGGAGTAAAGCTCATTCAGGTCTTCTCTACCTGAGGCAGTGGCAATGGAAAAGCATACTGATGAGACAAGAGAAGGAGAACAATCCAGCACAAACCTTTGGCAACTCTCTGACAAAGTCAAACTCTTAGAAGCAACCTGTCTGTAAATCTAAGCAGCTTCTTCATATGCTAGCTTTAGGTAATGTATACAACATCTGAAGAGCAGCCTTGACCTTCCCAGCCTCTCTAGGGCAGAGGTAAGCACCTGCATTAGGTCCCACTACCTTCTAATTTCCTCTGTGTCCCAGAAGAGAGAATAAGACCTCTTTTCACAACAAAGCATTAGAGGTGCCTGACAGACGACCTGCACTGTTGCCAATATTTCCTTGCTTCTGTGTGAAAATGAGCACTTGTTTATTTTTAAACATCAACAAACTCAGTGTCTCAGCTGCCCGGGAAAGTTGTCTAAATAGGGCGGCAATTTATAGAACAAAACATGACAGGTTTAAAATGCTCCAGACACTGAGACCTTTAAAATCCATTCCCAACCCAAATGGGCAGGGAAACTGAGCTTGGAGAACTGCATTTGGAGACAAAATACCAGCTGGAAAGGTCTTCTCTACTTCCAATACTGTTACAAAGCAGCCCGATAACACATACACAATGAAATTATGCCCCTTTGAGGCATGTAAGAAAACATGTATCTAATGATTCTC
The DNA here is from genome assembly GCF_965140915.1 of Aythya marila. Taxonomy (NCBI): domain Eukaryota; kingdom Metazoa; phylum Chordata; class Aves; order Anseriformes; family Anatidae; genus Aythya; species Aythya marila. The sequence continues at coordinate 605,298 of NC_139045.1, forward strand.
TATGTAGTGCAAGGCATATGTTGTCAACACAAAACAGACTAGAAAAAAATCCTCCGCTAAGTGATCCTCTTTTGCAATGGCTGTCAGTTTAGGCAACAGCTCTCAACTGGGGAAATAGCTGCAGGGGTAATGAAACACCACAGAGTAGAAGAATCAGGTGATTTTTCCCTTGGAGAAAATCAGTCAAATTGTGAGGATGAGACACAAACCTTGAGGTTAAATGGAACTCAGTAAATACGAATTATTCAGTGTCTTCATAATAAATATGGCGCCAGTCAGGGATCCCTGGCTTACGGCACTACTCTGGTGATGAAGAGTAGAAAGGGTTCAGCTTAGCAGTAATGAATCTTTACTTCACCAATGCTAATCTAGAATCCAGATATGCCATATCCAGGGGACAGAGTTGGAAGGGACAGTTAAGAACAAAAAAGCACAAGAGAACACATGTGGCAACAAAGGGCTTCCACAAATCCCTCAGCTTCTGCATCTTCTGTGCTAGAACGGTGCATCTCCCCACAGAGAGCTATCATCCCACCAGTGAGTTGTTATTCTCATAGTAAGGCTCGTTAAATTGCCCCAATATCATATTGCATGGTCAGTGACAATGTTCAGTTTGGTACTATTGCCTAAAATGACTCTGCACTAAATATTTAAACTGTCTTAGAAAGTTAGTAAACATTAAAAACACCCTTGGATAGTCAGATACCTTTTCTTATACACTGTACACTGAGAGCCTTATAGACAGATATTAGAACATCACGTCTATGTCAGGGCAGAGCGAGTTTGATACCCACAGAACAAACCAACACAACTTGCATGAGTGTAAAGATGCAAAACACTTCATGGCAACAACGTGCTCCTGGCACTGAGTAGCACACTGAGTTATGACACTCTGCAAATGTAGTTGCTCCCTGTGATAGCTCATGTGTGCACAATCATTTTTATTTTTTGTGAAGAAGAAGCGAGGTAGATGCCACAGCCATCATATTTACAAACACGGTCACTTCTGTAACATAGGGTTTGAGAAGTTTCTTTCCTATTGTCTCCAAAAGCTGTACAAGTCTGAGGCTCTTATATACTCTTTGAAAGGTCTAAGATGTGCATGCAGGAAGAGCAAAACTAACAGGTCACAGTTCACTCAGTAAACGTGTTTCAGCACCGTAAGTTTATTGACAAACATTGCTACACAAGCAGAAGTTAGCCAAGAAAACAAGCACTGAATGTCAAGGGCAGGTAGACTGTGCAGTAAAACTAGTGCATGAGCCATTCCACAGGAGATAATCCATTTGATCCCCAGCAAGGCAGTCAGAGATGAGAGATAATAATTCAGCCTCAAATTGCTCAGTATTACTAAGCTACAACATTCAAAAAAACAGACAACTATTCAAAAAGAAGCAGGGAGGTGGGGAGGGAGTTAGGAGGGGGTTGAAACAGTAAAAAAAGCAGTTAACTTCCCTCCCCATAAAAACAAACAAACAAACAAACAAACAAAATGTAACTTTCCATTTTTTCCTCAAAAACCACAAGGTTATCACTTTTTAAAAGGTGAAAAATGAGTTTACGACTGTTATATATGAAGTCTCAACTCAATCTGAATTTAGTAATATTTATAAAAGGAATATTTATAAAAGGTATATAAAAGGCAAGTAAACAGCACTGGGTGCGCAGGGAGTCTAAAAAGCAACAGACACCTAGAAGTCGAATTCAACTGAAAATTAAAGGCAGTGAAAACACCCAATCCCAGCATCTCCAAGCTAGCCTTTGTGAGAGATGGAGCTTCCCAGGAGATGGCACACTGTCTGAGCACAAAACAGCCCTTACAGTTCTTGTGTGAGACCCAAAGGCCCACGTATTTACGTTGCAAAACGCGCTGGCTCTACTGGCTCACACTGAGTTTAGGCAGCAGCACTGCCTTCAGTTACGCCACACAGCAGCTCTGTGACTTTCATGATAAAGCCATATACAAACTCTTCAAAGGTAGTACATGGACAGAAACAGCACTCTGCTGATAAACACATGGTGGCTGTATCGCCCTCTGCAGATCTCTCACAGTTCCAACAGAGGAAAAGACAGAATGTGAAGGGCGTTGATAACCCAAAGGGAAAAGACAGAATGTAAAGGGCGTTGATAACCCAAAGCAACTAAACAGGAGGATGACTGTCCCAGCACTGCTCTGCAGGACTGAAAAAGCTCACACTCCAGACTGCACAACCACAGCATTACAAAGGGAGAAGAAAAGTAGCATTAATGATTTACAGCTTACCACAGAAATCTCATTATGAGGACGGGTGAGCTTGCTCTGGGCAGTGAAGGTTCCAGGTGCTCTCAGGGCTTGCTGACACAAACATTAGTTCAAGTTCCCACTACCATCCACTGGTGCAGGCAAACTGAAGCCAGCCACTAAAACACTTCACACTAATCTAGAACCACCATTTTGTCGCCTCTAAAAGGCACCTGGGCAGCAGGGAGATGTGTGCACATCTATGGTGCAGGTGTCCAAACGCCACAAAGGTGAACCCCTCCTGAAGGTCCACATACTATAGTGTCCTGCTCTAGGCAGAAGACACAGTTGGAACCTGAACTATCTGCAAACCTATTTGTTTCTTATATTCATGTATGTTTTTAAAAGCATTTTCCTTCATAAGGAAGTTGCTGTGTCCATAGGCCCTGTACAGGGCCATAAGGGAAACCATGTGGTATTGTTTCTGACAATAAACAACACATTTAAATTTTTATCCCAAGACCTTCAATTTCTGCAAACACAGAAAATGGCCAGGCTGAGAGCCATTCCTCGGCACAGGGGCTTTTAGCAAGAAATGGCTCCACAATGTGTTTTCCTGTCATTGTGTCACGACTTCAAATATACCATGTGGTTCATTCATGCCTGGGAAGCGCTTATTTTGGACTGAGGAAAACTGGGGTTGTTTAAGAGCAAGAGATATCCATAAATTTGGATCACCTAAATGGGAGTATCATTTCATAAAATACTTTTTATGCAAACCCTTTTTCACAATCTGGTTAGGTAAGTAGTTATAGCCACTGTATATTTTCAGCAGTTGTACCTCTAACTTAGAAATAATGGTGCTGAATTGACCACAAGACCCTTCTTCATTATGAGTAACATCAGAGAATATATCTTTCATACGTTTTTGCTTTATTCAACAGTTTTTGCTGTGCCTGACCTTATTCTATTAATGTTAAGCAGAATTAATTAAAGCCAAGTCCTTTTTTACCTACTGCAACATATTTTGCTTAAAAAAAAAAAAAAAAAAAAAAAAAAAAAAAAGTATCTCTCCCTGATTAATTTTTCATGACTTAAATTACTACCTTTTTCCATGGTTGTCATTGTTCCATGTTTTTTTTATGAGCCACTATTTATTTTTTTAGCGTATAAATCTGAACCTGCTTTGCTAACGTGAACAGCTGTTACACTTACACGGCCCAGGCAGGGCTCCCAAGCAGCCTGGAGCTGAAAGTTTGGGACCATGACCAAAAAACTGGCTTCATAGCAAGATCATTCTGCAGTTTAATGTGTGTTTGGAGGTGGAGGGGGATGTTTAGAGCCTGCTGGCCCAAGAAACCAGCATTTCGGTGATGTTTGCAGCTCCTCAGGTTCACAGATCAAGAAGGAGTTATTTTAAGACACACAGAACAAAATAAGCCATTTATACACAGCAGCTGGTGCTGACACTGGCTGTCCAAGTTTGAAAGCCCTCATCCATTTGAAGCCACAGCTGCCAGATCCTTTTTGGCCCAGGTTTTCCTACCACCAGTGAGAAAAATTGTTACCTCTCTGTGGTATTTTTGTTTATCCCATACGCATATCTGTGCTGTACCTACCTCATAGCAGAGTCACTCACAAGCTGGCAGCTTATGTCCTCATGCAAACCAGTGCCTTACACCCACCTTCTCATACCTGCACAGTACTGGTATTACAACATTATTGCAACCATGCTGTCTAGGAGAACAAGCGACAGAGGAGTCACAGTTGTTACCCACCCCATATATAAACAGGGTTAGGGAGATGAGAGTCCAGGCATCCAACATACTCTTCAGCTCCTCTGGCCTCAAGACTATTCAGGTTGCAAAGCAGCTCAGATTATACGTGTCTGATCTCATTTCTATATGGAGACATCTGCCTCAGGTTGCAACACACCATTTTTTCACATGCCATCTTTGTTGTAGGGGATTGATCAGATTTGTGAAACCCAGGTATGCCACAGTCCTCTGGGGCGAGTGGAAACCACATGTGGATGTTGTGCAAATGGTTTCTTATTTCATCACTTCCCTAGAAAGGCTTGGTTTGGGCCTGTGTCACATGTTTGCACAGTTTAGACAGCTGCAGTGAGGTAGGGAAAGACTTCCCATGACTCTCCTAGTGAGTCTGTGTATGTGAGCACTGGAAAAATTGTATTTATATCTGTGACTCTGCTTAATGTTGTCAAGGAAAATCTGTTGCTTCATAGCACTCAGAGAATACCTCTCTGAATTCATGGGTCACATGTGGAATCCCTTCCCTTGTAAAATACTACATCAATTCTCTATAGTTTTATGTTCAACAAAGTTTTAGATTCAACAAAGTAAGAAAACTATGTGTCAAGAAACTATGAAGGACAAAACCAGTTCCTGGACCACACTACATGAAACTGAGATGGCACTTGTTTCATGAAGCCTTAAGAGAAAATCAATGCCCTGATCCTAAA